>NC_079311.1:42056258-42668653 GCF_023638135.1 Falco biarmicus
TCTGTGGTGTGGAGAGATGGAGAGAAGGATAAATTACAACTTACCAGTCTTAAGGGTCACATAGGCTAGTGCTTAAGAGCAACCACGCTCACCTGTGACTCGTCCACCAGGACAAGGTGGCTATGGGCAAAGCACCTATTGCAGTGAAAGAAAATGGAAGGAGGTGGACACGGGAAATACCTTCTTGGTTTCCAGTCCGGATAGCAGAGGCAAACAGGGCCCAAAGAACTCCTTGGATGCCTCTGAAGCTCCCTCTCTGCAATCCCTGCCATGAGCTTCCCTCCATGCCACAGCGAGGACTGGCTGGGTGCTGGGGGCCCTGATGGAGCACCACTGCCTCACCTGGGGCCAGGCTACTGGCACAGCTGGGAGAGCCGTCCCCACAGTGGTACGAAAGGTGATGCTCGAGTCAGGAGCAGGGCTGTTGGGATGGGATCGTTGATGGGTCGAGGATTCAAGAAAGATGACACCAGCCTAGAAATTTTATGGGAAACCCAGAGGGCAGCTAGGTGAGGGTGACCAGGCTGAGCTGACGCTGCCAATGTATGGGTGGCAGGCGCTTACCTCTCTTATGGGGCTGAGCATCCCACAGAACCCTACCCTGCCTGTGGGACCAGTGCCTACCTGGCCCCCAGAGCCTCTGGTCAGCACTCCAGTGCTTTGCCTAGCACCTCACTAAATCCCAGCTGCCTTTTGTTCATGCCAGCTAGTGAGTAATTGCTTTATGCTTTTATGTTGTGTATATCCTGCTTGCAGCATCTCTTTGCACCCAGAATAAGATGTGTGAACCCAAAAGAGAGGTCGTAACATGTCTTACAATTACTGATCAACCCACCTGGGAGAATCACACAAAATTCTGGCCTTTCAGGAACAGAACTGCCAGTCCACAGAAGCAGGATCCTTCATCGTATGGTTTTGTGAGCAGGAGGGCCAGGGATCCCAAGTAATCACATATTTATTAGGTCATGACTTGCATGTTCTGTTTCTACCATTCTCCCAAAGATCTTTAATTACTGCCAGTTGTATCATTAATATCTCAATCTGAGAAAACAATTTTTTTCTACAAAAATGGGGCACAAACATTCCCTTACAACTTAAAATCATCACCTTACAACCAGGATCCACCTACAAAATTATCCCCCTCCTTTTTTTTTTATTACAAACCACACAAAATTATTAAATTTGGTGATTTACAACACAAGGATTTATGTTCACCCTTAGCAGATGGTTATGTGAATGGAATAATACAAATGGAGTACTTTAACAAAAATCTAGAAGTATTTGTCAAATTTGAGGGTGGAAGAAATGTGTCTGAAACCCTAGCCTTACATGCAGGAAGCCTTGTGTGTTGATTGAGCTCTGGGGTTTGCAGGAAGAGACATTAAAGCTAAATGTGGCTGCTGGAGGCTGAGTAACTCTCAGGAAAACTTGGAAAGGCATTTTCTTATTCCCAGCTGAAAGGCTCTATATGCCTCTAAGTGTTAAGGAGTTAAACTATGCCAAAAGAGGAAGACAAGAGGTTATGGTATTGCAGATTATTTCAAAGAGCTTAAATGTACTTTTCTCAGCACCTAAACACTCCACTCCCCACCCCCTAAACAATAAACAAAAATGGGGGGAGGGGAACATGATGCAGTTTAGGTGCAAAAATTTCACTATTATTTCCGCAATCACTAAATCTCTGAATTTCTAAAATTCAGATTCTCAAATCAATTCATTTTTAAGCTAATTAAATTTAAATATTGTCTTGATAGGAGTTAAGTTTTCCCTGGTACACTAACAGAAGAAGCGGTACTGTTGCCTACTAAAGACCACCTGCCACTTCAAGGCTACAGCCACATATAAGCATGAACCCAAGCCCATTCTTTCTTCTGTTTTTTAGTGATGTCCTTTAAAGCTTCATGCATAATGTAGGTCAATACTGTGAAAGAAACGTCTCATTTTCCAGCCCAAGGTTTGTAAATTGGGAAGGGCAGTTATATTACATCATGTAAAGATATAAAATATTGATTGCTATAATAAAAGCTATGATGACTGGTAGTACACTTAGAATGCATTGCCCGATAGTATTACATATGTAAAAGATTCCCTCATATGATGCCAGTTATTAGAATAATCCCTTGAGAAATCTTGTAAAGAAGTGAAAAAGCAGTCCATATGGCATTCAGCAGTGTGGCACGTTTCAAAGCTGTAAGACTGTTCTGAGGAGAAACTGCATCTTATTTTTACACAGACTTCCTGTTTATGCATCTTAAATTTAATTATTTTCGCCAAGCACATCTGGCTGCCAGTTAATAACTTACAACCAAATAAACAGCAGAAGATTGCACACCGTAGCCATGGAAGTGTTGGGGCAGAAAAGCAAATGTCACTCCATGTTTACGGGCAGGGGCCTTTGCAGGCAGCCCTATGAGTGGCAACTAAAGGTTATATTTATACTGTTTCCATGGTGACTGCTCTTTTTGAATGGGAGGCTCTAATGACGAAGCAGGCCTTGGCCTAATGAAGTGTTGAAAGGTATGTCCTTCAATAGGTATCAACCACAAAATGCTATCAGGAATTATTAAAAGAATGTTTTCGTGTACCTTCTTCCTCTGGCTTTAATTTATGCTGTTGTCTTTATTTATTGAATAGTCAGTGAATAACGTATGAATGAGGTGATACTAGAGGTATCTATATTATAGAAAAAATACCCATTAAGTTTCTATGTACTGGCACAATTTCCAGGTTAACAATTTTCTTTCCTCACAGACTGGAAAAGACATAAGACCTGTGCTACTGAACCTAGGAAATGGTTTGTAACCTCATCTCTGCCATCAGCCAGTGTTGACAGCTCTAGGAAAGATATGAGGAGCCATTTATGGGCTAATCTAGCTGGAACAAAATTGCTCCTGGGAGCCAGAGATAGTTTAATACCCTGCAGAAAAAGAGGGTTTTTTTCCCCCCTCTTTATTAACTGACCATGGTGTATGCCGATACAACTTACCCAGTGTATGCCGATGTCTCTATTTTCAATGTTGTTTAATATAATCACTTAAATGAAGCCCTGTGACAGTTTTATGCCTGTGAATGTCTTGTGCTACAGGTTTTCTGTCCTATTGAATATTTCCTGTTTGCCGTCTCTGAGACCATAGATGGCCAGTCTGAAGCCAGTGAAAATCAAGGATGCCTGTTAAGACTTAATATGTGCATTAATGATGACATTAAACTGCCATGAATTCAGAGTTAACAGGTGGGAATCTAAGCATGTAAAACAACGGAAAACCAGGGCAGAAGCACTCAAATAGTCTTGACTCCAAGCTGGCAGTAATGCTCTCATAGAAAGAAATGACAGCTAGCAACACAAATCCACCCTTCTGCCTTTCCCTCCCTTCTGTTCAAATGCCTGAAAGTTCTATGAGTTTCCAGGTTTTGGGAAACTTGAAAGACCTGCATTATTCTATTCTTGTAACATTTAGGAAGGTGACATGAGACCATGCAATTTGGTATTATTTTCACCATGCACATCTGGCTGCCAACCAGATCTTACAACCAAATAAACAGCAGAAGATTGCACACCGTAGCCATGGAAGTGTTGGGGCAGAAAAGTAAAATAAACCAAAAAAAAAATAAACCAAAATTTGCAAAAGCTGATTCTGAAACTACTTTTACACATAATTTGTATGATTTGCTTGCAAATTAGCAGACATCATAGATTTTCTGAAGTAGAGGCATCATTATACCTTACTTTCATTAATGCTGCTTAAAGGGTCATCAAGCAGTTCCTGTCAAATGACCAGTGTCACTCACCAGTGGCAGTGGTGGCTGAGAGCAGTATTTGTAGTTCAGCACTGAATTAGATTTTGCAAGCTGCTGAATCCTTCCTAAGAAGAGGAAACTTCTTAAATTGCTAATTACTTCTGATGATTGAAAAGGAAAAATCCCATTTTCTAGTTTTAGAGTATATAGCTGTTAATATCTAGTACTTGATCTCACTTCATCTTTGCCTGCTTACAGTTCAGAAATACTACAAGGAAGTCATCCTTCAGTCTTTTCTTTATTGAAGTGAGCAGACTGCACTTCTTCAGCCTGTTTACCTGTAAAGCATCTTCCTAAACTTGGATCCATTCTCACAGCTTTTTCTGAGTGGTCCCTGGGTCACCAGTTCCTGTTTAAGAGTAGTCATCACAGACCATATGGTAGCCCTGTGCTGTACCCACATTCCCTGATGCTGCGGGCAGTAGTACACCAGCTTTTCTGCTTCTGGTGTACTACTCCAGCCTCCTCCTGGTCATACATCCAAGTATATCATGGTCTCTGTGCTGAGACTACACATAGTTTATCTGCCTTTACTCTAACCTCTTTGTCTATGTTATTGTTCTCCAAAACTATAGTCACTATTCCAGAATATTTTTTTCATTGAACTTCTGTGCAGGAAAACTTGTGAGTTCAGCTAATCTTGCAGTTTAGTCTGTGTTCAGCAGGTAAGCACTCTCGTTTTGGAGAATACACTCTCCATTCTTTTTGCAAAAAAAGTAAAGACTTATATGCAGATTTTTAATTCAAATGAAACTTTAAAAATTCACTGAGCATATTTTTCCATTTCAAAATATGCCTGTTTAAAATGCATTGTAAACTTATGACAATCTAGATTTAAGCAGAATGTAGAAGCAATTTAAAAATTTGACTCAAACTAATTTTAATATTTAATGCCTATAAAAACTATGGACTAGTGATGTGGAAAAGAGTTAGTGTAGGTAGGATGCGACTCAATGTACGTAGGAAGGACTCCTCTCTGTCAACCATGGGATTTGTGTAGCAAATGAAGCACAGAGCTTCACCAAAAAAACCTCAGCTGTTAATGCCAGCCTGAAGATCTGGATTTGGTGTCCGTTGCTGCCCCTGCTTTGTGAAGTTAGTCACGTCCTTGCTCTTGGATTCTCAGTGGCTGGTGAGTGTCAGTTTCTGAGTCCCTGACTTGAGACCACCAAGGCACTTATTGAAATCGGTGTGAACTAGTTCTGAACATATGAAATGGTGTGTACTGCCTGGCATTTCTCATAGAGCACTGAGCATTTTGCATATTAAATTCTCAACACTCCAGGTCTCAGCTAAAAAAAAGGAGGAAGCCCTCCACTCTCTCACTTAAACATTCTGAGTTTACTAAATAGATGTGATGCTTATCACTGTATTTCTGTTGTGGTTTAAACCTGGATGGCAACAAAACACCACACAACCGCTCACTCACTCCCCCCACAGTGGGGAGAGGTTCAGAAGAGAAAAAATGAGAAAACCTGTAGGTTGAGATAAAGACGCTTTAATAGGTAAAGCAAGAGCTGCACACACACGCAAAGCAGAACAAGGAATTCATTCACTACTTCCCATCGGTAGGCAGGTGCTCAGCGATCTCCAGGAAAGCCAGGCTCCATCACATGTAACAGTTACTTGGGAAGACAAACACCATAAAGGTGAATGTCTCCCCTCTTCCTTCTTCTTCCCTCAGTTTATATACTTAGCATGATGTCCCATGGTATGGAATATCCCTTTGGCTGGTTTGGGTCAGCTGTCTTGGCTGTGTTTCCTCCTAATGTCCCATGTCCCTCCAGCCCTCTCGCTGGCAGGGCCCGAGAACCTGAAAAGTCCCTGACTTAGTGTAAACATCACCCAGCAACAACCAAAACTATCCATGTGTTATGAACATTGCTCTCACACCAAAGCCAAACCACAGCACTGCACCAGGTACTAAAAAGAAAATAACTCTATCCCAGCTGAAACCATGAAAATTAAAAAAAAAATTAAAAAATGTTTCTAAGACTCATGCAAGGAACTTGAGGACTTTGGTTTCAGAATACTTTGAATATTGTGAAGTTAATAAGGCAAGAGATCCTGCACTGAACAATAGGGATGAAACCACATATTGAATAGTTGCTCATTAAGGGTACAGTCTCTTTTATGCAGTGAATGAGGCACAGATGCACTTAAACCTAAAGATTGCATTGTAATTTATAAACGTATAGGGGCTGAACAGAGTCTATACAGGCAACTTTGGAGTTCTTGAATGCAGCTTTATTACTACATTAATGCAATTTTATATGGAGCATACAGTTGGGTCTTTCACTGCACTCCAGCAACCAGTAAATGCTGTTTCAATCTCACTGTCTTCAAATGATTCCATCAAGTTATACATGTTGAAAAAAGAACAAAAAATCTGTCAAGAACTTTTTATCTTTGTATTAACATATGTAAAGCACATAGACATTTTGACAGGGTAACTGTAAAATATTATTAGCTTATTTACATAATAAAAATCTCAAAGTTTCCTAAAATATCCCCGTGCAGGAATTCAAACATCTGTTTTTATCTTATCAAAGGAAAGTATGCAAAATAATTATGTTTAAAGCAGAATAAAAAATAGTAACTTGCCAAAAGCAAACTTACTTCCAGTGTTAAATCCCTCAGTTGCTCTGAACAGAAATTGCTTTTATTTTAAAGGTTTTTATATGAGCTGTTATTCATTCTGGTTTTTACTCTTTATGTCAAAGCAAAGGGGGATAATTGCTCTTTCTTCCCACAGACCCTGGAAGATACAAAATTCCAGAAAGCAGAAGTAGGATTGCAAACTTGAAGTTTGTTTTTGTTGTTTGGTATCATAATTGAGGTTATGAAAGATCATGTAGCTCTCTTGAATGTCACAAATAGTTTTAAAAAAAGGTCATTCAGGACCTCATTAGCCTGGAAATGGACTGTAGAAAGAATCTTACGATGTTTGTGAAATGAAATTCTTACATTTCATCTATTTTTCCCTACATAAATTGCTAAAAATACCAGAGAAATACAGATGATATACAAATATGAAACACAGCTTTTTGGTGATTCAACATGTCTGAAAACCAAGACTCAGATCATTTGTGGCTTAATAACAAAAAAACCACAAAAGTTGCTCTCCTCAACTTTTCCCAGTTTTGCAAGGGATACAACATCCTGTCGATGGTGTTCTGATCGGAAGCAGAGTAAGTTGTTCGCCCTGAATTTAGGTCCTGGCCAGAACTTTAAAAATTCTGTTTTAAGAAATAGCTCTTTCTTTACTTCTGAGGTCTTCTGAGACATATTGGATTATAACATGAACTACACAGTATAGAATGAGAATTAAAATAATGGAATTTTAAAGTGCTCAGACCATTTTTGACAGGGCAGATGTTCCCTTGATCGAGTTCCCTCCTTTAAGATACTTGAATTAGTACTTCATAGAAAAAAAGAAAAGAAAAAAAAAAGAAGAAAGCAGATTCTCCTGGTTGAGGGAGATCAATCAAACTCTGAGCTCGTTTTCACAGTGCAAAGCTGTGTTCTTTGTCCTCTCACCCCAAAGATGCCTTGACAGAAGCCATCCAGCGCTCCAGGAGCTGTGCAGAGCCCAGTGCCATCGCTCCTGCTGACCTGCCTTTCTAGACAGATGGCATCCCTCTCCAGAGAGGACATGGTGGTGGCCATGGGGCCATGACATGCATGGCACTGCACAGCACAGCACAGAGGGCAAATGCAGCCCACCCACAGTCACATCCTATGCACAGCAAGCTGGGCCTGTGGAGAGAGAGGAGTGTTGGGCAAACATGTTCTGGACAGTTGCGATGGGGACTTTGGAGACCATGAGGTCCCAGTGCCAGGGCCACAGGTGACCCTGCGTGCCTCAGGCAGGCAGCAGGAACCTGGGGAGAAGCATAGCGGGGTGAGGCTCTGTGGGCAGGCAGAAAGTGGCCAGAGCCAGCCAGGCCCCACGGCTCCGGGGGTGCTCAGCGGCCATCCTGGGTGGAGAGCCCAGCTGCAAGGTGCAGGCTCTGGAGACCGCGCGACGCATGAAGCAGTTGCCTTCAGGGAGGCCCCATGAGGTCTCCCTGCACTCCTCAGGCTCAGGAAGAGTTCAGAGCTGCTTTCATGTGATCTGTTTCAGCAATCTGACACAAATCAATGACTCATTCTGGAGGAGGGGTGGGTCTCCCCTCTTATTTTCCTCTGGTTTGGGGCTTTTTGGTGTGGTTGGGTGTTTTTGTTGTTTGGGTGGTTTTCTTTTTTTTTTTTTTAACCATTTTCCCTTTCAGTTTTGTGGGAAAGTTAAAGTTTCTTTTATTTATTTTTTCTATTTATGTTTTCAGATTTATTTTTATGTTGCATTTATATTTATATATTATATATATTTTTACATACGTAATATTCTTATTCTTTTTCTTATTCTTCTTCTTATTGTTGTTATATTTTACCACTTTCCCCTGATTTGATCTCCATTGAACCTGGCCCATTGGTCTTGAAGGGCCTCTCTGCACTTCTTTGAGCATCACTGAGACCAGCCAGACTGGTCTGGCTGGATATTTTCTGTCCCATTGCAGAGCTGTGGGACTTAGCACTCAAGTCTTGCTGGGGCAGTTTTTCCTGATTTGAGCACCCCTTTCCCTTGATAAATGCAACATGGCAGCTGGACCTTGTTCTTGCAGGTCCTCTTTGCTGTGATGTGAGTGCCATGGGGCCTTGGAGCACCATGGGGTCCTTGCCCACTGCTCATGGAGAGCCTTTCTGCTGTGGTTTGGGCAGAATAGCCTGGCAGGGCCCCTTCCCCAGAGCAGGCTGCCATGGGTCCTGGCTCTCTGCTTTGCAGGCCCTTTTTGCTCTGTCTTGGCCACCATGGGGCCCGGCTCCCACATGGCCAAGGCACCCGCATCAGGACAAAGAGGTCCTGCATGACCCAGGGGCAGGCCCCAAAGTGCTCAGCTCTGTGGAAAGAGGCAGCTGAGAGAGCAGGGCAAGATGAACATGCTGTTGCCCTCAAACACACGCATTCTTCCCCTTCTTGATGGTCCATCCTTGGCCCTGGCTTTTTCATCTCCCAACCCGGGAAAGACCCCTCTTCAGCAGATGGTTGCTGTCAGTTCCCCAGCAGCCCTCACCATCACCACCCCCACCACCACACGGTCTCTGCAGGACTTTCCCCAGCGCAGTCCCTCTCTGCCACAAGGAAACTCTGCAGAAATGGCAAAGGTGCAAAGCAGGGTGCAAAGGTGCCATTTGCTTGCATGGAGAGCACTGGGACCCAAGGATCCCACTGCTAAACCTGGGAAGTTACATATTAGCTGGTGATCCTTGTAGGGAAGGTATAGTCAGAGAGCAACGTTCCGTTGCTGTTCCTCACTTCTTTGAAAGGATTTCCTTTAAGGGAGAGGTGACTCCTGGAGATCTGCCTGGCTGGTCTCTGGGAGCAGTGCAGGGCTGTGTCGGGTGCCCAGGGGCCAGCCTCAGGCTGCTGTCGCTGCTTGTCCAGCAACAGCCAGTGGCCCCCGCTGAAAGCTGAGGGCTGCAGCCGGCCCTGTGCGGTGCAAAGTTATTCAGCCACTCCTGGAAAAGGAGTGTCCTGGTGTCGCAGGAAATGCTGAGAGCCAAAGATCCAGCATGTCGGAGTGGCAGGAGGAACACCACATCTCCCTCTAAGTCTATTTTGGGGTATGCAGCTGAGTAATCCTCACCATTCACAGCAGTCTATGAACTGTCTCTAAGTTCTTCTCACAAATATGAAGGATTTTCAAGTCAGCTGTTCTTGCAGGAGACCACAGGCAGTCAGAAAGGTATTAGTCTGATCCTGTACTGTAAAGCATGACTTTGTGATACATATTCAGGTTTTCTGCTTGTGTCACATTCACTTCCCATAACTCTCACCAGCTTCATAGATTTTGATGTTAACAGCTCAGAGCTATGCATTCTCAACACCTGTTGAGTGTATCTTTTCTTATACTGGCCTTTAACTGTTTTAATTATTTTTCAGTTTACACCCTAGTAACTACTTGGTTGGCTTCCAGGAACAGTCTCATTTACTCATTTTTGGCCTCAGGGTTGTCATGGGGAGAACAGCACAGCGAAACCTGCGCACAGCTCGTGTGTGAGCAATACCATGACCCCAGACAATAGCAGGTGGTAAGAATTTCAAAGTCTCTGATTGACCAGAAAGGATACTGCAGAAAGACTTTGTTTAATCTAGTAAGCTGCCAGACCTGCTATCTGAGAAATAAGCCCCATTGCAAATGCTTCATAATAATAATGCATGTGAAGAAGTTTCAGAGGTTTGTGGGTGGTTATATTGCATAATGGAATATGCCCTGGGCCTGAGCAATATCCTGTAACCCTACCATGTTATGTTAAGCCTTCTCATGAGAGCAGAATTTATTTTACTATCAGCAGACACTGCACCATCTGAGTCATAATTCATAAAACAACTGCACAGAGCAAGGAAAACAGCATTGGGTATTTGCAATGTACTGCAAAATGAGAATTGCTTCAGTTTGCTCTAGATTCACTAAGAATATGTTTTTCAGGACTGGCTGAAAGTATTTGTGTTTTGAAAAGGATTATCAAGGTTACCACAGCTTTTGTAGGTCTATGGAATCTGGTTATTTCACACAGCTCCATAAACTGTGCATACCTATCCTCATTAACTTCCCTATGTTCTCTTTCTTGTCACTCCTCCTGCATGTGTTAAATATTCTCTTTTATAATGTTTCTTCTCCTGACTGACTGATGCAGGATTGCTGTTCTAATTTAACAGTAAATACAGGAAAGTCAGAGATGCTGGTTGTGACATTGCAGCTGTAAGCCCTTGGAAGAGCATGAAACCCAGAAAAAATTTACTCATTTACAGACAAGACAGTAATTATCTCCGATGGATAATATGAGTGGGTAGAAAGGCTCTGTCCCTCATTTAGCAGCTACTTTTATGTTGCACTTGGGACAGGGGATTCCGGAGCAAACCACATCTGATACCAGGAAGGAGTGATTTGCACATAGGTCTTGAAGCAAAAGCTGGCTGTTCCACCTGACCATTTGCAGGATTTCAGTACAGATGTGCAATCCAGTGAAGCGTGTGATCCATTCTGTCTAAAATTGACAACTCATTTACAGTCTTTATTACCATCTGGCATTTAGGTAAACTGCTATCCCTTTTAGATGTTTCCCTATCAGCTTATGAACTGAACCCAGTGATTCACTCTTAGCTATGTAAAGCCAACTGACAAAACTGCAAGGCTGAATTTGTTAGGGAGGGCTGAAATTTGTCTAGCAAAACCTGTAGCCTACTGTGAGTCAAAAATTCTCCCTAGAATTATTTTGTTAGTTTTATGGTAAATGGAAGGGAACATTCCCTCAAATACTTGGGAAAAAAATGCCAGAATTGCCTATTGCCTGCATGTATGTGATGATAAGCTGTCTCTGCAGAGACCACCAGGAGTTATGGCAGCTTCCTGCATTCAGAAAGGCAAATTCAAGAAACTGTAGCCTTTAAATTTTCATGAGAGCACTGCCTTGATCCGTCTATGGCATGCACTGATCCACCTGAGGTCAGACTGTGTCTGTCATGGGTTACTTTATCATTCTGTTGGGCTTTTTGACAATCAGGGGACGGACCGACAGAACTACTTGGCAAATATATGCTGCAGTTCATTGAGCTGCTCTGGTTTTGATTCTGTACTGAGAATGTCTCCCAAACTAAAGAATTATTACTTGTGGTTATTGTTGGGTTCGGATACCAATACTAACCTTGCTCTGTCTCAGGACCGTAGATCTTGGTAAGCAAGAAAGACTTCAGAAATGCCTGTAACCTCATTTTTGGATGGGTGAGGCTGGACATGTGTGCAGGTGTGAGGAGAGACCATAAAAAGAGGGTCTGGCCACTAAAATGAATTTGAAGGTTTGAGATCCCAGGTGCAGCTGGCTAGCAATATACCTGACATATTCACTAGCACGAAACCACATATAGCACTTGTCATATAACCTCTTTTTTCTAACAGATATCCTTCTGTTTTGTTTTTTTTTATTATTTTTCCCTTTTCAGTTATTACCATGCATTCAACTCTGGCTATTTGAAGTAAATAGAAGGAAATAGTGGAATATATGTTTATTTATGAAAGCAAATCTGACTGGTTTTGAAACTGATCACTGTATATCAAGAGAAACTAGAAAGAAAATGAAGCTATAACTGTTAACAGAAGCTGATACCCCTTGTACTGCAGTTGTGTGGTTTTCTTCACCACTTTCTGAGATATTTAGTCTGTTTTATCAAATCAATGAATAAAAAACATCCTTCTGTGCAAGTACTGTGTTTTTAAATGTAGCAGAGAAGCATTTTAAGATGTGCCCATCAGTACATTTCTTTGACTTTGAGGGTTTTACGGACACCAAATTTCCCTACAGGCTCCTATTATTCTGTTCTTCAAGAACATTCACAGAAGCAGCATCATTTTAACCCACTGGGATGACTCACGGGCACAAAGTAACATACTAATCTGATGCAACGAGGTATAGCCACAAATAACATCTTTGCAGGACTTTATTAATAAAGGAGGAAAAAACTAAAATCACAGAAGTTTGCATCTAATGTGAAAGTGATCATGTTATCACATGAATACAAAATTTGTAGAATATTTATGTTATGTAACCTTTGTGGTTCGCAGCCATGGGTTGTAATTCAGTTCAGTCCTTCACGAGATAGATTCCTTGTACAACAGAAAATAGACTTAGTGACAATGACTGTATAGGAAGCAGACTGTCTATTTGGTGGCAAATTTTACAAGTTTAACAGAAAGTTTTGAAAACAACTCTCATGAAAAATGTCCTTTGTGGTAATCAAAACAAGATGCCAACACTCTGCAAATAATTTTTTAAAGTGAGGCTAACACAAAAATTCTTTTCAAAATGAAAACCCAAATCGCTCCATTCTGAAGTTGTCCAAAAGAATGTTACTGGGAATACTTTCTCCTTCTCTTCTTCATGAAAACAGGTGTTAGAACTGAATATTTCTGTAAAATGTTGCCATTTTAAGCAGTTGGTAATTTCTGATGCGGAAAAGCACCGTTGGTAAATTTCTGATCATCTGATCATCTTTGAACAGCAGGATCTCCAAATAAGAAGTTGCAACTTGTGGGATCGAAGTATTTCTCAGCTGAAAGAAATTTGATTCAGGTGTGGTTCAGAGAGAAGATTTGGCCCAGTTTATTTCACTAATAATTTTACTTAATTGTTAGTTAATTCATGTTGATTGTCTCACTCAGCCTTCTTCAATGTAATACTGAGTGACCCTGTAGGCGAAGAAAAAGTTGTATTTGTTAGTGCAGTACCAGCTACTGTTTTCCCTATGCAAATGAGCTGCATACATCTATGCAGGGCAGAGTTATAACATCCTTCATTATAAATCAACAATATCCCACTGTTATGTGAGCTGTGCTCAGGCATAACAAAAGAAGCTGTCTGGTTAGTTCAGGGAATTGTTGATGAACTAAAAACCCTTTTAATGTAGTTCATTGGTATGGACAGCTGGCTGTTTTCAGCAATTATGAAGAGTTGATATAACGCATTGGCTTGTTTGTAATCCCATGCTGGGAAGCAAATTGGTAGTCTCAAGCCAAATGCCAGTGAGAAGGGCTACAGTAACTACCAGACAAGCTGCAATAACCCAGCTCCTTCAGCCAGGAGAGTGGCAAGTGGACCAGGTGACCCGCCTGTTGGATGAGGGGACTGCCATAAGAACTGTCTTATTAGTGCCCTGTTTCCTGGGGAGCTGCTACCAACCAGGCAGCCCTTGGGGCTGCACTTGCTGCATGGTAATACTCCCAAAATAGGTCTGTCTGTAGGAAAGGAAAGTGAATTGGGACCTGAGAATCCTCCAGGAATGTGCCATGGTGGCAGTCCCCCGGGAGGGCCACAGGTGAAGTACTCTTGGAGTGGATGGGGAGCCAAAGGAGCTGGGATCTGCTCTACCTTGCTCCCCTGAGGCATGATAGAGGAAATGGGGGTACAACTCATGCCCGGAATATGGTGCTCCAGAGGAATTCTGAGTGTTTGTTTTTTCCATAACACTAAACTAACGTTCACCCAACATTCAAATGTGTGGTATCACTTATTTAACTTCCTCCCTGCTGTATGCTGACTTTTGGTTTTTTAGACTTTTTTTGGTTTTCTCTTCTTTTGTCTTTTTTTACCTTCTTAAGAGCTTTGTAAAATTAATCCATGACTGTTGCATGTGATTGAGGCAAGTGTATGGTTTTCTACTTCCCTTTTGTTGCTAAGTATGTGGGAGGATTTTGTTTTATTCACTTCCTCCATCAAACTTTCTAAGTATGTAGTACTAATCCAAAAGGCAAGGCTGGAAAACTTCTGGCTGAAAGGTAAAAACTGTAGAGAGTTCAGTATAACTGAAAGCAAAGATTTGTAACAAAACCAGTTCAATAAAGTCAGTTCTGTTTGTGGTGATCATTGCAGGTTCAGCAATAATGCAGTCCTCATATAGTAGTACATCACATTCATGGGGAACTCAGAAGAAATTATAGATGTCTGCATATCTCATTTAGAATGACCACAAAGGAATCCTTTGGAATATGATTGGGAATTAAAAGAGGTAATTAGTTCTCATCTCCATCTCTGCTGGAAGTTGTGTGTTCTTAAGCACTGACATTATCCTCCTGTTTATAATCTCAGATGATACTGTTATCCACCCTGAGCACTGTGTGGATGTATCTTCACATCCCAGAAGGCTGAAGGTATCCTTGTGTCTGCCATAGAAACCTGTGGATGACCCCTCTTTTTTATGGGTAGATGTATGCAAGAGAAGTTGCAGCCTGGTTTCAGATGCTTTGAAAGGGGAACCCTGGAATTTGAATCTAAAGCAGTCAGTTCAGGAAAAATGCATCTTAGGGGTCTTGTTGCCAGGCAAAAGTATTTGCTTTAAAAGCTGGAGCTCTAGTGCAGTTTTCAACAGGCTACTCAATGAACTAACCTTCACAAAACAGGCAATAAACTTCTTGGCCTCTGCTTAGCAGTAATATCTCTGGTGAACTGATTGCTGCAATACTTTTTCTACCATTTATTAACCTAAAGGTGAGTGATGAGTTTTCAGTGGGTTCTGTTGGCTGTTTTTCCCCAAAATACAGAATAAAATTACTTTTCTTTTCCAAATGTTTAACTCCTTTCTTCTGCCAAGAAAATGCTGTTTAAAATTTTTCCAACCATGAATGGAAATGCTGACAATAAAACCCCTTTCACTGAAAACATCAAAGCAAATCCTGCATCCTTACCCACTTACCCTGTAGTTTGTATTGACTAATGGAAGATAGTTGGGCCCAAATTCCCTAATACAACTGGTACTGGCTTTTTGAAAAATTGTTATGTGCAGCCTAACACTTCAAGCTGTGTTTTAACATTGCTGCACACATGGGAACTTTCTATTTTGTGTTAATGCTAATTGTGTGGCTAATTTTCTGTGAGGAAATATGGCAATAACTGCAGCACATGCTTGATTTTTATTTTCCTGCTAGTGGTATTGCAGTAAAAATCTGAGTGTACATGTTGGAAGAAGGAATGTGGGGAAGCTGTACTTGCTTTTTGCTCTGTTGACACCAGCTTTGCAATGACTTAATAGTTCTAGGCAGCCACCTGAACAGGCTGGACCTGATTTGGGACAAATATTTCTTTAAACTTATCTTTGCCTTATTTTCTTGCAGGCAAAATTAAAAAAGAGTTTCCAAATCAGTAAGCAGAAGGAATATACCCACACATTTCTTGTCAAAATGACTTTTTGAAGGAAGGGTTTCTTCAGCTCTTGTAATCTCCAAGCCACCCAAGGGGAGATGTAAAACCATATGAAAAAAAGCAGTGCTGAGTTAGAGAAAAAGGTCCAAGAAAGAAAAGACAATGTTGGTATCTACTGCAAAGTGCCACTAGCTCGTTTGCCTTCAAAGGAAAATATCTTGCAAAATCAAGATGTTTTCTTTGCTTTCTGCTTATAAAAAAGGATTTAAAAAGCAAAGAAAAACTAAAAGAAACACAATTAGTAAACCACAAAAAAGTTAATCCAAGCCCTGGAGAACAAAAGTTTTTGTCCCTTTTTTAGGTTGATGGATTCAGCATCTGATGATTTGTATGAAAAACAATAAGAAACATGACTTTCATTACTTCATTGTGCCTTTGATTTTTCTCCTCAGCTGTTATTTGTTTATTTGTTCAGGCTTCCATGACTCTGAGTCACTTGTGAGGTGTGGAGCAGCACAGCTCTGAGCTGGCTGGCCATAGTTTATAAGTTTATTCCTCCTAAATGAAATCAGAATGTAACACGCCTGACCATGGTGTTCCTTGTGTAAGATCAGCAGAAAACCTGCATTTTAAGGGCTGTGTTTCTTGCACTGTGCCCATGCCCACAGTGAGCCAGCACAATACACAGATTGGTGTAATCGTGGGGAAATATTACAAAGCATCTTTGGTTTGGCCCTGTGGGACTTATTGTTTAGAAAGGGTCATGTTTTCCCCTCTTCCTCATCAGTGTACCATCACCAGTCTTTCACTTCTTGCTCCTTTTCTTCCTACACCTTCTTCCCGTAGAGCACTTTGCCTTTCTCTGCCAGCAACACACCTGTCCTCCACATGCCTCACTTCCTAAATTGCACCAAGGCAAACTAAGGGTCTTTGTCCTAATTTCTTCTATACTCTCTATTCTGGGTAAGGAGTGTCAAATAACGAACTTGTTAATAACTAGTTAATGAAGCAACTAATTATGTATACTTAATATAGCAAGGGCACCAAATAGTGTGATATCAGGCATCTTTTCTGTTGAAAAAAAATTGTAGTTAGCACCTCTCAGAGCAATTCCTCTAGCAGGTAGGAGGATGATAGCTCATATGATAGCAGGTCTGTTATTTCCTTTAACTGCAGAGGACTGGAGTAATCCTTCCTAGGTGGTGGTTACCAGTCCCTCCAGAGGCTGGCTGCTGGCGGTTAAGTAGTGGTTGTTACAACCAGCAATCCTGCCTTTAAAGCTGGTAGCAGCACTTCTAAGAGGAGAAATCAGGGGAATTACATGTTCTAAATTTGTAAATCAGCACAAATATTTTAAAACTATGGTGGCACTTGAAAACTATGGCTAGTGAGGCAAACTGGAAATTATTGGGAAGGGAAAGTTGGTTTCTGACTGCAACATGTGTAGGGTGTGAAAAATTTCCTTTTCTGGTCCTTCCTTGCTCTCCTTTTGAAGTTGATTTCTGCCAGAAAGATGTAGGTGTCTAAATTGGAAAGACTGGTGATGAGGAAACAAAGGTGCTTTTCTGGGTGCTCTGGAAATAAAGAAAGTCTGATATCGTCCACTGGAAAGAAATAATTCTGTACCAGTTTCTGGCTTTCTGCGCTGATTTTTTTTTTTTTTTTTTAAAAAAAAAAAAAGCACAAAAAATCCCCAGAAAGCTTTTGACCCTTTTGGTTTTTTAAACTCTGAGATTCATTTTGCTTTTGCAAATCCCACAGAATAAATGGTGGGTGGTTTCTCACTCAGCAAAAGCTATGAGAACCTGGTAGCTAAATAAGGGGCATTCCCAGAAGGGAGAATATTCCCTCTTAGAATATACTCCAGATTTTTTGCACCTAGAGCTGCCATCTCACTGACCGAGAGGCAGCTAGAGGTATCCCTCCTGACATCCTCTCTGCCATGCTGTTTGAGCAAAACTGGTGGTGCATTTCCTCGCTAACAGCTTCATGATGGCTGCTCTGGAGGGGACTCTGCTTGGCTCAATGTGATGCGACCTTGGTGACAAGAAACCTGTGCCTCCCTCCTCCCTTCAGCTTAAAGTCGCACGAAATGGAGAACAATGTTCTTGTGCAGATAGCAGAACCCACCCTTTCTGCTAAGTGGGTGATCCTTGCATTGACCTTTTAAAACAGATGTGAATGTTTAGAAGCCAAGGTTAGTGATGTATCCTTAGTTCATATAAGAGTTACTGTGGATGGTCTAAAAAATTGCATCATATTTATTGGTGCCCCTGTATGCAAAGGAATGGAAAACATCTGCTCAAAACAAGAAAATCTGGATGCTGTGTTTGTTACAGGATCCATTAGGAAAATGCTGGTCTAAGTTCTGGGGCCAAACCCATTCCTAATTTAACTTTGTAGCTATCCCTTTAAGTTATGGCAGAAACAAGTTTATTCTGTAGTCTTTTTCTGGTGCTATTGTTAGTGGAAAGATTGAAGACTAAACATTTTCGCAAAGATTTGCAATGTTTTCCTGCTTTGTGGGAGAACTGTCTTAATATTGCATACCAAGTATCAAAAGGCCCAGCATCTGAGAGAGGATGTCTAATAGAAACAAAGCCAGCACTGTGATCATCTCTTTTTTTAATTCTTTGAAAACTGATGGCAGACAAATAAAGATGAAAAAGTTAAATTATGAGGAGTGTTTTTCTCCACTTGGAAATATGGACTTCAACACATTGCTGGATGTCTGTGAGTAATGACATAAAGTGGAATACAACCTGCTTATCTAAAAGGAAGACATGACAATGATGCAAAGAATAGGTTAGTTAATTTTTTTAAAAAATTGTTATAAAAATAAGATTACATCTTTTTAATAAATCCACGATCACTCTTTTGCTTGAGAAAGTAAAACTGGTTCTGAAATGATTAACTCTGAATTTTTTCTTTTGGCTTATAGAGCAAAATGGTTCTCATTAAACCTAAAAAGTCATAAGCTGAATCTGTTGAAATCAGTGGGAAGCTTTCTTGATTTTAGAAACACTTGTCATTATTTTTTTTGCTTCTCTTCCTTTTTTCTATTTTTGACGTACATGTAGGAATAGGAGAAATGGGGGGAACTGTTAGGAGGTACAGAATGGCTATCAGGTGTTTTCAGATGTTCTACCTTCCTTTTGAAATACAAATTTCAGATACCTCATATACAAATTAACATTGGGTTATGACACTTCTGATTTTACATCTAAACAGTGGCACAGAGGCATTTGTATCTTTCAATTCATAATATGTAGTCTGTAATAGCAGATAGCAATAGCTGATCACATTAAAAAAAAAATTTGGTTTTGTACACAGAAAAGTACATCCTGGCTTCTCACAGTGATTTAGAAATAGCTGATTCTTTGTTTATAGAGAGGGAAACTGAAAGACCAGAAGGGGTGAAGGATTTGCCAGAGGGATTTTTATCCACAGCAGATCTGGAAATAAAACTTACATTCCCTGACTGAGCACTCTGTTATAACAAAAATGTATAACTTTTCCTGCTTTTGAATGCTGATGTTTCTGAACCGACATGTAAAAACTATTGTCAGAGAAAATGGTGATACTGGTAGTTCAGGGCAGGCAATGAAGAAATGCCATACTCTCCGGAAAAAAACGTTTTGTCAAATGATAGGAGCTGGAATGAATTTTTACTTCTAATGCAATATTTGAGAAGGTAGCTAGCCAGTTGTTCTCATGTATTTCTCACAAAATAACCTAATTTCTCCTCTCCTGCACCTGAAACAATAACTTTGCAGACCAATGGGAGCAGCTTATAAATATGCAATATTTAGTTACGTATTAATGGAATAAATACATGGAGGATCTGTCTTGGTAGGCTTAGTGGTTGTTTCCAATGGCTGGGCTTTGCTTTTTATTGTTTGTTTCCTCAACTTTTATTTTTCTTAATGCACATGAATGGCTGTTCTGTTTTCTCAGCTGAGAAGCAGGCCTGCTTGTCTCAGCTGCAAAACAGCGAAGTGGGGGCAGGACAATTCTTGCAGACTTGACATGGTCACTGCACAGAATGTGATTTCCTGTCAGCTAATCTCCTCTCCAGGAATGGGAACCTTTCTGGGCTGGCTGCAAAGGCAGCATGCTGATGAACGGTGGGGGTTTGAGTGCTGACTGTGTCACTGGTAGCGAACACCAGCCCTTCACAACCAGCCTGGTAGCACCAGCAGCTGCAAATAGGAAGGAAGTCCATTTTGGGGAGACACCTGCAGTAACAGAAAGTCCACCAGTTCAGAAAGGCTTTATACAGAAGGCTTTATATAGAAAAGGTGGAAGAGACAAAGGGAATTGCTGAGCCTTTTCCAGGTACTGCCTGGCAAGTCATGAAACACCCCAGCATCCTTAAGCCCTGTTTCCATGTCCCATCAGCTGCTGATCTGAGCCCACATCTATGCCTCTGGGGCACTGTGAGATGCTGAGGCATGTGTATGTATCTGTCCCACTGCATGCAGTCAGCATGACATGAGCAGATAAAGATTCCAAATTGCTTGTTCGGGGAAGAGCGAAACACAGATTAAAAATAAGACACAAGGCAGCTGTTGGCAGGCCACTGGGAGACAAGAAAATCACCCCTTGGGGTCTTGTTTTGTAAAGGGATGCTGAGGTGCCCAGCAAACATAGGTGGACCCTCTGACAGGGTGCCCATTTTTTGTGCTTCACACACAGCTAGCATGTGCCTATAGCAATCACATAAAATAGGCCTTACTTTTTACTCAGTTCTTTTGCTTAGAATATTGGGGGTTTTAAGATTCATTTTCTTTAAGTACCCAAAAGAAATGAGTTAAATATGATATGGAAACATGTTTATTTCCCCTTTCATAGTACATGTGCATCCCTGCTCTCTCTTCCTCTCTCTTGTGTTCACATACTCCCAGACAGTTCTTGTGCTCACAGCTTTCTTTAACAGAACTGTTTTATTCTTTATAAAATTGAGACTTATAAAACAAATAAATCTTGCTATTGTTCTCTTGGGGTGCAGCTGTGTTAAACTGTAATCATGGGAGTTGAAACAGGTTTCCTTTCACAATAACATTTATATTCATTTCCTGACACTCTTTCCTAATAACATGAGTGTCTTCAGCTGACCAAGGGGAAGAAAAGCCCGCTGCTCAGCACTTCTGAAGCTAAAATAATACTTGTGCAGCACAGAATAGTTACTGCTATATTACAGTATTTTTTAGATTTTGTTGCACTGGATAAAGATCCACTAGATCTCTGATTTCCCAATTACCATTTCTTTTTTTTGTTTCTCCTCTATCTGAAGTTTCTCCTACTACGGAAACTTTTTTTTCCATCGAGGTTTAGTTAAGCCAGGCCTTACCATCTACATTATCTACTTCTATTTGTCTTTTTCCTCAAGGATGAGCACAAAAGAGTGGACCAAAACATCTGAGAAAGAGGCAAAATAGAGCTTGTAATGTCTCATAAGGATGGAAAAACAGGAGACTTCCACTCATTGAGGCACTTCCTCTGATTTCTGTGAGCAAGAATGAAACAGCTATCTTTGTTTTACAGCTTTTCCACCTGTAAAAGTTATTGGAGTAGTAAAACGGTGTTATCTGCACCTCCTTTCAATGTCCAGACCCTTAGATAAATTTGTCTAAACACTGATCTGATTTTAATGAGTGGTACATAAATAAGTGATACTCTCACTTTGGAGAACAGATGTCAGAGATTGATACCTTAGTGGTTGAGAGCTGATCTTATAGAATTTTAACAAAAGGATGTCTTTCCCCCCCTTTTTTTTTTTTTTTGACATGCCAATGAATAAGTGGTGTTTACAAAGCAGCCAAGATATTAAAAATATTGTTCAAAACCGGAAGGAGTGAGCTGTTTTAACTTTTTTTCATTTCAGAGGTTGCTATGGAAAGCAATATCTGCTTTAGGTAAGTGTGAAAGGCCATACAGGAAACTTTTTTTTGAGGTTACTATTTGTAACTAATAAACTGCCTTTGTTTGTACATGAGGGAGACTTCCAAGCCCTTCAGGAAAACCTGCATAAGTATATATAAACACAAAACAGTCCCACGTTGTGTTTGCATCTTCCATGTCTGCCCTGCAGCTGACACATCCCCCTGTAAGCTTTAATGAAGACTAAAAGCACTGTGAGCCTTTGTTATTATAACCTTTCCTTTAACACAGGGGAGAGCCTGGATCCGGTACTGAGTAAGAAAGAAAACTACATGAGAAGATGGTTTTGGGTATTTTTTCTTTTTTTTTTTTTTTTTTTTTTTTCCCCGGGGGAGCAGGGTCATGAAAATGATAATCTACAGGATACAATGCCTGGGTAAACTGCTTGTGTGGAAGGAGCTGCCAATAGAAAGAACATCTGTAAGGAGCTCTGTACTATCTCATCCTCACCGTGTCTCTGTTATTATACACAAAAGACTACTTTTGGCAGAGTGCTGTCACAGACCTTTGCTGAATGTAATCCTTAGGGGCAGCGTAACAGATCCAGTCAGAGGATATCTGACCCAGCTGGTAAGTACCTGCAGAAGAGACTCAGAGCCACTCTTCCCTTTCCTTGTGTCCACAGCTTGGTGGGAAGTTAACTGTTTCCAGTGTTTATCAGAGTTATTCACAGTAAGGTAGAAACATAGACCATAGGTAGTATGAATCCTTCCTTGCAATTGACTAAATGAAAAGCAGGAGAAAGGAAAAGAAGAAAAGAGAAGTAACTTCAAGTTCGAAGAGGACAGCAGCCATCCAGCCTGCAATTTCTACCCCACTGTTGATAACCGATTTATTTCTTGCTCCAAGACAGATGTAAGTCTAGAAAAGGGGTTTCAAAAGCATATTGGTCACAGCTTTCTTGTTAGCCAAGAGAAGCACAGTTTAAACTGGGTATTCGAAGCACAGGGCAGATACAGAGAAAGCATGAGAAGCATGCAACTAATGCAATGAAGGAAGAGGGGAAGGGAGAAAGGATAAGAATCCTGGTTAGAAAAAATGCATTTTTTGATGGATTTTGTTTCATCTAGAAGACAGTGGGAAGGCTGTTCCACTGATGTCCATAGCAACATTTGCCTACTACAGACTGTTCACAAGTGTAGCTATTTAAGCATTGCATTAAATGGATTTCAGAGCCTAACTTCAGGTGTCTTGGATGTCACACTCCTTGCATGCCACACATTATTTACACTGCTCAAAAACAATCATCAGTAGCGTATTAAAGGGCAAGAAAAATGCCTGGCACTGGAAATCACGGGGCATGGTTTCAACTCATTGTAAAGCTGCAGCTTACTGTAAGGTCTTAGGAAAGATATTTAATGTGCATTTAACATGTGTCAAGTCCTTCAGCATGAGTAATTCTTTTTAACATCTGTGAACTTCTATTCCTTCTACAGAGGAAAAGCACTTAGGAAGCCTGATGCATAACCCTAGCCAGAGCCCTCCAGTCAGTCATCCACATGTCTCTAGTGTGACTCACTCCCAGCTTTCTCTTTCTCTTACCAGCTTGAAGCTGTGTGCATGGGCTTTGCCTGAGGCAGAATAGTTTTTGAAGGTCTGAGGAGAAAAAACGAAGTCATTTATATAGCTAAGTCATTAAGATAAGAGGAAGGAAGAAGAGCCGCAAACAAACAAAAATCAACAAATGAGTCCTGGGGATTTTGTGTGAACATCTGTTAGTGCCAAAGCCACATGAGGCCGAAGTCTGAATTTCTGATTCTAAGAAAGGACTTAATGAGTACAATAAGCACCACTGACTGTCGTAGTGAAAGATGGCTGTGATTTAGCAAAAGGAACCTTTGAAAGCCATCGTTTCAGTAGTTCCAACCATAGCAATGCTTTTAATCATGATTTGCCAGCTTTCCAGCAGAAGTTTATATGCTTTGTTCATGTCTGGATGGCTAATGAATCTCCTTACTAAAAATACATTAAGTTAAAACTGTTGCCCATGGTTCCAAAAAGCTTCTTAATGCTGTTTTAACTTTTGCCTTCACCTTACCAAAGCATAAGCACAAGTTAAGTTACAACTACTCAAATAAAGGTAAGGAGTTGTTTATAGATGTACAAAAAGGCAGCCTAAATCTTTAATTTGTTACACAATTACTTGTTAATTATTGATTGCTTAATGATAGAAGGCGCCCTTTCTACCTATGATACAAAGAAAATACCTAATTTTAGTGCAAAGGTTACATAATTCTTTCTCCCTTCAAACCACAGAAGGGAAGCCACAGAAAACCAGCTTTATCTGATTTGGACTTAAAATGAGAAGAAAAATTCTTGTCTAAAAGCCAAAACCTGCCCTTGGATGCAGGCACGCACCTCTTGAGCTCATTTGGAGACCAATGTCTTTATCCAAAAACAAAATACAACTTGCATAGATTGGGTTAAAATTCAGTGCTGCTATGCTATGAATGAAGGAATTATCATAGATTAAATCAGAGATTATGTCCTTCCCCAGCACTGATTAAAGAAGCTGAAAAAAATCACCCTAAATGTATACAGAAAGCTGTGTGTTTCAAGAGTACAATGGACTTTGACTTTGTAAATCAAACCTGAAGAAAGGTATTTCTTATGCTACTTATAACATATTTCATAGGAAATACTTTGGTTAAAGAAAGTTACTACATTAATACTGATACAAACAGCTTGTCTGAAAACTCTGTAAACTGTGGCTTTCTGGTTTTGCCCTGTCCATGTGCTTGTTCCGTGAAGTGTCAATGCGAGTTACTCTGCATTAGCTTGAATCCATATAACTGGATCGATACCTGTCATAATGCTTTTTGCTGTTCATCCATCTTCTGTCAGGGCATTTTGCAAATAAAGAACAAACAAGCCAAACTAAAATATAAAAAGTGGCTCTCTTTGTGGTGCTTATGCTGAAAAAAAAATGGGCAACAATTAAATATTTCCAGAGAACTGTGCTGAGTATGTTGCCAGCATTTTTTCTGAAGTAAAAATGAAAAGGCTATAGTGTTGTTTCCTTCTTTTTCTTCCTTCTGAAGCTTCCCCATGTCTGCAAAATACAGCTCCAAGGATATAAAACATTCAGTGATCACAGTTCTGTCTGTTTTTTTTTTCTTTACATACATATACTGGCAATATAATTGAAAGGCAAAAATATGTAGTGGCAGGAGAAATGTTCATTCTCTGAAATTTTTCTTTTAGCTGAGTAACAATATGGTTAAAAGCACTCATGGAACATATATGCTAGCAGTATGTACCATGAATAATCTGGACTTCTGATGATGTAAGAAAACAGTAGCTTCACTGATTTTATTCTCATAACAAAAGGTAGATGTTTCCTAAGTCTTTCAAATTTAGCTGAGGCTGATATGATGCAAAAAGTGCTACGATGACAGTCTTGGATGCAGTTTGACAAAACTAGAAGGGTTTTTAGTAAATGATGTCAGAAAGCCACATTGAGGGTCAGAATACTTCTTTCAGGGGATGAATTCTGGAACTGAGAACTTCACCAAAGTGGCCAAAATGTTTCTCCAGCTGATTTCCCATAATTTAAAAAAATTTTCTTTGGGCACTAAACTATCTTCACTGTTTGATAGTGCAAAGCGTTCAGATTTCATAGTCGCTGACTAAAAGGTAGACACACTTCTATTGTGAAATGTGATAGAGACAAAATTATTTCAGCCCTGTCCTTTTTATGAAAATCAACAAAGATCTGGCTTATATGAATGACACAAAGCTGACAGGATTTTGTATAAGAGCATAGTTCAGTGACTCTACATTGTGTGTATGAAATTGGTGACTAGGTTCAGAATAATGTTCAATTTAGGCCAAGCAGAAGCATTCAAACCCATTAGGATTTTGTGATTTTTACCTACCCAGCAAATGAAAAAGGCATGTTCTTTGTTCTCATCTGTTTTAGGGTGGATTAGTCAGCAGGAATCTGTTAGAAGAGTGAGTAGAGCTAACAGGGCTGGGCAGAGAGAATGAATTTGCTCAGTAATGCTGAGTAAATTTGTATGTGCATTGGGGAGAGACCACAAAAGCGTGAGACATCTGGGCAAATGATGATGCCACCAAGAAATCTCTGTAGGGACACTGCAGGTTTCTGAGTCACTGAACCAGGACACTGTAACTCTGCTAAGTATTTTGCACCCTGCTAAGTGTTCTGCACCTCCCAAATGTCTGCAGGATTTTATGTGATCTATTGTGTTTGTTTCCTATTCAGCAGATTATGATCAGGTTGTTTAATTGACATTACAAAAAACCCAACACGCAAATGTTTTAAAGCTAGTTTTCAGGGTTTCTGCTACCCTTAGCAAAAAGCCACTGCCCAGCAACAATTTCCTGCTATTTGCAATAATGCTGCTAATGATACTGTCTATTTATGGGCATTGGAGCTGAATATCCGGCGTGGTAGCAAAATGTAAATTGATTAAATGGTCAGCTTTTAATGTGACACTCTTCTGTTCTTTGCAGCTGTTTAGTGGTATACACACACACAAACATGCACAGACATGTATTTACAAATTACTGACAGGTGTAGGGGGGTCCATGGCAAGTTAATCCCAAGCTAGATAAATGAATGCAATCTTTAAACCTATGCCAGGTTTTTCCTCCCTCTGTACCACATCAGCCAGTTGAGGATGCTTGTTTGCCTGACTGATTGTTTTTGTTGAGGCAAAACCAAAGCCTCAGTCTTTTGGAGAAGCTTCGTGCTTTGTGAATGACTTAAAAAAAAACCTATTTGAATTAGAAAGGAGAGGTTGCAGCCAAAACTATTGCTAAAAGCTACCACCTGGACTGTGAGGCAAACTCAGCTCCTGGTTATGTGCAATCCAAATAGACAAATGTGTGAAGGAAACAGGCTTAGAAGGAAAAAGTGACTTTTCCACTGCTTCTAGGAGCAAAGCTCAGTCTTCCAATGGAACAGTTGTCTTCCGGCTGACCTCTGCCTGGCCAAAATCACCCTGATTTTCAGCCATTTCCCCGATTTCCCTGAAACAATACACAGTCTGTATGTTATACAGCAGTACAACATGGTGTACACCATCTCACAATAGAATGTATGTGTTTCCTTGCACAGTGTTAGAATACTGATTCTCAAGCCCTGCTTCACTAGGCAGGCACTGAACTCTCCACCCTACTGCTGACCATTTACATGCCACTTCAGGAGTGACTGAAGTGTTTCAAACTGCATTAAGCAGATAAAAAACTCTTTACCTCCTCATGTATGACAATATGATTACATGCATAATTTTGTGCTGAAGTGTTTTGTTACTTGCTCCTGGATCCCAAATACTCCCACATTTACAAATCCTTGTGCTGTTCTTGTTCCTTATTTTAGGTAGCTTCCACTTACCAGACAAGGAGAAAGCTCTTTGTTCTAGCCAATGTATAAATTTTGTCTAACCGTACATAAGAAGTTTATAAAACAATTATAAAGTTTGTATATACTCTAACTGCACGCTGGCACAGGTTGCCCAGAGAGATGGTGGAAGATCTATCCTTGGAGATCTTCAAAAGCCATCTGTACAGGGTCCTGGGCAACAACCTGCTCTAGGTGGCCCTGCTTGAACAGAGGGGTTGGACCAGATGACCTCCAGAGGCCCCTTCCAATCTCAACCATTCTGTGATTCTGTGAATCTTACAGAGAGAAAAAACCAGATCTGTCCTTCCTAAGATGCATATTGTATATAAAGGCCAGACAGACAAAAGAGCAAGGCAGAAAAAGGGTGAGTGAAGTGTAGTTTCATTTCTCTTTTATGTATAGAGAACTGTAATGATTTACTGAAGGTTGCTACATGAAGCCCAAGCAATTCTAAGATGTGAACTTGGATTTCTTGAGACATGATGACAACAATCAGATCGATTCTTTTTTCCTCTGCTGGAGGTTTCGTTTTCTATCAAAGCAGAAGTTTTACTACCCTACTTTCAGTTTTGGTTTCCTACCCAAATTCATGTCTGCTTATGTGACCAAGAACATATTTGAGATCACAAGGTACTGGACTTCTCTACCACTCACTGAAATTGAAACCAAATTCACTGGTGCAGTGAATATTAATGAATGGCAAAAGACTCCTTACTGGCTCTTTACAGAACCAGACTCAATGGTTAAAAAAATGAACTATAACACCTTGTCATAGACAAAAGTAGCTATGTATAAGAGAGCAACGGAGCTCTAGCCTTTAGTAATAATTCTGTTTTCAATGAGTTTGACATCTTAATTTTTCATTCCTGCTGGTGCAATTCTTTTTGACTGAATATGGACATTAAATAAGTGATTCATGCGAGATAGTAATTTCTTTTACAGGAGGTGAAAAATAACAAGGAGAGCAATAGTAGCCAAAGGAATTAGAGCTAGAATCTGGAAAATATGAAATGTGGTGTTTGTGTAAACCTGATGAGAACAGATCCTTTAATCAGAAGTAGAGCATGGAAAATTTTGTTGGAAGCAGACACAAGGAAGCTATGTTTAAGCTCTTGCTCCTGAAAGGTTTTTCCCTGAAGCAGATTTATAATGGAAGAGGAGGAAATAACAAGTGGTTCCATATGACTTTTTTTTGAAATTACTTTTTTTCCCCAAGATCATCCCTGCTGAAATCAATTTCCCCTAATGGAGCTGCCCCAACTACTGTTCTGTATTAAGGAGCCAGGTGTTCTGCGTCATCTGTTTTGAATAAATGGCGGACTATTTCTAAAAGACAATTTCTCATTTCTACTTTGTTATATTTATTTGATCTGTTCCTGTTTCAAACTGTTGTCTTGGCTATCTAAAATTAAAAGGCCTATGCTGAGCACTCTCAGTTCTTGTTAGTTTTAATTAGAATTTAAAGTGATATATTATCTTCCAAGACAAAGTTGATGTTTATAGCATTCAAAATATAGAGTCACGAGCAAGAAACTGATGGATTCTTCTTGGTCAAAGAAGCTAGTCAGGATCTTTTAAATGATTTTTACAATAGAAAGCGCAGTTTCTACAAAACAACATTGCATGAGGAAGCTTTCAGTTTGTCTGAGATATGCCATGCTGATGTTTCACGTAGGGTCAGCTCAAGCGGCCTTGTAATATTCTGGTTTGTTCAAACAACCCCAAATACTTCTCTCATATTAGCTAAATTGGGATGGATTTCCCTGCTGTGGCAAGCTGCTGCCTGGGAATCCCACTCTGTTCAGCTTTCATGATGCAGCGTTATTCTTCTCTTGACTAACAGCCCCCTGCCTCCTGACTGCAGAGACAGCACGCGGGATGTAATCTGGCCTGTAAGGGCCTTTGGGAACATCTAATAAGCCACAGCTCAGTCACACAATAGATCTACTCCCCTGACTATCTGTATGAGTCTCTGAGTGTTTGACTGTCCAAACAAGGACAGTCCAAACAAGAACAGCAAGAAGTAATGTATATTTTTGACTTCTGCAGGACTTCTGCATGTATGTAGTGACCTATACATTGACACGGGCTTGCAGAATACACTGGAAACAGATGAGTAGTGTATGAGCTATTGCGTCACATTGCCAGGTACTGAATAGGTAGTGTTGTAGCCTTGCTGAGATTATTCCTGTAGTAATTTCAGCACTGCCTTTTTTGAGAAATGTTGGACATAAGTTGCTTCCACTAAGGAAATTTTCTAGTCTTTTTAAAAAAATTACTATTGTCTGTAAAATGAAGTTTATTCTGACTAGCTTTACCTCAAGTGATCAATTCTAATGTTGTTCAGATAAGCAGTAGAAGTACAGAAGCATTTGACTTTCATCACTGTATGACATAAAATCCACACTCTTTTGATGAAATATAGTCATGGATTCCTGTTGTGGCAAAAGAAGTAGGAAATTATCTTAGGTGAGAAATTACTCCATGCAGGAAAAAGAATTTGGGATTAACTCTAGATGGCTTACTGTATAGTAACATAAACCTACAGGCTAGTATAGGACATTAGAGGTTTAGCCAAGTTAGGGATCTTTCGTTGCTGCCAGTTTGTGAGGGATTTCTGAAAGCATTGCAAGATGTCCATGGATTTCTCCGAACAACAGAAAAGAGGTGTGTTGCCATCACTGTATCTAAACACCAACAGCACTTTTCTGGTGGTTTGTGCAAGAAATAATTATTGGCTGTGGTGTGTTGACATCACCAGAAAGAATAAGCTGGAAAAGCTTGTGGGTTGAGTTAAGGACAGGGACATCACTTACCAAATACAACCACATGCGAACCAGACTTGACCTGGGGAAAATTAATTTATTTCCAATTAAAAGTAGAGGTGGGTGGTGAAGAAACAAAGACAAAACCCAAAACAACACCCTCTCCATCCCCACCAGCTCAGTTTCACTCCTTCACTCCCAACTCTTCTACCTCCTACCCCTGAGCAGCACAGG
This sequence comes from Falco biarmicus, assembly GCF_023638135.1. Lineage (NCBI taxonomy): Eukaryota > Metazoa > Chordata > Aves > Falconiformes > Falconidae > Falco > Falco biarmicus. The sequence continues at coordinate 42,086,100 of NC_079311.1, forward strand.
AAGATGCGGAATGGGGTCTGTGGTCAGTCCCTAAGAGTTCCCCTCTGCTGCTCCTTCCTCTTCACACTGTTTCCCTGCTTCACCGTGGGGTCCCTCCCACAGCATATAGTCCTCCACAAACTTCCCCAACAGGAGTCCTTTCCATGGGCTGCAGGTCTTCAGGAACTGCTCCAGTGTAGGTCCCCCTGGTGGGGTACAGTCCTTCAGGAACTCACTGCTTCTGCATGAGTCCCCCATGGGGTTACGGGTCTTGCCAGAAAACCTACTCCAGTGTGGGCTTCTCTCCACAGGCTGCAGCTCCCTTCAGGGCATTTCCACCTGCTCTCCTCCATGGGCTGCAGTGTGTATATCTGCTCTGGCGTGGTCCTCCATGGACTGCAAGGGGAAAACCTACTTCTCCATGATCTTCACCACAGGCTGCAGGGGAACATCTGCTCCAGCACCTGGAGGACCTTCTCCCTTTCTTCTTCACTGACCTCGATGTCTGCAGGGCTTTTTTCACATTTTTCTCACTCCTCTCTCTCAATACTGGTGAGAATTTTTTTTTACCTTTTCTTAAATACATTTCCCCAGAGGCACCACTAGCTTGACTGATGGACTGCTTACCTCTGGCCAGCAGTGAGTCCATTTTAGTACTGGCTGGAACTGGCCATGTCTGGCACAGGACAGCCTCTGACATCTCCTCACAAAATCCACCCCTGCCAAGTCCCCCACTGCCAAGTGTTGGCAATACATTGGCATAGCTCATTTGGTAGAGAGGCTCACTCTTCTTTTTGTGTTGGTTGTAACAGTGCAGGACCATAATCCCCTTTGAGCACAAAACCCCTTGAAAGCACATGAGAATTTCTCTTCAGACCCAAAGGGTGCTAGTGTTCTACACCTGAGGTCACACTGTGTTTGCTCATCTTGTAAAACTGCCACAGCTCTTGCTTGAAGTCCCTGGTTCTCCATGTCATGGCCCATGTTGTGTGTCCATAGAGCCCTACAGCTGTGATTAATGCTGACACACTGTTCTGTCCCAAGTGGCAGCAGTGACAAGGTGCATAAACCATGTTTTGGGTGGCACGCACAGATTAGATTGTGTGGTTTTGAGCTACCATATGGATGCAGGAACTCAGTGAGAGCTTGGCATTTTGAAGTAGAGGAGACAGGTCCAAAAGCAGTGAGAGAGTGGGTATTTTCTGGGACATTGCAGCAGCCAGACAGTGAGCTCTTACATCTAGAAAGGATGTTGATCCGAAATGAGACATACGGATGTTTCCTAGTGCCCCTGTGGTTCAGTCTTGTTTGGAAACCTGCCCAGTCCTGGTTCCTGGGGAAGTTTTGTGTAAGGAAGTGAGGAGCTTGTTCAGCAGGATGGTATGGATAAACAGCTCATTGCTACATGCCCATTCCCACATCACTGGGAGTCTAACAATACTGCATGAGGCTGCAGAACAGTGGCTGTGAGTGACTGAAGGGGAGGCTTGTGAGAGCAAGCCCGTGATGGAGTGACTACCTCAATGGACAAAGGAAGAGTGGTGGATGTCATCTATCTGGACTTCTGTAAGGCTTTTGGCACAATCCCCCACAACATCCTTCTCTCTAAATTGGAGACGGACAGATTTGGTGGGTAGTCTGTTTGGTGGGTGAGGAGCTGGCTGGATGGTCACATACAGAGGATAGTGGTCCAGGGTTCAGGGTCCAGATGGAGACCAGTTATGAGTCGTGCCCCTCAGGGTTCCATATTGGGACCGGTACTGTTTAATATCTTCATCAATGACATAGACAGTGGGATCAAGTGCACCCTCAGCAAATTTGCAGATGACACCAAGCCAAGTGGTGCAGTTGATACACTGGAGGGAAGGGATGCCATCCAGAGGGACCTTGACAGGCTCAAGAAGTGGGCCCATGTGAACCTCATGACGTTCAACAAGGCCAGCTGCGAGGTCCTCCACCTGGACTGGGGCAACTCCCAGCATCAATACAGCCTGCAGGACGAAGGGATTGAGAGCAGCCATGTGGAGAAAGACTTGAGGGTACTGGTGGCTGAAAAGCTGGACATGAGCTGGTAATGTGCACCTGCAGCCCAGAAAGACAACCATATCCTGGGCTGCGTCAAAAGAAGTGTGACCAGCAGGTTGAGGGAGGTGATTCTGCCCCTCTACTCTGCTGTGGTGAGACCCACCTAGAGTGCTGTGTCCAGCTCTGGTGTCAGGACAGTACGGGAAAGACATGGACATGTTGAAGCATGTCCAGAGGAGGGCCACAAAAATCATCAGAGGGATAAAACACCTCATCTATGAAGAAAGGCTGTTGAGGTTGTTCAGCCTGGAGAGTAGAATGCTCTGGGAAGACCTTATTGTGGCATTTCAATATTTAAATGGGGCTTATAAGAATGATGGGGACAAAAATTTCAGCAGGGCCTGTAACGATAGGACAGAGTGTAATGGTTTTAAACTAAAAGAGGGTAGATTCAGACTAGATATAAAGAAGAATTTTTTTGGCAATGAGGATGGTGAAACATTGGAACAGGTTGCCCAAAGAGGTGGTAGATGCCCCATCCCTGGAAACTTTCAAGGCCAGGTTGGATGGGGCTCTGAGTAACCTGGTCTAATGGAAGGTGTCGCTATTCATTGCAGGTGCGTTAAACTACATGATTTTTGGAGGTCCCTTCCAACCCCAATTATTCTGACTCTGACTTTTTTATTCACCTGTATATACATGCAGACGGAGTACTGGTAAAATAATGTGGTGTATTAAATCAGGTTAATTTAAAGTAATGTGAGTGTTTTCTTGGTGATGTCTCATAGTAAATTGAAGTGCCTAGATTCTTTGAGATCGTGTTCATGGATGCCAAAATGCTTAAAGAAGGTTGGGGGTGGCTGCACTATGCAGGTAAACTCTGCTTAAAATTTCTAAAGATGGGAGAGCACCAACTCTCTTAATAAGGAAAACACTGGGCAGTGAGAGGTGATTTGTCCCCTTGGTTTACTCATTTGATATTTTTGGCCATTTTAGACTATGCTGTTAATTATGTCATGTTTATCATTCCCCTGATTTCCAACCCTCTCCCACCCCCCTTTTTTTTGGCACTTGTCTTAGTCATTGTTTGTGCTATACTGTGGGCTGTACTGCAGAGCAGAAGAAGTATGTGTAAGGAATAGGCAAGCATGATATTTCTAAGAAAATGTATTTAATCATCCCTAATATTTAACAGTTCACACCTGTTGGCAGTCACATGCTGTCTTAGAAATTACTTGTCATGAATTAGCTAACATGAAGCAGAAATTCACTTTGCACCACTATTATACAAAGCTGAAGGTTACCACTTATTAAGAGAGAATAAATTCATATCTATATGGGTGAAAGCCATCTCAGCAGCCTAATCTACCTTCTGGACTCCTGTAACAGAAATATATAACACACAGGGAGCTTTGGTATCTCCATTACCAGAAGTCAAGTAACAACCATTTAGTAGGATTCTATTATATTACAGGAAAACATCTCAGGGTAACTTGAACCGCTACAGTTGTTAAAAAGAAATTCCTTGAAATATTAGTCCATTTTTATTGTTTATATGTTGATTTAACTCAGATTAGGAGGTCAGACTGTCCAGATCACTTTTCCTTTCTGTCTTAGTGGAAGATGAATAGTTTAATTTTCTTGCTAATATTTTCAGTTGCATGACCCATTGGAACAGCAGCAGGCTGTCCAACCCTCTCCTTAGCACCGCCTCTATGTTATATTAATTTCCTGATCAATTCCTGGCCACCTATGGCACTTCACTCTCTTGTCTGCACAGTCCTCTCTAAATGCAGGATGCTCGTAATTTTTTGCCTAAATGGTGGATGCTAGTGGATCTTTCCCATCCCCCAATTGTATCAGTGATACCAGCAATGCTAGGCTGTGTTCAGGGACTGTCATTTCAGCTGTAAATGCCCTCCACAGGTCAGAGAGTTCAAAGTCCACTGGGATAAAAAAAAAAACAAACAACTTGGATTGCAAATGCATTGAAGTGAAAAATCTTTGTTTGTATCTGTCTGAGGCATTTCTCTAGTGCTTCTTTCAGCTATGTACAACATATATGTTGTAAAGAAACCGCATGTATTAATATCAAAGAAGCAGAGCTTATAGTTATACACAGCCATAAAGCACAGGCATGGTTGCAGAGACTTAATTCCTGATATAAATAATGTGCACTAGAGAACTTGGCTAAAGACATGTTAATTTCTTAGCAATAACAATCCTCTTGAAGTTTATGGCCACTGCAGAAAATGTAAGATAAAAAGCTGCCATATGTCATGTCATCCCCCAGAATGTAACAAAGCCTCTTCATTTTCCCCTTCTTTAATCTTTTGTATATTGTGTTTTCCCTCAGGGCTTGCTAGGCTCTTTGGTCAGATAACAGTTTCATGTGCATACTACTTCAACTGTGAACTGGTGTTTGGTGCGTTTGCCCTTTTCTTTCAGTCAGCGACCACACAGAGAGAATGGTTGGGATTTTTCCCCCTAAAAAGGCTTTTGCATGTGTAAAAATGCATTGCATATTTCAAGGAATCTCCTTCTGTGTGATTCTTAGGTGGCAGAGGATGAGTTAAAAAAGAACAGCTGCAAACTGAAACAGTCAAAAACAAAACCAACTTTTCTCACCCAGAAAAATGTTCACAAGAAAGAAGAGGTTTATTTCCAGGCTGAAATGACATTCATACCTTGTTTGCTTGGAAATGTCTTGCTCTTTCAATGGCACATTTTAGTTGGTAAACAACCATTAAAATTCTGAGCAGATCTGCATAGCTTGCAGGAAAACCTCTGAAAACAGCTGCAGCTCCTTTCACCAGATGGGAATTAATAATAGCCTTTGTTCTATGGGCTCTTCAGTTTGCACCCACAAAACAGGGTGAAAGCTGCTTTTCCCAGACCACTGGTGCCCACAGGACCCTGACCGCGCTTGTGGTGCAAGCTGCAGGTTGAGGATAAGCTGGGAGAGTGAGTGTGTCACCACCCTCTCTCCCTTTCCCCCTCAGCTTGCTGGCCCCTGGCAGATAACAGCACTGAGTTCAGCTGGTATGGTGAGATAGAGACCTGCCCTCACCCCTTACCTCCCTCTTGTCTCTCTTCTCAGTATGAGTGAACCCATTAGAGATGCTTTTGGTGACTACAATGTCTCCAGGACATGCGCACTGGGGACTGAAGGTACAGCTTGGTGCATGACTGAAGTGCCACTGTGGGCTTGGGGGTGTCCAGCAAAGGATGATGACCCACCACTAGCACGGTTGGTAGCTCACCTCTGCTGGCTGAGAGAAGCTGCCAAGCGGTGCTGCCCTGTGTGCAGCGCCTGAGGCCTTCCTAAGCCCTGGGGATGGGGGCAACCCTCAGCCTGTGAGTTGCAAACGGCCTCTGTGGATGCCCACATTGACGAGGGGTGTGGGACTACACCAGGGGTGACTGTAGCTGGACCCCTGTTTTCACCCAGAATGTGTTGCTCTGACTGCAACATGTGCAAATTTCAGCTAAAAACTCCGGCTGCTCCCTTTACCCTATGCTTGATGCTTTTGCACTGGATCTTTGGTCTCTAACATAGGGGGAATTGCCAAGAACGTTTTTTGTTTCCCAGAACTGCTCTTCGTAAAGCCTCGAGGCTGCAGGCAGGCTATGCAAACCGAGTTTGGCTGCTGTCTGTCACCTGGAGCTGCCCCCATCCCTGCTGCCTGCATGCTGCCAGCACCCCCGTGCCCTGGGCTTTTGTTCTCACACTCCCCACAAGATGGGACCTGACTGCAGCGAAGAAAGGGGGGAAGTACGTGAGACGTGGAGACAAAATGTTCTTGGCTGAGGGTGCTCATCTGTGGCCGGAGCTCCTCGAGGAGACGAGACCTAGCCAAAATCCCTGGGAGATCAGACCACTGCAAAATCCTCCCGATGACAGCCCCTTTCCAGCCTCCCCGAACGGGAGAATAAATCAGCACCGCTCGGCACAGGCAAGGGCGAGGGGCGGCCTCGGGGGTCTCCTGCGGGCGGACCTCCTCGCCCGGCGCGGCGCGGAGTCCTGCGGCGGCCGCAGGCCCGGTTTCTCGGCGCCTCGCCGCGGCCGAGCCGCCTGCCGGGAGCCGCCGCCTGCCGGGAGCCGCCGCCCGCCGGGCCCGTTAGAGGGTGCCCCGCGCCGCGCCCCGGCGCGCTCCCGCCCGCCCCGCGCCGCCGCTCGCCCTCCGCCACCCCGCCGGCGGGAGCACCGGCCGCCGCTTGCGCCTGCGCCGTGTCGGGGCTCCGGCGGGGAAGCTCCCTTTTACGACTTCTTAGGTGCGCCGAGTACGGTTAATTTGCCTCAACCCCCGTGCTTAATTTCTGCTCGGGAACCTAAACGAAGGGCTTAAATATTGTGACCCAGGCAATGCTGGGCTTCCCCCGGTTCTACAGTCCAGAACTGACAAAACTTGGTCGCTGACTAGAAGAAACTACAGAGCACATCGGTGAATTAGAATTTTTCACTAGGGCAGACTGCTGAGGTCTGTAGAATTTCTTTCATATTGCCATTTGATTAAAGAAGGGGAACACATTTCCCAATCCTTTTTAATTTCAGTAATTTCCTTGCATTGCTTGAAATTGTTACCGGCTTTCTTATTTTTATATATATGTATCTGTTGCTGATGTGTGCCTCAAAATCTTTTTAGTCCAACTATTGCCAGATGGCCAGCTGTACAATGCTGTGAAGTTCTGACTGAGATGGTGGTATGGAAGCGTCGCGGAGAAACAAGAAGAGATTTTCTGCGTAGTCGGATCTCAAAACAGACTGAATTTTCTTTTCCTGTTCCCTTTATCTGCCTCTCCTCTGATAATAAGTTATTTCTTCATACCAAAAAAATGTCACAGGATATGAGAATTAATGCCACATGTATCTATCTGCTTTTCCTTTTCTTTCATCATGAGACAGAAGCAGGAAGGATACTTAAGCTATTTGATGACAGGTTGATTGAACTATCAACTTATGGACAATAGAATGCATTTTCATGTGGCAGTGTGACATCTCCTTTAGCATCTAGCAACACAGGTGTAGTCATGAACTAGCTAGGCAAGTATTCTCTATTATGCTTAGAAGGGAATACTTCCACTTTCCATTACTAGCGTACTAGCGTTCCATGTTTTGCAGTCAGCTGTGGCAATAATAGACTGCAACGTTAGACTTGCAATGTTTTGGGAGTGCAAACAGCTTTCAGATAAAACTGGCATTGCCTGTTGACTCATGGCCACCAAGGCTGCTCCCCAGACAAGTCCCAATTGTCCTCCAGATGCCAAAGTCTGCAAGGGATCGACAGGGGGGCAGTAAGCAATCTAGGCTGATCACCATCAGCGCCCATCTACTGCTGTTGTTCTGTTCTGATGATTCATACAGTTGCCTTGTTTGGTTCCATTTTATAGAGGGAAAAAGCATTGCTTCAATGGCAGGAAAAAGGGAGCAGAAGTGAAATGAAAATGAATGTGCCTTCTAAAGGAAAAGTCAGGGTTTTCTTTCAAGGATGACAGCTTTTCAGGTACATTGGGTAGGATCCCATCAAGTATTGTATTACTGCGTCTGAAGTGCACTCGAGATAAATTCAGGATAATTTCATACTAGGCCTCCACTTTTTTCCAAGTTTGTAAGTATTTTGTTAGTGTTTAGACACATCTCTTAGCTACCTGAGCCATAAGTTAGGAGGTAGAAATCAAAGAAATAAAACCCAAATCCTTGCAAATCCCATCACAAGGTGTACTGTAAGTATGTATATGGTTCCCTAGTAATCAGTTTGCTAAAGGGAGAAATATATGTGGAAATGCAAAGAGAAGTTTATTGTCTCCCAAACAGCAAAAAGCATAGTTTACTGGGGTACATATTCCTATTGATTTAATTGAGACCAGTTGTAAGTAAAGGTATTCATACAATGCTTGCATTACTGGACACACATACCATATATAGCTTGTCAGGGACTTCTAAATGTGAAAACAATTGCAAAACATCTGCTTTGCTTTACTGGAAAAACCTGTTCACATTTCAGTGAAAAGTCCCAGAAGAAATGGTACCAAATAGGTGAAAAAAGGAAAAAGTATATTCTTTGTATTTTCTGTTCTGCCTTAAAACTGAAGTAAATAGTAAAACATGTCAAAAAGTTACACTCAGATGAATTCTGTCATAAAATAAAAAGTCTTATGGTACAGGATCAAGAATAACAAAGTCAGACAATCCAAACTCCTGAATGGTAGTTAGGAAATGAAGGAACCCATGTAGATAGAGTAATTAGGTAGCCAATGATTTCAGAGAAAAGAGGACAGTTAAAGTGAATTGCCTCCATTAGGTACATGAGGACAAATAGAAAGGGTTGTGTAAGTATGCTGGGGAAATAGCAGACTTGGTAGAAAGTCCATCTGTTAGTAAATCAGGATGGAGATTAACTTTCAACCACTTAACATGGCTGAAACACTGAACTTGCTTTCACATTCATCTGAAGAAAAATTATAGACAAAGCAAGTGGAAGAAAACAGTAAATGTAAAAGGGAATAACCTACTAAAAAGGAAAAAAAAAAAAAAGAGGTGAAACAAGATATTGGAAACCTGGGCATGTATGGGTCACCTGGATGACACACATCCTTCGGCGTTAAAGATACTGTTTTCTGGATAATTTTCTGCCACTTACAACTATCAGAAAACCGTGGACAACTGTGGAAGTGCTGAAAGATGGAAGGAAAGGGAATATCACACTGCTTTTCTAAAACAGAAAGCACACCAAATCTAGCAACAGCCACACTGGGCCTATGGGTCGCAGCTATCCCTAAAGGGTACAGCTCACAGGGGCACCCACTCCCTCCTTTACTCTCTGTCCCCCTCAGCTTAAGGAAGCACCCCAGCCTCTCAAGCCCAAGTGTACCTTCAATGATACCTAAGTTTAGTTGTAAGTGCTTACTTGGAACTGTGCCCCTGAGAAGAAAAAATTTCTGAATATTTCGGCTCAGACTCTTGGCAATGGAAAAGGAACACGCAGATACACAGGAGATGCTGGAGAAAAAGATGAATAGGATATAAATACTGTTTTGCTTGATATTAAATATCCAGGATTAGCACAGCAAAATGCAGATGATCTGAAAACTCAGAGTGAAAATACATTGGTGCAGCACAGCACAGTTTGCAAGAGTAAAGCCAAAAATCTGCAGCAGTATAAAAAAAATACAAAAATAAAAATAACCCTATTTCTCAGGCAGGATGCCATTGATTTTGTCTTTTGTATGCTGAATAAACTGGGGAGATACAAAAGAAATCATGAGATTCATTTGCTATTTTTAATATACAGCAATGAATTTTAGTCCTTAAAGTGCCCCAGCGGGTGTAGATGTGGATGTGGAATAAAGAGATGCATGGAAATTCAAAATGATGAACAGCTCAACAAAAACTTGCAATCTACTGGCATTATGAAGAATATCAGGATATTATTAATTGTGGTAATTTTTTCCTGTTTCAAGGGAGAGCTTTTCTCTGTTGGGAATGTAAATATACTCACTGCAGCTTTATTAAAGGGTTTCATAAACTAAGTTTCATTAAAGAAAAGATCTGCAGCATTTCATCACGCCTCTAATGTCTCATTTGGACAGATCAGCTCCTTGATCTAAACTTCTGATACTTGTGTAGCCCTGATTCAGGGAAGCATTTATATTCAGAAATAGTCCTTAGTATCAAGCATAGACACAAGTGATTTCCTAAATGGGAAAGGCCTCAAAGATGTATTTAAATTCTTGCTTGGCTCAGGGGTTGCTTGCAGTCTTTTATGATACTGTGAAACAGAAACTAGTGTGACAATTACTGAGGTGCAAGCAGTGAACTGCAGCAATGTCAGCTGGAGATGGCCTCCTCTCTGAGCTTCTGACTGCCCGTGCATAGCCTGATCCCAAACTAACTGCGACTCTGTTTTTACTAAATTTATGTATTTTTCTTCCTTGAGGACCCAGTGGTGCATTAAAAACAAAACAAAACAAAACAAAACAAAACAAAACAAAACAAAAACCAAACCAAACCAAAACAAAACAAAACAAAACGCAGGCATACAAACATTTTAGTTCAGCTGTTGAGTGGAAAGGAGTATCTACCACTCTGTCCTGGGAGAAATTATATCTTGAGGGAATAACTCTGTTTCATAGGAGGAGGCTTTCATATGGTAGTGCTCTGCTCCCATGGAGTAACTCAGCTGATGTCTGCAGAGCAAGATTTCCCTGTCTGGGAATCCAAAGTTCCCTTTCCAGAAACCAATAGCAAAACCCATCGAGACCTCTTGTCCAGGATGCATGCTAAGCACTGGATAAGTGAGATCAGGTAAACCTGTTTATTATGATGATCCTTGAAAGGGGATTTCTTCTGGAATCTGCTATTCTGCTTCTGATCATTTTTTTTTTTGTAATAAATATTTTATCTTTTAATTTTTGTCCATTGGATTATAAAGTGGTTTGTGGTTTTTGCTGGGTTTATTTTATGGTTGCTTTTTACATTTTGCAGAAGCATGGCATGAAAGAATGTTTAAAAATACTCACTTTAACATGAATTCTAAATTGAATCAATCCTCAGCAATTCGACTGGTAGAAAAAAAATACATAATGTTACAAGAGGAATGTTTTCTCGTTAGCCAATTAGGTGGGAAAGCATTTCACATAAATTGGTTCGCAAATCTGCTCCTCAGCTAAGCCTCTGCCACCGCTTTTCTGTGAGACCTTGGACAAGCCATTTTCCTTCTGAGTGCTGTTTTTTAACTTGTGTGCTTCGCCTGTCTTAGCTATTTAGGTTGTAACCTCTGAGGGCCAGAATTTTTGAAGTTTTTTACCTTAAGAGTGTTACACAGGTATCTACCCTGCCGCCTCATTCAGAAGGGCTGAGAGGAACCCTAAGACAGACTGAGTTTAAAATTGCCTGTCTCAGGCTTCCTTACACTGCTGACATTCAGCTTTCAGGTTTTGTTCCAAAGAAAGACAGTGAATACTTCTGCTTACCTAGTGCAGGGCAAATTAAACATTTAAGCACCAAGAATCTATTAATCTACATCAGCTGTCCTATTTTCCAGTTTTACTTCTGCATGTAATGGCCCTTTCTTATAAAATCACAATGGTGTCAAAACAGAAGCTTCAACCTGCCCTTGAGTCTCCTGATCTGTAGTACCACAGCTAAGATTTGTGAGGATGGATGATACGTGCAGTAAAAGCCTGTCTGTGGCTTACTGGTCTTAAGTTAATGCTCACCATCCCTAGGTGGCTTGTAGCACTTGTGCCATGTGTTAATTCAAGCAAGTGGTGATGGACATGGAGCCCTCTCCTCCAGAGCACAGAATCCATCCCTGATCAGCTGGTAGATGCTGAAGAATGCAACCTCCTGATTTCTTCTGGGGTCTCCAATTAGCCTCCACTCTCCTGGGTCAACATCACGGGTCAGGAGGAGGCAGGCAGGGCATGGTATGTCCCTTCTGGCAGCTCAGGCTGGCATCTGCCAGGGAACACCCCAAGACAGGGAGATCTGACCTGCTTTAGGACATGGGCCAGGACAGGGACACCTATGTGTGGGGTATGGGGCCACCGTGCTGCTGAGGCCCTGCAGGGGAGGGGTGCAGGGCCCTGATGTGCAGGGAAGAGGAACACTTCTGCTCTTGCCTCCTTTTTCTCTGTTTTTCCTTCTCTTGCCATCTCTTTTTCTCCTTGAAGTGTTTCTCCTTCAGCCCCCACAGCGCCACAGGAAACCTCACCCACTCTACCTATTTTTGCTCACTGGCATGTGGGCAGGTATACCTGCCCTGCACGCCTTAGCTCAGCGCTGCATCACAGAGCAAGCACTTTTGTTCAGAGCTCTTTTTAAAGCTATTAAAATTTTTAAAAAAAGAAAAGAAACATGCACCCTGAAGCCTGAAGAGCAGCATTTCTATCATCTGTTGTCATGAGACACAGCTGACGTGGGAACACGGCAGTAAGGCTGACTGCAAGATTAGTTTAATTTTGGTGCAGAAATTTGCTAGAAGCAGCTTTCAAAAATATCTCTGGGTGGGAGGAAAACAGGTGGGTGCTGGTTATGTGTATGAAGCAGAAGGAAATAGTTGTCAATCTTACCTAAGAATTACTCCACATCCATCAGCCCTTTGGTACCCTCACTACTTGACAGGGGAAATAAATGACACCATCTCTTTCTGCTCCTTTCTCTTGTTACTTCTGGAGAAGGTGCTGGTGGGCCACAGAGTGCAGGGAGACTGAGCATGGGATGACTGAATAGAACCACGGTTGTCTTGGTCAAAATGCACCCTGCCCAGACAGTCTCGGTAAAGATGTCCGTACGGGAAGATGATCTCACTATCACCCACGGGAGCCAGGCAACAGTGAGACCCACTCAGGAGAGACTTCTGGCCCAATAGCATCTAAAATGACAACTGATATTGGAGATGGGTGGTGAGTAGTGAGTGTACGGTCTGTAGGGACTCTTAGACTGAACATAGTTTCTGTGGTTGTCCATGTAGGTGAGCGAGTGGACTCAGACGTCCATCTGGTTCAGCCCTTCAGAAGGTGGCATGCTGTGTATTTCTCCTGGCAAAAGCGTTCAGTGCCAACCTTGAAAGTAAGTCAGTGTTTGGTGGTGACATTTCAGGGTGAAACTTGACTGGGTACATGGTTTGTTATCTTCCCTTTTGCACAGAAAGAGAAAAAAAGAGAACCAGAATAGTTTGTCTGAATTCTCATCACTCTTCTTTTTCTTTTTTTGCTTTCCCATCTAAATTCTAGAGGGCTGGGAAAAAAATCAGTTCTGAGTTTGTCATTTGGGATATATAACCATCTGGGAAAAATATAAGCTCTGGCTGTAGGGGCAATCTAGTTTCCCCTGCTAAACAAAGACATTGATTCTCCCTTCCTCCTTGTTATTGCACTTCACATAATTTTTTCAAGACACCTTGAAAAAGCAGCCTGGAATAGCATTCTCCCTATATAAACAACTCTGCCTTTAGTAGAAATATTGCTTTCCTTTACGTGGATAGCAGCCATGCGCTTCCAGTCAGAACACCCTGAACAAGAAAGGACTCAATTACATTTTTAAGCAGCATGTTTTCTTCGTAGGCTTTCCTCTGCCTGCTCCAAACTGAAGACAAAATGACTGCCTGTCTGAAGACAGCAGACGTCTCAGAGGCGTAAACGTTCGTCACCCCTGAATTAAAGCCCCGGCATAGCTGAATACCTACTGTATAAAGACAACATTGACTGCCTTGTCTTTGTGTTTGTTTGCTTTTTGTGTAGGGGGTTGAAAATGCTTGTGATGTTTAAACACCTCTTTAGAGTCATTACAAGATATTGTGCAAATATAGTAATTTTTCCCTGGTAAGCAGGCATGGAATGTATATTTGCTTATCAGAACGGAACACTTCCCAGGGAGGCCTCGATGTCTGTCAGGTGGATCATCTCATCTCCAGATTTAATGTATTGAACTGGGAAAATAAGTCACTTTTTGGAGATGTTTAAATCTACATTTTCCTGAGAGCTTTTCCAGTCTCTAGGGTAAATGAATCATGCTTGTATAAAGATTGGTTTTTTGTTTAAAAAATATTATTACCTGAATAAATAATTGTGGTGTAACCACGTACTGCGCACACCAAACATACTTAATTCCATACATTCTTCCCTGTGAAAATGCCTTTTGCCAAGCTGCATGAGCCATTTAGGATTTAATAATCTGTCATATTTCCCCCTCCTACTTAGGAGAAAAAGAAAAGCAAAAATAAAACATACAAATTTCACAGTCAACAACATTGCTATACCTCTTAAAAATGTTTAAGTTATAACATAACCTGACAAAAATCAGGAAATTAAAATGCAAACCAAACCCTCTGTCCTTAATTCATCCCGTTGTGCTTTTTCTTATTATCATGCAGAAGAACACAGCCATTTCTGCTGTGAATCTTTGTGACACTAAGCTTCCCTACTGCATTTTCAAGATGACTTATTCTGGCTGTTAGCTACCTCCAGAACTGTTATGGTAGGTCATCTAGTCCATATCTGCCAAAGTGCAATTAATCCCTGCTGCACACTTACAAGGGTTTATCGCACCTAATGTAAATGTCCTGTGTGAGCTGGCTTCCTCTTTACCTTTGCTATGCCACTGAGTTATTTTTCAGGCTAGGAATATGTTAAAGAAAACCAGATTTAATCAGGATCTTTCCCCTGACATAGTTAATTTTGTACTAAAAAGGGTGTTTGGTATTTTCCCACAGCTCGGCATCCTTTGCTGTATTTTCCTTTCCTGCCCAAAAGCCAGCACGTGGAAGTATTGTCCTCTTCTCTGACTCTTTGGAGCAGGGCAAGAAGTACGGCCCAGCCTTTGACCTCCCTTTTGGGATGGGTCCTTTACCTCCAGACCCTCCTTGCAGGGCTGTTGTGCTTTGCCGCCAGCTTGGGAGCACTGTGTCCTCGGTTTGTGTGCCTCCCTCATTTCCTAGCACTGACAGGATTAGTGTTAAAACTCAGCCAAGATTTATCCAGAAAGTGGTTTAAGGTCAGACATCATCCATCTCTTGCTGCCTTTCTTTGCAGCTCCTACCTTGGAGATTCTGCTTGAATTTGAAAACCCTCTTGATGACTTGAGCTGAAAGCGTGTGCCTCGGGGTACTCGTCCCATCCTACTTTTTCTGAATACCATCCAGGCTTTTTGGCTTGTGCCATGTCTCCCCAGGGCAGGGCACTTAGAAGACCCGAATGGGCTTTCTCCATGGTACCTGCTCAGCCCCAGCAGCATTGTCCCTGCCTGACCCAGGCTCTCCACTTGAAACACGCATATCCTGGCTGTGATTAATGCTGTTAACACCTTCACAGCCAGGTGGTGTGATGGCTTACAGGCACCGAGTGAGGCCCAGATGATTGTACATGGCAGGCTCACATGTGGCCGTGTCAGAGCAAGCCTATGAGAAATTTTCTGCTTTGCTCGTTTGCCCATTTTAGCGTGCAGATGCTTAGTGAGGCCACTTCTTTCTCAAATAAGCAAGGGATTTAGTGCTCTCTGTGTTCCCAGTGATTTCCCCCCTGCCCCGCCCCGCCCCCCCCCCCCCCCCCCCCCCGCCTTTAATTTTTGCTAAGGTGGGGAGGAAGAATAGAAGCACAGAAAATATCTTCAGAAGTTTTACTTTCATTGATGTATAATGTGAAAATTATGAAGAGCACTAGTGGGAATGTATTTATTAAAAGTAGCAGTATGACTTTGTACAGCCATTTGCCAAGAATACTTCACTGTGCTGTTATGAAGCCGGGAATAAACTGCAGTATCTACTAACAGCCTTTAATATTTCCTTCATTTTATTTCCTTTATCTTTAACCATGATGTGAAACTGAGCCAGGCTAAGTGTATTGTTCATGGCAATTCTGCACAGTTTTGCTGGCATCCAGAAAACTGCACCAGACACAGACTGGTCTTGGAGACTGTGGTGAAGCAGAGTTAAGCTGTAGTTCCTAAACATCGACTAATTCTGCAAACAAGTATCTGGAACTCAGTTCCTCCATTGGTTTATATTTATAGGGTATATATTTATATTTATAGGGTATTTTCCTGGGATGCCTTGATTTCATTGATAGTAGAAATATTTAAATGCTAAGCACAAACATTTATATTGTTATTAGTAGCATAATGAGGAAAAGAAAGTAAAATAACTAAATTACCTGTCTTTACTTAGACAATAGAGTATGTTTTTTCTGTTTATCATCTTACATCTTTTAGTGCTGAACAGACGAGAGTAATTCATAAGTGTTTTCCTTATTATTTACCCTTTGTAAAGAACAGTATCATCCCCATTCTACAGGTGAGTCAATCAATGACAGAGACTGTGCCTCTTTGTTTAGCATTCAGGTAAGTGAAGCAGGAACCAGGCTGCTTTCTCTGATATGGAAGTGGAGAAGAACAAAATCAATTTCAGCTAGCCAGGACAAGAAAGCATCTCAGGAAGGAACATCACCATTTTCTAACCACTTCTGGTTGCACCTGCATTGTGATTTGGGGCTACTCTGTGCAGGGACAGGACATGCAGGAAAGGTACCAAATTCATGTTTAAATGTATTAGTTTAATCGCATTACCTCACTGTCATGAGATTTATATTTTGATTTAAAATAGGTCTTAATTCTGTTTCTTTTAATTCACTTTGAAATGTAATGTGGTTTGCCTGATCCAGTCAAAATTCTTACCTTGAATTAGCTCAGCTTACCTTTCTGCTGCATCCCCACATAGGCAGGACCTAATTTTGTTTTCTAAGTCTTGAAGCCATATTCTACCCTCTCTTCTCAGTGCCACTAGGAGAGTTCTTATTTCTGTGCTTCACAGATTACTCTCCCATCATGCAGTCAATTTAACCAGCTGTTTTAAAAGGTCTATGACATTACCAGCTTTTGTCTATGCAGTTACTTTAAAAGCTGGTGATTAAAAGGAAGGTGAAAGAACAGGCTGAAATAATTCACAGAGTAAAAATGACTAAGTGATGGAGTAATTGTAGCCTGAAAAGTCCAAAACCCCCAATGTGACCACCTATGTGATTTGTGGCATGAAGAGAGGGTGAATATAGGCTTTTAAAAATAATTTTTGCTGCCTAGGGGATGTGGAGGAGCTGGGTTTGCACTTGGTGGCAGTGCTCTCCCACACTGCTGGCAGCCCTGGCTGTCTGGGCTGCTGCTGCCTGCAGAAGACGTGGAGGGGGAGTGATGGCTCTGCACAACCGGGGCTAATAATCTGCCTAATATAGTTTCCCTAATTAATTTTATGCACTGTTCCTCTGCTCTGATAGAGCTTTGCTGTTTTAGGGCTTTGATTGCTATCTAAAGGACTCCCTAAAAAGGAAGGGAAGGAAAGGAGATGGTGGAAATGGGTGAAAATGTTTGTAGTTCAGGACAGAGGAATCCTTTGTTATTCAGAGTCCTTAGACAATAAGGGTGGATGGTGGGAAGGGAAATGGATGGGATGACTTAGGGCCATATCTGATATTCAGTTTCTGCCTGGCACTACACTGCCCCTCATGGACTGGCTGTACTTCTCCCCTTTGCTCCTTCCTCCCTGCCCTGCCCTGCCCCGCTCACCATCTCTCGGTCCTCCTTCCTTCCCTCCCAAGCCGACTGTACTCCTGTAAGGGAAGTGTGGCTCCCCCAGCCTCAGCTGTGACATATCTGAAAGCAAGGAAACACACCAACCCCCACAAACACCTGTTGCTGAGGCATTTACTGACTGTCCTTCAGCTCCCTAAAACAACAGGACAACTGGTGCTGGAGGTCAGGCTCATTGCAAGGTTAGCAACAGAAGCCACAGGCTGTTCTGAAATGAAGCTCTGGTCCCTGTGAGACTCAACAAAATTACTAAGACCGAGCACACTAGAGCTGAGCTGTTGCCTCTCCTTCAAGAAGGCATCTATAGCATTGTAACTGTGGAGAGAGAAAGGAAAAATAAAATGTCCTTCAAATGCCCTGTTCCTTGTGTGATGGCCATCTTGCATGTAGTGTCCTCTCTGCTGGCAACAGTCCTCTAAGCACCTCATTAGGATGAACTCACTGATGGCCCTGCAGGATGTGGTGATGTAGACCTGCTGATCCCTCTGAAGAACAGTAAAGTGAATGTAGTGTGGTCAGGTCTCACAACCTTATTATGAATGTCATAGCATTAGATGCTTTTCTCAGAGCTTCAGTCTGCATTTGTATGACATGCAGAAAACCTCATCTCTCTTTCTTCTTTTAAACAGTGTACTGCTTTGCCAGTGGTGTGTAAGAGCTTGAAAACATGAAAAACAGAGGTTTTGACAGCAGAAAACAAATTCCCACAATGTGTCAAAGATAATGCAAGGCACTTTAGTCTCACGATTTTTGCAAGGCCTCAGATGGCCAGTAGTTAAGATGAAAGGAGTTGTCCCTGCTGCAGCCACACAGACACATTTTTAGTGTAACAAAATAAAATGTATGAGACTGTGCAGCTGCTCCCTCAAGGTACATTGTTTGGTAATGCACTGTGGTGGAAAGAACTATGTAATTGAAAGATAATAATGTTGGCTAAAAGAAAAAACCAAAAACGAAAACGAAGGGTCAAAACTGGCCATGCATAACTACAGAACGGAAATAAGAAGTCTTGTAAAAATTAGAGAGAATCCAGAGGCTTCCTTGTAAAAGCAGCGGGAAAGGGAAATCAAGACACCTTTAAAATGCAGTTTGACTTGTTTCCGAGAAGAAGGTGAAGTTCACAAGACCAGACACAGCGACACAGGACACCTCTTTATCCACTCACACTTGGACATTGATTATGCACTGTGTGAGTTCATAGCCTATTCTGGGCACAGGGGTTAGACATTTGGTGATCAAATAGGCCCAAAGCACAGAAATCATCGTCCTTCCCACAACACACTGTGAAAAGTGAGGTTAGTGTGGTTTCTGTGACTGACTAGGGCTGGCGGTTCAGCAGCAGACATTGTTCATGGATTTATCTATGAGCAGAGATGAGCCTCACCGCTTTTACAGTTCAGTGGACCTTCTGATCAGCCCAGTCTCACTAATGAACAAAGGCTGTGAAGAAGCTTGTATCCTCTATTAGAGACAAACAAGCAAGAACAACACCACTTAAGGAGGCAACATAAATAATGAATGAGTAGAGAAATATGGTCCTTTCTGACAGAAATTATGCTGGTTTTAATTTGTGTTTATGGCACCTAAAGTAATGGGCACATGAAATATGCATGTAGAGAGAGAACCAGAAGAAAAATCCCTGGAGAACCTGACCACAATCCCCTGGACCCCGACCAAAACTTACAATGGGAAAAATGTAACCAGGAAAAAGAAAGCCTCTGTAGGAAAAGAAAATAATAAACACTGGAAAAATACAGTGCATTCATTTCTGTAATGCCAGCTACACTACTAGAAAATCAAAACACTATTTAGAAAACAAGCTCAAAGTGTAAGATTGCCTAGTGAGAGTCTTTAGCATTTGGCATAACGAGGATAAATCTTTATGGAAGGAAAGATGGTGTTTCAGTGCTGCTCGTGTGTAGAAAGTCTTTGTTTAAAATATCCGAATGCCTCTTTCAGGACTCATTCAGCATGGCTTTCTTCCGAATTTAAAAGTAGTATGCCACGGATCAGATTAAATAAGGATGTAGCCCATCATTTTGAATCTTCCCCGGAAAGATAAGTTGTTTTCTCCTGAAGAATATTTTAGAAATTTTTAAAGTAAGGACTAAAGTGATTTTAGCTTTCATAGCTGAAATTAGCTTCTTCCTGGACTTTTTGAAATCTAAAGGTGGTAATGTTTCTGACTATGATGAATAGGGCTATAAAATTGTACATTTTTTGATTGAGCTACTGAACAATAATGTCCCAAGCCTGCAGTCAGTCAGACTGAGTACTGGATTTTTTTTCCTTGCAACATCAGTGCAAATATTTTTGATTGAGCTTGACCATAAAATCTGATTGACCCAAAGTAGCACATTTCATTTTCATCTTGGGAAATAACGGGCTAGCTTTTTCAGCAGGGCCTGAAATGGAATGGCATACAGGTGCTATGTACTTGAATTTAAAATGTGGATTTTTCTAAATGGATTTTTCCACAAAGGTGAAATGGTACCATAGATTTTGTATCAAGACTTCTACATATCATAACAAGGCTCCTATACTTTCTCTTCAACAACTGGCCAAAGGCGTGTGGCAAGAACACCCCAGTATGTGTGTGACCTAGGTGTTAAACCCACATCTTCAAGGACAGTGTCTTATCCATCAACATGTTGCTGTTACAGATCATGGAAAGATTGTACTGAAAATTCGTAGTCCAAAAAGAAGTAGAAGATAATAGTCTTCAGACAGGTAAAAGGTTACAGTAAAGAAAGACAACACCCTCCATAAAAAGAAATTCAGAGAAAATACTTTCTAAAAGTAAGGATAGCAAAGGAGTAAATGCCCTCATTATGGAGTATACATCACTGAGATGTTGGAAGAGTGTCAGAGTGCAATTTCTGTCCTATGCGGCTTCGGCATAGGCAGTTCTGCAGGATCGTGTCACTAATGGGCATGTGGGCAGAAGATGAAGGAGGAGGCTGCTTGTGGTCTCTTTCAGTCCACCAGTTCAGTAAGCTAGTGAAATGACCCCATTGCTTGAGGGTTCATATTAGTGCTCAAGTTGTGGGATCGCCCTAGCAGTACTTACTTGAATTTATGCTACATCTAAGTCAGAAGGAGGCTGTGATGTGTAGTGTCCAGCCTCAGAGTGTACAGGGGTCCCTGTACAAATCCTCTGTATGTTTGCATCCTCCCTGGCTGAAAGATTTTGTCCATGCAAAATGGTGAAGCACCGGTGGTCAAGAGTGAGCAGATCCATGCTGGAAGCAAGAGCTGCAGGAGAGTACAGGTGGGTGAGGGGTGCCAGCCTGAGCTCCGCAGGGAGTTTTGCCCGCCTCAGGGCTATGATGACTGTCCAGGCAGGCGAAGGTGGAACAGCTCCATTGTGTTTTGTTACATGGGCCTAAAAATACAGTTGAGAATGCATCTTTCCCACATTTTCTCAAAGAGGTACCTTAAACACTCGTGAATTACTGGGTCATTTTGATTCCAGCTGAAAGCCCTCCGCAAATCCCATCTGAATCTGCAGAGAAGTCTGGCCACCCAAACCCTGTATTTTCCAGGCAATTTGCTGAAAGGGAAAGGAAACAAGGAAAAAGGTCCATCTCTAATGACAAAACCATTTGTTTGCAAGAACTTCTTACTGATGACACAAAAATTTCCTGTTAATGTCTTTGGTGCAGACCCTTGTGTGATACAAATTGGAGTGTGTCTCCATGTGTCTCTCTTTTTCATTGATATTTTGGAGAGCCTTTTTGTAGTCCCTCCATTTGTACAAAACATGGACTGAGGCTATGGCCATGCCAAAATGTATCAAAGAGATACAGGCTTGGATCTTCAGGTTCTGGAAATCTGCAAGGTTTTACATGGTTTAATAAGCATTAGGTGGCCTATATGCAGTTCAGCAGGGTCATGGGAAGAGTTCAGCATTCCTGTGCAAGGATTCCCTGTTAGAGATGTCTCATTCTCACCTGTTGCTTTCCCCAAAACAGCCCATGAAAACCATTCTGTGACATTCAGCAAGCACTGGATAGCAAGCACTGTAGCAGAAAAGCCTCAGCAAGCCTGAGATGTACTATGTAAGTAGCAGGGGCTGTAAAGAAGACCTTCCTTTCCAGGACTCTGATGGGAAGCGCAAACAGGCAAAACTGTTATTTGCTCACCTGCTAACTTTTGACTGGATTTCCTAATCAAAGTCCTCCTGAGCAGAAAGCTGCATTAATTAAAAAAAAATGCCAAAGTACTGGTATAAATTTAGTAGCCCATTCATTGTTCTTCAGAAGGGTCTCTGTGCAATTGGCATGGATCAGACTATACTATGAGACACATTTCTCACATGCAAGTGTACCTGTGAGTATCTCTTGGTTTGAAAAGTTAAACAACTAAAACAGCTAACTTGTATTTGAATGTCTGGAAAACCAAATACTCTCCCCCAGCATGTAGGATTTTTTTTTTTTGTTGCATTATGCTCTGCAGGAATCCTGAGCTTAAATCAAAATAAGAATTGTTGCTCAGAAAATCCCTGGTTGACAGTAAAAGTGAAAAAGCTAAGTAACAGAAAGAAAAAGCACAACTATCACTACAAAACTGGTGGTGTTTTCAAAGGAAAGCATTTGGGTCTGTTCCAGGGGGCTTTTGCTTTCTTCTTACATGTGTAGTAGTATGTACAAGATAAGTGGCAGCATTTCAGTGCCACAAGAGCTTCTTAACACTTGTTAGCAGCAGAGCCAGTGATGAGCTTACAGAAAACTTTCCAAACCTAGTGGGACTAGGTTTGGGCTAGACCTACTTTGAAAACTGTTGCAGGGCTACTGTGGCCCCTTTCGTGAACATTTTAAAAAATGTAAGCTGGGACTCATAAAGCCAAGACAACTCTGCTGGCCAGATAAGTGAGATGTCCTCAAGGAGCCCTCCTATCAGACACCTAGCTTTTCAAAATGAACAACATCCTCAACAGCAATAAATTCTCACTGTCCTACCCAAACCTGTGATGGGTGATGCTGGCTGAAGGTCTAGTCCCTTTTGTGGTGCTGGACTAATCCTGCCAAGGGACAGTATGATTCAGGAGGTCAAGGACTTGTTGTGAGCTGCCCAGAGTTTCTTAGAAATACTTGAAGTGTATTCCCTTTTCTTGTGCAAGAGGAAAAGTCAGCATGGTAGATTTTGTACTATCGATAATATCCTTATGTAACGCCTGCAAATTCTTAAACAAGTGTTAAACAGGTCCACCTGTTTTTGCATTGTTAAAAATGAGAGCATACACAATCTGCAAATATATTTACTTGGAAGAGCTGAATACTTTTCAGATAGATTAAAGTAGTAAAGCACAAAGCAGACGTGTAAGAAGACACCACAGCCCCAGCTGTATCATGCACAGCTCTAAAATAAGCAGATCTTCCTTTGATAAGTCACTGATTATTTAAATGTTGACTAGGAAAGTGAGTCTTCATGGAAGAAATTACTTCTTCTTTGCAGTGGGAAGACAGAATTTCCTGGAACATGGGCAGAGCAAGAGCCAAAATCCCTGATGAGTGTTATTAAGGACATTGTTATGCAAATGTAGTATGTTGTAGTTCTTTGGAGGAGGGATTTTCCTGCCACAAGAGACTGTACTATTTTAACACTTATTCTAATAAAAACATGCCCAAATGCATCTGTTTAGACAGTTTTCTTTCCTCTTTTATGGAGCAGGAAGTTTCGGTATATATGGTTTTTGGAAAAGCCGATGTGGAAATTACACTGAAAAGACTTGCTTTGAAGTAACGGCAAATGGCATTTTTGTATTTTATCATACTGAAATGCTGAAATACCAATTTGAAACAAAAGGTTTCACTTCCATATGTTGGTCTAACCCAATTTTTTTCTTAAACATTTCTTCTGATATGAGAAAATCAGAACATCAGTAACATCAGAAAATATCAGCACTGTTCCCCAATATGCAAAATGTCTGTGCGATGCCATTCTCACTGAGAAAAGGTTTCAATGGAAAGTATCAGCCACAGTCAGTGTTCATAAAAAAAAAAATTATTCCCACCGACTTCAACACTTTACTACTTGCCAGGACAAGGCATTTTTCTACATGACATATTTTTTGCATCACACAGTAGAGACAGCATGATTCCTGCTCCAGTTGTGTGCAGAGTAAATTGAAAATGGAAAAGCATCCAAAGTCTACTGAAGTTCTAGAAATCAGTGGGGGTGGCTGACCTTTTGCATGTGGGAGGAACATATTGCACAGAAATTTCAGGTTGGTGCCAACTCCAGTATTAATGGGTTTTTTTCAGTGCAACCACTCATCGGCCATGAACTTGACCAAAGCTGTCAAATTCATTTCCCAAACAGTGTGTGACTGAGTGACACAGGCAGGGACTGGCCCTGCCTCCACACAACTGCAAGGACATGAGGTGTGCATGCTGCCAATTTGGTCAGGCCTTCTCCCTGGAAACTTGCCTGGCGTTAAGCTAGTTATGACTATCAGATATTTATCATATTGTCAGAGTATAAAGCAAGGACTAATTGATGTCTTCTATAGCAGAGCCCAACACTGTAGGCTGTTTGATAATGAGTGAGAGCATTTCCTTGGCACTTCAAGAAATGGAGCTTCTCAGCCTGGTGCCTTCTTATTTATCAAAAGCCCCATTCATCTACACAAGGCTGCCAAGCCGTGAGAAGATATTTGCCATGCACCCTACAGCTTGGACAGAGAGTCACACCTTGCAGAGAAGCCAAACCTGGGCAGGTAGAGCAGGCATAGCCAGGTCTGGAACAAGCACCAGAAATGCTTTGGCTGGCCTCTGTCCCTTCAGGTACAACAGGAGGAGAAAAGACAGTGTTAGGACCCAAAACAATTTGTATTGAGCTGAGACAGAAAGCCACCACAACCTTTGAAGAAAGGATGGTGCCAGCAGCTCTGGCTTCTGGCTAGGAAGGAGAAGAGTGTTTTCTGTGATCATCATTATGTGATGGTACTTTTGATCCTGGACAATTCAGAGATCATACAGAAAGAAAAAAAAAAACCCACTGAAAACATTAGTTTAAGATTCAGGTTCTTCATACTTTAACTCAGTTGATTCATTATGTCTTTTTTCACCCAGCCAGGCCCTTCTGACAAGATTTTTACTGCACAAAGAGCCTGGGACATGTAAAGAAAGAGGGGTGTGAGGTCTGGAAATGCTTAGTTAAAATTTTGGCTCTTTCACTACCTTGTGCAGTTTCCAGCTGGCTTATTCATGTTTCAGTGCTTCAGATGGGTCCTCAGTGAGGCAGAGTGACAGCAGTGTCCACGAAGAAGTAGTGATCAGGGAAATAAAAACATGTTTCTAAATATATAGAAGGTTAACAATTAGAAAGAGTAAATACAAAGGAGAAAATTATGCTTATTTTTATCATGTTGTGGCTATGTAAAGGACTGAGTTCTCTGCTAGCTAAATAATACGGCTTCTAGTGACTTTGCAAGGTCAAGTTTTAGGTTAGTCACAAGTTGACAGCTGTCAGGGATAACCATCTGCTATATATGAGTTTGTATAGCTTAAGATTACAGTAAATTATTTATTTTGTTTGTTGGAAGGCTATTTAAGGGGTAGGTTGACTTTAGCATAGAATACAAAGTGATATAGTTTGTTCTGTCCATGTGGGTATAACTCGACATCTATGGCCAACTCTTCCAAGTCACATTACAAAGCCAGAAAGAAATCAAAAGCTCGATTGAAGAGATGTCATTCTTGCTCAGTGTTACTAGTGAAGTTCAATAAAGAGTTGTGAGCACCTTCCCTCACCCCTAAAGAAAGGCCCCTGCTGTCCTTCTACTCATGATCTTCTTTAATGTCAACTACACTTTGGGAGGGCTTGTGCCTTTGGGTCAGAGTTTCGCATAGAAGTGACAGTTTTGTTTTCATGTTGATGCCCAGTGTTTTTGTATATGGCTTTGTTTCCTTGCATAATATTTTCCACAATGTTAGAACTTAAAATGAAACAGTGGTTTTGTGTTTTTGTTTTTTTTTTTTGTTTGTTTTTGTTTTTTTTTTTTTTTTTGCCATGGATATATACATATAAATATTAAAAGCAAGCACAGATAAAATAATAAACATTCAAAACTGTGAACTTTGAATTATGCTTTGTTTTGGAATACATTCCACCAGCATGTGCAGATTGAGATATATGATTCTCCCCCAGTACTGAAAACCAGGAGGGTTTCCACAAGTCAACTGACTGCACGGCTTGGTGTGTGTTATTCAAGCCCTTGACTGTTCTGTGCTGTTGGAAAATGGAGGCATTTCTGACATGGACGGCGATTGTTTTAGGAAAACAAATTCCTGTAATTTCTGGGATGATTTCTGCTGCAGAGAAGTGACAAGCTGACTGACAGCTGAATGCATGGTCATCATCTTGAGCTTGCAGGTGTGTCCCACTTTCAGGAAAAGGTAGGAAAACACATGGGGTTTGTGTGTGCTCATCCTGATTTTCTTTTGTGGTGAGTCTGGCTCTCTGTCAAGCATCCTTCTCAGCCTGATACTAAGCTGCTATTTTGAAGCCTTTTTTTCAGTTTGCACAGAGTAAGTCCCAACAAATAAAACATGCTGATACTGGCCGGAGCCCCTTCAGAGGCACGTTGTATGGAGAACCCTTTTTCTCTGTGGGCTGACCCAGCAACAGGGCCGTTGGTATTTAAACACAGCTTAAGGCTCAGCCATTCTGGGGGAAAGCACTTGGCTGTAAAACAAGGTTACTGAAACACAGGGTAAAATGCTGGTCTTATAGCTTTCCTGAACATGCATGCTTTCCTGAATTGCACTTGGAAGAACTACCTATGTTTCTTGGTGCTTTGTAGAAATAGGAGGTGTGGTAGTATATACCAGTATATAGATGCTACATTGTACAATAGATGGTGTAAATTGGTATAAGCCCTATATGAACAGATGTGTTCTTTCTCCAGACGGAAGTAAAAGATGTAAGGAATTAACAAAAGGTTCTTATGTCACCTGGTAGATTATTCCACTCTGCTTACTTTTGGTAAGAGGTGATTCCAAAAAAAAACCAACTTGTGGTCTAATGATATGTGCAATAGAACCAATTTTTGAGATAATTGAGGTGTTATTTAAAAACATACTTTCCACTCAGTTCTGTATAAATTTATTTCTTTACTATAATTTCCTACACACCGCAGAACTAAGTCAGGTCCAGCTGCCACTCCACAGTCTATGTCCAAGCTAAGCCGGTCTCTGCTTTTTTTTACACAGAAGATAAACAAGGGAAAAAAAGATGGGAAGGCTGCTCATGAGTTTTCTGGCCAAGCACACACTCCCAGAATTCCTAGAATTAGTCCCCAAACCTTGTTTCCTTAAGAAACCTGCTTCTCTTTCCAAAATGTGTGAATTGGTAGCACTAAGTCAACAAGATTTGTGACATACCTTTTGGGAGAACACACTGTAGCAGTACATGTGAGGATTCATTGAGTGATACCCAAGTGTCATTGTATGTCATCTTAGATTTAACACAGAAGTGTTAAAGCAGTAGGCCTGAACACAAGATTATCCATTGCAGTTTATGGTCTCTGTAGCTTTTATCTATCTATCTATCTACATATCTATCTATCTATCTATCTATCTATCTATCTGTCTATCTATCTGTCTATCTGTCTATCTATCTGTCTATCTGTCTATCTCTCTCTCTCTCTCTCTCTCTCTCTCTATCTATCTATCTATCTATCTATCTATCTATCTATCTGTCTATCTACCTAATCTTTCCCTGTAAGTTTTAGGAAGTTAGCTCTATTTTTCACCTGTAAAATGTGGAAAACTTGAGAGTAGAATACCGGCTCCCCAGTGAAACTGGGGAAAGTTTTGCCCATTAATTCCTTGCAGGATATAGAAGACTTCTGTATTTGCAGTTTCTGAGATCCGTTACAGGGTTCACCAGTTTGCCTGGAAACATTGCTGCTATCGTTGTAGGCAGTGTATGCAACAGTCTTATAGAAGAGGCTGTGTGACTTCATATATTTTAGAGCAGTCAGCTTCTTTTCAGGCTTGGTAGCATCATTAGACTGCTAGAGTAATACCTCATAACTGTGTAATCTGTGAATTGGGCAAACATACAGTTTTGAGGTTTTCAGACTCTATTGATGAGTTTAATCACAATTGAAAAGCTTTGCCAGATGAGTATAATGAGGTTTATGCAGTGTAGTACTTGTCTGCCTGCTCAGTATGGTTGCTCTGTGTTTAAGTATTGCAACTGAATCAGTAGTTCAAAACCCTTGAACTTTATTTTAAGTTCTTAAAACTATTTTCAAGTCCTTAAAACTAACCTAAGGTTGCTGCTGGCCCACAGGATGCCTCCTGGAGAGGTACATACCAGTGGAAGAGGAGAGGGGAAAAAAAAAAGAAAGAACAAAAGGCTTTTAACTTGCACCGTACTTGATAATGATGGAGTGCCTTCAAAGAGCACTGGGCTTTTTGAAAATCACAGGAGTGCAAAGAGGTCACCCATAGATATTTGAATTATTAACACATGTTTAACCATTAAAGAAAGATGTATTGATAGAATATCAATGTGATGAATTATTTAGTTACACAAAGTATGGCACAGAAAATAAATTAAGTATTCCCCACTGTTTGGGAAGGATGAATTTTGAATAAATGCATCATAAAAGGGCTTGTTACCACAAGGTTTGTTAATAACAGATGATCTTAGAGTGTTGTGGAAAATGTTTGTATATTGGTTGTATTTATTTCAGTTACCAGAAGAACCTTCATCAGTTGATCTGTAGTGAGATGAAATGGAGAAAAAAACCCACAAAGAACAAAGTTTGTGTTTGGTGGGAAATGTGGCAGCTGCGTAGCTTGTTGCAACCTGTTAAAGAAATAGGTTTTTGAAGGAAATGTGTACAGCTATCTGAAGAAGTAAATCCAACTAGTAAGATATCTCACACATGTTGTTTTCTGTGTCTGTATTAAGCAGCTTTGCCTACATTGCTAATGCAGCTTCTGTGGGAAGGAGAGAACATCCCTCTCCTAGGCTTTGTTGGCAGGAAAAAAGTATTGTGCTGTTGGAACCTGTAGCTCACCACTTTTTTTGTTGACTGTGGCAAATAAAAGCTTGAAGAATTGCATAACTACTTGGCAATATACTCATGGCCGAATTTCCTTCAAATTTTTATTCCTGTATATGGTTATTGCATGGTTTCTTCAGTCACTGGTCAATTATTCAATCAATCCAGGGAAATTTTTAATAAGAAGTCCCCAGAAGTCCCGTATAAAAACAGCATATTTTTTCTATGTATTTGATGCATTGGTAAGGATAGTTTTGGAAAAGCCTCCTAAGGCCTGCCTTTATTTTATTTATACTTTGCAGACACTGAGTAGAGTTAGGTGCCCAATACTTGGTGGTGTGTTTCCTTGATAGTGCAGTGTTAGGCTGAGGTACCTCACACAGGCTTCTCTACCTGCAATGTCGGGGGACTTGCCACAGCAGGTTGGCTATGAGCTAGTGTTTTCCATGACTAGAAAGAAGCAGGATAAAGGCTGCTGGTATATGTATATCTGTTGCTCCCTTGGTTGAGACAAAACAAAAGACTCTTGCTCCATTTCCTAGCATGTCCTCTTTCCCAGGCACTGGAGAGGCACCTCTTTCCCAGCTGTAGCCTTGAGGGGACACTCATGATAGAGTGAGAAACAAAAAACTGTCCACAGCAACTGAGTGGGCAGAGGGAGGACAGAGTCCGAAGTCCACTTGGGACATCCAAAATGTCTGTGGCACAAGTAGAAATCAGGAATTTTGAGTATGTCTGAGTATTACCTCAGGAGTGAGCTGCACACAAGTATTGAGCTACATGCACCTCATTCATGGTGTTTCCAAGATGGGAAAAGCAATAGCGATTTGGATGCCTTGTTTTTATATCACTGTACTTTTCAGATGCCAGAAAATCTACTTTCCTTCTAGTGTAAGGGCATGAGATAATATTGTACATAGCCAACTGGACAATCCACCTGGAAAGCTAGTATGAATGTAGAGGAAACAAAAACAGGAAAATGCAGGAATAAAAAAAAGTAATTAAAATTCACAGATTTTTAACCAAGGATTGTACAAGTAATTTGTATTGAGCTGGACATTAAATGGAAAACTAAACAGCAATACATCAGGTGCTGTTTAGTCTCTATAGTGTCTGAAAAACCATATCTGAGACATTTTTGCTGTTTTGTTTGGTTTTGTTTGTCAGCTGAAGATTTTCAGCTTGTCAGGCATGTATGTAGTATTTAGCTTACATATTAGTATAGAAGCATAGCAATCCTTCTGTAAGTCATGCAGCAGTTTGTCACTCTATTTTGGCAATTGCAGTTGTCCAGCAAACGAGGGGTGGCAAACTCTGGACTCCCTGAGAAGATCAGGCTCCAGGCTGTCTTGGAAGCAGGTCTTCCATGTATCTCACTCAGGAGAAGAAACTCATGAAAGCTGTTGGGGTACAATTCAAGCTGAAACCATGTCACAGACCAAAAACCTTGTGGAGAGTAGGCAACCCCCTGCTCAGGCCCCTTTGGTCCAGTGGTGCTGTCACATACCTTGTCTTCCTGGCTTGTCTTGGGTGTAGCATCAGGGGAACAGAGGCAATTTTTGATCCATAGCCTTGGGGTGTGAAACACAGGTAGGTTGTGAAAGTGTGCTAGTGGTGTTTCTGAGGGAGAACTTTCTGTACCTTGCCCCATTATTTTAGGGAACTTGCTGAATAATTTAATTCTAATAGACTGTGGGGACTTCTCACGTGGAAGTCTTCTGCCAGTTAATAATACTTAGTACGTATATTGCTCTTCTCATCCACAAAGCACTTTGCAAACATTAACTAATTAAGCCTCACAGTGCTCTGGGGAGGTAAATATAAGTAAGTTATTATTGTTAAGTAAGGAAGGCTCTTGGCTCTCCTCTTAGTGAAAGTCTTGGGGGACATCCTAATCGTCCACACTGCAGCCCTTTTTGGTCTTCAGTCCATCCTGTGAGTTACATTTACAGAGTGAATTCAGAAATGAAGCCACGGTCCTGCTCCTTGCACTTTCACAACAAATTTTTAAATACTTTGCAACTGCTTACTCACCTCCTGGACCTATTAATGGTGCCAGCATGGACAGCTTTAGCGATTGCATAAGTCTTCTGTGACTCTTCTTCTAGGTCTCTTTCCTTCCAGAGAATCCAGCATCTTGAAGAGCTGCAGTGTTCACAAGTGTAATGTTGATTTTCTTGGAGGAGTCAGAAAGCTCTGGGGAAAAAAAAAAGCAACCAATGCTTTTAAGAGCAAAGTGTGGGGAAAATCACATGAATTTGCTGCTTAGGAAATTGAGGCTATTACTTTAAAACCTGATCTCAGCCAGTGGTAAAGCTCCCATTAATGTCAGTCGTGAAGGAACAGGTCTATAACGAAATTATCAGGAACCCCTGTGTTTTCAGCAATGCGCAGGTTTTCAGCATGCAATTTCCAGGAATGCCGGTGGAAACTATGTGCCGAAATCCTGCACATCCAAGTTGACGGCATTTTATTGGGAAAGCAATCCCCAAATGAAACACCAGTAGAAGCAAAATTGACCATTACTGTTTTTTCCACCTTCCAACACTGTCCTGCAAACCTTGGACCAGTTTTTCACTTACACTGAGGTTTTCGGCAATGTCTCATGCAGGGATGTTGAGCAGATGACTGAAAATGCTGACAGCCCCAGCTGTGACCAGCTAAGTCAGGGGTCCTCAAACTACAGCCCGCAGGCTGGATACAGCCCCCCAGGGTCCTCAATCCAGCCCCCGGTATTTACAGACCCGCCGCCCCCCCTCCACCGGGGGTTGGGGGGGAAACCAAGCAGCCGCAGATGGCTGCCTGCCACTGCATCCGCGCGCCGGCCCCCTGGTTAAACAGTTTGAGGACCCCTGAGCTAAGTCTTTGGAAAGCGCGTGTCAGAGGCAGGAGAGCATGCCCCACACATCACATTATGTGTTTCTGACAGGGGAACACTCTCTATGGCTCTGATGGCAGCTCTGTTGAAAAATTTCATCCCCAGAAATCAAATCTCTGTTCAGCAAAGCTCCTTGTAAGGATTTGGGGTTTAATATTTATAGTAATAATAGTGCTGTTAACATACCACATTAAACAGACATTTTGAAGCTCTGACAAGGGCAGTTAGAGAAAGAATGGCAGCTGGTCTTTCAGTCACTTTCTATTCTATATGAACCAGCTGGTTATTATTATCACTTATTATTTACCATTTAAGCTAGACTTGTTAAAAAAAAAAAAAAAAAAAAAGACCTACATGACCAGGAAAAAGCAACAATGGTCTTTGGGGCCTCTGGGAACTTTCCGTGGTCTGATATATATATTTAAATTGATGTTTTTTCAATAAATCACTTCCTCCTCGTGCTACCTCAGCTGCCATATTAAAGTGATCAAGTTGACCACAGATTTACTAAATGGAAATATGCAGTTCACTTGGTCTGTAAACCACATAAATACCTAAGAGGGATTTCTCCAGTTTCCACCATTCATCTTGGAAGTACTGCTTAATGTTAATTCATTAGACCTCAGGGTTTTTTTGTACAACCCATGAGCAAGCATTTAAAATCTTTTATCATCTTCCACTAGAAGGCAAATGAGCATGCCCTGAGCAGTAAAACACCAAGGGCAAGTTTCTAGTAATGTTGAAGAACCTTTGATTGGAGGTTTGATTGGAGGATTGATTGTTGAAGGTGCAACATGCTTGAAGGTAATCTGACCTTTTGGAGATCCCTGCTTTCTGAGAGCTGCCCATACCTGTCACTGCTTAACTAAGGGCTTTCAGGGGAACAAACCACTTCATTGAGTCATATCTTGGCTTGTGTGCTTTAACTGTGCATGTAATGTCTTCTCTGTTGTTTGGGGGGGACACATGTGTGCACATTTGTGTGCGTGCATTTGTTTACCTAGGTGTTTTCTCTAGGGGAGGCATGGAAATTCACTCTTTGATAAAGACTTTTGCATCTAAAGTTCGATAGTGGCTGAAAAACAATTTACAGATACAGTTGATACAGTTGATTTGATTGATACAAACAGCTGGTGTGGGGTAACCGCTGCTTATTGTGCTCATCTGTGCTGGCTTGCCAGGGCCTTCTGCTCCTCATCCGTCTGCTACCTAGTGTCTCATGACTTAAGCCAGGCCCTGGATAGATGTGTGTGGAGAATTGGAAGTGACTTCTTTGTATATTAGTACAATCCCTAAAACAGCTGGACAGTATCCATGGACAGTATGGCCAAACAGTAATAATCAACATGTCAGAGTGAGGAACAAACTGAGGAAAGAAGTGGTAGGCTTTTTTGCTCTAGCTGAGGTCCCCAAAATATTTGGAGCATGTACCTCATTGGCAGTTAGGGACAGTTAGCCACCAAGCCAAGAACCCCACGCACATTAACACAGCTAGCTCAGATGAGTGCAGCTTTGAAGGCTCCTCCACTGTATATCAAGGCATTCTTGATTGGATGGTTCTGGGGGCAACACAAGAGAAAGCCCTTTCCCATGCACAGTGAGGGACTGGATGCTCCCAGGTATTCCTGCGTGCCTCAGGGAGCTGAGAGCACCTTTCATTGCCTTTGCAAGCACATGTGGCTCAGCAGACTTTGTCAAAGATTCCCATGCCAGTGAATATAAGTTTGCCACCCATCTTAGTGGAGTTTGGAAATTCAATACCTGATTGCAAGTCAGTTTTGTAAGTGGTGCTGTCAGCCTGCTTGGAAAGTAAAGTTTGAAAATGTATATGTTTTGGTTTTTGGTTTTTTTTTTTGCCACGCCAATGTAGTGCTCCTTTGGATTGAGGGTTTTGCTGTTTTTGAATAAGGGCTGACCCAATCAGCATAAGGGCAGCAGTCTGCCTTCATTCTCCTGGACTTCAAGGAGATTAAAAAGAGAGACCTCCAGAATTCTTTTTTAATCGGAAAAATCTATTTTTCTCCTTCGAGGATGTTTGTACAGGAGCCTGTTTCACTGTGGAATCTTTTATCAACATTTCCACTTCTGTTTTCCTAGGTTTAATCAAGTACAAGTTTATATCTGCTCCCACTTCTCTTCATATATACACTGTTCTTGAACACCTGACATTATTGAGTTGTTTGACTACCTGCAAAGTCATTTGCCTTCATTCCTGTTCTGATAAACTAAAAGCAACTTCCTCCCTCCTGCTCCCCCAGTTCAGAAGAGCTTTAAGTGATCTGGTGATCTGGCCTGTAAGTCAAATTATATTCTTACATGGTTGCATATGACTTTTGTAGGCACTCCATGTCCAGTTCTGGGGGTAGAATTTGACCTGGCAGCATCCTTTGCTGTGTGCCAGCATGAGAAAATTTTAGTGTAAAATAAATTTATCTTAACACAGAGTGGGAGTACATCACACATTCACCATTGATTTTTGTGGTTTGATCCTTCACTGAAAGGATGGTAGTAATCCACACAATTTATTTTTCTCTGAAAATCACTCTTCAGGCAAGATTTAAATATTTATGAGTGATCCATGCAAATATTTGGTTTGTAAAACCTTTTTCACCCTTAGGAAGTGTGCTTCTGCCAGGACCTGTAACTTGCAGGCAGACACCATGCACACAAGAAAGAGAAGGTTCAGTTCAAGCATGTGAATTATTTGCAGACTCTCAAAATGGGATGGTTTACTCATACTCAGAAGTCATCATCTTTTAATAACTTCCTCATATAAAGCAGAAGTTTTAGATTCTGTCTTTAGGAGAAATGGGTGTGTTTCCATGATAAACCTGGTGGTGACAGAGAGGAAATAGCAGGTCGAAGTGAACGCTGCAAGGCAGCCATCTCACCCGGAGTGAGAGATCTGAAGGTCCTACAGGGCACCCATGCTGAAGTATGGGGCTTGGCTGCTCTTCCATGCCAAATTCACAGGGGTTATGAAGTTGTTACAACCGTTGACTGCAAAGCCCTGACTGAAGTTGCAGTATATGATGTTTTTGCCGGCAAAGTCCTTTGATTTCTGTGTTGTTATAGAGCTGGAGACTGTCATTTGGGTATAATGATAATGATGTTGCTCCAGAGCACAGCTGCTGCACTTATTTTTCAGCCTTAAGTTATTCAAAGATTACTTTTCTTTAAGGACAAGAGACACTGTTTTAACATGGAAATTTTATATCCAGCACTGAAGAAGCAGAAGCCCAATGATTTGACTGCATCAAATGAATTTTCCTGCAAATTCTCCAGTGGCTTCTTTTGGACTTGCTTTGCAGAGTTAAGTCCTGGCAACCACATCCTTCTCCTCGAGACCAGCAGCCCTGGGCCCGCTGTGTTGAGTATCTGCAATTCCTTTCCTCCATACACATTTTGTGTTAAATATCAATACAACAGTGGCAGGGAGAACAATGTCTCGATGAACATGGATTATTGTAGTCAAGAGTTACAGTACAGTGTTTTTTAAAATAGAGTAGCTCAAAGCATGGTGTGACAGAAAGAACAGGGAGATTTAAATGCCCAGTAATAAAACCAACCCTACTATTCTAATCCTGAGACGAAGTGACCACGACACTGTTGACAAAGGTAATCTCTGCTCAGTGTTATGACAGCCTACCTCCTTGACATATTTAAACACTGAGTTGTTTAAGGTTATTACTAGAGATATCTTTCTTTCTGAAACCAAGGGAGGAAAATAATGATGGAGGTAAACACTGCAAGGCCCCCAGACTGTGTTTTTGTTTGTGATTTATGATTCAGATACGCACATCCAGTTCTGGTAGAAATAGCCTTGCTAGTGCATTTGACAGTATGTTTTGGAAGGTGGTTTTAAACAGAGACTGGAAACCCAAAGAGGGTAGTTGAGCTCCTGAGGACTGAAAAACAAGTCATCTGTCTGGTGTGTGTCACTCTCCTGTTCCCCCAAGGAGAAAGCTCTTAGTGCATTTCAGCTACTGTGATGACAGTGATGCTATGTTTCAGGTTTCTCACTGCACTGTAAATTACATTATATTAAAAAAGTGCCTTTGGGTAGGAATACACAAGTGAAGAAAATGCATTTGATTAGAAAGAATCGTACTGTTCATTGCAAAATGGTACATGATTGTGAGCAGTATAACTACAGACAGTGCTACTCTCACCCATTGTTGGCTATACATTAGCATACCATTTTCTATCTTTTAGTTGTGTAATGGAAATATAATCCTGTCTTCACCCTGTTACTTATACACTAGCTGAATGCCACTGAACATAAAAAAAAAAAATATTCTAAGGCAGTGACCATATGTGAAAAGTTTGCCCAGATATTCAGTCAGGTCTTCCAGTGACATGAGTCAAGTAAATAGAGCTAGGCATGATAGCAGAAAACAATCTCTGAGAGCAGTCACAAAAATCCTGTAAGGTGATGGAGAGTTATACACTTCATTTTTAGCATATTATCTATAAATGCACTAAAGTGGGGAAGGAGTTCTTTAGGGTGGACTGTTAATCTGACTGAAAGGGAAAGTTGAAAATCAGCTTGGATAGATAAAAAAATATTTAACTGCATTATTCTACTCTCTATTAAATTCACTGCAGGTTGGATCACTTCCAATGACACTAGATAACACCCTGAAAAAACTATCAGTTCTGATACATACTTTAGACACCAACTGTATTCTGCCCAAATGATGGAGAAAACGATATGAAATGTTTTCCCATCTCTGAATTCTGACTGTGCAGTGTACCTGAAATAACGGAATTACAAAGGGAAGAATATTGCTATGGCAACAAAATATTTCTATTTTAGTGAGCTTGCTGTAAGAAAAGAAGCAACAATGTGTTTTAAACAGAAACAGACTTTGCAAAATAAGAAATGCTATCATTACTTTAAAACTAAGTCATAATTTAACCCCAATCGTGATGGGATATCTACCTGTAATTGTCTTTGCTCTGGTATTTTCTGAGCTTACAGAAACATAGAACAATGTTTTAGAGCTTTGGAAACTGAGACAGGAGTTAAATGAGCCAATCTCAAAAGACATAGCGTTTCCTTAACAAAGCTAGACACAGAATGTGCATGATTCAGGACGCAACACCAAGATTAATCCTAGCTGGTGTTAGGCACCAGTCAGAGGAGTCTGAATTAGGAGTCCTTATTGCTGGAAGGTATCTCCACGTTCAGTGAAATACTGTACTCCCGCAGAATAACTGTGTCTTTGGCTGTTACCAGGAGTATATTGTAAAGGCCTGTTTCTCCTCTGATTTTTGGGGAGCACAACAGATCTGTTTTCCTAGTCAGCTATCTCAGTTGCACATCTCGAAGGTAAATCAGGACCAAAGGTCTTAGTTTCTGCCCAGTGGTTGATAAGAACTATAAAACTGTATTCCAATGTAAATGAACACTCATTTACTATCCTCCAAGCTGCAATGAGGATTTATCTGTCTTCTTGTTACTGCAAGCAGCAATGTCCAGTTTTTCTACAGCCTTGTTGGCTTCCCAAGCTATTTTACAATCAGATGGTTTGGCTGCTGTGGGGTTTTTTTGTTGGTTTTTGGTTGTGGTTTGGTTTTTTTATTATTTTTTTTTCCCAAAGGACAGAGCACTTTCCAAGAAAAATGCATGGTAAAAATATTTTATATTTCCAGGCAATGCTTTGTCCTCTGCTCCATCATCTCAGTGATTATTTGGGGAGTGACTCTTTGGTGTTAAAGGCCAACTGCCAAAACTCTGGAGAATGAGAGAAATCAGCAGCCTTCCAAAAATGCTGCTTAGGGTAATGCACACAAAAAAGAAACATTTACATGGATAATTAAAGCAATAAGATTTTTTTCCTGGAGAATGACCTCACGGATTTTCAATGTGCTGCTGGCTCCTTTTTATTAAACTACGTCTTCAGGAGGAGCAGAAATAAAATTCAGCTAACCTATATATCTAAAGAAAGGAGATACCACCTGCTTGTCAAAGAAATGGGATCAAACCTGCTTGTCCAAAATGCAGTCCCAGAAATCCCTGCAGAGCTCCTCTTCAGTCTAGCTTATCTGAGCCTTGACTGTACTGAGGTATCTTGCAATGCAGGGTGAATGTGCAGTACTGATGATTCATGCAGTTTCACACCAGAAAGCCACCTACATCCCTGCATCTGGTTTTACCCATGGGCTGCTCTTGGGCCTTCAGAGAATCTCAGCTGATGGGAAACACCAAGAATGGACCTAGATTATTCTGGACTTTAACATCTTGGAAGTCCAGGCTGTGCAGAAATTTAGAAAGTCTTATGAGGAGCAGCTGAGGGAACTGGAGTTGTTTAGCCCGGAGAGGAGGAGACTCAGGGGGACCTTATTGCTCCCTACAACTACCTGAAAGGAGGCTTGTAGGCAGGTGGGGGCAGGTCTCTTCTCCAGATAATAAGCAACAGGACAAGAGGAAATGGCCTCAAGTTGCACCTGGGGAGGTTCAGATTGGATATCAGGAAAAACTTCTTCACCAAAAGGGTGGTGAAGCATTGGAACAGGCTGCCCAGGGAGGTGCTGGAATCACCCATCCCTAGGGGAGTTAAAAAAACCTGTAGATGCGATGCTTAGGGACATGGTTTAGTGGTGGGCTTGGCAGTCCTGGGTTAACGGTTGGACTTGATGATCTAAAGATCTTTTTGAACTTAAACGATTCTATGAAGATTCCAGCTGTGTGGCTTAGCAGTGGCTATGAAATCCTTGTTCAAAAGCAGACACTGTGGAGAGCCCCAGTGCTCAGAAACCACCCCAGGCTTGGAGACTTCATGGGTAAAGTCCAACCCTCAGAAACAAGCCATTAGGGTGTGTGGAGGAGGATACTGATCTGTCAATAAGATACCAGGGATGCGCTCTATGAAACAATGTGCTGTGCTGCTTGAAGGGATGGAGTCTGCTGCTGTTAGCCCTGCTGCAGGAGACGAGGGGGAGGTTTAGGGGAAGTGCACTTGGAGAATATAGATGACCCTCATCTTGAATGCTTGGTCTTTTAGTGATCAAAGGTCTGAAAAGACTTCACAAGCAATGGGTGTCATCTTTTTAGCTATACTCAGCTACTTCAAAGGCTTCTGCTTTGCCATTAAGGCAAGCAGCACTTTACTTTTCTATGTGAGCTAGGCTAGGATGTGCAATGTCCTGCAGAGTCTTGTGAACTTAGGCAAACCAGATGATTCAAAGGCAGTGATTTTTGCCAAAAAACCCAAGTGATAGCTTAATTGGCAAATCAATTCAGAATAGGCTCTGCAGTGAAATAAATGGTAATTTGATTATGTGCTGCTGCCACAAAACGCAATTTGATTTGACTTCAGGAAAGTGATGGCCTTTTCTTTAATATTTGGTTAGTGTCTTTCAATTGAGTGTAACCAGAGGAGAGCAGAATGCTGAAATATTATGATTCCTCCATGTTAAACTTGAACATGTTTAGTAATTATTAAAAAATTAAATGACTTTTAAAATCAAATTGAGCGATTCAAGCTTGCAGAATAAGGCTTAATCTTTGGCTGTTCTGCCTCTGCACAATAATGTGATCCCTGCAGTGAACGTGTTTTCTTTTTTAAAAGTATATTTATTGAGCTTCTTATGTAAAATCATCTTCATCACCTCTCGTTATGTTTTGGATTTGTTATTGTGGTTTGTTATTTTGGTTTTTTGTTTTTTTTTTTTTTTTTGTTTGGTTTGTGTCTTTTTTTTGTTTGGTTTTTGGGCTTTTTGGGGGTTTTTTGTTTTTAGGAAAGACTTTTGATCACCTGCAGTAACTCTGTTTACCTTACAGCTGGACATTCCTAGAAGAAGTAATTATATTCATGTTGTGCCTCCTGTGACAGATCCTCCTCAGCAAACACAGTATTTTGAAGCAATCAAGATTTTGACACTAGAGCACAGATTTTTAGAGTCTGAAGGCACCAGTCATTCCCTGATCAGACCTACCCTACCTATCCTAAAATTTCACTCAATAATTCCTGCATGAAGCCCAGGGTCTAATGGATAGAGGTAGAATAAACTCTTTAAGCAGATACCTGACCTTGATAAAAAGATATCTTGCTGTCAGGGTATCTGCAATGTCTTCCAAGTTCTTCACAGAATTGTTTCCCAGAATACAGACTTCAGTCATTAAGTACAAATCTACATTTTTAATTGTTGGATGCTAAATTTTTTATTTTACATCATTTGATGGATCTATTTGTAGCATTTACTATGTCTTTCTGTAATATCCTCCTAGTTATTTAGAATTTCTCTAATGTTTGAGCCATTATGGACTGCACCTGCGGTGACTTCATTCCGCCCAAACATCTATGAATTGATCCCTTCCAGATTACACCCAAATAATGAAAATTCTTTACAAAAACTTGTAACTGGAGACCTCAAGTTTATCATGAACAGCCACTCGTTCATTGAAGAGCTCCTGCACTAATGCATTGTGCTTGCATAGAATAGTATCTTGAAGAATGTCTAGCTCATAGAAACTATCAGGATGCCTTTATCAATCACATTGACAGTTTTCTGAAAAAAACCCAACCAACTTCCAAGTTTATTGGAATCATCTGTTTTCCGCTGTATTCTACATAATAATTGTGAATCATAGTTTTATCTCAAGGGTCTGGAGCTACAGATTTTAAGATATTGAGTCTCTTTTCACATTTCTTCCTTCATGAAAGGAAGTCAGCAAAAGAAGTGTATTTAAAAAAAAAAATCAGGCTGATTTCATCCAAGGGATTTGCCTGCTGGAGTCATTGGTATTAGAGATGAGCAGGGTCCAGCATACTAGCTCCACTCTGGGTTGAATAGCAGTGTTCAGATGTAATTTTATTTCCAAAGGATATATTTTGTGTACTTGTATTGCAGAAAGTTGTGGACTTGAAAAGCATAAGGGAACCCTAGAGAAAACACATTTTACAGTAAAACATTTCCCAACACACATGGTTTCAAGCTGAAATACATCACAACATATTTGTGCCACTCCCACTGATGGTCTTTTTTAATGTACTTCTCATGGAAAAGTAATCTGAACGCAAGCTCTTTTTGAGAACAGAATTCTTGAGGTGAGGGGAATGGATGATATAAATGGTGGATAGTACAAAGAGAAACAGTTAAGGCAGTGAATTTATTTATGGATTATGAAGAAAGATGGACAGTGAAAAAGATGATTATATTAACATCCCTAACACTAAAGCTGAATTTTTCTTATTTAAGCTGTTACCCAAGAAGCTAGATATTGTACCTGGCTTGCATGCAGGCTCTTCTTTTATCGTCTTGCCTTAGAAGTGAAAAAATAAAATATTTTCATTAGCTAATTGTGGAAGATGGGTAAGACTATGAATGAAATAACACTCTTGTACTGTGCCCTCTGCTCTCTGTCTCAAAATTCATGTCCTGTCTTCCAAACCAACAGATGAATATGTGGAAGTATCTGTTACGGCACTGTTGCATCTCCAGCATGTAGAAGTAGAAAACACATCTCTGCGGTCTCTGTCTCTGCCTGGGAGCAGAGGGCGATGAATTGCACATCCATCTTTGCCTGGGGTACAGATTCCCCTTTGTGTCCATCTTCTTTTGCAAAAGTAAATTCCAAGTAATTGAATGCTAGGGTTGCAGCCCCAAAACTACATGGATCAGGCCTCCTATAAACCAGTGAAGATCCCTGAAGAGGAAGCATAGTGTATAGGAGGTTGATAGTGGTTAATGAGAGGACAACAGACACAGTAGCAAGAAATTTGATCAGAATGAACAGGTTTCGTAAAGTGCCTTCCATTGCAAACTCACATCCATGATTCTCTGTATAAAGACTCTTCTGGTTTTTGCAAAGGAACTGATAAATAACATTGGCAACATACATAATAAAATACACAGTCTTGTGTAGGACAAGAGAGACTTGTGAGGAATTCTCCCTCTGCAGTTTCAATGTTCAACCTCCCAGAAGACTCAGAGAATACTGAAAAAAATATTGGCAGACATTACTCTGGGCTTGACCATTGCAGTCAAAAAAGACTTCTAACACTGTGGGTGAGGGCCCATACATTTTGTTATACAGTTCACAGTAGGATACATTTTATAACACTTACCACACTGTAAAAGACACTCCAGAGATACTGTAATGTTCAGCAAAAATCCCAGGTTCCTGCAAGCTTATT
Source organism: Falco biarmicus (assembly GCF_023638135.1). Lineage (NCBI taxonomy): Eukaryota > Metazoa > Chordata > Aves > Falconiformes > Falconidae > Falco > Falco biarmicus. The sequence continues at coordinate 42,127,229 of NC_079311.1, forward strand.
CACTTACACATCTATCTGAGCATTGCAACTGACTAAATAGAAATGTAAAATATCTCTAGGTCTAGTAAAATATCGTTTGCAAAGTGTCCTTAAAATTTACATCTGTGGATTTCTGTAGATTCAAGAAAGATATTTTGTTTGTCTGGTGATTTGATATACCTGAGAGAATGACTATAGTCTTTTTGGAGGTTCAGCTGCTGTGATCTGTTTGAAAAATGCCGTTGATGTACTTATCTAGTTTAGATTTTTCTCTTTCCAGTATCTTCCCATTATCTCAAATTCTCAAATTTCTTAGCTCTAATTCAGAAAATTAACCTGTTTAACCAGCACAATACTCATAATTTCATCATCTGATCCATAATTTCTCTTGTTATCTGACTGTCCTGGAAAAGTGATGCCTGTGGTAGCATCTCTGGACTTTTCCCTTTATCTCAGACCTCTGCCTTTATCCTCTTTAGAGCAAATTACTAGAATTACTCCCTTTTAGATGACCTCAGATGACCAGACTCTGAAGACACAACCAAAGTTGACCCTCAGGTCTGACATAACAAGGTAACCAGTTCCTCCCTGCAGGAAGCTGTGACCATGGGGAAATATGGTAGGCCAAAGAGCTGTCTTCAAATAAATACTTAATTTTAGCAGCAGGAAAAAAGAAGCATTCCGAAAGATTTTTAAAATTGCAAAAGGTCTATTTTACTTAAGGAGTCAGTTGAGTGCTTGAATGGGGTCTAAATTCTCAACTAGTGTTTCAAGTCTAGGGTCATCTTACTGCACTGTTATTGTCCCCCTTTTCTCCCTATGTGACCTTCCTTTAAGCCTAACTGAAATTCCTTGCTCCTTTATACACTTGGACCTGTAACTAAACTTGTTGAGCTCATCAGGGAGTTGCAATCAAATTGAAAGCATCAAATTGAACAGCTTTTGTATTGTGTCTGAAATATCTGTTAGAGAGTATATATCTGGTTTCAATTCTCACTCTTCCTGGGCACATTTCCTGACAATCCAGTTATTGAATTAACTCACTGTATGAATACATATGCATGGAGCAGACAGCTCAATAACCAATCCAACTTGTAATATTCCAAAATTACTTCAGGCAAGTCGAAATCTATCGCATAGGCAATTTCCATTTCTGACATATTTTGTATAATGTGTAAGATTTTGAAAGAGCTAAAATGAAAAGGATCGTTTACCTTCTATTACAGCACACCATGTGAAATCATCTTGATCTGCTCATTAAATGAAGATGACGCATATTATATGGAATTGCCTTGAATTGCTCACTCATTGAGGATATCTGTCACAAACAAGAAAACACACACATGACACACAGAGCTGTGGGAACTACCTCTTGGGATAAGTCCTCTCCAGGGAAGGGAGCAAATCTAGCATAATGCCCATGTGTGGTAATGTGTCATGCATCTCTTGTTCACAAAAAATGTGGTATCAGAGACCTCTATGAAGACTCATGTTTGCCAGAAGTCACAGTCAAGAAATTGGTTCTCAGACTAATTGTTAAATTATCTCTTACAAAAAAAACAACCACCAGCTTTTTTGCCTGACCTGACAGACATAGTAACTCCTGGAGTTGTTCAAATCCATAGCAAAATTCTCATATACCTTGATGAAGACAGGATTTCACACAAGGAATTTTAATTTACCAAAGAACATCAGTGCTTACTAAATCACTTCTGAGTAGATTTTTTGTCTGTTTCTACCCTAAGATCTTTACAGTATTTTGGTATAAATGTAGCTATTACAAAATCTGAGTGGATTAGGGGTTGAAGGAGCATCTACTACAGTAGTTCCCTAAATACTTTGGACTCCAAATGTGAAAATTGTCCTTTGAAGGATTTTTTAAAATCATAATATTAACATTATATAATTTTTACTGTTACTGTTCAATGACTGGTCACAGAAAAAATAAAGTAAAATAGCATAACAATTCAAAAATTAAAGATAAGAATATATTGGAAAAGAGATGTTCACAAGAACAAGTAACAATGTGTTGAGCCTCACAATAGCACAAATCGAAACAACACTTCAATGGGACAGGAGAAATTACTACTCAAGGGGTGGAAAAATGTAAAGAATGAGTGAAAATAGGAAGTTTGAAGACAGTGAAAGAGAGAGTAGGCTGGGCCACCAAGTGTTACCTTGATGGATACGTCTAAGACTCTTCATTTCACTAAGAATTAGGAAGGCTGTGTGGTACAGCAAGGACGACGTTCTTGCCTTGCTATTTCCCATGAAAGCCCGTAGCTCCTATGGTCACCTGTTACTAATCTGTGGGTGAGCTATTGATTACTCTCATACAAATGAAAGTATGAAAGACAATCAGAAAAAGAATGTGAAAAAAGACACATAAAAGCAAAAAGGAAAACAGCAGAAAAACCTACTGCTGCAACGCATACCTCAGTTGTGGCTGCCCATTTCCTCCTGCATAGCTGTCTTCATTCTTCTGTTTAAAATGCAGTTACTGTGTTATTGATTTCTTAGATATGTTTTTAAAAGCATTTAGGATTAGGCAATTAGTTACTGCTTAATGCAGAATGTCAAAACAGAGCTATTGATCCAACTAATTTATCAATTGATTCATTATTTCCCTCACATGACTTGATGGGGACCTAGTCCAAAAGAATAAAGGAAAGAAAAATAAGCTGTATTTTGTGAGGTAAATTATACAACAAAAAGTTAAAGAAAGATTTATTAATCTTGAAAGTCAACAGTTTGGGGATAAAAGTAATTTCCCAGTAACTGCTTGTTTATTGAAACAATGACTCAAAGGAAAAGCTCACAACAGAGCAACAGAAAGAAGAAATACTGATCAGTGTACATGATAAAGTGTATTTATTGTACCCAGGGCAAAGGATATGCCTTTAACCACGTCATTAGAACAATTTTGATTTATTGTCATTTTGTTCATTCTGAAGTGAAACATAGAATAATAATCATTATAATTAAGGAATCAGCTTTGAACCAGAAACCCAGCACAGTGGACTTCATCTGGAACTAGCAAAAGTTTTGGGAAAATATGTGTGACAGAAAACAGGGTATGATCATGGAAACTGTTCTGGCATCTTCATCTGAGAGGAAGGGCTGCTTCTTCAGGTAAGGCTGAGGTAAGTCCCACCTCACAGGGTCACCAAAACACACAGATAGGGAAGGACTTCTGAAGATCAACTTGTCTAACCACCTACTGAAGCAGTGTCAGCTACAGGAGGCTGCTCAGAGCCACCTCTAGTTAGATTTGAGCATCTCCAAGGATGGAGACTCTACAGTCTTTCTGATCAACTTGTTCTTACTTTTTTTGCCTGCCTTCCCTCCTGCCAGCCACTAGGAGAGATGTTTTGCAGGATGCTCACTTGCATTTCTCACCCAGGATAAACCACACACACAGCTAAAGCATCCTGGCACCTTTTCTCCAGGCACAGAACCTAGCCTTCTGCTGTACTGGTGCAGCTAGGAGACACACATGCATTTTGCAGAAACTTTTCAGCCAGAGGTTGCTTTCTGTCTCAGTCCCCATTTTAAAAAAACAACCAAACAGGCCTCCCAAACCCACAAAAAAACCAGTGTTTTGAAAAAGTGTGCTGCACAGCTTCTCACTTGGCCACGTTGCCTTTGCACATATTGAAAATTAAGGAAATAACCACAACAGCCATTGCTAGTCCCAGGGCCCTTTTTCTCCGGAGATTTGTTGTCCTCAAAACATTAGAGACATGCAGCTGTTGTACAAGAAGGTTAAACAAAATACTATCAGAAATAATTAATTAAATAATGATGGATGTGGCTTATGAACTGTAACCCCTTAATAAGTATTACAGCAAATTCTGACTAAAAATGTTCTACAAACAATCAGTTAAAACAAATATGTAGCAAGTTCAAAGAAGCTGAAACCACAACAATGTATTTAAACAGCTGGAGAAAGCAGCAGGTGCCAAAAATTTTTCTGTTAACTGCATGCTGTCACTGGATTAAAAATAAGTAAGAAGGAATGATAAACACCCAGGTTAGCTGCATGGTATTAAATTAGACCTTGGAGAATTAATTCTGTTTTCATTTTACTGGTGGAAAACTGATGTGGCCACTGGTGTTTGCCTAGTGCAAATACTTTTAACACAGGGATAAATATACGGCATAATAAGAAAGGCTAGAGAAGTCTGATACTTTAAAAACACTGAAGGTAAAGGTGTTTCTGAAATTCAACCTAGAGAACTTGAAGAGTAGCCGAAGGATTTTATGAACTATTAGTGATTGCCTTCAAGAACTTGTGAAGGACAAAGAAAATCTCTAAGGAGAAGAGAAGGTTAAATGCGGGACCTACTATTAATAGAAGGACAACAATATGACCCGGGGAAGTACAGGCTCATCAGGATAGCTGTAATACCTGGAAAGTGCTAGAACAGATGATTGCATAAGCAGTTTGTAAACATTTAGAGGAGAATGAAAGTAATAAAATACTGCCAACATGGATTTGTTGAGAATATGTCACATCAGACCAATCTGGTTACATCTTTGAGAAGATAATTAGCCACGTGAATAAAGAAAACATGTATTGAGTTTATTAAGGCTTTTACATGGTTTTTAGGCCTGGTGTGCTCTTTAGTAAAGGAAAATCCAGTATAGAAGAGATCATCATATTGTACACAGCTGGTTGGTCTATGACACAAAGACTTATTAATAGATTGTTAACTAGCAGCTTATTCTAGTGAAGGTATAGGTGTCTCTGCAGAGCTTGCTGCTTCTAGCAATTTCATTAATGACTTGATCTAAAGAATACACTTGGAATTCATGGATAATGCTGAGCCAGGAGGGCTGAATTGTATTGAAGAATCAAGGATCAAAATTCTTAATAAATTGAAGCAATGGTTTGAAATTAAAGATGAAAATTGACAGACAAAAGTGTGAAGTATTTTGATGAGGAAGCAGGAAGCGCAGAAATGAAGAGACTAACTAGCAAGCTGCAGTAATGCAGAAAAGGGATTGTGAGTTACAGCTGATGTCAAACTCAACCTGAGTCAGCAGTCTGATGTTGCTGGGGAAAAAAAAGGGAAGTCTCATTTTGTAATATACTGGCAGAATGTCATGTGTAAGATGCTGGAGGAAATTATTCTTTTCTATACATCATCTGGCAGACCTCAGATAGATGAACACATCTTATTTAAGGCATTATTCTTTAGGAAGTTTGTATGAAGGGTTGGAGAGAAGCTAGAGGAGACAAGAAAATGAAGAAGTCTACAGAACATCACCATGGTACAAAAACTGAAAGAAATGTGTTTCCTTAGGTTGAGAAAGTGTAACTGAAGGCGCAAATAAGATCCACAATATGAACGATTGCTAAAAAGATTTGTGCACTACCCATTGGCTTTGTTTGAAGCAAAGAAGATTTTGCTTCTTTGAAGCATTGTTTCAGGAAAACAATTCAAGCTGTAAGGAACAGAAGGGAACAGACAGCATCCGAGCAGCCTGAGTTGCCTTGGTAGAAGATCTTAAGAGCCAGGCTCCTGTCACTGATGGTCCATGACACAGCTGAGGGAAAATGGACTACAAGAAGCCTCTTGCTTATTCCCCCCAAAGATTGCTATGGACATTTTATGTTTGAAAAGGAATGACTAAGCTATACCTTTTTTTATAAGAAGGAATGGTATCCACTGAAATAAATCCATGCATATGGTCTCCTGTGGTAAACCCAAACCCCTCAGCATTCACACCGAGAAGCCAAGAAGTGAAAGCTTTCCATTTCACACTGTACCTAACCGACCTCTGAGGAACTCAGTGCACCCCTGCTACAGTTCTGCTGACACAAGCCGACGTTTGAGAGAGCAGAGCGGCCTCCTGGGACTGTGGTAGGCAGCCACGTGCTGCAGTGTGCTGAACAGAGGAAGCTCTGGCATCCATAGCATTCCCTGTTTGCAGGGCCTCTCCCTGGCTCATCTTACTAGTCATGTGTGTTACCAGATCATTAAACAAAAATCAGCAAATAGGATAGCACTTTGATATTTTTTGTTGAACTTCTGTTTTATCACCTGCCATATCAATACAGCTCAATGGTCAAATCAGAAGCAGCAGCAGTTATTCTGAAGAGGTATGGTATATGTCCCTCCTAGTGCTGAGAATGGAGATTTTACTAAGCAATTTAGCTACAGCTGCAGCTTTTTCAGCTGAATGCTGCAGCAGATGGAAGAAGCCTGTGTGTTCAGAAAATGCAGCGGTTTTTCAATACTAGGTGATTGCATAGCAAGTTGTGCGTTCCACCCACAACATACTTTTCTCTATACACTTGTATGGTGCACTTATGTAGTTAATTGCACACCTGCTTATACCATACAAGAGAGGAAACAGAAAATATATTTAGATTCATTTTAACTTAATAGGTTGTTTTATTGAAATGCCCACAATGTTTTCTTTGATTTTCAAGATGTTTGAAGGAATAGCTATTTGCATGTCAGGAAGATTTTTTTCTCCATGTTTCAAGGATCAAATATGAAGGTATTAGGAAGGCAAGAGAAAAGAGCAAGCTAGAATGATGGATCTCAGTACAAATGAAAAAGAACAATGCTCTCCAGTTACCCTTTCATCTCCTTTTATATAGACAGTTATGATATTAAGAATCATTCACCACTCATCATGTTTCTCCAGCATTAAAATGAAGATGACTCTGATAATTTTTGCTGTTTTCTCCTGCAGTACACTAAAGATACATGCTACTAGTGCTACCAATGGAAAAATAACTCATTTAGCTGAGTGCCGTTAAAGAGATTGTATTCATAACTTCTTTCATTTCACACAAATTAACCCAGTAATGATTCCTGATGGCTGATCAAGTATCTGCTGTATTCTGCCTTCTTGTTGGGAGATTTTCAGGCATGTTTCAAACTATTTTGTCAGTTATTTTCACATTCCATACCTTGAACTGATAAAAATGTTAGATAAATACTGCTATATTTAACACTGAAACTGAATTACTGAAAACGTAAAACGGAGGAAAACCGTCTCAGTTCATGAGGGGCCACAAATCCCAGAGATCTGATACGAGCTATGGTAATTATACCTACCAGTCTGCAGCAGGATTACTGGCTTCATGAATGCCACTTTCAGATTTTAGTAGCAGAATGGGGACTTTCTGCTGTTATGCATTTTTTTCCTCCTCTGACACCAACTAGTAGTGTTGTGGTTCAGTGCAGCTTGGTAAGACTCCACAGAACAGAGGGGGTCTAAATGCAAAGGGTCCTTTTTTGTATCTCAGGTCTTTCAGAAACAGTGATAAAATTTGGTTTGAAATGATGCACCAAACAAACCAAAGAAACCAACAAACCAAACCAAACCAAAACAACAGATCTGTGGAAAATGAACACAAGTGCCAAATCTGGCCCTGAGAACATAAAACTGACAGCACCTGCTACTTCTTTTTTTTTTTTTTTTTTTTTTTTAATGATTTCTGCCTATGCAGATGCATTTCCTCCCAGTTCCCCTGTGCTCCTTCCAGCCACCAGCCCACGCTGGACTCCCAGCAGCTACAGGCTTTGAGGTCAATGCAAGACTGCAGTCTATGGCAGGAACTCTTACCAGTGGAGCCTTCTCCAGCACCTCAACCAGATGTGATGTTTCCCTGACTCTGGAGGATGACTGCTCTTGTTCTGCAAATGGATGGTAGCCTGTCCTACCGGGACTAACAAGCAAAGGTTTTGAGTAACTTGATGGATTTAAACCAGCTACATTTCAGTGGCATTGCATGTCAAAAGACTTCTTTCTTAGTTACAAAACATTTAATGGAGGAACACTGGAATAAAAATCAGTGCTTCTGTGAAGCAAATAATGGTGGCATCCTACATTTGAGTCTTTCTCTGGCCTCTGTGTCAATTGTTGGCTCATATTTGGTTTGGGACTTGTTAAAGGAAATAATTCACAGCCATTCTAAGAGCTGCCAGTTTGTACTGCAGCGAGGGGGTTCTCTGCCGTTCTCCTTACTGTCTGTGGGAAACTGGCCTGGTCACAGTGGGAACAAATATGCTTCCATGCTGATGTTGTTGGGTCTTCTCTGTTTGTTTTATATACCACAACAGCTCAAACGTTAAGCATAATTTCAGGCTGTTAATTGAAGCAAATGTACTTTCAATCATCCAGTCATCTTTGAGCATACCACATTACCTAATAACCAAGAAGACGGGATTAGAGCAGTGAATTTATGTAACTGCAGTAAGTATAATAATACCTCTGGAAACAGGGGAAGGGGGAAATGAATTCAAATATGAGCATTAATAGGGACTAGGGATTCATAAAATTGAGCCAGATCACTCTGAAGAGATTCAAACCTCAGTGATACAACTGAAGCCCACTTTATTAACTTCTGGCTGAAATTCACGTCCTCCAGGGTGAGAGTTGAAACTTTTCAGTGCTCGTGGCAGGAGAGATGAGAATGGGGTTTGGGGCACATGGGAAAGTGTTGCTTTTATATTAGACTCAGCCTCTGGGATGTGCCTCTGTTTTGATTCAGACCTTTGCAACAGATTCAGACACCTGGAGGTGAGGGGGTCTGCAGCATGAGCCCCTTGTGCTCTGAGACAGTCTCCTCCCACAAGGTCTCCATGCAAGCATGTTCATTTTCCACTGCCACCAGGTAGGTGCTGGCCCACAGGCAAGGGATGACTACCACAAGTCCAACAAGTTGTGGTATATACCTATTTAGACACACCACTGAAACGATTCAGTGCTTTTTTTAAGAAAAAACCTCACCCCCCAAAAATTCAAGATTGCCATGTGTAGCCTTTTGTGCATAAGCAAGACCAAACAAAACTAGTAACAGGAAAGTCCTACCGATGCCCAGTTGTGTCTGCTGAAGACTGCTGGGGTGGGCAGGGAGTTGGAAGAAGTCCAAAGGACATGGGAAAAATTGTCTGTGCATTTGTGGAAATGCCAGGGCACATCCATGTCAGCAGCTCCTTTCCCCTCATCCACCTGAGTGCAGTCTACTCCCTGCCTGCCCTTGTGGCCCCTGTAAATGTCTGACTGCAGCAAGCCCTCCATGTGGAGCAGCTTCCAGCAAAACTTGACAAGAGATGCATTTTTAAAGATACCACTCAATTTCGGAGCTATATATAGTGTACCAGCTTGTGTGCAAAGAGCAGACTGCAAGGGAGGGAAAGCAGACAAACAGAAAGGAGGCAGAGGGAAGGCAACTTGAAAGTCATTATATAGTGTTAATTTTTTTGTTGTGAAAATTTGTGCATGGGCACAATCCATCGGTTCACATATATAGGTATAAATGCACACACACACATTTTCCTAATAGAGCTTAAATTTTTGGAAGTCAGAGATGAACTCCTAACATTTTCCCCGCAAAATAGCCAATGGGCCAGAATTATTAAGTCTGAAAGAAAAAGAATTAAGTCCCAATTTTTTCAGAAGTCAATATTTTAATTTCTTATCTAGTTTAGTAGAAATCTCATTTGTTGGGATACTAAAAATGGGCCTGTCTTACATGTCTTCTTGTACCTGAAGATAATCTTGCCTCAAGATGCAGTAATTGTGCATGGAAATTTCTATGTAAACTTCTGTGTAAACTACAGTACTATGTAGAAGTTATGTAAGTTGTGTAAGTTTCTTCTGTGTAGCTACATAGAATAATTTACTAAATATCTTGAGTTGGATGGAAGTTTTGCTACCGACCCCAACAAAAACAGTATTTTAGCCAGTGAGTTTTTTCATTTATGCATTTCATTAGGCTTAAGTTTTTTATTAAAAGCAAAGACAAAAATTCTTTGAGATTTACTGGAGTCCTACAGTGTTCTAAATATATTTTAGTAGCATAGGTAATACCTGTCAAATAATGCAGAGCCATTTCCTTCTATAAGATTTAACATACATATAAGTAATATATATTGTAGATGTCATTATACGGCATTTGACCAGCAACTTTCCTGTAACTTCACTCCCTTTCAGAAAATGCAGTGCATTTATTTGCTTCCATTACCTTAATTTGTATTATTAATCTTTAAATATACTTGAGTCATGTTTATTCTGCTCATCGTTGATAACACAATGGCAGATTGCGGGTGAATAATAATAGCACAAAATAATTTTTCTTTCTCTTTGTTTCTCAAGCAAGAATCATTTCAGCTTGGACATTCATTTGGAGAATATGGTATTTCATTATTTCAACCAGCTTCTTGCAGGCCATCTCAACAAATTCTTTAGGTAGGCTTAAGTCTTTCAAGTGTATACAGGAGGACAGGGTCACAGTGAAAAACAGATTCAATGCGGAAGAATTTTTGTTTTCTTGTTCTTTCATTTGCAGTTGCTTGAAGGCTCAAAGTTAATTTGGAAGGCAGAATGGGCTAGATAAAAGATGGCAGAGAGTAAGAAATGGATGCTAATTGGAGTCAGTAGAGGAATTTTCTCTGAAGTATTGAGACAGCAGAGAAGGTAGAGTAGCCTCTACATATACAGGTTTTGTCTATGCCTGTACCTATGTATGTATGTATGTGTATGTATTAGACACAGATATTCCTAAAGTTTAAGGGAAGCAGAGGTAAAATACCCTATATATAATATAACTGCAGAGGCAGAGAGGGAGTGTCAATACTGAGGAAAAAAACCCAGATGACTGAAATTCAGATGAAAATACCATGCATTAGTTACACAGTAGCCCGATCAAATTTTGCTGCAAAGCCAGTTGCTCCCCTCTCTCTGCCTGCCTGGGCAAACTGCAAGATCTCCTGTGATCTCAGCTCAGTTGCTTACCCCATATAAGTAATACTGAATGAAAAGAAAGTCCCAGTTCCCCATGTCCCTCTGGGAAGACTTTCTTTAGATAAAGTCCTCCTGAGGAAGCTCATGAGAAAACCAAGAGGGAACATTACAGTCATAGCTACCTGGTCAAAAAGATGTCTGTCAAATAATGTTGGTGGATTACCTATGCAGTGGGAAATCTGGCAGAAAGGGGTACATTCCACATGCTACCATTTAGAAAACACATGATTTCAATCAGAAAACAAACAGCTTCTGAAAGGCTCAACAGATCAGCTCTGTGAGTCAGCCTTGCCTTACTGCTTGAAAAAGTCACCCATCATTTCAGAAAAGCTGTGATGTTAGACCTTCCAGCTTCCAAGTCCAACAGCCCATTGTGTTGGGGCAAACTGCTGTTTTGGAGATGCCATCCTGTGGGCAAAATGCCTGCCCTTATATTTGTCAATAAAGTCCTGTGCTGCTTTTAGGGAGTGTTGACCTAAAGCCATTGCAGCTCCTATCCATCAGAAGTCAACCTACTTATCTGACTCCTACTAAGCCTTTAGACATATGTGATGCTCTTACACTTACAAGAATGTGATACTTTCGGGTAGTCTCTGTTAAAAACTTTCTGGGAGATGTAGCTGTGTTTTTTGCCAGTGAAGCAATTTGTGTTAGCATCAGTCTTGAGAAAGGTAGGACACATCCTTATTCCCAACCAGAGTAGACCAGGGCAGGAGTGCAACCTGGCTTTGAAGCAGATGTCATTTATGTAAGCCACTGGACTGTGTTTCATGTAAACCCTTTCCTTTTTCTTACTTTTTCCTTTAAATGAGCATGACCAAAATAACAAAATCTGTGTGGGAGCTTGCATTTCAGCCAGGATCCTCAGGCACTGTTAAACTTGGCTCTCTGTTTATGCAGGAGGCAGATGTGTTCCCCTTGTCTCTAATCTCTTGTCCTCGAAAATGCAAATGAGACCCCAAATCAGGTGTCCAGGCCCATCTGCTTGTTTTTCACCTCTGACTATTGCTTTTCTAAATTAAACTTTCAGTCCCCAGGCAGAAGTGTTCTGTCAAAAAAAGCTCAAAGGGTCTGAGTGCAGGGGGTGGAGGGAGCAGCTGGGGCAATGCCAGGGAACAAAGAACCTCCTGGGACCACACTTCTTTGCCCTCACAAGGCTTCTGGATCTGACCCTGCAGAGGAGAAGGGTAAGCAGAGGAACATCCCTATCAAATCACAGCCCTTGCTCAGCAGCAGAAGCAAAAAGCAGACTATGTGGGAGGCAGTCTGCAAAAGCCAGATTGGGACCCAACTGAAACGTTTTACTACTGAACCATGTTCTCTGGGTCACGGTGCCTTCAGCTTAGCTCATCATCCTCACACTGGTGATTAGGGCCAATGTCCTCACTTGTCATGTTTTTCTCCCTATATTGCTGCAGAGAAAAGTTCCAGTAATGTTGCATTTTGCAGTGCAGGGCCTTCTGAACTAGTTAACCTGTCATTTTAGTCACTCTCCTAACCACTGTGTGGCCTTTATTCTTCCCTTATTGCATGTGTTATCCTATTCGCTCAATCAATAAAACACATGTAAATTGTTAGGGCATGACTATTACAAGGACTGTGATGCCCCAGTTAGGTCAATTTCTTGTTTTTCCAGGCCATGTGCAACACTGGTGTTAATTACATACCCCTCCATCCCATTACCCACATCTGAGTTCCCACTGCATTTCTTCTTTTATGACCAGAGGAAGTTAACCCATGGCAACCAAAAAATTGGTCAATTTTCTTCTTTCAGAAGTAACTTTTCTCTGGTCTGCCCAGCACTGCTCTCTACAGATTTTGGAGGTCACACAGAAAAATGGAGCCAGACTTCTCAAAGATGCATGGTGAGATGGCAAACGGCAAAAGATTCAAGGTGGAAAATGAGATATTCTGATCTGATACAAGGAAAACCTTTTTCACCATACAGTTAGCCAAAGACAGGAACAGGTGCCCAGAGAGGAGTGGAGCCTCCATTCTTTGAGGCAAGAAATTAAAAACTCAGCTGGACATGGCTGGGAGCAACCCACTCTAACTATACCCATTTCAGGTGGAAAGTTGGAGATGACCTCCAGAATTCCCATTTGAACTGAAGTTCTTCAATTCTGCCATTCCATCTTTCTTCCTAAGTTTCTTTGGAAGCCCAAGTACACTTCAACGTGGATTTCAGACATGACTTTCAGCAAATTTAGCTGTTAAAACTATGGTAAAGAGTGTGCATGGATAATATTGTTCCCCTCTTAAAGGCAATTTATTTCCATTTGACTTTACTTAACCAGGAAAAGTTCTCTGATGAAATTAAAAGTACTGTCTTTGAGATGAAATGCATATACACACAAGGATCTGTAGTGGTTTAGTCTTATATATATACAAACTTTCAGATATACATCCTCACTGAACTTAGAGCGATGGCTAGTTTGGTGCCTAATACTGAAAAAGCTTTGGTGTCTCCTGCTGTCTTCTTAGGGTGTCCTGCAGGTTTTGTAGTTTTTAATCTTTCAGCTTTTTTACAGGGAAGAGTTTTATGGCCTTGTTGTTTGAACTTTATGGGGATGACCCTAGCTGTTGCTATGGAAAACAGCCAAGTATCCCACATCAGTGGGGTGAATTGTATTTGCAGACCTGGTGTCTTCCAGGCCCGGGCTTCTATTCTGAAATAAAAGAGACATCTGTTTCCAATATTGTTTATATCTGTTACAAACCACAAATAACAGATTGACCTAAAATGAATCAACACCGCATTTTCAGTCCACAATGTGACCACGCATTTACAGTTTATTGTAAAGTAACGTTTTTCTAGTATGTTTGTGGTAGAACCTCTGGTTAAATTACTGCAATGGTGCAAAATATTGCACTTCTTGTAAAGGTCTCAGGTGAAAGTCTGTATCAGACAAGGAAGGTGGAAAAAGCTATAGAATTACAAAAATCTGAAAACCTGAAATTCTCCTTTTGTGCCTCAGTATAGAAACACTAAGATATACTACAGCTAAAAGAAGAATTTTTATGTATGTCTAAGACAACATAGAAAGAGGTTAGTGTCACTCAATTGTATGTTACAGCAGCAACAGGAAAAATGCAAATTCTTCTAATTATTATATTTGTATGTTTACTTATATACTTAAAGGTTATTGACTTATAACACCAAAAAACACTATGCAATGTGGAACTTTATTGCTTTAATAGTATGTTGAATCGTTCCACTCAACTTGATATTAGAGAAGCTATGGTAATCAAGACAATTTTCAGAAGAATTTATTGACATTTGGGGATAACACCCTTGTTCAGATAATGGGACATCTTAGACAATTGATCTTCAGCTAACTGTGCTTTCGGAGTAAAAGTGTCCATATCAAATGCCCAAAAAAATCTGTATCTGGGGACTTAAATAGCAACTTTATTTTCAGACTTGTTGTGTGTGTGTCTATGTTTTCTGTTAGAGATGCTCCTGTTTCTCAGTAAAGCTGAAAATCTTGTGTAGGTGGCTATATACACCTTCAGGTATTAGATCTGAATAATTCTAGTTGAAAGTAAGTGTTACAGTGCTATGCTAAGGCATCTGAAAGTAGACTTGTGACATTACACAATGCTTTGGGGACATTGTTGTAAATAAGTGCAATATTTTTATATGTTTTTACCCATGCTGAGAGGCTTTTCCTAAAAACAGGCACAGGCTAAGAAGTCACTGAGACTGTGAAAGGCCTTCTCCTTTAGCAAATGCACAGTGAAGTGGACTCTACTCAGGGGCCTGATTTAACATAGCAGTTCGACGCATGCTTTACCCTAAACACAGCAATCTCACTGAGGTCAGAGTGACTAGAATATGTGCTTAAAAGCAGGTGGTCTTAAGTACATTGCTGGAGTCAGAAAGCCTTCAGCTGGTTAAGAATTACATTGGAGAGATGTAATCATCTATGGAGCAAGTCCCAGTACACTTGGAAGCCATTTACAGATAAATTTTCCCAAAGATATTTTAAATTATTTTGTTATTCCTCTTAAATACTTTCTACTATTAGGAAATAAGTTCTATTTATTCAAAGCAGAGGTCAGCTGGAATGGCTTTTGTTGTCATGGGTATTCGGAGAGCAACTGTTTTCTTATTTTTTCGTAGATACAGCAGAAGCCGTTCAAAACATTGTTTTAGAATTTTTCGTCTTGCAGGTTAGTGAACCCTTGAAATAAACTTGCCAATAGATGTCTCAAACAGAAAATAGTGAGTCCTGTCCTGGGAGGGCAAGAGGAAAGACAGTTGGTAGAGTCTGGGACTGATGTCAGAGTTCAACTCTACCTTAATGTGAATATTAATGTTAATGTTAATGTTAATGTTAATGGACAGCCAGGCACTAGGGCAGAGCTGTGAAAAACCAGCAAATTACAGAGTAAATACAACAGAGTGTGGTTTGTCAAAGAGCTGTTGCTTGTGCTGACTTTAGAAATCAGTGGAGATCTCTGTAGAACAGTGTGGGATTTTTTATGGTAGCACAAAATCCTGATTCTTTACCAACCTTCCTGTTTCTCCTTCCACCTCCTCCTCCTAGCCTTTCAGCTCCCCTGCTGTGTAGGTTTTAGGTGAGTGATCTTTGAGGGAAACAAGACACCAGACTGGAAACAAAAGGCCCACAGCAATCTGATGTACTCTTGACCTTCTGTTAAGGTTGTTTAAATAGGTGCCATAAATAAGTGAGGAGTTGAGGGTAAAGCTTTTCAGCCAAAAAGGGTTTTGAAATGGATCTGCAGAGAAATAAATTGTTCTCTCTATATCTATTGACTTTCCTTCTTTTTCATTCATTTGCGTCTTGTTTTCTTCCTTGCTCTTTTGACATAGGCACTCAGTTGTTACCCAAGCCGGCCCATGGGCCTGGCTAAAAGGAGATGTTCCTGGTCTGCCCTGATCTTCTACACTGGAGCTTTGCCACTCATGGCTTCAGGGTTTGCCCCCACTCTAAAACCGCTGACCCTCTGACAAGGATCCTCCTGGTTAGTTTGGATCAGTGTGTTAAACAGAGACTGCATCACAATGGTAAATTAAAATGGTTTTGCTCCTGAAAGGAGCCATGTAAAGCTTGCTTCCTTTCCCTGCTTTCCTATATGCTGAATGAAATCTAAATTTACCGAGAAAAGGTATAATTTTGCCATGGAATTCCTGGCCACTGCTTGTATAACTGTCACTGTAAAGACTGGGAATAATTGTAAAATGAAAAACAAAACAATGGATTGACTAGAAATCTTTCTGCTGCCACAGCAAGCCAGTTTATAAATACAGGTGCTTTTGAAACATCCTTGTCAAATGTGAGACCCTCCAAATGTCGTGATTATCAGATTATTTTTTCTAGAATACATTACCACACAGTTTCCACCATTTGTCACTTTATGAACCACTCAGCATTTCAAGGATAGTTTGTTCTTTTGGGAGAAAGACATAAACAATCTGATATATTAATAGCAATGCAAGGAGCAGTAACATTTGTTTCCTTTTTCATATCTAAGAATACAACCTAAAAGCCAAATATCTGGTACTAATTTGGGTAGCTGGAGCAGCCCTTGCAGTTTTCTCGTCTGGGGAGGAAACACGATTTTTAATGGTGGCTGTGTACCAGCTACCAGCATCCTGCATGTGCAGATTTCCAAATCTAGTCATCTGTCCCTGTGAGGGGTGGGATGGTGGCTGAGAATGGATATAGTTATTTGCACGGAGGGACACACACTCCAAAATTTTGCTCGTGTGGAGTTATTCATTCTGCCAGTTCTTGTGGTTTTACTGTGAATCACAGAATAATTTACTACTTAGTGCTCAGAGGTCTGAGAAATGATGATAATAGCAGGGTCTCCACTTTTTAAAATTGTTTTGAGACCCAGCCAAGGTGCACTGAAAAAGCCAATGTTTATTTTTAAAATCTCACAGATTTAAAAAAATCTCATGATATTTAGAGGACTCTGGAGCTTCCTTATTTGTAAGGTCATTTGGTTGGCTGGGCTTCTCCACTTTGTTTCTTCCTTCTAGCTTGCATTTTGTCCTCTTCAGTCTGTACCTGAAGTCATCCCACTCAAAGCTGTGTTTTGTTTTTTGTATAAGAAGCTATAATGGAAAATCTGCACTTACCAGAGGTGATCTTATTTTAATTTTGGAGGCAGAGAGTACAATGGCTCAGTATACACACTGTGCACTTAGCAGTTAAGGAACAGCCCTTGTGGGAGATGTATGTCTGGGAAACACACAGGTTATGGTGAAATGTGCAGTTGGCTGTTAACGGGTCAGTTAAAAAGTCCTTAACCTTGACTTCTGTATCCTGAGCTGAAGGCTGACAAATATGGATTTATTTTCCTTTGGAATGTCCATGATTGCACATGATTTTAAGTAGTGAGTAGAACCTGGTCCTGCAGGTGCTGTAGGACTGTAGGACTGATGTAGGACTGTCTTTGGTTCATAGTTAAGTGAATTAGGATATGTTTTTTATGTAGTTTAAGTTAATCAACAACAAGGAAGCACATGCTCAGGTGGGACTGATGCTCAGCTGAAGTATGAGAATTCACAGCCCAGTCCAGAACCTTTGCAATGGAGACTCTCATCACCACGCAGACACTGAATGACCATCTTGGTCAAGAGCTTCAATTCCTTTGCAAAAAATCCCAATATATCTCATTTTTTTTTCTTGCTTGTTTGCTTTTCAGCAAACACTGTTGACCATAAATATCTGGGCAACACATCTAGGTTGGCCAGACCCTTCTTTTCTTCCCTGTGCTTTATAACTCTGAGTTCCCAGTGTGCACACAGGTTTATCAAGGAAGCCAATGCATTGTACATAAAAAGACAAGTCCTTGTAAAGGCTGTGCAGTATTTAATAATTTCTGTCTCAGTTGTAATGGCCCCAAGTAAGGAACCTCATGTTATATATATTCCTATTATACAAACCTCTTCACATTATGTCTTTATTGTGGATGTCATTAAACATAATTTGTGGGGGGTTTCCATACATTTGCACCACTGTAATAAGTGAAGTGCTACAAAATGAAAAGTTAAACAAGTTTACACAGTCAGCAAGATTTGTTTTTGCAAGACCTGCTAAAATGTTCAGCTCAGTATTTCTGAAGCTCTGTAGAGTACCTGCATCTCATGAAGTCTTTCAGACATGACTGCAAAGATCAAATAAGTTCTCAGACAATCTTCTTGTTCTGTCTGATCTCTCCCTCTTTCCTTTCATTGAAGGACCCCGACTTTAATGAGTGAAAAAGCAGAATCAGACAGTCTTCTGTCTGGCAGTACTTGAATTACTTAGGCAATTTGCCTAAGTAGGTGGTTTACTCTCATGATAATGTATTCTCTTGTAGAGACTGAAATGAGAGTGCTTGAGAAGCATTCTATACATCAAATGCAAGAAGGGCAAAGCCATCTTTGTGTGACAGGGTGCTCCCTGATTTTAGGGAGTCTGTATTAAAAACGCATTAATGGAATAACTTCTGTCTGTCTGGTGAACATTACAGAACTGTGAAACTTTTCTAGGGATTTGTTTTATTAATTTTTATTGGCAGAAACATGACAAAACAAAACTAGTTATAGTACTTTTAAACTTGGTTTCACAGACTTTACCTACTGTTGGTTATTTTAGAGATTCTCAAACCTAAATAAAATTAAAGTGTGAATTATGTCATACTGTCAAAACCAGAGCATCTTTCCATGTTTTGAAAATGTACCTAAGAACATGCCATGGCTTTCAAATCTTTTAGTGGGCCTTTGCCTAACACACAAGAATTGTACTATATGGAAAAGTTAAACCCAAATGTCTGCATGGGAACTATGGATACCTATGTTAACCAAGAAGGTTCTTAATTGTCAGTCATTTTATTAGCCATGTTGAACACCTGCAACTTCAAACCTGGGATACTTGCTAGCTTAAATGTTAATAGATTGCTTTCATCCAAATGCTTACAGGTAGATGTGGGTGCTTAAAAATCAGCAGCTGCATCTGAAAACATGACCCTTTTTGAACAGGGAAGAGCACAGTGACTTCTGCCCTCTGGGGAACAACACATAAAAGAACTACAGCCTTGTACCTCAGCTGTAGCCTCTTGATTTTCCTTCGTTATACAGCCAGAGGCACTGTTTCAGGAAGGGTTAGCCATGCTTCACTTAAGTGACAGTTCCAGGTTGGGTATCTTTGTATACAAGTAATCCTGAAATGAAGTGCTAACTAGGAAGGGAGAGAGATGTTTGATGCTATGACTGGTCAGAAAGACTTGGATGGAAATAGCCATTGTGTAGGAGCTGGAGTCCTAAATATCTCCAACTTTTTCTACTCTATCCATCTGAAAGAGATGGGAGTTGGAGAATTCCTGATACAGTTGCATTAGGGCTGTCCAAACTTTCTGCCTCAACCTCTCTATCCACAGCTTTCAAATACTAGATTGGCTGCAAATTATTGCTGTTATTTTTAAAACATGTGAACAGCTAAAATGTTTCCAAACTGGCATACAATCTGTTCACCAGTGGCTGATGTGCTATTGAGAACGATATGGAAAGGACAGTGTTCTGATTTGTAAAAACTGTGTCTCAACAAATATTCCTTGGTAAGTTCCAGTCCTACACATCTAAGGGACAAAACAGGATTTCCAGTCTGGAAGGACATACCAGGTCCTTTACATCTCTTGCCTCTGTGGGATTTCTGATATATGTGCCCCTCAAAATAATTCAGAAAGCTGTGTGAAACTGCTCAGTCTGAGAATGGCTTTTCTTTGCTGTCTATAGATGGCAATGCCATGCTGTTCACAGTGTTACAACTGGTTATCAAGTCTTCAATACAAATAGTCTTGCAACTATCTAATTCAGTGGAATGGGACTGAAATACAGTATGTGACAGAGGCTACTTTTTTTTCTTTTTCTTTTTTTTTTTTTTTAAGTTCTTGGCTCTTTTCTTAAAAGCAAGGGCACATCCTTGGCTGCCCTGTTGTAATTCTGCACTACACAGCAGCAGTGATGCACAAACCTGTCCTACAAAAGTAGCTTGTGCAATCACCTTTCCTGCTAGTAGAGAGAAAGCATAACAGATGTGTGCTGCCTTGTGTTTCAGCCTTCCACACCAGGGCCACTTCTGGAGGACATGGAGAGCAGCCAGTATGTATCAGTCTGTGCTGGCACAGCTCCTTGAAGCCACACCGTTGTAGCCAATGGAGATTTGAAGGACTTGTGGTAGTTTGACTTTGGCTGGATGCCAAGTGCCCACCTGAGCTGCCCTGTTACTCCTCTCCTCAACCAGACATAGGAGAGAAGTATAATTAAAAGCTCATGGGCTGAGATAAGGACAGGGAGAGATCGTTCACCAATTACTGTCATGGGCAAAACAGACTTGACTTGGGGAAATTAGTTTTATTTATTACCATTCAGATCAGAGTAGGATAATGAGAAATAAACCAAAATATTTTAATACCTCCCCCCCCCTTCTTCCCAGAGTCAACATCACTCCCAAATTATCTCCTCCCCCTGAGCAGTGTAGGGGGACAGGGAACAGGGGTTATGGTCAGTTCATCACATTCTGTCTCTGCAACTCCTTCCTCCTCACACTCTTCCCCTGCTCCAGCATGGGATCCCTCCCACAGGAGACGGTTCTCCATGAACTTCTCCAGTGTGAGTCCTTCCCACAGGCTGCAGTCCTTCACAAACTGTTCCAGCATGGGTCCCCTGTGGGGTCACAAGCCCTGCCAATAAATCTGCTCCAGCCTGGGCTTCTGTCTCCATGGGTCCACAGGTCCATGCCAGGAGCCTGCTCCAGTGGGGGCTTCCCATGGGTCACAGCCTCCTTTGGGCATCCACTTGCACCAGCATGGGGCCCTCCATGGGCTGCAGGTGGGTATCTGCTCCACCATTAACCTCCATGGGCTGCAGGAGCACAGCCTGCCTCACCGTGGGCTTCACCACTGGCTGCTGGGGAAACTCTGCTCTGGTGCCTGGAGCACCTCCTGCCCCGCTTTCTTCATTGATCTGGCTGTCTGCACAGCTGTTCCTGTCACATAGTTTCACACTCTTCTGCTGCAATTTGTTTCACCCCCACCACCCCTCACCCTTTCTTAAATACATTATTCCAGAGGTGCTACCACCATCGCTGATGGACTTGGCCTTGGCCAAGTGGCAGGTCCCTCTTGGAGCTGGCTGGCACTGGCTCTATTGGACATAGGAGAAGCTTCTAGCAGCTTCTTACAGAAGCCACCCCTGTAGCACCCCTAGCTACCAAAACCTTGCCTTGCAAACCCAATACAGGGCTGAAGAGCATGCATCCATTTTATGTACCTCAAAAAGCCTTCAAGCCAAATTTCATTATGTGGTTCCTGGGTTTTGTTCTAATATGCAGAAACATGTTGCCCAGAGACATGTCGCCATCCTTTCACACACGTATTTTAAAATTTCGAAGCTGTGCACAAATGGAGAGCAGATTAAACAGAAGGTGCAGCATGCAGCATCTCCTATTTCCTACAGCATCGTAACACAGTATGAGATTACATACTGCACACATTGCACACTGCAATTCTGCCTATGCCAAAAGATCTGACTATACACTGAAATAGCCAGTGACATGGCGCACTGTACAGGCCACCTCACTATAAGTGATTACAAAGTGATGCTAGAATAAGTAAGTGGGGTCTTTAAGAGTGCATGTCTAACATCACACTGATCTGTTTGTGTGTTAGAATAAAATTCCTGGGGGTGTGTGACTAATGGTGACTCTGTCGCAGCTCAAGAGTCAACTTTTTGTCCCTTAATTCCAGTGCCCTCAGTTTGCGCAAATATTTTAGAGTCTGAGTTACAGACAAATTCCAGACAGAATACCTGATGAGTGACCTCAAAAAACATTTTGACAAAAGTCAAATGGAAATGACTGTGAGTTAAGATTACCAATTATCCAGCTCTTTTGAGCCTGCTGACCACAGCAGGCTAAACCTTTCCCATGCTAGCCGAAGTTACAAAAGGGCTAAAATGGTTAAAGTCAAGCAGTCACAGGGGGCTGCCTGATGAAATTGATCTTGAAATGTTGGCATAGTTTGGAGTCATTGCAGATTTCTCTTTAATTTCTTCCCAGGCTGATAAGGCACAGTGTGAGCCTTCACAGCATACTTTCTGAAAAGTTTTATTAGCAAATGTACCGATATTTTTGTAGTACTGTTTCCTGTGTGCTCTTTAGAGCACACTTAAAAATGAAAATGACCTCTTCCTCTTCAGAGGTTTTGGAAGAACATTACATAACTGACCATCAGAATGGAACTCTGTATTCTTGTTTTGAGGGAACAGTAATAAATATTTGCATAGCAGAGCCTTTCCTCAATTTTAATTTGATGTCAGTGTATCAGAAATGGTTTAGCTAGTGGTTATCTCTCAAAAAGAATGGTGCTATCCCCAGAAAGCATTGGATTTCTCCAGAGTATCATAGCATAATTTACATTTTATGTAACAAAAGTCTCTTTCAAGGCAAATATTTATTCTAACCCCTACTCAGTTTCTTCTTGAAATACTGAATTTTGCAGCCCACAAGAAAAAACCCTGTGTATTGACTGACAAATGACAAAACATATTTTGGGTAACTGCCATGAGTAACAAATGGATCCATTAGAAATGCACATCTCTAGAAAGAGAAAATTGTCTGACAGTATCAAAGTTTTGGTTTTAAATTCTTCATGCCCCTCATAGGCAGAGAAGTTGGAGTTCTAATGGCGTTCCAACACTGCTAAAAGTTTCTGTAATTTCAGTATGAATTCTTCAAGTCATTCTGTACTGTAAGCTTGAGTCATTGGGTCTGTTTTATGTGGAGAAGTTAAGACAAAACATAGTATCTGTATCCTCTTCCCTTAGGTTGTAGCTGTTCTCTAAATATAACTCTCAGCTGTTCGTGGTCTGACAATGGTACCTCTTTTCTGTAGTACGCTGAGTACTTCTTGGAAGTGAAAGATCCCCTAACCAAAGAAACCCAACCAAAACAAAAACCTGAGAGGGTTGCAATCAATCTGAAATGGAGCGAAAACAAGATCAAGGAATCAACACTCCAAGGAACCTGGTGAAAATGCTGGCAGTTCAATGTGCTTTTTGACACAACTCCGTCTTTCTTCACAGAAGAAAAATGTGAACAATGAAATTAAATGCCCTGCTGTTTCCTTTGTCTCACTCTGTGCCTGCACCTTCCCTGGAGTATGTTCACCAGGGACACAGTTTGAATGTGTCCCTGGATGTGAAAGAGATGCTCTAAAGGAAGAAATGGAGTTCCTGGCAAATGGAAGATGTTGTCCTATTACAGCTGCTGTCTGAGAGCGAGCTTGCTGAAAAAGCCATTGAAACAGGTCTGTGCTGTGAATCTGTGTCTCTGAATGTGACATTGCTGACTTCCTTGTGAGGGAAAATTGCTGAGACTGTAATTTGTATGTTCAGCCCCTAGAAGAATTGACAGAAAAGATTACTGTAGCACGAGCCTGCATCTGTGCTATTACGCCAGCTGTGTGTGTTTACCCCATGCACTTATGTACTATAAAGTTCTTGCAAAATGCTTAAATACAATGAAAGTAAAAATAATGAACTCTGATTCATCATGCTTCATTCTGACTGAATCAGAGAAAGAATATGTAGTTGCTTCTATCTTCTTCTTAAATTATATCTTTTGAGCTTAGACAGCAACCTTTATCAGGCCAAAACTGCCACTTAGAGCTTCATTGAACAAATGTACCCAAATAATGCCTCTACCAGTAACAATGAGAACAAAACTGAAGGACACATGACTGAGGAGCCCATCTAGGAATGACCTCTGGCCACCATGGGCCCTGGAGCCATGAAAGTAGAATGAGACGGGACTCCACGTTCCCTTTCTGCTCTCCTCTCCCTTTGTGGGTGCAGAGCTGGTTTTCTGCCTGAGAAAACCAGGCATTCTGACTTGCAGAGCCCCTGCACAATCCTGCAAGCCCAAAGCTTGAATACACACTGAATATTGCACTTGTTGCTAAGTCTAGTCAAAGACTTCAGGCAGATCAGAGGGTTTTTTGTGTCCCCAGACAGCTGTTTTAAGGTGGTATTTAGCAAATGCTGAACATTAACATTTGCATCTGCATTACAGAATAAGCAACCCCTTCAAAAGCTGTAGAAATTCTAAGCAAATCTGAATTTTTACTGTCATTATGCAAAAAGAAAAAAAAAAAAAGTTGTAGATATGTTACTCGCAGTATTTGGAGGAGATGAATACCAAGAGGACTTGAAGCCATGGTGAAGTTATTGCAAGTACTGACAAGTTAAAGAAAACAGTATCGTGTTTTGATTTATTTAAATCTCAGCTAATGTCTAAATGATGGGCACAAATTATTTCCCCGTTTCTTTTTTTTCCTAAGTCCCAAACTTAGCAGAGTGCCATTCACATAAACATACAATGAAATTTCTCTAGTATGAGTACAAGCTGTGTGTTAAGAGACAGACAGCTGTTACCAGTGATTTATCATCAGACTGTAAGGTTGTGTTCAGTGAGGTACTACAGAGGAATTGCCCTAGATGATAGATTTGCAATTAATGACCAATATGATGTAATAGAAAGCATGTCCGCAAACATGCAACATGTAAGCAAAGTGGGAGGCACTGCCACTAACTGGGGGGACAGGATAAGAGTAAAAAAACACCTGGAGAAACTGAAGAAATTACTTTGCAAAAAGAGAGGATGGAGTATAGAACAGTGCAAGGCAGCATCACAAATACAGAAGGGAAATGGAAGAGCTAGATAGTATAGTAGAAATGGTATAGGAGTTACGATGGGTGGAAAGCCAAATGCAAGTCAGTAGTGTTGTGCTAGTGTGAACAAGGCGTACACCTTGAGTTTTAGTAGACTTATGGCAAGATGTGGGCAATAATCCTTCCACACCACACAGCCTTAATCGGGTTACTGTGTCTCATTTGCACATGGCACTTCCAGCAAGTGGAGTAATTAAGAGTGAGGCAAGAAGAGAACAACAAAAATGTTTGGACCTTTCAAAAAAGATGTGATATGCAAAAATTTGGAAGAAATTTAGCTTTTTAGCTTCAAAAGAGATAGGGTGAAAGCAGCACCATGACAAATCTTAAAAGATACTAAACACCACTGTAAAGCAGAAGCATTTTTTTTTCTCTGTCTGAGGACAGTAACACAGCAGAATCAACTGTTTAAAAAGGTCGTTATGTGTCTGCCCAGAGGTGTTTTTTAAGAATAGAGCTGATAAACACTTCTCAAGAATAAGAAGACTGCTAATCCTGCTTTAGGACAAGCGCATGGACAAGATGACCTCTTGAGAGCTTCTTCAGGTCTATTTTCTAACATTCACAGACAGATTGGAGTGTGTAGCTGTGATCTCATGGAAACGGAGAGGATCTATGTGCTTGCTTGCTTTCCGCTTGGAGTTGGGTGTACAGTTCTTTTGGATTCCTTTTACATCCAGATTTCTTTGTTTTGATTATTTGAATTACTGTTAGGCAAGAAAAAGAATTACTTTTGTACCTGTGCTAGAATTTGTCAGATTGGAATAGGGGAAAAAAATATAGTGTAGGTCATAGAAAACCTTTACTCTTCTGTGGAAGTATGTCTTATAGTTACCAGCATATAAATTGGGGGTGTTATAGTAGGAGCACAGATTAAGCTTCTGCTAAGTGTTCTTTTTAAAATTGCTAGACTAAAAATAATTGATCTTAGAAAATAAAGGATTTACAGACAAAAGGAAAAAGTTTAATGTTAGGACTTTTATAAATGGAGGAGTGTTTTGTGATATAGTGCTTTATGCTATTTCTGTGTAAACTGATACAAAAGAAAAGTACAGATACAGATTTACCAAGGCAAGCTAAGAAGCAAGGGTGTGCGTTCAGCTTAACCCTCTGTCGCATGATTCACTGAGACATGGTTCCCTCTTTTATTGACAGATAGTAGGTAAACATGAACAATACCACTTCAGTTACTCCTCTCCCTCACCTGCCATTTTTCTTCCTTCCTTCGATAAGCTCTTTTCATGTCTATACCACAGTGAGTCTAGTATTCCCTTTAGGCACATGAACTTGCCAAGCCTTGCTAAAGATAGTGAGGAGTGAGGGTGAAGAAATGTTTCAGTGCTGCTTCTTTCCAGAGCCTGCCACATCTATTGTATGTTTCTTTTCAGGTCAGAAGACTGTTTGGAGCAAGGTGTCATGAAGTGACCATGGCACAGGGATGAACCAGCTCCTTTGTGTTTCTGCTACCCTCTCTAAGGTAGCAGGGCCACCAAAAGGGAAAAGGCAGCGCTCAAATTGCAGAGCCGCATAGTACAGCTCCATTTTCCCTGCAGCATGCATCCTGCCCCATCCTTTTACCTTGGAAAAGGTTGGTAGCTTTCCAAAGTCCTTTTACCTCTGAAAAACATACTGAAAGTGAATGAGCTATTGAAGAAGCAGGGCTCACGTCACATAAGAACACTTCCAGCATAATGGCTGCAGTGGACTAAGGTATGACACAGTAGGCTTTCGTTTGCATAACACCTCACCATTTACTCACGGGTTTTGAAGCCTCTGCTTTCTGGAGGGGTCAGCCCAGACCACCTTATGTTACTTAAGCAATGTTCTGTCTTTGCTGTATTTTTGCTAAAACTGCCTAACTAAATTAAAATTAATTATATTTTTCAAATGATGTACTCGAGAGTGTTCAGTGAGGCCAAGACAGTGCTACATTTGTTGTGATTCATGATTGAAGGCAAGATGTGAGCAATATCCTTAGTGAGACTTTACAGACACCATTGCCTTCATCTCTGTGAGAAGAGCTTTAGACAGTCTAGTCTATCAGGGAAAACCACAAACAAATCAATGGTATTTATGTTCTCTGGCTTGTAAATACAAGAACATTTCTTCATGTACCATCATAGTTTCCTAATGAAGGGTGCGTATTGGGTTCCCATCTGTTATGTCACTATTGCTATTAATATTGTTCTTGCTAACACTAGGCTTGAAATATAGTCATTTAGGAGATATATATATGCTTCCAGTAGAACAAGTTTATGTCAGTGTTCATTATATTTCACAGCTCATTGTTCTTGTCAATAGTTTCTGAATCAATGTTTCTGCTGCATGCAAAATCATGCATGTTGCACTGGACCCACTGCACCAGAAACATGAAGGTGTCCGTAAGGAATATCAGTGCTCCATGGATTTACATTTGCTTGCTGCATAGCTCTAAGCTTTGGTGAGGTCCTCATTCCATAAGAGCTGTCCAAGCTGCATCCCAAACCACAGGAAGAAATCTCCCATGTGTGAGCAGAGGGGAGCTATCAAGATCCACAGACTGTGCTGAGCTATACAACTCTTCAGGCTAAATGCAACCTCTCTCCTACAGATGGAAATCTCTGTCATCTGAAACCATACCTCTTAGTAAATTTAAACAGGAAGTTCTGCAAATGTTAGACTCCTCATTTGGCTCCTGCTCGTTCCCCATCTCCAGCTGAATCCTCTCAGCAGCTTCTACATGGCTCCTTGTCTACCTGTTTTCCACAGGTTTTCTACTTTTCCTGTGAGGGCACCAACCAAATTCAACCATGAGATTAGGGCACTAGGGGGTATGTCTTTGTAGTTAAAGCAATCCTAAAATGTAGCTCCAGGGTCCCTAGTAGATATTCTCAGCCCACGGTGAGTCATCCAAAGCCCAGGCCAGTGGAAATGAGCAATTGCTCAAACCTGTGGTTGTCTATCAGTGCTGCAAGGGTACTCCTGAGTCACAGGGCAAATGTTTGTCAAGACTACAAAGGGACAGTGTAATATTCAGAAAGCTGGTCATCGGCTTGCTCTCCAGATTGGTATGGAGGAGAGCTCCCCTCCAAATCCATAGCAGCTCTGCCTTTACTTACGTGAGAAATGAATGGACCATCCCCTGCACTGAGGACATTCCTAAAAAGCCCAGAACTCTTTACAAGAACCCTTTTGTCCAGATTTCCTTTCCCTGATACATCAACCATCCCTCAGTCCCCTCTGTGGACATGCTTTTCACATGTGTCTCTCATTCTGGTCTGTGTTTTAGAAAGAGATTTTTTCCTGTGAGCCCTCATGCCACCCATCCACCACAGCCTATAGGCGAGGTGATTTCTAACAGAAGGCCACACCTGTGATGGGTGCAACATTCACAAAGGTGGGGCCTTGATTTCCATTCCCTTTCTTAATTGTCAGTGTTTGGTAAGAAATTAATGCTACCATCCAAAATGATCTCTTGGGACTGCTCTGGGCAGACTCCAATTGTCTTACCTCCCAAAGACCTTTCATGAATTGGCCCTGGAGGGGTTGTCTCTCAGCATGGATTTTTTGTGTGCCCTCACTAAATGAAATTGCAGCTAAATTACAGAATTTTAATCAATGCATAATAAGAACTTATTCTTTCATTCCTCTGTGTATGTGTGTGTGCATAGAAGCAATGGAGGAAGACGGAATGGAAGACAGCAAGTGCGAAGCTTGTGTCAGTAAATAGATATCATGTAAAAGTCACCACTGCTGCTTTCAGGGACCAAATGCATGGATGAGGAAACACATGCAGTGCTCTGTTCTTGCAGCTGTGACAGAACTCAGATTTATGTTTGATTTGGGTAAGAGCTTCAGCCCAGCAGCATGGCAGGCACCAAAAGCAGCAGTGATACATATAGCTATACAATATACAGTGGTACATATAGCTATATAATCAGAAAATAGAATTAGGCTAGATGTGCTCTTCTGGGTAGAAAAGGCCAGAACACCAGCCAGTGATCCTCATGCAGTAACCCACTGTACGGCACAGGTGTCTGCAGACTGTCCTCAGTCTTTAAACAAAGACACAAGCAGCTGAAATTTGATATCAGCTGCTTCTACATGAAAAGAGAAAGCAAACACTTTTGCATTCAATCTCTCTGCTCTTAGAACAAAGCAAGCCAAAAGGTCTTCAATGCATTTTCCAGGCCAGATGGGACTCTTACCACCCATTCCATCTGAAGTGGTGGGGAAGCCCTCAAGCAGCAGTCCTGGGGAAAGACCTGGGTGCTGGTGAATGTGGACTCTGTCACTTGCTCTTTTCTGTTGAGCACTGGGCTGGAAGCATCTGCATTAGGAAGGAGAGCACTAGAGCCTCACACTTTGACACTTACGCTCTATCCTGTAAAAGCCTATTATTTAAGATGTATGTGAGTGAAGTGAAATTTATCCCATGTGGAACTTTAGCCAAATCCTTATTGCTTTCGTTCCAAGTTTTACATAAATCCAGATGTTCTGACACACTGAGAAGGACAGGCTCAATCTGTTGTACAGCACATATGTGTGCCCACTTTATTCATTTGAGACTTCAGAGTTAAGACTGTATTTTAGACTAGCATGATACGGATCTCTACAGAGATAAAGGGATGCAAGAAATCCAGCTTTCCTCTCTTGTTTTGTGGTTGGCTCATCCAAGCCACCTGCCTCACATTGTCAGAGCCCCAAACTCCTCCTGGGAGGTCTGGCTCCTTCGGCAGCTTTATGGGGGCTGCAGCTCATCTGCTGGGTAGTCTTGAAACCGAATCACTACGTGGCTTAGACTGCAGGGTATTCCAGTGAAGAGGGAATCTGGTTTTGACTTTTAGGTAAGCACACAGATTATGTTTATTAGAGCATTCTGAGGGAACTTAAATGAAATGACTTGGAGGTCAATGCAGATTCTTCTCTCTCTGTTTGCTGTGTTGTGACTAGAAGTGGATTACACCATTTCCTACTGAGCCAAAAGGGACAGGAATAATGGCGGGATAATCAGAGCAATTTGGCTTTAGCAGCGTTAGAGCCTTAGTCAGTTGTTAAAGATTACAACAAGGCAAGAAAATACCTCTATGGGAGTTATATCTCCCAATAGTATCTGTCAAAATAATGTCACTGACTTCCCATGCTTCCAGAGATGCTCCCTGCTTCAGATGCTGTGCCACTGACTATGGAAGTCACACTGTACCTTCCAGGCAGCCCCATCAGGTGTCTGCAAAGCTGGGGACACCTCACAAAGCTTGACTTGAAGCCTGCTATCAGTCCGGATAGCCCAGGATGATAGGACACCAAAGACAGACTCTTTTTATCCTCATCCTTGAAAATCTGAAATTCAGAATTGGATTCAGATTGCAAAGCATGAGCCTTGCTGCCTATTTTCCGTATACCTTACCAGGGTGAAACAAGGATGTGGTTTTACAGAAATAAATATAAAACTAACGGATCCTAAGGAATCATTAAAATGTCTGCTATTCTCAGCATCAGCTGTCCAGTTCTTGCTGAGAACTTAGTCTGTGCACTCTTCTACAGCACCACAAGTCTTGCATGGCCCTAGTTAATCCTTTGATGGATTAACTCTCATGCTACTCATTAATGGGGTTGTCCAGGTACAGTAATCAAGTTTCTCAATTTTTCAGCCTTTTGTAACACTGCTTTAACTTATAGTTGCAGTGAAATTTGTGGAGCAATGGACAAGAGACAGAGAGAGAAAAAGAGCTGTTTTCTTTCTAAATGATACTGTTAGCTGCTCTCTTGGTGGCTGGAAGGAGTAGAGATAAGTGTTCCAATGCCTTTTAAAGCTTTTTGTGCCCTCATCAGAACTTCACCTACTTTTAACACTGTCATGTGGCTTACTAGAAAGTTTTGCTTTTTGTGATCCATAAAGCAAAACAGCTTATGTGTTTGCAAGTTCAACTGCAATACCTCTGGTTTAACCATATTAATATCTGTATAACATAACAGTCAGGAAAAGTTACCAACTATTCAAGAATAATGATAGCCTGTTCCTGAGCAATTTCAGGTGCTGTTTGTGAATTGTTATGAAAGCCATGAGGACATGACAATGACAGCTTAAACGCTGAAATATTTATACCCTTTTCTGTCCCTTGAAAGTTAAATAAAAATTAAACTATACAAATGAATCTCAGAAATCAGATAAAAGCTGATACCTCTCATGTCTTGGACTGACTTCTCAAGTTAGACCATCAGCCTCAGGCAGCAGATAATATGTTCTGCTTGAGTGCATGTGAGTGAGCAAATATTTTGGTTTTAAAATCTTTTTATTTCCAGACACATTATTTTTAGGAAAAACAAATCCTAGTTCCCACAAAATGTCTTTGATCAGCTCTGTTGAGGGAGAAGGCAATGCAAGCAGTCAAACCAATTCTTAACTTAAGTAGAACCCAGGGAAATGATTACTCTTAAGCAAGTCCATGATTAAGAGATCTCTCCAGCCTAGATGATGCAATTACGTTAAGTTTAATTTCACCACACTTGGTTTTGTGAAGTCCTTAAGTGATATCTGCACATGAGAAGTCTCTCATTGTATTTTGTACAGAGATTGGCATTTCTGACTGTGAAAGAGTATTTGAGGATAAATCACTGTGCAAGATCCCATTACTCTTTGGAACAGTTATGAACGAAAGGCTAATAACTGTGCTGTAATGTCACCAGTGTAGATTGCTCACAGTTACATTATCATCAGAAGAGCAATTTTGAGACTATTTTCCTGATCAAAAGGAAAATTTTAAATAGTAAAAATATTAAAGCTCATTAAATAAGGATGTGAATATCACTTTAACATAACCAAACACAGTCCATTTTGAAGCCACAGTTGTCATTTGGTGCACAGGCCTCTCAAAACGGTAATAATATATGTCAAGAATTAGCAAAAATATTTTGAAAGCCCTTTATCAATGTCCTTTATCTCTCAGTCCTGCAAGTGAACCATTACAAACACGTGCCATACTTATATATATGCAAATAAGGAAAGTACCAATAGATGGCACTTGATGAAGGCTGGCATCATTTTGGGTTTTGTAAGACCAGTGCATATAGCAGCTGTGCACAGCAAGCAGCATCCTGCAGCTGCTCTTTGCATTAACATTTAACAGTATACTCCAGTTTTTGGCTTCAGTCTTGCAAATTCCTGCATATACATATAAACTCTGTGTGTGTGTGTTTGTTCATTTGTGCTTACTTTTGCATGAGTCCATCAGACCTAAACTGGAAGATGTGTGTCCAGTCCTATCAAGTTTAGAAAGTGAATGCAGTTGCACACTTCTTACCTAAATGAAAAAAAAACAAACCAAACCCAACAACCCGAATTTAAACCAAAAGGCCTCTGTCACTAATAATATTGCTTTGTACTATGCCTTTTTATTCAGAGGATCAAAACAGTTTTCAGGTATAATAAACTAGTGGCTGTTTTGCATGGGACCTTGCATACGTATTTATGGTGTATTGAGGAGACTCAAAAGAGAGGAAGAGTGCCTCAAGAACTTGATGTGTACGTACAGAAAATTAGGCAGTATTAATAATTGCTTTAAGAACCCACTTAATTTTGCAGTAGACCTCCATTTTCTAAGACAGAAAACTTGAACATAACTGAGTTCTTTCCTATCACAAATCTTAGGGATTATCCTGTGGTTTCATTATACACCCAATACTAACTAGGTTTATACTTTGATACGCTGGTAGTTTGCTTATTGTCATGGTTTAACCCCAGCAGGTCACTAAGTACCACACAGCTGCTCGTTCACTCCTCTTCACCCTGGTGGGATGGGGAGGGCAACTGGAAAAAAGGCAGAACTCATGGGCTTAGATAAGAACAGTTTAACAATTGAAGTAAAATAAAATATACCCCTACTCCTACCACTATCAATAATAATAATTATTATAATGTAAAGGGAGATAACAAAAAAAGAAAGAGGACTAAAACTCAAGAAAATAAACCCCAACAAGTGATGCACAACACGGTTGCTCACCACCTGGTTACTGATGCCCAGCCAGTTCTCTGGCAGCAATCCATCTGCCCGGCCATCTCCCACCCATTTATATGCTGAGCATGACGTCATATAGTATAGAATATCCCTTTGGCCAGTTTGGGTCAGCTGTCCTGGCTGTGTCCCCTCCTAGTTTTTTGTGCCCCTCAAGCTTTCTCATTGGCATGGCCTGAGAAGCTGAAAAGTCCGTGGCTTAGTACAAACATTACCTAGCAACAGCTAAAATGTCAGTGTGTTATCAACATTATTCTTACACTAAGTTCAAAACATGGCATTGTACCAGTTACTGTGAAGAAAATTAACTCTATTCTGGCTGAAATCAGTACAGTATCCACCCCTTATTCTGTAGAATGACATCATGATCAGGTCCCACACTTTCCAATACACTATCACCTTTCCTGTCTTTTGATATATGCACACAGATATCTTTCCCTTAGTCTGTGGGCCATCGCTGTGAAATGTCCATTGAGGCCATGATTTAAGGCTCCGTCTGCCGTAACAGTCTTCCAGGGCAGGGAAAATGGTGTGCGGTATTGGATTTTTGCATGTTGAAACCAGTTCTGATTCTATCACTGCTACACCTGTCTGGTTTTATTAAAGTGCGTTCTTCATTCATGTGGCAATTGGAAGGGAGTCCGGTTCAGACTTTCAAATCCAGAGTGGTGGAGACGGACACTGTGAGATGCTCAGTGCAGTGATGGGCATATAGCCACCATAAAAGCGATAATATAAAGTGTTATGTGGCAATCAACATCAGACAATTTAATTCATTGGCTATTTTCACCCAAAATCAAATCCCTTTGAGGCACAGACCAGACTCCCCATCCTCCTGCATTACCCACCAGGTGCACTCAGGTCCTTGAGCAAAATCAATCTCATGGATGGGTTAGCTTTTGTCTGAGGCAGGAATAACCCAGACTGCTTTCGCTAACATATTTTTTGTGGGCACTACAGAAACTCTATCCTCCCCTGTAGTAGGTAAAAGTTTTGATTGGGCAGGGACAGCCCAATCAGGAGATCCTCTAGTGCTGACTAACCAGGTGGCCTTTGCTAAATGCATATCCTAATGTTGGAAGGTCCCATCGCCCACTGCTCCCAGTGTAGTCTTTAACAGTCCACTGTATCATTCAGTTTTTCTGGACACTGGTACATGACAGGGGATGTGGTATACCCACTCAAATGCCATGCTTTTTGGCCCAGTTAACTGTGAGGTTGTTTCAGAAATGAGTATCATTGTCTGATTCATTTTTTTCTGGGGTACCATGTTGCCATAAGCCTTGCTTTTCAAGGCCCAGGATAGTGTTCTGGATGATAGCTTTGGGCATAGGCTATGTTTCCAGCTATCCAGTGGTTGCTTCCACCATTGTAAGCCCATGGTGCTTGCCTTGGTGGGTTTGTGGCAGTGTGATGTACTCAGGCTGCCAAGCCTCACCACATTTATATTTCAGTCATTGTCCTCATACTAAAGAGGCTTTAACTGCTTGGCTTGCTTAATTGCAGTGCATGTTTCACATTCATGAATAACCTGTGTGATAGTGTCCATGGTCAAGTTCACCCTCTGGTCACAAGCCCATCTATATGTTGCATCTCCTCCTTGATGACCTGAGGTGTCATGGGCCCACCATGCTATAAATAATTCGTCTTCATCCTGCCAGTCCAGATCCACTGGGGCCACTTCAGTCTTAGCAGAGTAATCTACCTGTTGGTTGTTTTGATGTTCTTCAATGGCCTGATTCTTGGGTACATGAGCATCTACATGATGTACCTTCACAACTAGGTTCTTACTGGGTTAGCAATAGCTTGCTGCAAATGCAGCAGCCCAGATCACTTTACCGCTGTGCTGTTGGTTACTTTGCTTCCGTTGTTGCAACCATGCCCATAGGGCATTTGCCACCATCCATGAGTCAGTATAGAGGTAAATTGTTGGCCATTTTTCTTGTTTAAAAATGTCCAAAGATAGCTGGGATGGCTTTCACTTCTGCAGATTGACTTGATTCACCTTCTCCTTCAGTGGTTTCTGCAGCCTGTCATAGGGAGCTCCATACAGCTGCCTTCTGATGCTTTCCTACAATAAGGTAGGACCCATTATTAAACAAGGCATACTGCTTTTCACTTTCTGGTAATTTATTGTACGGTGGAGCCTCTTCAGCGCACATCACTTCCCCTTCTGGTGGCATTCTGAAATCTTTGCCTTCTGGCCAGTCCTTGATCCAAGATTCCTGGGACAACTGGGATTTCCTATTCAAGCTCATTGTGTGACCAGTGTGACCCATTTACTCCATGTAGCTACAGTTGCATGACATGTAGAAGAGACCCTCCCTTTGTGCATTCAGCCTGGCACCAGCAACCAGGGTGTCAGGAGGAGCTGTCTCTCAGTACCACTCACTTCCGAAGCAGCTCAAACTCTTTCATAAGCTGCCAGCATCTCTTTTTCAGTTGGAGTACAGTGGGTCCTCAGATCCTCTGTTTCCCCAGTGCCAAAACCCTAGGGTTCAATGAGTCTCCCTTGGTATTTTCTGCCAGAAGCTCCAGGTAAGACCATTCTCTCCAGCTGCAGTATAGAGCATTTTTACATCTTACCCTGTCTGGACTGGCCCAGGCTGTACCGCATGAACTACCTCCTGTTTAATTTGTTCAAAGGCTCGTTGTTGCTTAGGGCCCCATTTGAAGTCACTCTTCTCCTGGATCACTTGAGAGAGAGGGCTTAAAATCAGACTGTAACTTGAAATGTGCATTCCCCAAAACCCCACAATGTCTAAGAAGGCTTGTGTTTCTTTCTTACTAGTTGGTGGAGACATAGCTGTTATTTTGTTGATCACATCCATTGGGATCTCATGGTGTCCATCTTGCCATTTTATTCCTAAAAATTGCACTTCCTGTGTGGGTCCCCAAATCTTACTTTGTTTTATGGCAAAGCCAGCTTTCAGAAGGATTTGGACTATTCTCTTCCTTTTCTCAAGAACTTCTGCTGTATTACCCCACAAGATGATGTCATCAATGTATTGCAGGTGCTCTGGAGCTTCACTGCTGACATGAAGGATGAAGGGACATTGTCTTCGTATTCTTGGAGCTGGTGAGCCACTTCATCCACTGTCAGTGTCACTTCATCTTTCCAGCTTATTACTCCCAATGAGTTCAGCGTATGACACTGCTGCGCTCTGTACAAATTTCTGCCGCATAGGTCACATGCATTGGACTTTGTCTGGATCTGTGGGTAACTGTGTGTTGTTTGGGTCATAATAAATCACCTCTAGCGTGGCCAATTCCCTCACGTAGTGGATACCTCTCCCTATTGCCGTCCACTTGCTTGAGAGACACATAAGGTCTTCCTTGAAGGGACACTTTTCCTTCATGCTTGACAACAGTCATCTTGAGAGACTGATGATTTGTGTTCCTCTTCCAATTGTCTTGTCGATAGCCTCCTCCCTAGAAAGTGATCCCAGCTTCTTGGTTTCCCTGCCCTCTAATTCCAAGCTACTGGCCCTATTACTCCAGAATTGGAGGAGCCAGTTGATGAAGTGCTCACATGAACAAGGGCTGAAGTCTTTTCACATCTCCATCAGCTCACTCAGGGATAGGGATCAAATGGTTACTTCTTCTTCTTCTTCCTCTTCCTTCGGTTCTTGTGATGGCTCTGCTTCATACTCCTTTTCTAAACAAGCTGACTTTGGTGTCCATTTCTTCTTGTGCATAGGAGCAACTGATACCGGCATAGATTGGTTCTCTGGTTCAGCTGCAGTGCCTGTTGTCAGGGTTAGAGTAGTTGCAGTGTCTGCCACCTCATCATCAGATCCAGACCTTTTTGTCCCCTTGAGGGTACTTGAAGAGTGTTGAGCAGGGCTCGGTAGGCATGGGCTGGGCCCCAGCACATTGCAGTGATTTGTGCCTCTTGAATTGACAGGGTGACAGTGTACTTCATTTTACCAGTTTTTCTAGATTCTGCATTTATTCAGGGGTGAAGTTTCAAAATACTAGAGGTGCCCACTGCCCTAGGTACTTGCCTATATTATCCCACATACCCTGCCACTCATAACTATCCAACTTCTGGGTATATCTCCTGGTAGTATTCTTAAATAGTTGTTTAAACTTAAACAAGACCTGGAACACATTTAGCATTCCTAGCAATAGGATCACGCGGGTTTCAACATCCCAAAGATATTAATTTTTTTCAAAATTTTCAAATGCTACTGTAATTAACCTAGTGGAGAAGGAGAAGATGTGGGAGGATGTCTCCTCCATAGGCTGGCTCTCTGAGGACAAAAGGCAAAAGCTGTAATTATTAAAAGTTCTTGTTAGATGACTCCTGAAGTAGATGTGATTGACAATGCTGAGTGCACATATCAAATTAGTTTCATGACCAGAAATTCCATATCACAAGCCAGTATTACAACAAAGTACAACAAAATTATAACCTTAGCCCAGGCTCCAGGGAACGCATAGAGCAAAAATGCAACTCACTTTGTAAACACTTAGTATTGCTCCCAGTTTTGACCACTGGTAGTAAGGATTACTAGAATTATCAGAACTATTTGGTTGTAATATTTGACACAGGTAAGAGGCAGGGATTTGTTCTGGATTATTAGAACAAGCTGTACCCTCAATTTCATAACTACTTTTGACTGCAGTCTTTTTCTCTTCATTTTGCTGCCTTTAATTCTAGCTCCTCCCTGTTGTAACACTGGTAAACTGACACCTGTGATTGTGTTGTAGCTCCCATTCTATTGCATGCTTATCTCTCAGGAAGAGCAGATGTTCCTATATATGCCCTATCTTTATCTCCTGATGCTTTTGCTTTGCAAACAGAAGATTGTATTTCCATTGCCCTCTGTGTCTGGTGAAAAAGATACAGCACTAAGGGAATTTTCTGTGTTACTAATCAATGGGATTTGTAGGCAACTGGGCTGATCCCTTTCCTGCCTTGTCCCCTTTACTACTATTCCCAGATATTTTCCCTCGGCATTTGTTCTTCCTCTCCTCTCCCCTTTTCTAATCTTAAATCCCCTGTTTTTTTCTTACAGTTTCTCAGCCTCATGAATTAACAAGAACTTGCAAAGATGCACAAAAGGTATGACCCACTTTGCTGGTTTTTACCGCACCTTTTCGGCACTACCGCCTACCAATGCATACTGCTGCAAGAAAGCCATGGGCAGGACCCTGAGGTTAAACCACAGGTGCCATATGGGATTAATGCCTGCCTGATCTCCACACAGGCATATCTGTGGCTGGGGTAGTGTGGAACAGCCTGCAACAGGTTTTATTGGGGTGAATACAAGCACAACTCCTTTGGAATGTACCTGCAGTCAGGTATGACTCTTGACTCTTGCTCCCTGCACCCAAAAGCAGTTTCTGTGCATCCTTGTGCTCCCCAAAACCATTCCTAGCACTGCTCTGCACCAATGCCTTGTTGGCAGAAATCTAGAGTTTGTTCCTAAGCAAGCTCAGATTAAACCCCTACTTCCACATCTCAGGTATCTCTTCTCCTTCAGCACGTGCGAGCTAAGCACTGAAAGGTCTCCTGATATGGGCTATCTCAATGCAACACATTTCCTCATCTGTTAGTAGAGATAGTGTTAGGAGGCTTTCCCATGTGTGTAAAGTTAATCATAATTGTAAGTTAAGGGATGTTTTGGGTCTTTGGCTCAGGTACTTGAATGCACTGGCCAGCTGGTGGTGGTAAGGTGTACAGCACAGCCGGACTGTGCAGAGCAATACAAGGACACAGAGGATCTGAAGCCCACGCTACATACATTATAGGGGGTTTATTTCCTATTAGCTGTATTTGGACTGTGTTGCTGGACACCCATTAGTGGCTGAGACTTGCTGCTTTTGCTTGATAAGTGTCCTGCCATGAGAACCAAACTGCAGTTATTAGGGGCAAACAGGAAATTCACTTTGAAGCACACACCCCAGCCAAAATAAGAGAATACAGACTCATTTACCAACCTATAGCAACCAAAGTTTTCTCTTGGACTATATGGGAGTCTGGGACCTAAATACTCTTCCAGATTTATCCTTAGCTGCTATTTCTCACTGCCATTATTTACTATAGAATCCTTTTGTTCTGATATTCATTCCATAAAGCATTTCCAGATACAGCTGGCATCAGAAACGCTGCATAAAATAAAGTAATATTGGAGATTTCGTTCATAAATAGAACATAAGCCAAATATTATTCCTGCCTAGGCTATTATCAAAAGTTAGGCTTTTTATGAAATTTCCATAGCATAACAACTTAAACTGACTTCTGCTCTTTTTGTTATGGTAGGGAATATATATAGATGGCAGGGCCTCATTAGGTATTCAACTACTGCACCCAGCACCTCTCACACAAAGGATATTGTAGAATTAGACAGGGGTCAGAGTAGGTCACTGAAAATTATTAAGCACATGAGAAAACTGTTTAGGAAGATAGATTAAAAAGACTGAGATTGTTTATTTGTGAAAGGCTATGAAGAGGAGACATGGCAAGAGCATGAAAAGTAATGAATGTTAAAAAGAAAGCAGAGCAGAAATCTCTATCCTTCCTGTCTCATAACACACATGACAATGAAACATTCAAGGAAATCAAAAGGTGGCAAATTCAGAGCTGATAAAAGGAAATATTATCCCATACGAAACATAATTAGACTGTGGAAGAAATTACCACTGACTGCCCTGCTAGCCAAGAATGTAGTTCAAATTTAAAGTTCAAAAAGAAAAGAGAATGTGTTCTTTGTATAATAAGTTATATAATAGTAATGCAAAAGGAGGGGAAAAAAGTGTCAGAAACTCTTAAATATTCCAGAGATGCAAACAGCTGAGTAACTAATAGGACTAATGCATTTCCTATCTGCTTTTCACTGGGTTTTGTTAACCTTCCTGAAAGCACATGGATTGGCCTCTTTCACAATGCATCCACCTGGTGTCACATATGGAAAATGAAACACAGGGCACCTGAAATTAATATGTCAGGCTGTGAACTGCTGTGCTAAGGAACTTGTGGTTACTACTGTCTTTGCCTGCTTAACTGCAGTGAGGGTAACTGCCAGCATGTGAAGCACAGGATCTTAAATTTCCTTGGCTCAATTTACCATAGCTTATCTGGATGCACTCTGAGACAATCTGAGGGAAAATGCTGTCATACTTAGCTGGCTGTCACTTAATGTATATTTCATAGCCACAGAAAAAGTCTTTTCTGCTCTTCCTGCTGATACCAGCTGGAGGAGAAACAGCTTGAGATCCTTCACTACAAGAATCCTTTCCAACAGCCTCTCCAACATCAGGTCCATAGCCTTCCACACCATGTGGTCATGCAACAGTGGTTCCAAGTGAGATTAAGGGGCCCTAAAGCTATAACAAAAGGTAAAGGTTCCCTTTTTTTGGTTTGGGGTTGGTTTTTTTTTGGGTTTTTTTTTTTTTTTTCATTTTGGCATGGAACTTAAGAATTTTTATCAGTTTAGAATCCTAAAGACAGGATGTTATAATTTAGCTATCCCCATAATTTGCATTGCTGACAGGAATTAAACATTAACACCTTAAATAAGCCTTTTACTTAATGCCATGTAATGTTGGTGCTCTTCCAGTTCTTCCAACATTTCCTTGACGTCTTCTTCACTGGTTGCCTGATTTCTAGGCAGAGAACCAGCCTTAGGATGAGATGTGGAAAGAGACAAATATACCTTGGGAGGAGGGAAGAAAACTTCTGGTTTAGAAAAAGAAAGAGTGAGAATGAGAGCAAGTGAGCTATGGGGCAACTCAGTGCCTTGGGAAGATCGCCCATTGTTGAGATGAAGACATTTTTTTTTGAGCAAGGTGAATATAGTCGTATATACGAAAAGGAATTGCATATTTCTTTCATGTGTGAAAAAGGTATTTATGATCTGGACTATGGATTTTGGATGAGACAGCAATTTAATGGTGCTCTTAATGCAGTTCTCTGGGAGAAGGTAGGGAGGTAAGCAATGACTTATGCCTGCACAATGCACGTTAAAACAAGAGTCAGCTGGACTCTCTCTATCAAACAATTTTAATATTTTTAGCACATTGCCTGGTGACCACAGTGCAATTAAATGTGTCTGAGAATAAAGGAGAGAAATGATAAGGTAAATAATCCTTTGCTTCTCGCAGTGTGGATGACTGAAACAGCTTGAGAGAACTCAAGTTGAGACTACTGAGTCTTCCCCTCAATCTTTGTTGAAGATTATTAATTTTAGAAAATTACAGTGGAAGCCTTTGAAAAGTTTTAGAACATTCCACATATTATATTTATGTACATGTTATATATTAATCATTACTTCAGTACACCTTATTTTGATCTGCACCAGAATAATTAAGAGTTACTTAACTACTTAGATTTTTTGTTTTAAATATGGTTCAGGTTTTTTAATCTCCTCCTCAGTTTGGAGCAGGTTTTGGTGATTATTAAGTATTTGGTTTATAGGTTTAGTTAATGAAAAACTCCATTAAGTCATTATTGCTTTTATAATAGAAATCAGCATATATTTTAAAAATCATAACAGGCAAAATGAGCACTAGTTGATTCAGAATATTTCGAAATAGTTGTTTTCAACTCCAATTTTAACTGGAATTTTCTTTTTCATGCCAGAAACAAAAAAGCCACTTTAATCTTCTTAGTCTCCCTGAATGAAAGACAAGTAGACCAGGGAAAATTGGTTTCAATCAGCTATATGGTACAGTTGAAATAGAGTAATTTTTCAAATCAACCTAAGGATCTTGGGCTGAAATTCAGAAGCTGTTAAAGTAGGGGATCAAATGAGGATGAGAACTAGTGTGTTAGACAAATGCATCTCAGAATCTTATCTCCTCCTTTTTTATATAATATAGTATAGTACAGAATTAACAGAATAGAATAGAATAGAATAGAATAGAATAGAATAGAATAGAATAGAATAGAATAGAATAGAATAGAATAGAATAGAATAGAATAGAATAGAATAGAATAGAATAGAATAGAATGGAATAGAATAGAATGGAATAGAATAGAGTATTTCAGTTGGAAGGGACCTACAACAATCATGTAGACCAACTGCCTGACTACATCAGGTCTGACCAAAAGTTAAAGCATGTAATTTAGGGCATTGTCTTAAACACTGACAGGCTTGGAGCATTGACCACCTCTCTAGGAAGCCTGTTCCAGTGTTTGACCACCCTCTCAATAAAGAAATGTTTCCTAATGTCTGGTCTGAACTCCCCTGGCACAGCTTTGAACCATTCCCACACGTCCTGTCACTGGATCCCGGGGAGGAGAGCTCAGCACCTCCCTCTCCACGTCCCCTCCTCAGGAAGCTGTGGGGAGCAATGAGGTCACCCCTCAGCCTCCTTCTCTCCAAGCCAGACAAACCCGGAGTCCCCCGCCGCTCCTCACAGGACATGTCTTCCAGCCCTTCCACCGGCTCCGTTGCCCTCCTCTGGACACATTCCAGGACCTTAACACCCTTCTGAAACTGTGGGGCCCAGAACTGCACACTGTGCTCGAGGCGAGGCCGCACCAAGGCCAAGTACAGCGGGACAATCCCCACTTCTGACCGGCTGGTCATGCTGTGTTTGATGCCCCCCAGGACGCGGTTTGCCCTCCTGCCGGCCAGGGCACGCTGCTGACCCACACTGAGCCTGTGTCAGCCAGCACCCCCAGATCCCTCCCTGCAGGGCTGCGCTCCAGCACTCCTCTCCCAGTTCATACTTGTGCCTGGTGTTACCCCATCCCAGATGCAGATTCCAGCACTTGTACTAGTGAAATTTCATCCTGCTGATGATTGCACAATGCTCCAATCTATCTAGATCCCTCTGCAAGGCCTCTTGTCCCTCAAGGGAGTCAACAGCACCTCCCAGTATGGTTTCACCAGCAAACATGCTAATGGCGCATTCAACTCCTGCATCCAGATCATTGATACATATATTGAACAGAACTGGCCACAGAATTGTGCCCTGAGGAACATCACTGGTGACTGGTCATCAGCCAGATGTAGCCCCATTCACTACAACACTTTGAGATCTGCTTTTCAATCAGTTCTTCACCCAGCACACCATGAACCCACTCATCCTGCAGCTGGACAACTTTTCCAGAAGGATGCTGTGAGGGACAGTATCAAAAGCCTTACTAAAATCCAGAAAAACTACAACCACAGCCTTCCCTTCATCCACTGGGTGGGTGACCTTATCATAGAAGGATATTTTACTTAGGTAAACAGGACTTCCCCTTTGTGAACCCGTATTGATTGTTCCTGATGATTGCATTATTTAAATAATCCTGCCCATAATTTTTCCAGGAGCTGAGGTTAGACTAACAGGTAATAGTCTGTTTTAAAAAATGATCACATAAGTGAGAAGGGAATGTACTTACAGTCATGGCTCATTTTAAATAAATTGGGGAAGGTTCCTGTGTGTTGTGTGCTGGGTAATCTGCTCCACCTTTCCACCTGAATGAAACTGAGCAGCACCATCCCCATCTAAGGTATTAGTATTTGTTGTAATTAATAAGTAGGCATTATATATGGGGTTATTTTTCCCCTGGATTCAAAGAAAGTCTAATTTTCTTAGTATACTATAGCTTGTATAAATGAACACAATGATATTCTGTTCTTTAGAGCCAACACTTCACCTATTGTCTCTTGAAAGATGAGAGGTAGAGGGAGAATTCACATTCATAGTAGCTTTTCTCACACTCAGCTCTTTCTAGAACAAAATCAAATTGTTGATTTCAAGCGACCTGGTAGTATTCCTTAAAGAAATCTTCCCAGTGTATTTTCATACCCCTCCAGAGAGATGGACTTCCTGGAACATTTTATCAGTTCAATGGGAACTGGGAGCAAAGGAATATAAAAGACACAATGTTCTTTCAGCCAAATTCTTCCTGTTTTGATAACACCATCCTTTACGAAAATAAAAGGTCTTTAGTTTCTGCTGACTCAGAGTCTTGGACTAGCTGTGTAATTCAGATTCTGGTTTGAGAGAGATCTCCATCTGCATACACAGACAGTGAAAATAAATGGGAAGAGGAGCTGCTTCTTATATAATTATGTAAACATCTTAATAACTTTGGGGAAAGTTAGCCTTGAATTAAGTCAGGAAGTGACATGAAAAGCAGCTCAGACCTCGCTGTATGTCTCTGATTTGTTTATATATATTGTTGCCAAAGCTATTAAAATAATGTCAGGCATGTAACGATAAGCTCTAATAAGGTATCTCTGACAAAGGAATAGCACCTAAAACAATGAAATACCATGGTGAAGTGCATTATGTTCTATAATGCACCATTAACAGCTGTTATATGCCAGAGTGAGAGATGCTATGGATTGCCAATGAAATGCTTTCAAACAGTAAATGGGACTGTTTCACCTCAGACTTCTAGCAGTCAGCCACTTCAGGACAGCCAAGCACTTTCGTCAAACCAGAT
This sequence comes from Falco biarmicus, assembly GCF_023638135.1. Classification (NCBI taxonomy): domain Eukaryota; kingdom Metazoa; phylum Chordata; class Aves; order Falconiformes; family Falconidae; genus Falco; species Falco biarmicus. Next base: position 42,171,120 of record NC_079311.1, read on the forward strand.
GATTACCTCCTGGGGCTAGTGATAAGTGATAGGAGTGAACTCTTATAAGAAAATTTCACCTGTCAACATGGCTTTTTCCTTACAGATCTGGCTCAGACTTTATATATCTTTTGGTATGTAGCAAGCACTGAGGTTACCTGAAGCAGCTGGAAACTTTTGCTTTACTGCACAGTAAGATTTCAATACCACTGAAACAAGAGTGCATACACATTTACGGTCTACATGAAATGTGTGACCTGCAAGATTTTTTTTTTTTTTTAAATATACTAGGTTTAGCACATCATCAGAAAAAAGCACAAACCCATTGGTCCCACTCTTACATGGATGTCACTTCCACCTTCCTGGTGAACTGTGTCAATCGCTTGCAGATTTCCTTGTGTCATATATAAAGTATGGGTTATACTATGTCAGATCTCTGCCTGAGAGGAAAGATAAAAGTTAAACCTTCTTTTTGAGTCTTTGGATGCTTTTGGAATTACCTGAGATAGCATCAAGTACTTCAAATATGAATCTTATCATCAGGTTTTCAGTTTAGCTTAAGGAGGATTGAAAGTGTCATTGAGGCAGTATAGACCCTTTACTGATAATACCTTTGGAAATTAAACCAAGCTGGACATCCCTCCAGCAAGTTTCCTCCTCCTCATCCTCTCCATAGTGCCCCATAACTCTGCCCATTCCACCTGCGAGGTGTTTCCCTGGCCAAATCCTTTCTCATCCCAGAGCTGACATCCCTGTTTTGTCACCTGAAGGTCCTTGAGCCTTGTCTTGCTCCAGTGCCCCACATCCAGCACTGCTTCATCACTGAGAGGGTCCCTGAGCTCACCTCCTTCACAGTTCTCTTTATCCTCCGCTTACATAAGTGGACAGACCCATCAATGAAGGAAGAAGATTGCTGGCAATTTGCAATACTAAAAATTTTGCATGCATACCTATATGCAGAACTAGCCTGTACACAGTGGATTGCAACCTTCCTTCCCTCCTGTGGCAGCATTTATTTCCCACCGCTTTCCAAAGTTCTTGGCACAGTAAGCTCCCATCCTTCAGGGTAGCTGTAAATGCAAAGGAGGTGTGGGGCGAAATTTTCATAAGTATTTAGCATTGGGTTAACTAGTGTATAATGAAAGATGAGGACAAGCTCTATGATTCATGTCTAATTCTACTACACCATCTTTTCCTGTTCATGTCTAATCTAATCTGTAGTGAAGGTGGATGCCCTTTCCAGACTGAAGAATGCTCTCCAGATTTGCCCTAAACCTCAGGGTCCTGCTGTACCTCATGCAGGAATAAGACCAGGGTTGGCAAAAAACTGCACTCAAGGAAGCCACTGGAATTCTTCTGTTACTTGCTTTGAAAGATGGTTTGGCTGACTGACCTTCCAGCACTAGAAAGATTTAGTTTACTTCATATACGATTCTGGTATTTCTATTTCTTGTACACAGTGTGGTTCAAGTGCCCATGTAGGTAGTGCTACCTCCCAGAATATGGTGATATGCACGAAAGTAAGAAGATTAAATCCTTTAAGGGCAGCTGCAATAAACACAGCCAAGGTTTATAAGTGAAACAAATCTGGGGGTTTGTCTTAGTCTCTTTAATAGAGCAGCCACATCCAAAAAAAATCTCTTGGAATAAGCTTTAGTCTGTAATCATAAAAACCTAAGGGAAAGAAGATTGACAAAAATGGAAAGATTCAGAGAAATTGGACAGTAAAAATTACCCAGCATCTGGTCTCATTCTAGCTAGCTTCATTAGTCCCTAATCCATATAAATTCATCAGTCACTAACCCAAGAACATAAATTATCACAAGGGTGAATTTGCCAGAAATTATGTACTACAGTCACTTGGTAAGTGGGCCTTTGAGCAACAAAGTATTAACTTTTCAGTCTAAAAAACTGGCCTAGATTTCCCTTGAAGGTAAGGTATGGGATACCCCATGTAATTTGTTTTTCTAAAGTCCTTGATCTTATCAAACAGGAGGTATTTTGCACTCCTATTGTCTTATAACATGCTTTTGTGTTTTGGTAACCATCATGCCAAATGTAAGAACCTAGGCTTCAGAAATCAGAGTATTTTAAATAAAGATCAAGGCAAGAACAGACAGTTGATCTGAAAGTTTCATTTCACCCTAAATATATAATGTGAAGAGCTCAAGCTTCATTTGCTAATTTTGTTTCACTGTAGCTCATCCACATACGATGCTACATTAAGTAGTTCAATCTATCATGATATAACACTAGCAATAAATGACAGCTAAAAAAGAAAAACTTGGCTTATTCTTTCCTTGTGCAAACAAAGGTGCTCACAGAAGTAACAAGGAGGAAAGATCATGTCTGTAGACATTCCTATTTCTTAGGTCAGATTTGCAAAATAAGGTCTTCCCATCACTGGTTTTATGGTGAGGTAGTGGATTATCCCAGTCTAAAACAGTAAGGACAGGGATCTGTCATAAAATTTCCTGCAGCTCTCTCCCCACTCCCCTGTGTGCTTCTATGTTACCATCACAAAAACTGTCCAGGTTTCCCTCAAGCATTTCCTTAAGGCAATGAAAATTTCCCCAACTGCTTACCTCTGTAGTTGCCAGGTGGCCGGCTAGCCACCCATTGCCTGCAGGAGTAACATAATGTAAATAACTGATATTTTAAGGAAAAAGGACTGTGATTTGAACAAAGAGTTTTCCTTAACCCAAACCAAAATGTTTACCTCAATTCTGAGTATTTGAGTGCTTTTCAAGTATCATTGCTAGATAAGTTTTGAAACAAAATGTTGTTCTAAAGTGAAAAATTGAAACATCTCACTTTGAAAATGTCAAAACGCTGCGTTCTAGAAGAGATCTCTTCTGTCAGCTTGAGATACTTGACAAACTAGACACAAATTTAAGAATTATTTTGGACATTCCAAACCTCCATTTTTTGGCAGACCTAATTACAACTCTAATATTTTGTATAACCACAGACAGCCAGTACAAGCGCAGCAACATTCAACTCTACATGCTGTGAGCTCCCCTGAGTGCCCCTAAAATTGTGGGCCCAGCTTTTCTAATGCCAGCAGACATATGTCAATTATTTTTTTCTGGGGTTTTTTTGTGTTTTTTTTTCTCTCACTGGACAAATGAAAGAATGTAAGGTAATGTGATTTGAATGTCAGTTAATGTACTTGGGCTGGAAATTGCTTTGTGTCTTCAACAATTAAATAGCTATTGTCAGCACTATAAGGGAAGAGCTTTCTTGTTCTAAATATGGCTCAGCAAAAACTGCTGGAAGTAGATGTTCTAAGCCTATACCTTTTGTTATTCCTCACCAAGCACACTTGTGTTTCTCTGAAGAGGAACAACTCCCCACCCCTCCGCACCCCACCCCCCAAAACATTCCCCAAAACCCATTCCTTAACAGTACCTTTGGATGAAGGAGCTAACTGGCAGTTCCAGCACTAGTGTGGGCAGCAGGAACTTTTCACGCTTGTTCACAACACTGACAGTTTCCTCATGATGCCTCCAGCTGCACAAACTAATTGCATCCCTGTGTGTGTGAGACACAAGATACAGCATGAATCCCAAAAAATTCTAATGCATCTGCCTGAATCCTTTCAGGAGAAAACTCCAATTCACCAGTAATTAACTTTATGGAAGCCATAAGAAGGACCCTGAGCACATGTATTCTTAATGACTATTTCAATAACTAATTTGTTAAAGTCACCCATGAAGTGCTGAAGTTCTCCTACTTCCAGGCATGAGTTCCTGTTACTCCTGTGTTTTAGGTTTGCAGAAAACTGATGTCAAAATCTTGCCTTCTGTAACTCATGTATTTCTTTAAAAATTATTCTTCTTCTAAACTGTCAGAGGTGAAGGCTTATATGTGCGCTTGATTTTGCAGTTCATAAAGCCCATTGAAACTGAGGAGCACAGCAGTAAAATCAGGCAAATCTTTGGAGGATGAAGGCATGCGGAAATAAAAGATAGTTCAGCAGATCAGACCTTAACTGAGATTCAGAAAGACTCTGTTTCAATTTTCTGCCCCTTTGTGGACTTTTGCCTTTGGCCAGGGAGAAGTTATTACAGCCCAGACCCTGACAGCATTGGCCTGTGTCTTTTTTCTGATAGTCGTGTCTTTGAATGCAATGACAGCAATAGTAGGTCTTAATTTACAAGGTTTTTTTGAAGGTGGGTAGATAAAAATTTGTAAAATGCTCCAACATTAAAAAGGAGGGAATTGCACAAACCCCCAAGATGGGTGGCTGTGCAGGTCTGGCAGATTTGCACGATTTCAGTCAGCTGCAACCTGCTTCAGCAGCTGCACCTACTCCTATGCCTTGCATGAGTCTGCCAGATGATGAAACCATTACAACCCCACTAGAACATGCAGACAAATCTGAACAAGGATGATGTTTACAGAGACCCTTGCATAGTGCTTTGCTTCCCTCTGATATTAAGAACTAGTTTAATACAAGTAAAGTATTGCACTGATTTTAGGTTTTGGGTCCCCTAATACCATAGAAGCTATTAAAGCTGTTTCTTGGGAATTTTATTCTTGAATCAGTTTACAAGGTAGTTTGGTGTTTTTTTTTTCCTATTAGTTGGGAAACACCTCTATGCCTTAGTTGTTGTTTACTCATAACTGACATGATTTGTGAAAAGTTACAATCCATTTAATGAATAATCTCAAATAGGAAATGAAAAATACACTAACTGATGCTATTTCAGATATATGCATTGCACCCAGGAGGCACAGATTACACATAGTCTTCATGCTTCACAGAGAATGAAGAAACTCCTTCTATATCTTTGTCTTTTGCAACAGAAATTTGACGTTGTCTTCTACTCATTATTCCTGATGTGAGAAAAGCTATTATTATCCTTTCAGGATGTAAAAAGCACAAATGTTTATGTGTGTGTGTGGTATGAACTTACATATGTGTATGCAACTGCTTTACCTATATGCTTGTAATTAAATATCTTCAGTGGTTTGCACAGAGGACTTTGAAGAAAAGCTGCTGTTCTTTCCTGAGAATTACCTGTAACATATTGGGTAGAACTATGGTCCCTTTGTGTGAATTTCAAGTCTCAACTTCACCAGCACCAACTCTATACTTTCTTTGCATCCTGAAAGGATAATAATAGCTTTTCTCACATCAGGAATAATGAGTAGAAGACAATGTCAAATTTCTGTTGCAAAAGACAAAGATATAGAAGGAGTTTCTTCATTCTCTGTGAAGCATGAAGACTACGCGCAAATTGTGCTTTTACTTCACTCTATTTCTGTGACCACAGGGTTAACAGCTAATTTCTGAGAAGAGATTACAGACTATTGGAATTATACTGGTCATCTTGTGAAGTGCACTTTTGTATCCCCTTCAAAATAATCAGAACTTTGGCATGCTTTTGCATCGGTTGGCTAAAACCGGTGTCACTTGTTAGGACACCAAACACAGTTAGACACAGATTTTCTCTGGAGGTTGTAGGTGTCTAGCCTACAACTAAGAATAGCAAAAGTATTAATTAGCCTCCAGGACGTCAGCTGCTTTGTTTATAAGCAATGAGTTTTTATGCTGGGTGGGCTAGCTGGTCCGGTTCATCAGCTTGTTGCTTTTACTGTAGTGATATGTCGGTATTTGCCATTATGGCAATTGTGGTCAGGACCAATGCTCAGATGGAAGTAGCAGCTTTGATTAGAGCATCAGCTACACAGTCCTGTCTACACTAATCCACATAATAATACATTTTCCTACCACTTTCTGTCCTTTCCTCTCCCCTTAGCCCTCATTCCTGTCTCTTCCTTTGTTGCCCACCCCACACCCCACACACACCCCTTACGTACACAGAATAACAATAATTCCTGTATCCAGGAGAGTCCTGGATACTCTATGTACATCATATACACATAGTGAAGTAAAAGTGAAATGGCTTATAAGTGTTCTGCTGCTTCTTAGTACGTGGGTGGATTTTCAGATGTTAGCCACATCTTCTGTAGCTCAAGACCAACCAAAAAAGTAGGTATTTTCTCTGATTCTGGCATGTTGTCCTCTTCCTGTTACCACAAAACATGAAAATCCCCTCTTCCCTATCTTACAGACGGCAGTCCATAAGCAAACTCCTTTTAGAAGCCACAGTGGGTCCTTATGCAGAAAATGTAGTTAACTACTGGTCAGACTTTGAACAGGAATAACTTCACTGAAATCAGCGGGACTGCTCACATACCACAGGTGGGCATGTAACTCGGTGTAATGCCTTGGGCCACTGCAAGCATACTTTGTGTCAGGCAAGTGAACACAGCAATGTACCGCTCTAAGACAGTTCTGTGTTAACCACTTCCAAAATCTAGGCTTTGCATCAGTGCAGGAAAGCCCTGTAATACTCAGTTAATTTTTTCAAAATTTATTTTCAAGCTCGATTTGATTATTGTATTCCAGAAGAAAACACAGAAGGGTTTCTTTCAAGTACTACATGCCTCTAATCCTACAAATGCTGCTGATTAGAACAGATAATATCAAGACTGAAATTAAGCTGAATTCTCTCCTTCTGTTTTGGTCTGTTTACTTAATAAAACCCAGGTACGTGTTTGAATGTAGTTGAAAGACACATTTTTGAAGACAAAATGCACCCCTTCCTGCAATTACATGGAGTGCTTTTTGACTGAAGTAAAGAAGTGGGAAGGAAGGTATCATGCCACAACGTCCTTGTTTCATTTAAGAATATTGTTTACTGTGAATTTGTTCACATTTTTAGAGAGGCAGTCTTCCTCCCATACTTATTATGTAATGGCATTTTAATACTACAGTTACAGAGATAGATGCTAGATTAGGATGCTTTTCAGCTCCATGATTAGCTGTGTAATGGCAGTATCAGGGTATCCTTAGAACATTAGCTATCTGCTATTATATTCATGTCATAACTTGAAGCCCATTTGTTTTCCTGAAATGGGAAGTTTCTGGTAGAAAATCTGTTTTTAAATTTCTAAACAATATTAAAAAGACAAAAAAAGAAGAAGAATGGATTTGCACTGGTTTATTAGCGGTTAGAAAATCGTTAGGATGACATACAGGTGGTCTTTTTAGTAGATTACATATGTGTGTGCATGTATGTGTGTCTATAAATAGGTACATAAAATATATAACATGAAAATGTTCATATCTATGTACATACATACATATATGTGTGTATATATATGCACAGATAAAATAAATAATGAGAATGTCTACTGACAGATGTTGCATAGGGGATGCTGTACTGTAAGTGCTTCACTACAGTTGGTGCTTAATGATTTGTTGGGTATCTGTGCATCCCAGCCCACTCTTTAGTTCCGAAGAGAACCACCAGACTTCTCAGAGGTTCACCTAAGCTAGGACATTAAAAACTTATGCACCAGATGACCAGGTTTAATTTCCATACTTCACAGAAACACAATAAATTGAGACTTAAAATGGGTGGTGTCAGTCTCAGGGTGACCTGCTTCTCTCTTGATAAAAAGAAGCCAGTTGAGTCACCAAGAAGTCCCAAGTGCTCCAAGTTAAACAGCTGTCAAGAAGTTTTGACCTATATGAAATTATTATGAGATGGTCTCTCTCCAAAGGAGTTTTTAGACTCACAGACCCATTGAATGAAGCTGCTGGAAGGGACCATGGGAGGCAGTCTTGACCCCAGTGTTTGAGGAACACAGGGCTTTTGCTCATTCGCTAACAAGAATAATGGCCCAGGGGAACTTATCAGTAAGGATTTCACCTTCCAAAGATGCCTGCCTCACCCCATTTGCCCAAAGACAATAATGTTTCTGGAACATATTTTAACTTTTTCAGATATGGTTGAATACAGATACATGCATGTTAAGATGAAGTGTTCCTCTGGGGCCGATAACGTTAGTATTAGACATATAGAAAATGGTCGTGAACTAGTGAGAGACTGTGAATTATCACAAAAAATAGATATGAAAATGGCAACACATTTGCTTACCAAAATGGTCTGGAAATGGCCCATTCTTTGCTAGTAAATTACAATATTTGTCTCAGGCAAACAAACAACATGAGGAAGCAGCTGAAATGGAAAGTACATCCCACATCACACAAAATACCATCTTTAGAACAGAGAGAGATATGTAAATTTGGCAGTTCCCTGGAATACTCCACTTAAATTTAAAATTTAATTTTAATTTAATTTAATTTAAAATAACTAACTGAATATCAATGTGCCATTTGAAAGATTTTTTGAAACCAGCAAACTATCAAATCAGTACAATAAATCTGATTTATTAACAGAGGTGGGAATCATTGTATTTAACAAACCTAAGTGATCTGAATGTATCCTCTTTGTTACTTTTTCACAGGAAATGAAAAGCACTTAGCAAGGAGTTTCTCAACAGCTCAACAAGTGTTGTGCAAAAAGTAGAGGCAGTAGATGCAATGTCTGACAACAAACTCTACTACTCTTTCCCCTCTGCTCTAAGCCCTGTGTTTGGGAGGAAAGCCTGATCCTCAGCCTTTTAAGAGATTTAGACATGTGGGGACCCATTCAGCTGACCACCATCTGAGATGCCTGTGCAAATCTTGTCTGACATCCAGTTCCCTCCCCAGAAGGAAAGAGGTCTACGGTACCTTATACACTGGTAGACAAAGTTTGGGGTACAGGGGAGAGCTAGAATCTGACATTCCCCCAGGTGCCACAAGATACAAGTTCTTTATTTGGATTTTGCCCTACATGCATAGGCACCACTCCACTTCATGACCCAAGTTACCATTAGGGCAATTTTTTTGTTTGTTTGTTTCATTGCTGGTAATAGGCCCAAATTTCATAAACTTTCTTTTACATGTTGTGAGTAGCCAAAAACTGTTCCCTCTGTTATATAGATCAGAGGACTAACCTGAATCAAATCTTTCTTGGACTACCATATAACTTCTAGAAATTAATCTCAACACTACCTTAATTTACCAGCAATCAAGAATCTACTGCAGCCTTTCACAGATTTTTTCAATGCTGTCAATAATATTCAGTGCTCTAATTTTCCTTTTAATTTTTAATATTGACTTGGCCAGTTCTAGCTTCCAGGCATAGAGACATATCATTTTCTCCAAGAGACTAAATGCATCAAATGTGCATTCCTCGTGTAGACAGTCAGAGGTTTCATAGCCCATTAATCCTTAGCCTTCTTTATAATCCAGTTAATAGATGACAGTCCTCAAAGTGTTTTTGAAAATAATGTTTCTCCTGTCTCTGATCACACTGTTAGCTCATCTCTGATCCTTTCCAGAGATGGACATAGTATTTCAGGAGTGACTTTATGGGAGTCAGACACAAAGGCTGGACTACTTGTCTACCACAGCTGCTGAAACCTTTCAGAGCCACAGTCTTCCCCTGATCTGCCCCCATCTGTAGCACAGGGTGAATTTTGGCTCTAAGGCTATGAATTTGGCTCTGTCAAAACGCATGTTTGGATGGACAGGTTTACCAAGTGATTGAGGTCACTCCCTCTCTCAGTGATTTTTCTTCTACACTATTTAGCTCTCCCCGATACTTGTGCCATCTGCTGTCTCTGTTGGCAAATATTTTCTTTTTCCCTCCAAGTCATTAATAAACAGTATAGCCAGCTTTTAATCCACTTACTGTGGGCCATGTTGATTTTGTGTTATTCTAATTTCTTAATCGACATGTCACATGGTATGAGACCAAATGTTTTACAGAAGTCTAAATATGTTACGTTAACACCATTACCTTTATCAGTCAAACCTGTAACCACAGCAGAAAAGATATCAAGCTAGCTTTACATGTGCTTTTTTAAAATAAACTTACGTTGATTATACTACAGGCCCCTATACTGGATACCCACACCAGTGATTTCTACATGTGTAAATGACCTCGAATAATGTAACTGATTTTTTGCTATCATCCAAAAGGAAAACTAAGAAAAATTTCCTACAGCTATCATTCCACTTAGAGCACGTACTTCTTCCCCACATTGGTTGCTCTATTGCATAAGGGTTTAAGAAGCATATTTTTTCATGGACTACAGTTCAGCCCACAGGGATATGGGGAAGGGGAGTGGAGGGGGTTTATGGGTAGATTAGGTAGACATCTATGTGTTAACATTTACATTCAGAAATTAATGTACTTTCAGTATTAGAGGTGTTTTGAAAAGAAGTCAGATCTAGAAGACAATCTTTTTTAGCACAAGATGAGTTGTATAGATTTTTTGAAATCTAGATAAATTTGGAGGCTAATCTTTACACATTCACAAAGAAGGTGGAGTGTGTCATGGTAGCTTTGTCCCATTGCAGCACAGCAGAACATTCTCAACAGAACAAGACAGTATTTTCATAGCATTGTGATGCATCGCCTAGCACAGCCAGGGTATAATCAACTATTTATAATCAAAGGAAGTTAAGGGTTTGTGTTTTCCATACTATCTTTCCTGAAGGAATCATATTAGGAATGTAACACTTACAAACAAGGACCCAGTTAAGACATTCATTATCAGTGTTGAATAGGATTAATTTTAATGATAATTCCACTTGCCTACACGGTGTTCTTAGATGTGAAAAAAAGCCATGGGATTAGGCCAAATATTGTCATGGTAACAGAAAGAAAGGGAAATAATTCTAAAAGGGTTTCCAATAAGCAAGAGTAACTACCATTCAGTGAGTAGCCTTCAATAGAAGTTGACATCTGTTATTCATTTGTTGTTTCTAGGTTTGAAGAAAAGCAGGATAATTGGAAATAGTGCAGTGTTCTGGGAACATATTGAGTGAAAGGGTTCTTAGTGCTTTTTAAATATTGGTCTATTTATCCTTAAAAACATGTAGCATGTACCTTCTTTGTCCATTTATAAATTGGACAAGCTAGTTGGAAGGCTGTCTAGACACAATTATGCTTAAGTAGTGGAAGATCAAAGCAAACTTCTTGCTTTTAATAAGAGGAACTACCATTTAAGCTAAGCTGGGAACACCTATTTCTGGAAATTGAGGAGAAGATGAGAATGAATAAATTGTATAAAGTTATGTGGTTACCTCATACTGGGGATAGATTGGGAGACATATTAACCTGCACAGGAAACACACACTAGTACTGGTGCTTTCCACTTCTTTTGTTCAAGCACACCACTGTGTCTTACACAGCAGTGTATGACAATCCTCATGACTCTAATGGTAAAACAGAAGCAGATCAAAATCCAGTTGTGGAAGTTGATGGAAAAAAAAAAGCAAACTGAAAATCAGTCATGTTTTCAACATCAAGGGTGGTTACCAGTGAAAGAGCGTACCATTGGATTTTCCCATACATGGGGTTTTTAAGGTGCTGTTTGAAACATTTCTAAGAGGTTGATCATGGGCCATTGAGCATGCTCTGCGCAACATTAGAAAACTTGTTTACTCACCTACACTAGACAATGCATGAAAAAAAGCCCTTTCGTCCTATGAATCTATTAGACATTTAAACACCAACTTTTTCGGGAATTGGTTGATTTGAGGCACATGCTGCTTTTGCAGTGGGAGCTTGCAAGTTAGTTTATGGGTAGAAGCCTAGAAATTTGGTAGGAGTGAGAGACAAGGAACAATGATTTTATGTTATTTATCCTGAATATTATTTCCTTATCTCTCCATGACAATGAAGAGGGGGAAAAAACTAGGAGGGAATAACACAAACGTAAAGCTTACCTGATGCTGCCTAAATCAGAAGTCTGGAAGGATAACACTGTACAAAAGATTTGTTGATGCATTCTTAGATAAATACCATCTAGCTAAATTTCATATACTTCTGACTATATTAGAAATATTTCAGAGTTTTCAAGGTAAGTAAAATGCTTCTTTTGAACAGAGCAATTAATGAATGCCTCAGTAATGGCTGTGCAATCTGATATTTTAATAATTTGGTGTTAAGAATACCTTTTCTGCCATTAGCAGTAGATTCTGTACAAACACGAGAGAAGATACATGGAGAGATTTGTAAAATGTAGCTAAGTATCTGTAGCAGAACCCTGGTACCCAGTGGAGGTGTCAGAAAGGATTTTGGTACTCACTAGTATGGCCAATTTCTTAATTATCTTGACATTATGGCCCAAAGTTCCTTCTGTAAAGAACCAAAAATCAATACTGACTGAAGGAACTTTTATTATTTTGATTCTTCCCACAGCTTGCAAGCAATCAGAAATTTCTCTGGCAAAATGAAAATGTTCCTTACTGTCTCACAAACTAGTGCCACTAAACTAGCCCTGAAGACAAGCAATAAAAGATTCTAATCAATATATGTAACTACCTGACCAAACATCTATTATTCATCCTTTTTCATGCTTTCTACACAGTATGCAGAGGTCCCAGAGGTCCAAGGTCAAAAAATATTTTGACACCAAATTTTTCTCTATCTTATGATGGAGTGATGGATCTGTAGAGAAGATACCAGATTGGATTTTTTTTTTCCAGTTTGTCTGGCTCTGCTAATAAAATCAACAAGTGCATGTGACAGCCGATAAGCCAGACATGTACATCCAAAATATTTCAACAACTCTCTATATGTAAGAGTATGTGTATACATATAAACACACAGTTGTATTCCCATACCCCCTTTGAAAAGTCCCAAACAAAAGAATTAAATGTATAGTGGCTATATAAGATAAGATGCAAGCATAGAAGGGTAGTGAAGTTCTGCTTCAGTGTTACAGATATTTTTTTCAATGTGTGCTTAGAGGAATAGTGTTGCCTATTACTGCTTGCCCTGCAGATCTGATCATTTCTGTAACATCCTGAAACATCATGTTCCAGGCTCTGTTAAGGATCAGTACAATGAGTGTCCGTCACTTCACCTGTTTGTAATTTTCCATAAGGAGGCACGAGCACATAAAACACTCAAGTCAGAAACCAACAAAGAGCTGTAAATAAACAACTTTACAGTTTATAAGATTAAACCAAACCAAACCAACTAACCAACCAAAAAAACCCTAAAAAAACCCCCCAACAACACAGCACCAAGAAAAAAACCACACATACAGACTATTTTCAAAAGTATTTAAACTAAAAGATAACTGCAGCATGGTCCCATTTTCACTTGCAGTGTGCCACTCATACTCTTTTTTTTCTTTTCAAACTGGCAAAAATACACCTAGAAATTCTTGTTAACATAAGCTCTCCCAGTCCTACTCATTCAGGCAACCTCTGGGCCAACACTAAGATGGCCAATGACTACAGATAATGTGCTAGATGCAATTTTCAATCTGAAAGCAGATTGATGGAGCACTTTTCCTAAAAGGGCATGCGTTTCAAAGTTATTTCATTTCAGGCTGCACTCTGTGTATGCAATTAAATGCACACATTGCCTTATGCATGCTTTGGCACCTGATTTCAGTGTTACAACAGTGCATCCTGGTATCTTTGACCTCACCGTCAGCTGAATTGTGCATGACATAGCTCACATCTTTTGCATTCCCTGCCCCAAGATCAGGCTGCCTGCATGTGTAACTTGTGCTGTCCCCAGACCTTCTCCAGCTAGGGATACTGGGGAAGCTCTGTGCTGCTCAGCCCAGGGTCATGGTCTGGCCCAGCTGCTGAGGAGCCTGTAATGGTAACAGCCATATTTACCAGCTGCTCAGCAGCCAGGAAATTTTTAATTTTAGGGCAGTTCAGATACAGTCTTATTTGTGTGCACAAGAGCAAAAACAAAACCCAAAACATAAAGAAAGATGTTTATAGAGATATTTTGCAAATACAGCTTTTACTTATTCTTGTGACTATTTGTCACAAAAAAGCCAGCCTTAATTTTCTTTTTTCTTTTTCTTTTCTTCTTCTTTTTTTTTTATTTTTATTAATTTTATTTTATTTTGACTTACTTCTCTGTGAGTTATAGGCCTTACCGCCTTCTTTAGCATTTGCCTGCATAGCCACTTCATACACTGGAAAGACTGCTGTCAAGCCGCAACCATCACTAATGAGCGGCAAACACTGAGAAATTCCGTTCTTGCTGATTTGACCTCAGGGACATTGTGGTTTTGCCACCTCACACTGATGTCGGACTCCATGAGTCTGACTTGCTCAGCTGAGAGCAGGTGGGAATTTGTTAGGATGGGGCAGCCTGCACATGGACCAGTTTGCTGCAGGAACCCTCCCTCCATCCCACCGCTTCACTCACAGCTACTGTTGCCCACTGTCAGAGAAAACACATTGTCTCCAGGGGTCAAAATTGGGCATGAGGAAGGCAGATGGACCTTTTCAAGTACTGCTGCTTCATCTCCCACAGCTGCTGGTGCTGGGTTTGTTGGGGAAAGGAGGGGAGAAGTTCAGAGGGCAGAAGCCACTGGTGTTGCAGTAGTCTTTACTGCTGTGTTGAACCAACTTCAGTACATAGCCAGGGTAATCACTGTATTCTGCCAGCTGTGGAAATCACCATAGATAGCTGGAGGTTATATAATATGGCTGGAAATGAAATAACAAACTGATTTATTCTCAATGTCCATTACTGCAATTCAGTGCAATTTATTTAAGGCCGCTATCTCTCACTCTAAGGGAAAACACAAATATTAATCTTCATAGACTGTATCTTGGATACCAGTGGTCTGGATAATTAATTAGTTACCCTCTGTGTATGTGTAGTCTTTTCATATCCAGAAAGAAAGATTGGAGTCTAATTAGCTGTGGTGTAGGTGTGGGCTTGTGTACCATCACAGTTTAAGCAAACAGGAGGTGGCTGTTACAAATCATCAATGCCCTCAGTTTTCTTTTACAGCAAGTTTTTCCTTTGTACAGTACTTACTGTCTGACATCTAAAACCTCAACAGTTCTACAGAAACCTCATTTCTTTTGCCTTTGTGGCAGGAGTAAGATGGAGATGAGTACAGGCCACAGTCAGTGTTTGCCTTAGTTTTAGGACAGATTTTTCTGTCCCTGTTAATCAGCGCACCCCTACCTTACCTGACTTGTGCAACTCTCTTCTGGTGCATTTCAAGGTGCAGCTACATCTTGACACACACCTCCCATGACCCTGAAGACCCAACCACTGCTTTATGAAGAAATACGGATTCAACAAGCAGGAGCCCATCCTACTTTACATGAAGCTGAAATTTTGCCAGTGGGGCAAACTTTCAGAGACAGTGAGGTAAGCAAAAATCACTGACCTATGATTTCCTCTTTACCCGATGAAAATATCCATCCTCCTAAGTAATACTGGCAGGGGGTCAGTCTTTGTGACCTCTCCCACTGGCAAGGACAAAGCTATGAGAAGTAAAGACACCCTGCAATTATAGAGAGGGACAAAAAGCCCAGCTTTTGCTAATTCTGCTGAAACTAGAGGAAGTCATCAATATTTTCAGCTTGTTGGATTCTGAGACTTTGCCTTCTTTACTTTATTCACAGTTCCTCTTTGACTGACTTAGGGCTAGGACTAGAGGCAGTTACTTTCTGTCTGCCAGAGATGGTGTAATGGGAAGGGGAAGTCAAGCCACCTGATCACAGAGATTGCTCAGATAGGATGAGGACACCAGCACCTTAGTGATGTTAGATGCTAATTCCTGCTTTCCCAGGTAGCCTCCAAATGACCACATGATGCCTTGACAACATCAGTGAATAATATTTAAAAGGAATCAAAGAGAAAAATCAGAAGTGTACTGGTTAATGGTGCTTTTGCTGAACAGGTCTTCTTGTGCTCCTCAAAAAGAGCCATACCCTAGAAAAACTCTTCTTCCATGGTGAATTTCTCATAAAGGACGAAAGCTAATTAATTTACATCACATGCATCAGGAACAGACCCTCAACAGCCTAATCAAGGCTGACCCAACCTTGTACCCACAACTGAGTCTTTTTGAAGGTCTCTTGTCCAAGCCTGGCCAGACCGGCTTCTTCAGTTCCCCTGCAGCCAAATGGGCTGTGCACATTTGCAAGATCAGGTCTGCCCAGCAGGTCACATTTCACTTTCTAACCTCGTCCATGCTGGGAGCCAGGGGGGTGCAGGGATAAGAGCTCACTGCTCTTCAGCGAACACTGCAGCTGTTGTTTCACACTGGGCTCTGACAGACAGACCACCTTTTAATGCTTCATCCCTACTGGCTGTTGCTGTGCTGTTTGTGGTTTATTCTCTAAATGTCTATGAGAAGATTAATAGTTTCACTGCTAATGGGCTCCTGATTATAACCAAATATCTGCAAAGGCTCAGGGCCAGATTTTGTCATACCCGCATAGATGAGAGTTGATGCTGGGAAGGCAGCCCCCTGGCCCGCACTGCCGGTGTCCCTCTGTCTGCGTGCGCACACACACATGCACAGCTCATGGCTGCTCCAGGTCCTTCTACCAGCCCATTTGTCCCCTTGACTTTAATGCTTTCCAGCCTTGTACAGGAGGCCAGGCTTGATCACACTGAAGGTGTCAGAGGAAGGGTCCCCATGGATTTTTAGCAACACAGAGTTAACTACTCCCAGTCATTATAAGCAGCATCTTAATATGTATCTCTTATTGAAATATTTATAAAGGGCTGAACTTTGAGCAACCCTTTGTAAGTATAAGTGAAACTGTCCTCTAGATAGTGGCAGCCCTAGACTTCTGTAGATTAGGACTGCTGGAGGATCCCAGGAGAATCTGGCAGCTGCAATGAGATATGTGTGTCTTGGATCATTTTAGGTTTAGTCTCTGTCCTCTCTTAACATTTAAGTGTAGCCAGGAAAAAGAGCTTGCACTCCACTTTTGGACAACAGAAGTGAAAGTCTGTGCCTGGCCTGTCTCTGCATTTTCCCGCACAGAACTACTGCCCACAGAAAAATAAGTCTGAGGCTGTGTTTGTTCTGCCCTATGGTACCCACTTGGCATGTGCAAATAGGACCACGAGAAATAGCAGGAATCAGACTATAAAGCTGATATCTGCCCCCATTAGCTCCTGACTTAAATGGAGGGTCAGTGATTGATACCAACTGGAGATTTGGCCACTGGTCTGCCTCACATAGCACTGCACAGATTAACTTGGATCAACCAAAGTGACTTGTGAAATGTCTGTTTTGTTGAGCAGTGCTGGCTGAAGAAAAAGAAAATAAAGAAACATTTCTGGAAGCACAAAAATGCTTTGTTTTGGGTTTGGACTTAAAAATCACAAGGACATGCAGGGTTTGCATGCAGTGAGAATATTATAGGCTTTGCACTTGTCTGTAGTCCAAGGTCTGAAAGTTGTTGAGACTGGACTTCAGGCCAGATCTCCTGTGTCCAAATATGCTATTTAATCCCTGGCTCAGCAGGAGATCAGCAGTGTTTTCTCTGCACCATCTTTGTGAGTGGCAGCTGAAAACACAAAAGAAGTGTCAATCTATGCCACCTGACAGGATTTGCCTGCCTTTTGATGTTTTGGGTTTGGTTTTTCTTTTTGATAAGTCAAAGGTAACAAGCAGGATGATCCAGAAGGATAATTAATTAATTATTCAGGTAGCATTTCACTTAAACAGGCACCTATAGGGAGGCATCATGAGGTCAAAGAATGAGCTTCCAAGGAAAAAAAGTGGTGAAAGGCTGCACGGGACCAGGAGCAGGTCTTAGGGCAGCATTGCTCCCTTGCACCCTGCTCCCCACCCTTCCCAGTACTTCTCTGTGGCAGGAAATCAGGCAGTATCAGCCCTCATGTTCACTGTCCAAATGTGGTTCCCTGTCACAGCACTTTTCTTAAGTTCTTCACCAAACATATTTTTGTTGTGGGTGGGGGCAGAGGTTTCCTTCTTACATACATGAAGATTTTTGCAGGTTTTTTGTATGACCAAGCTTTGAGAGAGTCCACAGAAGGTGTGCATAACCATGAGGCATTCAAGGTAACGAGCTTTGGTAGTAGTGCTTTTTAACCCAAAGTATGTGGGTACCTCTACTCAGTTGACAGCACATACATCAATCACTCTTACTCCATTGCTTCATCTGGCATAATGAGTTTTTTCAGTGATGTGTCCTGGGAGCAATACACTGAGGAAAGCATTCATCCATCACAGAATAAAACTGTTCTGCTGCTGCTGTGTTGCCAAGGCTTTGCATGTCGGGGCAGAAGGCAGCCTGTCCTTGTACCTGCATCCTCCATTCCAGGCGCATCACCTAAAGAGGTGAAAGAGAAACTTGGTGGGAGTGGACAAAAATATTTATCTTGAGAAATGAAAGAGTTCCCGAAATGCTACCCTGTGGTCTGTTAGCTAAACATCAGGATTTATTACCAAGTATGGGAGTGTGGCTTGTAACTAGCCCTAAGAGAGAAACTGAAGGTGACAATTATTTGGATGCATCTCAATTCATTTTTTTTTCTCAATTAATTGCTTTGCAGACTGAAGACTGGTAAGTTAAACCTGGGAAAACATGTGAGGTGCAGACTAATCACATAGACTAATCACATAACGACATATCAGAAAGCAAAGCAAACCTCTGTAAAGTCAATGGGAGTTTTTCCACTGACGCCAACGGAGCCAGGATTTCACCCTGAGTTTTCCATAATGAAGGCCAGATTGTCTCCTTGATTTATGAAGCATGAGATTTTTCCAGCTTCAGTGAACATTGTCTCTTGTTTTCCAACAATGCATTCAAAAGCCTAAGTACACCTCTGTGAAACAAAGGCATATGCACATATGCATTTAAATAACATAAGCTTTATAGCAATGGGACGTGACGTTGACTGAGTTTGTTAATTCCACTTTGTGTCCAATACAAACGCAAACCACAACATCTCTTGTTTTCACAGGAGAGCTGTGTAGTCTTAGAAAAGGAGGATCATGGCATTCATGTTCAGGATGAACAAACTGACATGAACAAAGAAATCCCATGGTGCCTCTCTCTCTGTTTGCTTATTTGTTGGCCTTGCTAAATTTGCTTGAAAAATATAGTGACTTTCAAGAGAAAGTATTTCAGTAACCTTTTTATATGAGTCCATTAAGGTCTCTGATTCAATACGGTGGTAGTTTTGTTTTTAAGGTCTTACATTCTAATATGAACAAGCAACTGTTCTCTTTTTCTTCTTTGCATGTTTTCAGTCTTAATGGAAATAGTGTGGAAAGTGTGATCTCACAGACATGGAGGATTCAAAACTAAGAATAGTAATAACATGCAAGATCTTAATTTTTATGTCCAGTCTTAAGCTTTTGAGCTGCAAATGCCTGAGGTTGCCATGACCAAGCACACAAACAGGCCTTGAATTCAGGCACCTCAGAGTTAATTTGTGGTGCATTAGTACTTTCATTTCCAATGTGATCATCAGGTGGTATGAGGCTGAAAGATGCCATTTATGGGAGGGCCCTATAGAATTTGATAGTTTGCTCACTACAGAAAGGAATGAAGTGATAAAAAAATAAAAATCCATACAGCAGGGTCCTGGGGCTATTAAACAAAATGTATGGTAAGTGCTAGTTTATATGCTTAGGAGCAAAGAAAGCAGGCAGTCCTGAGAGCATGTGGAAACATATCCCTGGGCTCAATGGCCCTGAATGGGCATTAGGGGACAATGCAAAAAGCAATTCAACATGAGAAATTCCACTGATGTGATAACAAAGTTAATAAGAGCATTGAGTGTATGAACAAGGAAGAAGTGAATAGGAGAAGAGATTAAGGTAATTTTACCTCTCTGTACAGTACAAAGCTGACTACTAGGAGAATCCTGCACAATTGTAAAATGATGCTGAAGAAAACCAAAGAAACACAAAACTGATACTAGGGCTGAAACAAGTAGAGCATTTTTTCAGGCAGAAACATAATAAATTCAGCTTATCTTATCAGAAAACTACTGAAGCGAATAAACAGGGAATAATCCAATGATGGAAGGAAAACAGGCAACATTCACAGGACATTTAATTTAGTACAGAAAGGCACAACAAAGCCAGCATACGGAAAAAGGTCCAACGTATTTAGATGAAAACTGAGGACACACCTTTCCTTACTTGATCCAAGCTGTTAGACACACTTCCAAGGGAAGTGATGAGTATCCATCTCCCTGTCCTGACTTTTAAGTCTAGCTGCCTGCCAGGAAAGCGCAGATGAATAAAACGAAGTTAATGGAGCACAATACAGCCATAACTAGATAAAATGTAATGGCCTGTGATGTACACAAGGTCACACTAGATGTTCTAATGGTCCCTCCTGGCCTTAAACTTCATAAATCATTTTTCACAAGCTGCCCTAATAAGCTAGCTCCCTGTTTGGACCAGAGCTGGCTCTGAGTTTCCTACTCCATTTTCATTGCAATGGTAGCATGCAGGACAATTTCAGGGGTAGGAGCAGTGTAAGTGGCTGGGGAGAGGTACACACCCGGCCTCCCACAAGTCAGGAGCAGCACAATACAGTGGTTGCATAGGGCTCAGCTTTCAGGCTTTTTATTTGCTTGTTTCTGGAGCTGGTGTTTGAGATTTCTGTGTCTTGGCTAGCTTATCCCCTGAAAAGTGCATCCATCAAAAGATCTTATTTTCCACTCATTGTCAGGAAAGCCTGTGAGCTGGTACCCACATCTGTGGGGCCACATATGCACCTCCACGTGGCATTGCTCCAGCTCCATGCTGAAAGGGACCCTGTTGAACCTCTGTGGAACAATATCCTAAGGATAGGTATTTTAGGTAGACAGACACTCAGCCGTAAGGCTGTTTGTCTCATTTGAAAAACAGCCTCATCATTTTGTACATCAGGTGGCTACTCCTTGCTTCAGGGGCTTTGTGCAATGGGAGTACTTTCTATCTTCATCCTGCCAAGCTCTCCCATATATTAGCATTTCTGTGTGGAGTGATTGACTTGTTAAGAGATTAAATTTCTGTAGGCATCACAACAAAGACAGACGTCCATCAAGTTTGTTCGAAATTAGTGATCTCCTTTCATTCAAATTTAATCAGAAGTGAAGTTTAACTTGCATTTGTGAAGGATAAGGCAGTCTGATATGGCTTTATGGTTACAAAAAACATGCAATGATTTTGATACTGGAGCCAAAAGGATGTCATCAGACAGGAAGAAAATTGTCTCCCTGGTAATATCTAAAATACTTTCAAAACCAAGTGGCTTGAACTGATGCTTTCCCAGCTCTTGAAGGGCATAATAAATTCTCTAATGTATTGGAAATTATATCTAAATATAATCAGCAAAAGAACTAGTACAGACTTTTTCCAGAGGAGACCTTGAAATTCTGCCCTGTTGTTCAGATATCTTTGTTACACTTTCATCCTCTTAATTAATTATTTAGCACAATTATTCCTTCTTGCCCTCCATGTAAGTAAGTAGGTGACTTAGTTATATCCAAAATCACAGTCTGATGCAGTTTGCTGATCACAAAAGTCACTGTTAGCTTGTATTTGTAAGTGTAGAATTACATGCAGACATATTTGCTCATATAATACAGCTGATAAATTATCTTTCACTTTAAAAAAAAAAAATAACTGGGTACTTTACCCTTCACATGCCATTACGTTAAATACATGCTGAATGCAAAAAGGAGCAGAGAAATTTAAATAGCATTTATGGATTTAATAAGTGTATATGTTTTTGTGTGTGTGTGCGCGCGCTTCTGTGTGGGTATAAAAAGCACTTTTTTTTTCCCAATTGCCAAAATTTACTGCAATTAAAAATTTAAAGTATTAAAATGAAACAAAAGTAAAATAATAGTTATTTTCTTTCAGAAATAACTGGGGGGAAATTACTTCTAAATTTATGTGAGATACCATAAACTCTCCAAAATACTTACATGTATAAAATGTAACCACAAAACCATCCTTAAATAGCTTTTTGATTCCTAATGCCTCATATGATTTGAGGCCTGGCTTCAGGCCAGTCATCTAATTGCAAATACTCCTAGGGACTTCCCTGGGTTTTGGACAAATTAACACACTTCAATACAAGAAAGAAAGGTCTTGGGCTTTGGCACTCACTCTGCACCATACCAGTGTGAGACAACAGACCTAAGACTAGTATTGGTCTGCTTTCTTCTGCCTACAGTATGAAAGCTGGTATGAAGGAAAGTAAGACCATGTTAGCTGTCTCCAAGTTTTTTGGGGCACTTTGAATCGTGTGCAGTAGCAACTGAATAGCACCCTAAAATGTCAATAAGCTTTTCACTAGAAGAAACTGAATCTTCTTTAAACATATTCTTTGCCATCAACAAAGTAAAATTTTTCAAAATCTAGTTAGGGAAATGCAGCACATTTCAGAAACTGTGGATGATTCAAACAAATGTTCAAAGCCTTTTGAAAATCATAGTCCTGCACTTGGATCCAGATGTATGGAATCTTGCTCTTTCGCAAAAGGGAGTGAAATTAATCAAGCTGAGATATTTTGGGAAAACTTAAGCAAGGAAGAAATTTGTTTAGTTGTGAATTATGCTTCTGAAAAAAATCATACATCTCTGCGAAAATTACTAGGCCATTTTTAAGTGAATGGTACAAAAGCAACTAGAAATTCAGTCTGGTCTGTTTTATGGATTTAATTACTCTTTTAAATAGTTTCTTTTTAGTGGTTTTAATAATTTCCAAATTTTGAAAAGGAATTACTATATGCTTAGAATATTTTTTCTTCTTTTCTTAAATCAGTATTTTCCATTAGCAGTGTTCCTTTCCCTCTGCTGTGTACAGAGACATTTCTGAATGACATAAAGCAGATGAACTCAGCAGGCTGTTCCTATGTCTCTAGAAAAAAACAAAAACAAAAGGCCAAAATAGAGAAAAAAAATTATTTCAAACTGTTTTTAAAGGAAACAAAGCTCTTGGCAAGAATTTATGTAATGTGTCTAGGGAAGGCCTCTCAAGATTACCAAGCAACCCTTGCTGCTTCTGCTAATCTAGTATTAACCTCTGCCTTTTTGGTGAGATTTTTTCTGATTCTGTGAACAAAGCACTGAGATTTTAATGAAGGCCACTGCCCTCTTGAAGGTGATTTCACAGACTATGACAGCCTTGGTGTTTATAAAATTGGAGGGAGCTAACAGATAAAGATTAAAACACAGTTACTGCTTTGGAAAATGTACTCTTTACTCAGCATACCAAATTTTTCAGTAGGAAATTTTTACTTGCTACAGCTACCACTAATATTTTCTCTTCAGCTCAGTTTTTGTTTCATTTTTTTCCACAGTGTTTCCAGCGATGTTCTAAACTATTATTTTTATGACAGCTGAATGACATCTAAGAAAAATTAGTTAGCACTACAACCTTTGAAAATACACTGATTTTTTTCAATGCATCTTTCACCTCCATTCTCCCCAAAGCAGTGTTTGGAACTCTAGGCCACTTCTGAGCTGGGCAAAAGATAAAATTGGCAGGAAATGTTGTAGACAGCTTTGTGATCACTTTGACAAAAGACGGAGTATGATTTGGGAGTCAGTGTGCTAACTGGTTCCAGATGTTTGCATTGTATTGTTTTCTAAGAACCGGTGTGCAGCTGTGCATGACATCCCTGTTTCCCTGCTCCTACTGTTGTCATTCTGTCTCTACATCAATCTGTCCTTATTTTCTGGTGATAGTTAGGAGAGACAAATTGATAGATACAGCAAAACAAAAGATAGCATACAAAACACAGGAATAACTATATAAGGGTTTAAGAGAAGTATTGGTTTAAATTACTGTGTCAAATGTGAAGGTAATGATAAGCTGTCCTGCTCATAGCTTCAGATGCATGTCACTGTTTTTCTGGTTTAGGTGCTGTGGATACAGGCATTAGAAAAGCCGTTAATTCAGGTTATTAAGTAATTTTGCTCTAGAACCTTTGCCATCCAGTATACAGGGCTTAGTATGAACGACAAAGAAATCTTTGGATATGCTTCAACTTGTACTGGCAGCGCCATCCTGAACTGTAGTACCATTTCACTGTACTAAAAAAGCACAGTGCCTGTATCAAAGTTTCTAGGGATGCTCTCTGAAGATTATGAGCTGTTTGTTTGTTAGTGGTTGTTACAGCCAATACCCCATCCTGCAGCATTTCTACATGGAGCTCTGCTTATGGGAAGAGGAGTCAATGCTCATGTGCTTGGAATGAATTATAGCTTCCCAAGCTCAAATGGGAATGAATTAGTTGTCTGCTACATGTGATGTAGGTGGCATGTAATGTATATGTAGTGCACAGCATAAGGAAACTTAGCACAATTATCTCCCTATTCAGAGTATTGTCATTGTATAAATAGCTTAAGAGGGTGAATGGTAGCTTTTTTAAAATAGGGAACATATAAGCTGGTTGTCTTATGCCTGTGTCAGATTGCCTGTCAGTGCTAGCTACAAATGCTCTTGATCCCTTGCTGCCCTGAACACAAATGACCTGCACAGTGTGAAACATCCTGCAGCTTCCCAGTCACTTAAGACAATCAAGTTCCTCTTCACAGAAACCTAATTTCTGACATGACTGGTAGGTTTTTTCCAGGCTGCTAAGTTTTCTCACCCTTTCTGCCCGACTCACCCAGCACATCCTGTTACAGTGGACTATCCCATCTGCAATCCTCTGCACCCACATCCTCCGGTTCTTCTAAACCTTCATGCACTCTTGCACGTGTTTTTCTGTTTATTTACCTTCCCAAACTCAGAACTCAACACAAGTGAACAGAGAAGCAAAAGGGTGGTTTAGAAGAACAGAAGACCACAAAAGCATCAAGAATAAGCCGTGCTCTTGCTCAACACTGTTTCTGAAGAGAAACAAACATTGGGCTGCATGAACACCAGTCTCCACCTTCCTTAGAAAGAAGCTACATGTTTTGCAGACAGAACCAGTGGAATTTACCGTTCATCTGTGTCAACTCAATCCTTTAAATGATTTCTTGTAAATAGATGATTTTAAAATGTTCTCTGCCGGCATAAGGCTCACTTGCCCTCACTCGCTTCTGTTATTTATTAATTACATTATCCGCAATAAGAAATCTAGGATCCACTACAGACTAAAATATCTGGAGCTTGTTTATAAATTGTGTTTGTTTCTGTCTGATGCACTGAGATAAACATCATCACCACCAGAGGAGGAGCCATCCTCAATGTAAACCTCAGCTCGAAGCTCTCAACCAAAGAACATCTTCAGAAATACCAGTGAAGTGGCTGCTATTTATTACTTGGATTTTTTTAAATTTATTTTCATTTTTAAAGGTAATTATGAGTATTCTCTTTACTCACTGTTGTTTGTACTGTATGGCAGAAACACCCAGCCAAGAAATGGCAGCAGGTTTTGTGTCTGGGTTTTTTTGGTTTGGTTTTTTTTTCAGATTTTGCTCTTTTCCTTTCATATTTCTGTAAGTCATTATCTTTTAAATCATTTGGAGGATAATCTTACTTTGGAATTAATGTCTTAAATATTTCTTTCTATGCCAGATTCATCAACTTTCAGGAAAAGCCAGTGCTTTGTTTATTTTGGTTTAAAGATGAACATTCAGTGGCATACAAAATACATGAATAAACACGCAAGAGTTTAAAAGAAGCCTTAGTTTTAGTTAAAATGTCAAAAGTGAAGATAATGGTGAGCTGTCCTCGTCATTGCTTCCAAGAAGTGTCACCACTTTCCCATCTTACACACTATGGAGGCAGGTATTTATAAAGGCATATATGGTATGTTAGCAAGCAGTTCCCCACACATAATCTGCAGTTTTGAAAGCTTTGGGATGTGATTAGTTCACTGTATAAGAAGCCTGGGATGGTACTGACAGTACCACCTGGAGCAGAGACCATTTTCTGCTCCCTGCAGCCTGAGGGGTTTGGGGGACCCTAACGAAGCAGCACCGGGATCTGAACAGAGATCATGCAATGTGCAGCTTTTTTTTCGCCTGACTGTTAATAGGGGAACTATTCACTTAATGTCGCTTCCATCTGAGGACTTTAACCTGTCATCGGTACAACGAACACCTGGCTGAGATATTTTTTTAAGTCGCTTAGGGGATAAGAGTTGAATATCTGGGTAATTCAGAGAAAATGACTAGATGATGATTGAAAAGTCTCTGAGCACAGACTTTTCCATCACTTTGTTTTTGTGTACACTTTTTGGTAATTTGCATACTGCTACAGTCACTTTAATTACGGATTCCAGTTACTTCTAAGCACCTTTCACATCAGAAAAACAAGTAGAAAATAGGAAAACAGTTATACAAATATAATTAAAATGTAAAGAATGCTTATGAGCAAGAGAAAGAAATAAAAACATGGACTCCATTTTAATTAGGTTGTGTACTTACTGTATCTGAGGACATTTCATTTGAGATTGAGTTGGCATGATTACAGAAGCATTGTATTCTAATTATTCAACCTGAAATGTCATTGTTGGTTCTTTTTGGTTCATCACTAAAAATACACATTTAAAGGAAAAAATAATCTAATTCCACTTCAGAAACGATATCGTCAGATACCAATGATATTGAAGAATACTGTTAGTATTGCAAATAATACTTCATAATTAATGTGGTACTCTTATTGCCTGAAATTGTACTGATGAAAGCCATGGCTGCAGTCATCCCAACCCCTCCTTCCTAGAAATAATCAGGTAAGAGCTGTTGTACCCTGACAGATCTCCCCAACACAGGAGCTGCTTGTGGTATGTGCCTGGAGAAGGATGCAAGGGCAGGAGGAACACACCGTAACAGCCAGAATCTTTTCCCAGCCTCATGTGGGCTATAAAGCAATTGCTGTGGCTACCTTCCTAGCCAGAGATGATGTCTTAGTTTTTAAAGTTTTCTTGGTAGATTTTTCTTATAACAAATATGTCCAGCAACCTTTGAACCTACTTTCATTCCTGGTGCCCACAAGAAACTCTGGCCACGTTGCACAGCTAAGTTGCAGATGTGGAGAGGTGTCTTCTTTTGTTGCCTCCAGAAAACGTTCCTATTTCTTTTTGATGACTCTCTGCATTTGTATCTGAAAAAAGGATGAATAATCATGCTGTACTCACTTTCACCATGCCACTCGGGATTTATCAATTCTTCACTGTAACCTCCTCAAGTCTGAAGACTTAGGGCTGTATTTAGAATGCTACTGAGGCATATCTTGCACGATAGCTGCTGTCATAACCTGGATTTTCTTTGTGGCCCTTTTAATTGGCTCCAGTTATGCAGTACTCTTTGAGATGCATGCAGCATTTAAGAAGTAAAGATTTACTCAGGGACACAGTAATATTTTCTGTTCCTTCTCTATTCTTTTTGTATTAATTCCTACTTACAGTGGTGTTCACATGGTGGTTGAACTGAGCAATAGAATGGTCATTATCTCAGATTTAGAGAGAGAGAGAGATACTTTTATGTCCAAAGCGTCTCAGTATTTCTCTTTGGCAGAAGCCTTATAACTATTGGGAGCTTGTTGCAGACACAGGGTGTGTGAAAGCATATTCACAGTAGTCAGATTAAAAGCCCTCTGAAATCAACAGGAAGGTTTCCACTGACTTAAATAAAAACTCTGGCAGGACTTAAGGTGCTGCCTGACCACCACTTAACCACAAGAAAACACTAGTGGATGGTTCACTTTTCCTGAAGACTAAGCACACAAAATAAACTTTCACTGTTAGAATAAAAACAGCTATTTCACAACTAAACAGCAATGCAGGCAGTTTTTCGTCTTAATACCAAATTCTTTCTCATCCTGTACTGTATTACTTATGTCCATGGCCCAAGTAGCGCAGAAAAGCCAATCATGTTCATGTTGTTTTTCTTTTTTCATGACCAAGATACCTCCAATCAATTTTGTGCTTTATTTTTATTTTTTAAATTATGAAAGTGTAAAGATTTCATGCAGTTACACTTTTCTGTGTATTCAATCTTTCTACCTCTCTTCTTCTCTCTCCCATACTTCCCTGGCCTTGCTTGTTTCTCTTTTCTATAGAACTACTGAATGGCACCCATTGCAGATCTAACTGTATGCCTCACAGTGCTCAGTCATCCAAAGTCCCCAGAAGTGTCCACTACATGGAGCTTTCTCCCATGCCCTTCCTAATTCCACTATCAGAGCTTTTCCAGAAGTCAGGGAGGTCTGAAAAAGTACAGAACAGAAGCTAAAACCAGAGGTAATTAAAAAAGAAAAGTATTTATACATGTATATGTAACCACATATCCAGAAAGAGAAAGAAATTAAAGTAACAATTACACTTTTAAAAGAGAATTCTTGTTGATATGTACATATGTTTCTAGGAATATCAGTTCTGAAGAAAGTCTGTATCTCAACAGAGAAATGTTAAGGAACAGCAAGCCAGCTTTGCTTCTGAACTATGACTGGTTTCTTGTAATAAGACTTTTACCAGAAATACATTTTAGTTGTTAAAAAAAAAAATACATTGCCCTTAAGAGCTGGACAGTCTGTAATACAGAACAAGAGTCTGTAACCAGTAAGTTCAAATCATGTTATGAAATATTGTAAAGGCAACATGGATTCTTCTATCTCCATTTTTTTGTGCATACAGTTGAAATGATTCACCTGTGTTTTGTTGAACCTTGTTTTGGTTGTTCCTAGGGCATGTATGTGTTTTGCTGTATTTCAGATAGCTGCTGTTTTTTTGCTATGTTATACAACTGCATAAGTGACTAAAAGTTTCTCTGAAATAATGCATTTTTTTAACACTAGCAAGTAAAAGATAGTATTGTCTTGATGTTGAGAAACAATTTAAGAGCATCACTGATACTGCTTTCACATATTGATTTATTTAAAATCCTTTCTATAAATCAGGGGTGTTTTTATTGAATATCATGACTATGTTGCAGCAGTTCAAAAATGTCTACCAAACTGCACTACTAACTGCATGAACTGTTGTAACAATGGAAGGAAGCACATGACAACACAATCTTTCCTCAAGCATACTGCTGTGGCAGGTATTGGTGAAGATGCCAGAGGCAGAGGCCCTTGCAACACTGGCATGCAGATCTCATTCAGTGGTACCATATGCAACAGTAAATGTTATTCACTGTGAATACAAGAGAACTAATTGGGTTCAAAAGTACTGCTGGGAAAATTGCCCTGTCTTCAGGATGACAAGGTTATGCAGGTTTGTTAACATCAGCACAACCGTTGCTTAAATGAGGAATGAAGAAATAACTAGAAAATTTGTTGAACAACATCCCCATGCTTGTTCAGTCAAATAATTTAGACTGGCGTTGGAGCATCTGCACATAAATTCACCTGTTGCAAGTCTTCCCCATTGCATCACAGGAAGTTTTAAGATTTATTTCTGGGGGGAGGGAAAAGGTTTCCTCATTGATACTCATTACAGACTTTCTACTGCTCAGTGTCAAGTAAAACAGCAAACCACTGGACCAGAAAATCTGGTTATCTGGATTTCTAAAAGTGCCAAAGCATAATACAAAAAGTCTTCTTTAAAAAATAAAATAAAATAAAATAAAATAAAATAAAATAAAATAAAATAAAATAAAATAAAATTTATAATGCTCAACTAAGCGTAGCAAAATAACAGCTTGGTCTGGACTGGCTTGCAAAGAACATTTCTAACATGAAAGCCTTGGGTTGTCAGAGGCAATCAAGTGGGAGGCAAAGACTTCCCAGCACAGAGTAACAAGGCTGGAAGACCCCGTACTGGGTCATATACTCCAGTCTGAGGCACCTGTGCAGACCAGTTATCCTATTGCTTGAGGAGATATCCAAAGATGGGCATTTTCTGTGAGCTTTTCCTGGTGTCCTGACACAACTGTGATGTGCAACCCAGACCAGGAAGACCCATGCCTTGGTGGGAAACACATCATGTCATAGCATTGGTCTCACACTCGTGTAAATATAGCTGGTTTTCTAGTTGACTTTGAATACCTTCCATTTCGAGGAAGGGAACCTGGCTGAGCTCCCTCTGCCTGGCTTACAGCCATGTGTCCTGACCTGCCGAGATGCTTGCCCCTGCCTGCAGCAAACAGGAATACCAACCATCATCTCCAGCAAAATAAAACACAGACTTGTTAAAACCCCTTAGAAGCCTGCACTTCTCTGAAAGTGTGGACCTGATCCAGTGCTCAGTACAGTCAGGGGGAGATAGATCAGCCTCTCCATGAAGAACAATCTCGTTAGCAGCTCTAATTTAGCAACCGGAGCTCTGTCTTTTTAATCACTTGGGGGTTCTGCTCTGTTCCTTCCCAAGCACAGAGCATTTCCGATTTGAAGAATTGCTTTCCCATAATTAAATGAAAAGGAGTTAGTTGCAGCCCTCTGCACAAATTACTACCCAGTGAATGCAGAATAATGCATTATAAGTAGTACTCTATTGTATTTATTGTACAGGTATTGATGTATGTTGGATTTGTTCTATTTTAGAGGCACTGCCATGGTAACTTGTCTTTCTTGACAAAGGCTTTATGTCAGAGCAGAAATGGAAGATGCAGAAACTGAACTTCGGTAGCCAGTGAGATGAAGGCTGCCAGCATTACCTTTACCAAAGCATCACTAGGAAACAAACTGGCATGTCCGTCTCTTGTCAAGTGTCCTGTTCACTGGGGAATCACTGACTGTGGGGCAAGAAAGGAGGCAAGGTGGCAGCTGGCACTGACTTTAATGTAAAACACAACACATCTGTGCTGGATTAGTTTCCAAGATGGCAGCTGCCCATAGATTTAATCACTGGCATGTTTTAAAGATAAAATAACATCACGGAAGGGTTACCTTGATCAGACAACCTTATTCAGTGCCATTGGTGATACGGCTGGAAAGATGAATGTAACACCAGGTGCACTTTGCTGCTTTTCACTACTACTGTTGTTCTCACTTTACTTTTTGGTTTTGGTTTTGTTTGCTACCATTTCAAGTTACTGCTACAGACTATTGATTTTAGGGTTTTGGGGCTGGCCCTGGTTCGGTGTCTTAGTCTGGCATGAGACTATCTAATCCCTTCCCAAGTCTTTTCTCAACGCAACTGCTTCCCTGAGCCCTACAGGTTTTGACCTCTGAAAAGCAAAACAACAGCAGAGTTTGATCCCTGGGCAGGGTCCCAGGAGACATCCTCATTGCTCATGACACAGCCCTTCCTCTCTGCTGGTCTGGGGTTTATGTCCTTGCCACCACCAGCTCTGCAGTTGTATACTGCTAATTGTGGTGAGACCCACATTAGGTGTGTTGGTGCCACAGACTTGAAATTAAAATTTTTCATGTCCATTGGCTGCATTTTGGATTTTCTTAAAGCTGACTTGGTCCAAAAAGAGCTGGCAGCTGAATTTGCCTTATGTACCATTCTGGATTGGGAAAGCCATCTTTGAACCCTGCCCTGAGTCACGTTCAGAAGTAGGTGTTTAGCAGCAAATCTAGCCTGAAAATAATCGCTAAGCAGCATGTATGATGGCGCAATAGGATTTTGCACGCCCTGGGAAAACAGTGTGACTTGCGGTATCAGTTTGACATTGCAGACTTCACTGATCCCTACCTGGTTGTTTAGTATGGAATTCAGTGAGTTTGGTTGTACAACACAAGGCGAGCCTAAAGAGTGCTGGAACAGCTTGCAAAGCACCTAGCTCTTGCCAGAGTGATTAGTCCCCCACTGGTGAAAAAAACCCAACACCACTTACTGCCAATAACCGTTATTTTAACCAAGCAAAGTGCATATTTATTCAGTGGCCTCTGTGGTATTGGAGGCACTGTGTTTATTCTCCATCTGCTTTCCCTTATCCAACCCTCTTTAGATCCTGAGTTGCTATAAATGACTCGTGCTAATGACATTTGTCAACATAATTCCACAAATCATAAAGCAGTGCAAGAAAACCCCTTAAGCAGAAAGAGATACCCAGAGTTTGCAATGGGTTGTTTACAGGTACCTTCTTGTGTAACAGCTTGGAGGAACTTGAAGACAGACTGTGCCAAAACCCCCATGTTTGGGAATGAGGTAGGAGAGGGGAGCAGGGGATATGAGATCCATGTGTTTGCCTAATTTTGTATCCTAAAGACTTGCCGTTCCCGTCCGTGATTTTTCTTGAAATGTTAATTATAGATGGGGATGTCAGCAGTGCTGTTAATAGACTAACTTAGGTGCTGTAAAAAAATCACCTGATGAACAAAAAGCAGGTTTTATAACTAGTGATCATCTGCAGCAAAAGCAAAATGCACCAGTGGCTTGTGTGAAGAGCACAGGACTGCCTCTTTGTGCGCCCTGCCCTGTGCTGCAGTGGGTTTGTCCATGCACCTGTGTGCTGGCTCACAAAATCGACTTCAGCAAGAGCAGTGGTGGGAATATGTGGGGCCAAGGAGGGTGCACCCAGAGCTGGCAAGGGCAAGGCACACAGGTGCAAATACTGCTGGTGCCATCCAGGGGGTCACCTGGATGAGGCGTGTGAGTGAAAGGTGATGTGACTGCGTGTGCCTCCAAGGACAAGTTTCTCCCCTTGTGAGCAGATTTAATTGATGCAATAAAACCAGGACAGGTACCTTGGTGTTTCAATCTCAATATCACTAAAGTTACTCCACTGGGTAATTGATCAGCTGCTGTGCCAGGGAGACATTAGACAGTGCCTCTCACAGAGAAAGTGAGTGGCTGGGGCCCGGGAGCTCATCCCCTGCTGGCACAGGACTGGGATCCAGCTGATTCTCTGCTACCAGATGCATGCTGGGGGCCAGGCAAGCAGCTGTGCAAGGCACCCAAAAAATAGCTCAAGATACAGGTCAAGACACAAGAGCAAGCCCAGTCGCCAGGCCTCTGCATGGCAGACAACATGGGGCCACCTAAGTGGCAATGAATGGCACCCCTCAGCCAGCAGGTCCACCCAAAATGGAGAGTGTACTCCTGAGGATATGTGCCATGGTCACGAGCACCAGCCTGTGCCAAGATGGGCAGCTCTGCAGCACTTGCAGCCATGCCACTTGCTGGCTGTGTGCTCTAATGCCAAGGTAATGCATGGAGATGGGAGTGTGGGCAGCTGTGTGGGGGGTATTGGTGATGAACAGGATGACAAGTGATTCCTGTCACGATGATTAACGCCTGTTCCCACTTGTCTAAGTCCAAGCCCATGCTCAGCCCTTTGCCTGCCTCGGTGAAGTGTGCTTTCTCCTTCTTGCTCTCCAGCGTCAGTCCCGGGATGCTCCAGAGGCTGCAGGAAAGAGCTGAGGAGGATTACAGGCTGCAGGCTGTCCACAGCCACAAGCACCCTGCTCACACTGGAGACAGGTCACGCCACCCCCACAGGCATCCCATAGGACTGCACCAACCCATTGCAGATGGACAATATGCTTATTGTCAGATTGGACACAGCATCTTTTAGCAAAGGGGAATCATGCCCATCACCTCCATCAGGAGTGGACATACAGAAAACCAGTCAATGCAGGCACTCAGGGACAAGAAACTTGCTGTTTGCCAGGACTCTCCCCAAAAGCCTCAGCCTGAGGGTCAAGGCTGAGCTCTCCCCTGTGGGGACACCCATTTTGCAGCTGGTCTATCCCTCACATACTGTGGGCTATGAGATGAGAGGGGAAACATTTGTTTCTGGGGGGGGTGAGACATGAGCATGCTGAGAAGACTTTCCCGCGTTGCTCCTCATTAGATACCATGGGCCTCTCGGCACTGCTTAGGGCAGGGGTCCTCAAACTGTTTAACCAGGGGGCCGGCGCGCGGATGCAGTGGCAGGCAGCCATCTGCGGCTGCTTGGTTGCCCCCCCAACCCCCGGCAGGAGGGGGCGGGGGGGTCTGTAAATACCGGGGGCTGGATTGAGGACCCTGGGGGGCTGTACTCAGCCCGCGGGCTGTAGTTTGAAGACCCCTGGCTTAGGGGCTGGAGACCACAAGTTCAGCTCTTGTCAGCTTTGCAGGCTGGGCTGGCTCCCTACCCACTTACAGGTTTTCTCTCCTCTCTATTGCATGGACGATAAATACTGCTTATCTACCCTCCCACATATTCATGGTATCTGCTGTCTCTGTAGTATCAGGGCACCAGATATTAAAGTACACTTACAGGTGTGAAAACCAACCAGCAAGAAACTGCTCTGAGGGTGAAGTTGATCACCTCTGCCAAATCAAAAATCTCTGCCCTCATAATGCCTGCTGGGGAAGAAAAAAGTTTCAATTTAAATGTTACCCAAGATCAGGGCTGGTAGCACTGGCTAGAAGGGCATACAAAAAGATGCCCTAGAGAGGAGATTTTTTACCCTTTGGCCAGCTATCACAAACCAGTTGTAAATTGGTTTCAGACTGTGAACAAGAAGGTGCTAAATGCCTTGCCATTCCTGTTGCAGCCCCAACTTTACAGAGAAGGACTTGGCTTACCCTGGGCAGGAGCCTGCCCTGGGACTTACCTATGTTAATATTCCCACTCTCCACTAATCGATAAATTACTTTTTCATTCCAAACAATTTCTAACTGAGCTAGCTGACAAAAAGAGATTAATTAAACCTGGAGCTGGCTCTGCCCCGTGCTGTGACACAGTGAACAGCACTATCAGTTTTTATAGTTTTTATGTATTCAAATGAACTGTTTAAAAAAAAAAAGAAAAAGAAAAAGAAAAAAAATGAAGATAATAGAGTGCAGATCTGGACCTTCCATAAGACTAGCACTCATTGTATCATAACAGAGCACTACTAGGCCTAGAAACTTCTCTATCAGAAGTGCTCAAAATATGTGTAAATAATTTAACAAGTGTCTGTTTTATTTGTCTTCAAGGTCAGACACTACACATCTAATATTTACATCCCATTTTAAACAAGGGTTTTCTCACTTACTCTGTGATCTTCTCCTGTCCATCTCGTCTTTCCTTGCAAAACATTTAATACAGACCGCCGCCAGAAAAAGCAAAAGCTTTTTTGAGTGTCATTAATCCCTGATCTAGGTTGAGTTTTAGCTCAAATCATTTGTGATGATTGTGAAAATTTGTGATGGTACATATTTTTGCATGATGTGACTATCAGCTCAAGAAGGTAAAGCAACTGTTTTTCCCACACCTCTCTTGTTCTGCTTATGGTCTTTTTTGTTAGTATTCTTCATTGTATCACTGATAAAAATAGACCCAAGCCCTAAAATCTTCAACTCTCAAAAGGCAGGAGTTGCTGAAGGAACTCCATGCTTGTTGTGCAGATAAAACTATCCTCAAGCATTCAAAGCACAGGGCCCTTAGCATAGAAATGAGTTGGGTGATTCTTCAGGTGATTACTTCAAATATTTTTCTTTCTTGCATGAAGTCTTGCCTGTCAGAACCTATGGTTTATGAAAAGTGTTAATAAGCTGCTTTGGTAAGATAACCTGTGAGCTGCTTTAGTAGAGTCAAGCCTGACCTTGTCCTAATGACTTCCAATTTTTTTTTCATCCTTTCTAGGGCCATCATTCTTCTTTGTAACATAAATTTTCTCACTGATTTAAAAATAAATTATTATGGCTATTAAAAACACTAACGGGAGTAATCAATGAGCACTGTGAATCACTTTTAAAATAATACAGTGATCAAGATGATTGATACTCCAGTTATATGAAGCATTTAGTGCAAAGACTTCTTCATCATTAAATCAATTGAGTAAGTTTGTTGAGCCTCACCAGAAGCAGGCACAGGACTTGTGTTGCGTATCCCTTCCTGGCCTGTTAGGTATTTCACAGCTCTCTGTGGGTTTTATGCAGAAAGAACATGCAGGATGTGCCGACAGGTCTTTGGCTGCTGCAAGGCTGTCACTGAGCAGCAAATAGGAGTGTGCTTGGCTGGTTGTGCAACTTGTGGCAGAAACCAGTGACCTTAAACAAGCTACCAAGTCTGACACATTTTGGAGCATCAGGAAGCTCATCAGCCTCATTAACAGGTCTTCTGAAAGCCCCCTGCACAGCCTTTACCCTGAAAGTTGCAGTGAACAGAAGGCAATAAAAATGGCACCAGTCATTACTTTTTAAGTTGGGCCTCTGCTCTGTGACATGGTGCACGCTGCTGGGTTGCATGCACCCAGGTGGGCAAGGCAGGGAAATACACAAAAACTCTTGCTCCCTCCACCACAGATGAGCAAGGGTATCAATGTATCAACACCTCCTGCCTGCCCAAGGGCACAGGGAAGTTTGGGATGAGCTGGGAAGAAGCTATGGGAGGTGGGAGGGATGCTGGGGAGAGGAAGCTCAAGCTGTACTCTTAGGGTGGGGGGGGGAGTGCTGCACTGCACAGGAGAGGAACAACCAACATGCCCTGTTGCAATGCTGCAAAAATGCAGAGTGTGCAAGGGCCCTGCTAGCTCATCTGGCTTCATATCTCATGACACAAAGCAGCCATGACAAATGGCAATGTCCAGTCCCTGCTGCTGCTATGTGCTCCTGGCTTTAAAAATCCCTGGGGAAAAGGATGGTAGGGATGGCGTGCAGGCTGTTACGCCCCTGCTGCTGGGACCACAGGGCAGTGGGTACAGGAGCTTGGCGCTCGGAGTTTCTGCAGGTCTCACTGCTGCCAGACTGTATTGCAATCAGTTGTCTGCAGTGAGGTGTTTCATTTCAGGATGGCAATGCAACCCACCGGTCTGGAAGGCATACAGATTCATGAAAGCAGGTAAGGCAGTTTTCAGTCACTGGATGAACAGGAACTGCTGACAAACCTTTTCATTGTGGTTCCAGGATTTTCATAGCTTTGGACAAACTTCATCCTGAGGCTTCTTCTCGGTGGATTGTTTTCCTTTGACCTTTTGAATGCTTGTAGCCAGCTTGTCTAATCTCAGAGAAGTCTCTTGGCAGAAGGAAGCAGACACAGTCATAAAGTGGCTCCCATATTGTTTTACTCAAACCTTGAACAGCTTGGTTTAGATCAATAGCTTGTGGAGAGATCTTTAATCAAGTTGCTGAACCTTCCTTTGGATGCCTAAGTACTCTGCATTCTGAATCTTAATTATGTTCTTCAAGGACTTGGATTTAATGGTATATTTGTTCACAATATATTCATTCTAGTTATTCATGAGTTAAAAAGAACAAACTACATTTTTAATGGGGCTGTGATTTGAGGAACACTTAGCAAAAGCCAGAAAATATCTGAAGGTCCGTTTCTGCTAGAAGATAAACAGGTATTTGCTAAGATAGCTTCCCAAATGAACAAGCATTCAAATAGGATCTTCATTTGGAAAACAAAGAATAAAAAAAGACTGTCATCACATTCAGATTGGATAACCCTCTGCCCTTTTACTACGGGTCTTCTCTTTCATCAACTATGAGCTCAGTGACCTGCTTTTTATTCAGAGTTTTAGAGTACAAATATGTCATGTTTGTAAGCATACTGAACTGTTCCTTAAGTTCATCCTTTTCAAAAAGAAAGGAGTTTAAAAAGGCATACAAACAAAAGAAATTAGCACACAATACTTCATGAAATTTTTATGTTTTTTAAAGCAATAATTTTACCTTTCTTTTGGATGACATTGTTTATTGTAAGACATCATTTTTATTAAATACACTGCAATACAAGAGACTTTCCATGTCATGTTGAGAGAAGCTGGTCACATGATTCACAAACAAAACTTTTAACACTGATACCTAGGCATCACTTTGAAATCAGCCAAGATGCAATGAAAGTTCTAAAGCAATGACTTGTTATAACAAACTGCAAAACAAGAACCACTAAATATTTCCACAGAGACATCACATTAGAAAAAAAAAGAAAAACAAAAAAGAAAGGAGAAAGATAGTTCTACACACCAGGTCACATTTTGGTGACAATATAAAGATTTATATTTATATGTAGATATCTTCCTCTTTACCTTAAGTGACAAAGAGAGCGATATCTAGAAATATATATATACGTAAAATATAGGTGGAAAGCAGGGCTGGGACAAATATTTAATTAATTTATTCTCTCTCTATTAGTGATTCAATTAAACATCAATGTTGAATTAAATTACTTCTATATAAAACATTCTTAGCTGCTTTTCTTTAAGTTACAGAAAGGTACATAGAAGCTGTGAGATACAGGCCTCCGAAAAGATTCGATTTCATCTCTGTTTTTGCACATATTCCAATCAAATGGCCTCACTACTAGCAGCTTCTATTGTCCTTGCCCAAAGGAGTCAGTTTTTATAAAATACCAGCCAGTCATCACCCAAAACCTTCTACAAGCAAACAAAAAACCCCCACAGACCTGGTCTAGAATGCATAGACGGAAAAATAACACACCCATCATTTCCCACTTCTTCTCCTGAGATGTATGTTTAAAAGATGGCAAAATAGTCACTTGGTTGTTATTGTGAAATTCACAGTGTTTTCCCTGCAACATGTAGATATTTTTTTTCTTCATACTTGTGATTAATGTAGCACACCCCCCACCCCACCCAAATAAAGGTGTTTTAACTAAGGCTCTAAAGGACCTTTTGATTCAAAGCAGCAGTGGTTCATCCCAGCCCTCACAACAAGAAAATACAACTTCCTGTGCTATCAAAACCTCCATCTCTGATTAGAAGCCCCAGCCTATTCCCCAGCCCCTCCCTACTCCCTTCCCTCACATTTTATAGCAGTATTTGAAATCCAGTTACAGGCTGCAACAACTCAGACACAGACTTGTTCTAACACATATGCATTATACCTTAGTCATCCAGTGACCTAACAATTCTATTGGGTTATTCAATTCATTTTTAAAGTGTTTTGTAAAAGTCTACATCAACCACAACAACAACAAAAAAAATCTCTCAGAAAGGTGGGGAAGAGTACAGAGAGGGAAAGGGAGGAAAGAAAAAAGAAAAGAAGGAAAGAAGGAGAAAAGTAAAGAACAGAAAAGGGAAAGAAGGAAACTGTTACAGAAATAGCAAGAAAAAAACAAACAAAAAAAGGCAGTTACTTATTTAACTGTAGACAATATATAGAGATACTGGTTTACAAATCAAAATGTATGAAGTCCTTTTAGAAGGGTACACTCCATCATGCATCATGGGTTGCTGCTGCTTTGTAAGTGTCTGTTCTCCATGGCCAGTTCTGGGTTCTGCAGCTCTATTGAGAGTGAAGGACAAAGCGTGGCGAATGCTGCTATTATTACTGCTGAATTTTGGCATTCTCGTTGTCCTACAAGTCGTGTTGCAGTCTGAATAGTCCAGCACATTCTTGGAATTATTTTGTTACTGCAGACGAGTATAAAATGCTAATGGAGTTGCACTGTTATTCTAGGACAATAAAACAACAATAGCACAAACCCAGGAATGACAGTAAACCAAACCCTTTTCCAAGCTTGGAACCCTGTCTGTTCATTTCATTGTAAGAAATCAACAAGTGAGATGGGAACGGAAGAAATGTTTTTATGCAATCATTGGGGCAAGAAAAGTGCTTGTTGTTGTATCTCTGGCATTCTAGCACTGCCTCTGCTGCACACCAGTTAAAAAGTTGAATCTTACAAACATAGAAAAAGAAATATCAAAAGAAAAAAATATTTTGGTTACTCAGCAGACTTTATCAATTTATTAGTAGCACTCTAATCATAATTTGTAATAATGTAGGTGTATGTAAATTTATACATATACACACAGCCCATACATAATGTGCATGCATGTCTGCACATATATAAATAAAATACAACATAGGCATACATGTATATGCTCTGTGTGTGTATATATGCCATATGCAAACACACATATATAATATATATTATATATCTGATCAGTTCATAGCTTCACAGTCCATAAACTTTTTAAATGAGCCTGATTGTCATATTTACTCAGTGTACACGACCTAGCTGACAGTGCAAGCATGATGAATATGCACATATACTCACCCTTCACTGTGATTTGAACATATTTCTTCCTCTTCTCTGATCATTCTGCTACACTTAGCCGCCTTTTAATAAACAAACACAAACTATGTATAGTTACAGTTTATAGCTTGTCTACTGTGATTACACATTTTATGCACTATCAAGAACATTAATGATATAGGTCAAGGTTATCCATACCGGTGGCTCTGTAGAACATTTGGTCCTTTAGAAGTTTAACATACTGCTATGTTATTGCACAATGCATTGTAACACTATTTATTCTCTGAAATGACTCTAATAGTCTCACTAGTAAATCAAAAAGAAGATGCCACTAAGCACATTTTCAGGGTTTTGTGGTTTTTTTTTTGGTATACATTCTTTCAGTGCTTACAAAACCCACCTGTTTGCTTTCAGGCTGGAGCCTGCTTTCCAGTAGTAGAAGCATCTCAGATGCCTTTTTCTTCAGCTCATAAGAAACTACAACAGAATACAGCAGGCAGAAACTCAGCACCCCCCTCCATCACCTGCAGCCTCCTCCCATTGCACAGTAAGAGCGGACTCTGACACCTTTCTTTTCCACCACTGTTGTTTCAAAAATCAATTTCAAATTCCTTTAAAACACAACATTCAGGTTCTCAAGAGAATGGGTTTCACTGGATGCTCAGTCTTTATCTAGCTTTCTGTGTGAACTTCCAAGACAGTCTAGATAAAATCTTAAGGCCTATTTTGTAGGAATCTTCCTCTGGCTTTTTGTGTGTTCCCAGTTCAGTAGCGGTTAAGAAATAACATCTAGTTTATTAAAGAAATACTGAGTATGGCTTTATAGTTACACTGTCATGTTTATTTGTAATGCTGCCTTTTCAATGACATTGAGAAGGGTAAAACTTCATCAGTGTCCAGTGAACTGTTTTCTTTTGAAAATATTCAGAATCTTTATAAGCTAGCTCTAAAAGCTTCTGAAGGAAAAACTTAAAGTGCCTCAATAAATAATATATGCCAGCAAATTATATGTTAAATGTGCTATGGGAACACTTACAAAAATAAAACGCTTAATTTATTAAATAAAATATCCCCAACACAAAGATGAAGGATTATTTTGATCTGGCTCATATCAATAAGAAATAACAAAAAGAGAAAACAGAAAGAAAGATCACTTTTTTGCAGTAACGCCCCCTCACAGAGGGAGGCAAAAGTCTTGAGGAATAGAATAGGTAAGGTAGGTTTTCATTGTAAGAATTCATATTAAAAATAATCCTAACTCTAAATTTGAAATCATCAACTTCCAGTTCGAAAAATAACAGGTATGCCCATGCAACTGTCATCAACACAGTGGCCATGCAAATGTTGTACACATACAATGCCAATCAAACCAAAAATGAGTCATTTAAGAAAGAGTGGATGGTGGTAATGACAGCACTAGTACCAATACAAACATGGTGCTGAGCTCAGGGTCTTTGCACTCTGAATAGTAAGCCATAACCTCAGAGTAATTTGTTTTCTCTAGAGATCTCTATCCCCTGCCATGGCTCAAACATAACTAGTGATCTTCGTGCTTTAGATTATTGATGTTATATCAGCCTATTGTATCTGTAACATTGTAAAGGCATTTTAACATGGCTAATGTCCTCCATTAGCCCCTTCTAATGAAATAAAAGTTACATTGTTATGAGTTCGCTATGCCTACCAGGGTGTACTACAAGATGAGTGATAGTTTCTGCACAAAGGGCATTAATCGACTATGCACAGTTTTGCTTGCATGGTTCAGGAAAAAAAAAAAAAGGATTGAGGAAGGAAGGAATATACTGCTGGACAAGCACAGTATATGATACACCTGTCTCAGCACCTATAGCTTGTCCTATCTTATCAAAATCCTTAATTTCAACATGTGAACCTGAAATTAATACCGTACATTAGTAAGCCTAGCTTCAGCCTTTATTAAAAAGACTAGCTGGAGAACATTTTTATACCAGTGGCATGACAGTATCCTACCAGAAGACAAAATCAGGGCATGTGTTTAGTTTATCATGTTGTAAAGTAATTGTGTGCAGTAAAAGCAGCATCTTTTCCCCTTTCACTTGTGTCTGGCAATAAAAAGTGCTGGCAAAGCACCTCCTTGAACAATCCCTTTAGTCCTCAGAAAGACTCTTCAGGGAAAGTGCTAAATCCCCTCTTGCCTTCGATCAAATCGTTTCAGTGTTTTTTTGTGGGGTTGGATGCCATCTGATCCCCTAGTTCCTCCAGATAGTGTATCACACAACACTGTCTTCTTTCCATCTGGCTTTATCTCCGCAAGGAACATGCTTCATGTAGAGAACACCAGTCTTCTTTTTCCACCCACATGCTGAAGCAAAAAATATTGAGGTGAATCCATAGAAACTCCCAGTAGCTGTACAGCAGAAATCACAAAGTTCGAGTCAAATATATTTTTCCCTTTTTTTCATCCACATCAAAGGCATGAATACAACAAGGCATTGTTAGTTGTGGTGGGCAAACTGAAGAGTCTGCTGATATAACAGATCGGGTATTTAAGGCCTTTGTCTATGCAGAGTTACAATAATGCAGAAGCCAAATTGATAAGAAAGACAGGAGAAAAGAAAAAAAAAATAGAAACAGAAAGAGAGATAGAGTGAGAGAGAGAAAGCAGATACATCTCAGTAATGTCTAAAAAGTCAATACTGTGTCTACAGATGGAGAAGTGCACATTGCTTGCCCTTTGAAAGCTTCTCCGCAACTTTGTCATTAATACTGTCAAAGTTAAGAACACATTTTAATGGAGTTCAGCGGCCGTTGAACACATTTCATCCCCACAGCCCACAAGAAGAAATGCTAGGAGACTTTAGCCTAAAATATCCAAGTAGACTGGAGATGCCTTGGCCAAGTTCTGGAGAAGGGAATGGATTTCTTTGATGTTGAGCCTCATGTGAGGTTCCCGTTGCCAACAGCCCAGCATCAAGTCATACACTTCCTTCGGGCATGTGCGAGGTCGCTGCAGGACTCGGCCCTGAGTGATGCACTCAATCACCTAGGAGAAATCACAA
Source organism: Falco biarmicus (assembly GCF_023638135.1). Lineage (NCBI taxonomy): Eukaryota > Metazoa > Chordata > Aves > Falconiformes > Falconidae > Falco > Falco biarmicus. The sequence goes on from NC_079311.1 coordinate 42,213,586, forward strand.
GGAAAGGATCAGCACAGCTGTATCAATGACGTGGGGGTCATCTATGGAAGGGTTAACTGCTAATTGCCACTGCAGCCTCACTGGTGGCAGTCACCCAGCCAGCTCTGCCAAGGGCTGCATTTCTAGGCAGACACACGAGCAGCCAAATGCGATCTGGAAAAATCACTGTAATGTAAGTTGTCAAGGAGCAAGAGGTTTACTGATGTTATGTTCACACATGCTGCCCCTTCCACTCATGAGAGAATGGTAGCCAGGAAGTAATCCTAAACCTCCTCCTTCTAACCACCTATCAATCTCACCTCACCTCGGAGGCAGGCCAAGTTTTCACCCTGCTCACACAGACTGTCAGTGCCTCTCCCTCCTTCCCTCCTTAAACTTATGAGTATCACTGTGGCTAGTCTCTGGAAAGGGTTACTTGTGACTGCCTGGAAATCAAGACATCTCCAGATTACTTCAATCTGCTCAATAATGGTTTTGGACAACCACTTTGCAACAATGACATGTATGATATGGAAATGAAATCGCCTGTTCAGGAGACAGCTAGGCTCCTCTCATTGCCTCATGGTCTTTCCCAATACCCAGAGCAGACTATCCTATACAAAGCAAAAAGCTAAATACCAACTGGTATAGTTCTGCTTGGACAACTCCATCCACACTGCGGAGAAAATGGTGAAAAGGAAGAAATTCAACCACAAAGTTCATGACAATACCATGAATACCTGCTATCGGGGGTGGGTTGGGGGTGGGTGGGGTTGCCTTTACTAAATAAATTTGTGGCTGTCCAGAGAAGATACACCAAGAGTTAATGTGCCAGCCTTCCCAAAGCAGTTTGAGAATGTATTACACACACCTCATTGTTTGAGAGCTGATACCATGGCTGTTTGCCGTAGGTAAAGATTTCCCATAACACAACCCCCAGGCTCCAGACATCGCTTTCTGTGGTGAACTTCCTGTACATGATACTCTCTGGAGGCATCCAACGAATGGGCAGCATGGTGTGACCCCCAACCTGAAAAAAAACAAATGAGTCAGAAATAATTTGTCCAGACCCTCACAAGGAAGAGTATCAAGGCATTAAACAAGGAGAATCCATAGCTCCTTTTTTTCCCACCTGATACCATTGACCCTGAGGAGCAATTAAGAACTAGGGATTCATGGTCCAAACTTCTCTCCCTGCAACAACAGTCACTAACATGATAGGTTTCTCAAAAGAATCTCTAAATACATTATTTCTGAAGTGCAAACTCATCTTTAACATTTACTTGGCACACCCATGGAATAGAAAGGTCTATAAAATTATTAATTAATTTAGCCTACCAACCCACTTTAAATTAGCCCAGTTTTACTCTTCATTTTAACACTCAGTAAACTAAAAAAGATTCATTAAATGAAATCTGCATTGATGACTCTCCTAGAAATTCAGCGACATCAACTGAAATCCAAGAAGACACAGTGGTCTGGCTGCATGACACAGTATGACCAGGATCTGTATGCTAATTTTGAGTGAATTAAAGCAATGGCCTTTTCTGCTGATAATTTCCAAAGTTAATGCATCAAATTATTTTGTTCCACATTAACCACCCAGTCCTACACAGCTTTAAAAAATAATTCAGCCTTTTCATAATATTCTTTTGATAATAAAGAACTTGTAAGATATGGACCCCTATCCCAAATCAACTTACGTTGAATGGGGTCTTTCACTAAAGGAATGCCTTTCTGAAAGTCCCTTGGAACATTTTTTGTTTTCCCCAAAATGCTATACTTCCTCAAAAATAGGTTTCCTAGCATTACTTTAAATTAAAAAAATATATCTCTTATTTCCAGTTTCTAAACAATTTTTTGTTCCTGATACATCCCCTTCTGACTGGATAACATCAATAAAGAAATACTCTCAAGTACTTTTAAAATAGCGTAACTGCTGAGATACTGTGATATAGCTATACCCCACAGCCACAAAGGGCAGCCCGAGGGAGCGCCCTCGAGCTGGAGTGCTGTGACCAGAGCCGACAAACAGGGCATGGTGTGGCAGCAGCACGGGGGGCACTGCTGCCAAGGAGGGGCATTCCACTGGCCGAGTGAGAGACCTGATGTACATATAACGCAGCAGCGGGCACTGCTCTGTGTCTACTGCACAGATCAGGGGCACTCATCCTACCCGACTCTCACAGCAGAATGGTGGGCGCTCGTCTCAGACCCAAGGCTGCAGCTCTGGCTGCAGGGTCTGCACCATCTACCCCAGTGGTGGCTGATGCCTCCACCCAGACAGAGCTGCTGAAGGCAGAGGCTCCAGTGCAGGCCTCGGGCTGCAGGACGTGCCCACACCTTTCTCCTGGGGCAGGGACAGGCAGCAGACCTGCCTGCAAAACCGTGCCCAGATGGAGGACCTCCTGCAGCAGGTGGCTGAGCTGCAGGAGGTGGCGAGAAGGCTGCGTAACATCAGGGAGGCTGAGAAGGAGTTGACAGCTGGTCCCAAGTGCAGTCTGCAGTGGACTCACAGCCCACAGCCAGGCAGTGAAAAACTCCCCCATGGCCACACACAGAAGGGACGGGGCCGATAATGCAGAAGAATGGAAGACTGTAACATCAAGGACCTGCAGGAGGAAGAGACTTCCCCCAGAGCCTGAGGTGCCCTTGCAGAAGTACTTTGCTGCTCGGCCAACTGAAAACAAGAGACCTGTCACATCAGGAAGGGTGCTGAAGCTGAGCAAGGCAGCCTGACCTGCCTGTTGTGTAACAACCAGCACAACTAAGAAAAAGCAAGGGTTGATAGTAGTAGGCAACTCTCTTCTCAGAGGTATGGAGGCTTCCACCTGCTGACCTGATGCACTGTGTAGTTTGACCTTGGCTGGATGCCAGTTGCCCACCAAAGCCACTCTGTAACTTCCCTCCTCAAGTGGTCAGGGGATAGAAAATATAATTAAAAGCTCATGGGCTGAGATAAGGCCAGGGAGACATAACTCACCAATTACTGTCATGGGCAAAACAGACTTGACTTGGGGGAATTAGTTTAATTTATTACCATTCAGATCAGAGCAGGATAATGAGAAATAAACCCAAATCTTTTAACAACTTCCCGCTACCACTCCCTTCTTCCCAGGCTCATCATCACTCTCAAATTCTCTACCTCCTCCCCCTGAGCCACGCAGGCGGATGGGGAATGGGGGTTATGGTCAGTTCATCACATTCTGTCTCTGCAACTCCTTCCTCCTCACATGCTTCTGCTGCTCCAGCATGGGGTCCCCAGGAGACAGCTCTCCATTAACTAACTTCTCCAACATGAGTCCTTCCCACAGGCTGCAGTCCTTCACAGACTGCTCCCGCATGTGTGCCTTCCACGGGGTGCAGCCCTTCAGGCACAGGCTGCTCAAGTCTGGGTCCCCTGTGGGGTCACAAGTTCTGCCAGCAATCCTGCTTCAATGTGAGCTCTTCTCTCTGTGGGTTTGTAAGTCCCGCCAGCAAACCTGCATCAGCACAAGCTTCCCATGGGTCACAACCTCCTTTGGGCATCCACTTGCACCAGCATGGGGCCCTCCATGGGCTGCAGGTGGGTATCTGCTCCACCATTAACCTCCATGGGCTGCAGGAGCACAGCCTGCCTCACCGTGGGCTTCACCAAGGGCTGCTGGGGAAACTCTGCTCTGGTGCCTGGAGCACCTCCTGCCCCTTCTTCAATGACATTGGTGTCTGCACAGTTGTTGCTGTCACACAGTCTCACTCTCTTCTGCTGCAATTGGTTTCACAGGTGCTCCTCCTACCCTCTGCCCCCCTTCTTAAATACATTATTCCAGAGGTGCTACCACCATCACTGATGGACTTGGCCTTGGCCAAGTGGCAGGTCCCTCTTGGAGCTGGCTGGCACTGGCTCTATTGAACATAGGAGAAGCTTCTAGCAGGTTCTCACAGAAGCCACTCTAGCTACCAAAACCTTGCCATGCAAACCAACTACATGCACTCTCTAGAGAGGTCTACTGCTTACCAGGGGCTTGTATCAGGGATCTCACCAAGAGACTACCAAGCCTCATACAGCTCACTGACTATTATCCACTGTTGTTGTTTTGTGTGGGCACCAATGATACAGCCAGGAGCAGTCTAAGGCGCACCAAAAATGATTACAGAGCTCTGGGAGTGGGAGTAAGAGACTCCGGAGCACAGGTTGTTTTTCCTCAGTGCTCCCAGTCAAATGGAAGGTGCTTGAAAGGAGCAGCCAAACCTGGCAAATCAACAGCTGATTGCGGGACTGGTGCCACAGCCAGGGGTTTGGCTACTTAGACCATGGGACTCTCTCTGACAACCCTGGTCTGCTGGGGGTGATGGGGTCCACCCGACAGAGAAGGGGAAAAGCACCTTTGGTCACATGCCAAGCTGGTGAAGAGGGCTTTAAACTAGAGGTGCTGTGGGAGGGAAACCTCAGTCCATCCCACTCCGACCAGTTTGGTACCAGTGCCAGCATCAGATGCCCAGAGCCCGGAGAGGGATCACAGGGCAGCAGCAGAGCACCTGAAGAGCAGCACAAGGGGATTCCAGGCACTCCAGGCAGTTCAGACAGGTTCATTGGGGGCCCAACTTAAATGCCTCTGTGCAAACACATGTAGCTTGGGGAATAAACAGGAGTTAGAGATGTGCACACACCTGCAGGGGAATGGTCTTACTGGCATCAGAGACATGGTGGGATGACTCTTATCACTGGAGTCTTGGGATGGAAGGACACAAGCTCTTTGGGAAGGACAGGCAGGGGAAAAGAGGAGGGGGTATCACTCTCTATGTCAGCAACCAGCTGGAGTGCATGGAGCTCCATCTGGGGATGATGAGGAGCTGACCAAGAATTTATGGGTGGATTAAAGGGAGGGCAGGGACATGTGACATTATAGTGAGGGTCTGCTACAGGCCACCTAACCAGAAAGAGTGAGTGGATGAAGCCCTCTATAGACACATGGGACCCTCCTCAACTTCACAAGCCCTGGTCCTCATGGGGGACTTCAACCAACCTGACATCTATTGGAGGGACAACACACCAGGGCCTAGGCAATCCAGAAGGTTCTTGGAATGTGTTGATGGTAACTTACTTCTCCAACTTCTAGAGGAGCCAACAAGGAGAATTGTCGTGCTGGACCTTGTTGTCACCAACAAAGAGAGGCTGGTGTGGAAAGTGAAGCCTAAGGGCAGCCTTGGCTGGACTGACCATGAAATGGTGGCATTCAGATCCTTAGGGCAGCAAGGAGGGCATGCAGCAAGATCACTAACCTGAACTTCAGGAGTTTGGCCTCTTCAGGGATCTGTTTGGTAGAGTACCATGGGGTAGAGCCTGGGAGGGAAGAGGCATGCAAGAAAGCTGGTTGATATTCAAGGATCACCTCTTCCAAGCACAACAGCGATGCACCTCAGCAAAGATGAAGGTGGGCACAAACACCAGGAGGCCTGCATGGATAAACAAGGAGCTCCTGGACAAAATAAAACACAAGAAGGAAGCCTGACATGAGGTGGAAGTAAGGACAGGTAGCCTGGGAGGAATATAGAGAAACTGTCCAAGCAGACAGGATCAGGTTAGGAAAGCTAAAGCCTTGACAGAATTAAATCTGGCCAGGGACATCAAGGAGAATGAAAAAAGCTTTTATAGGTATGCCAGTGCTACAAGGAAGACTAGGGAAAATGTTGGCCCTCTCCAGAAGGAAACAGCAGACCTGGTTACCAGGGACAAGGAGAAGGCTGAGGTACTCAATGACTTTTTCACCTCTGTCTTCACCAGCAGGTGCTCCAGCCACACCATCCAAGTCACAGAAAGAAAAGGCAGGGACTGGGAAAAGGAAGGACTGCCTGCTGTAGGAGAAGATCAGGTTTGAGACTAAGGAACCTGAAGGTGCACTAGTCCATGGGACCTGAGGAGATGCGGGTCCTGAGGGAACTGGTGGATGAAGTGGCTAAGCCACTGTCCATCATGTTTGAGAAGTCATGGCAGTCCAGTGAAGTTCCCACAGATTAGAAAAGAGGAAATGTAACCCCCTTTTTTAAAAAGGGAAATAAGGAAGGCCCAGGGAACTACAGACTGGTCAGTCTCATCTCGGTGCCTGGCAAGATCATGGAGCAGATCCTCCTGGGAACTATGCAAAGGCACATGGAAAATAAAGACATGATTGGTGACAGCCAATGGGACTTCACTAAGGGCAAGTCATGCCTGACAAATTTGGTGGCCTTCTCTGATGGGGTTACAGCATTGACAGATCAGGGAAGAGCGACCGATGTCATCTACCTGGAATTCTGCAAAGCTTTTGACATTGTCCTGCACAACATCCTTGTCTTTAAACTGGAGGAGAGACATGGATTTGATGGGTGGACCAGTTGGTGGATAAGGAATTAGCTGGATGGTTGCACTCAAAGAGTTGTGGTCAACACCTCAATGTCTTAGAGGAGACTGGTGAAGAGTGGTGTTCCACAGGGATCTCTACTGGGACCAGTGCTGTTTAACATCTTTGTCAGTGACATGGGGAGTGGGATCGGGTGCACCCTCAGCAAATTTGCCCATGACACCAAGCTGTATGGTGTGGTTGACACACTGGAGGGAAGGGATGCCATGCAGAGGGACCTTGAGAAGCTTGAGAGGTGAGCCTGAGCTAACGTCATGAAGTTCAACAAAGCCAAGTGCAAGGTCCTGCACCTTGGTCAGGGCAATCCGCAGTACCAATACAGGCTGGGCAGAGAATGGATTGGGAGCAGCCCTGAGGAGAAGGACCTGGGAGTGCTGGTGGGTGAAAAGCTCAACATGGCCCAACAATGTGCACTTGCAGCCCAGAAAGCCAACTGTATCCTGGGCTGCTTCAAAAGAAGCGTGGCCAGCAGGTCAAGGGAGGTGATTCTCCCCCTCTGCTCTGCTCTGGTGAGACTCCACCTGGAGTGCTGTGTTCAGCTCTGGGGCCCCCAACATATGAAGGACATGGGCCTCTTGGAGTGAGTCCAGAGAAGGGCCACAAAGATGATCAGAGGGCTGGAGCAACCCTCAAACAAAGACAGCCTGAGACAGCTGGGTTTGTTCAGCCTAGAGAAAAGAAAACTCAGTGGAGACCTTATTGGAGCCCGCCAGTACCTAAAGGGAGGCTGCAAGAAAGCTGGAGCGGGACTTTTTACAAGGGTATGCAGTGATAGGACAAAGGGTAATAGTTTTAAACTGAAAGGGGGTAGATTTAGATCAGATATCAGGAAGAAATTCCTTACTGTGAGGGTGGTGAGACACAGGAAGAGGTTGTCTGGAGAAGCTGTGGATGCCCTATCCCTGGAAGCATTCAAGGCCAGGCTGGATGGGGCTTTGAGCAACCTGGGCTAGTGGAAGGTGTCCCTGCCCATGGCAGGGGGGTTGGAACTAGATGATCTTTAAGGTCCCTTCCAACCCAAACTATTCTGTGATTCTATGATATTCTGATTACTTTTACATTAAGACAGCTTTGAATATTTCCAAGGAAGTTAAAAAAAAAAAAAAAAAAAAGAAAGCTTTTTTAAGGATATCTAACTTTTTATTAACTCTCATTTTCCTGTCTGAAAGTGTATTTAGTTATGAAACCACATTTGCACTGTCAATTCAAAATATCATTTCTCCTTGTGGGACTTTACATTCAAATAACACTGCCCTTGTTCTCTTGCTGAAACAGCAAATGGAAGGAAAATCCAACAGAAGCTCAGTCACGGTTCAAATTATTTCTGAATCGTGCAGAATATCAATTTCCAGCTATTTATCAGTAATTCAGCATTAGCGCAGCATATCAAAAACACAGCTACATCTGTGAGAGGTCAGCCGTGTTCCATGCATCACCACAAGTCAATGCTTGCTACTGGCTCCATCAAAACGGTGTCATGCTAAAACTTTCATAGACTTGGTCTATTACTAGGCTTTTCTTCTTCTCCCCTTACATGAAATGTCATGCAAGTAATGGAGGAGTATTTTTTGTCAGGATGCCAAATGAAAGGCAGGGCTCCCAGCTTCAGTCCCTGGCTACACTGTGGGTTTGCTTCTGACTCAATGCAGGTTTCTGTGCACAGGTTTCAGAGACATTGAAAACGGGACCCAGTTCCTGTGGCTTTCCAGCCAACTTAAAAACATACATGAGAGCACTCCATTGACAAAGAATGGATACACATTTTTAAGTGCTTTGATCAATTTGTCCCACTCATCTCTGTGTTGCAGTTTACTCTTCTGGCAGGCAGACTGGCTGTAAGTCTCTGTGCATCAGTATTTTCAGTCATCTTTGACCGAGAAGTCACTCAATGATGTGGGGAGTTTGAAGTAACACATGAACATGCTGTGATGCAGCCAGAGCTTCCATTTTGCAACTTATCATAACCTAAACTGACATGGCAACCAAACAGCTCCAAACCATGACTTTTACCCCCATCTTGAGAGGTATTTCATTAGAAAGTCAGAAATGTTAGTCCTTTAGAAACATGCAGTAACATACAGCCAGACAAAGGGCAAGTGCCATTAAAAGATTGTTAGTGATGAGAAGCTTTTGGTCTCATCAAATATTAAAATGGCTCTTAGATCTGCTCATCATATAGCCTCTGCTACTGGTTCTTTTCAGCAATTTCTTTGACTCATTCCTTAAAAATTTATGAAAGCTATAAACAATAAAATATGTGTCTTTTTTTTCTTGTTGTTATTTGTCACATCTTACACCAAGATATTTTGAAAAAGCAATTAAAATACCCCACCACACGCACTCCAAATCATCTTTTCTTATGGTTCCTTGCTGCAGAACTGCACTGGTTTTGTTGCAGGAATGAGTTTCCAATGTCATTCAGTAAAATGAATGACACACGTCTAGAGTGATGATGAGAAATTGCCACCAAATGATGGCTCTGTGACGAACTGATCTGTAACATCACAAATGTAGCTGCCTCTCTTTGCAGCAAATAGCATGACTGACTCATCAGTATTGACACCAAGAGTTCGATTTACAGATAAGCACTAGCCACAGGGGTCTTTGTTGTTCTTCCCACATCACCTTGCCTGAAGCTGTGTCCATTTCTGTCCCTGAAGGCAGAAGATTTTACTGGGTAGAGTACTTGCCCAGGACTGAGAAGTCCTGAGATCTCACTATTTCTATCATTGCCAATATCAATCATATTAGGCAAAGTTACTTCCAACACCCCATCACCTTTTTGACGGTAATATGTAATGCCTTAAAAAAGTATCAATAAAAGCATTATAAGGGCTGCTTTTCTTGCCAGACAGCATTGCAATGAAGACAGAATACCTATGCAACACTGAGCGTCACCTGTGCCAGGCTGAGCATCTACTCATGGTCGAAAAGCACCTTCAGTTTCAACTCAGATTTCAGTTCAGCCACATCACACGCACAGGTCAGGGCCTGGCCAAAGGCACTTTTTCTAAATGCACATTTCCTTCTCTGTTAATGATCAGTGGCTACAGTGCTCAGAAAAGCATTAAGGGCTGTGTTTGGTTTATGCTTAAAATGAAGCATATTTCAGAGCTTTCTCGAACTGAAGCCTATGGCTTGACACCACTGTTTGCAGGATGCCTGAAACAGATTGCCAGTCAGTTGTGAGCTTTATTTTCATTCTTTATTGGAGGAGTGTGGAGTCCAAGCACCCACAGTTATGCCATAATAGCAGTGAAGAGAGGTGGAGTGCTTTTTCCTGTTGTTGACAAACCCCCAGCAAGGCTATGGGGCATTTTCCAAGAAGGAACAATGAAAGAAAACATGACTACACTGATCAAACTTTAAAGGTATTCAGTGATTCAAAGGGATGCCCTCTGCATATGCTTTAATAAGACACACAAGCATTACACAGCTTTCAGATATCATCAACATTCTGCAGCATAAAGTCCCTGCCATGCGTGCTGTGACTGCCGTGCTGCTTTCTACACATCATTTTTAAAACGGTTGTGTGTTAAGCAGACTACAGTTTGCAGGTAAATAACACATTTATATTTTAGTCTAGTTAAGGTTATGACAGGTCTAAAAGCAATAGTTTTAATATAATATGCTATCACTTTAAAATCCATACTGCAGCAAAATTGCTGCAAAAATGACCATTTAATGGATACAAATTAGCGTCTATTTTCTTGACACTTACCTGAAAGCAGCTGCATTTTTATTTAGAACTGCACTTCTACAGATCCTTTCTGCAACTTAAGTACACGCTTCGAAATGTCAGTTTACGAAAGCAAGCACTCCCTAACCCAGCTGTTGCCTTGTATTACATTCACTAGTTGCTTTTACTAGCAATATTGGGCTAGAACCTAAACCAGAAAGCCTGGTGAAAGTTTCTGCAATGCGAAAACTGTCCACCGGGTGGAGACTTCTACGCCAGAGCAGTGAACCAAGTTCTCCAAAGCAGCACTTCCAACAGGAAACCGCAATTTTTTCCAGGTATGAAATGTTGCACTTTCGATAATAGAATGTTATTCCACTTGTCACCACTTCCAGCTCTCATCTAAATTAATTTAGCACTTTGAAAGGTGCCAGGCAATGCAACCTGGAACATTGTTCTCATCTATTTGCAAATGTCAAGCTTCAATGATTGCTGTAGAAGCACCATGTCTTAGCCCTGAAGCAGGGCATCCAATTCTAGAGCTTGCTGAAGTTTGTACACTTTCTGGCTTCCTATGTTCTGTATCCTGCTTCACAGGCACTAGGAGATGGTGAGGCTTGTCTAATGCAGAAACTTTGTTTTTTAAGAAGGAAACCAGGCCTGTAGTGTGCAGTTCTGTGGAAGTAGATTTCTGTTGTCTGAGGGTCTGTAAACCCAGTTTTCCTGCACATTAATATTACTGCTATATAAAAGAGCCCTCAAATGCCTGTCATCAAGCTAAAGGCAGGGAATCACTACAGTTTGCCTATGCCAATTTAAAAAGCATCTGTTGATACCCTGCCCTGGACACTATTTTAACTTCTATTGCCCAGCTGCCATGGGAAGCTCTTTTCAAGAAAGCCTTGTCGCCCAATCTTCATGGGCAAATGGGTATGCTCTCCTACAAAGAACAAGCAAATGAAGCCTTGTGCTCCAGCTCGGAACAGGAGGCTGTGGGTGGAGCCAGAGGAAGCCAACCTACAGAGATATGTAAAGAAACAGGCTATATGTGGGGCTGCACAGATAAGATGCAAGCCTCAGGCTGGGAAAAGCACAAGAAATGATGTTGCTAAGATGACCATTCAACCAATTCACACCAGGCTTATACTTTACTCATTTGTACCATGAAGAGGGAGGGCTGAATAGATTGGCCGTACTTTTGCAATGCATGCCAGCTGCAACCCGGTCTTACCACAGCAGCACTGGGGGCTGTGGTGCTGAGGATATGATGGATGGCTCAGGGCTCCAGAGCCACACTGTATGGTGCTGTGGGGGCTGACCGAAGGGCAGGACAGGGACAGTCTTAACAAGACGCAATCTCTCCTCCTGCTAAATGCTGGTGGCCATATTTGGAGAGGCTCCAGCACTCCTGGAGAGGACTTCAAATCCAACCCCCAGCTTTTGCAGGCTTTGTATTACATAAGCCTTTTTTCATTTTTTTTAATTTTTATTTTTTAAATTTTTGGCTTTAAATAGTCAATTACTCTGAAGTAAAAAGCTTCATGAAGTAAAAAGCACAGCAACCAATTGCATAGCCTTGGAAAACACACTTCCTCATTTTTGTTCAGCGTTCCCAGGTTCCCACGATTCTCACTGAGTGACATTGCAAAATTTGTATATTCACTAGAGACTAGCGATGCTTTTTCTGCCAACAGGATAAAAGTAATCTTTTACTTGCGAGCCCAATAAACCTGAATGACTAATGCACGGATTTCAGCCCTGATCCTGCCCAATGCCCTGTCTGGCTTGACTGTTGCATCTCTCCAGAGCCCTGCTGATCTCAGACCATTTGCAGTTCAGGGTGGTATTCTTTGAAAGAAGTAACACAGTTCATCATATGCTTCAATTAACTGTCACATGACAAATATATACTCAGTCTCTTTAACGCAAGTGGATCTTAGTTTGCCAAACTGGAACCAAGCTGTACCTTTTGATTCATTCGTTCACTCCCTTCTAAGAAAGCATCCCATGTACTTGTGGGATTAAAGCGTGTCAGGGTAGTTTTCATTATTTATGTTTTGGTTTTCTGACTTGTTTCCCCACCTCAGGATGATATAACTGCAAAGAAATGTTCTCCACAAAAATTTTCATGTCTTATTGCTAAAATTGAAAACCTCTCCCCTCTTGGTAAACATCTGCTCTTTTCCCCTCATAAAACATTGGAAAATGTTTCTCCCAGTGCAAGAAAAAAATCAGTAATTGTTATTTGCATTTCTTTAATGCCCTGGCCTTGCACATGAAGTCAATGTCTCCTCTTAAAGTATCATCAGCCCTGCCATGTCCACTTGCAGAAAAGCAATATATTATTTGCACAGTCATAACAAGCCATACCACTCCAGCATGAGGTTAGTGAATTATGAAATAAAGTAGGTTATTAGCCAATAGCTAAAGATGTGTCCTTTCATTTTCAGTTTTAACCCTGCTTTACTTCATTTGTATTCAAAAAGAGCTTATATCTAAAGTTCTTAATTAATTCTATCAGTGGTCTTGTCAGAAAACTGAAACAATGTCTAGAACAACATTTATTACACTGTAAATTATCTCTTCAGTGGTGCAACACCAGTTCAATATTGTGTGTCAACTTTGCGTCACTGGAGATACAATTCTTCTCATGAGTCTCCATGAAACCATGAACGGTATGAAAAGATTAAGACCGACCAATTACTCAGAGTTTCACATAACAAAAGAACCACATGACAACAGATGAAATTTCTAAATGGCAGATTCACAACAAACAAAAAGAGGCACCCCATCACACAATGTACAGTTGCTTGTGGAACTCACTGCCACAAGATGCTGCCAACCCCCAAGGCTTACTTGGGAACAAAAAGTGATTAAACACACTCATGGAGGATAAAATCTGACAAGGGTTATCAAGCACAGAGATGCCATTTTTGGCCCAGGAAGCGCCTGAGCTGAACAGAGCTGGAGGCTGTGAGTACTTGAGGGAAATATTAATATATGCTCAATCTGTTTTCTTAGTGTTCCGCAGGCAGTGGTTACTTGCAGTACTTGCAGTGACAGGATTCTGTAGTAGAGGGGCCTTTGGAGAAGCTATTCCTATGTTCCTATGAAGATGGGCCACACATTGCAATACACAGTCCCTACCAAACTTCTCAGTAATGCTTATGGAGGGCTAGAAACAATCCTGCCAAAAGGGTGGAATGAAGAGGAGATTCCACGTGGAAGAATTAGAATAGGTGAATGACCTAATGTATCTTACAATTTGGCATCTCCCAAAGACCTTTTCAAATGCTAAGTTGAAAGGATGTAGAAACCATATCTATTGTTGTGTTTTACACAACACGATATCATATTGGGTCAACCAAATATAGAGGATAATTAATAAACTGTAGTAGTTACTGCATTACAGAGCACTTACTCTTCCAATAAAGGAAGATGAAGTGCCCTGGAGGTAAGATCAGATGAGTGCTATGAAGAAGGTCACATGATTCACATCACTGATTAAAAGAAATGTCCCCTATCAGAGGGACAGAAGGGAAGTTAACTGAGTAGAAATCTGCAGCACTGAAAAGTATATGGATTACAGCTCTTCAGTGCCCCAGGATGAAGTGTGTATGAATAAGAAAAAGAAGCCTATTCCTTTTAGATATAATTTAATTTACTTTACAATGAGAAAAAATCCTGGTGTTAAACAATAAATGATAATTTAAGTCCAAAGAACGGGGGTTATACTGTGGTAAATTGAAAGGAAAACCAGCTTGAACAGTGCATCTCAATGAATTCAGTAGAAATCTAGATTCGTTCCTGAAGATGGGAATTCAGGACCTTGGTGAAGAAGCAGGGAGATGGGATTGCTATAAATCAGAGAAGACTTGGCACATTGAACCAGATGTCCTCTCCTTTCTAAAACAACTTGTATTCTTCTAATTTGCTATATCAAGTTATGCCATAGCATACAGTTACTGATAATCCAGCAGCACAACTTGCAATTTAGAATATTGAGCTCATGAGAAGTCCTGTGTTTTGCTTTGCAAAAAGTCATCACTATATCACTTGTACTCTACCACTGTTTCCACACCTGACAGTCTGCCGGATGTACCAGTGGATGAAGAGAGGCATCAGGTACTAGCAGACAAGCAGCTGGTCCAACTTAAGTTAAAAACCTCACAGGTTCTGGGGTGATCATGTAATGTGTTGCCAAGTCAACAGCAAAACAATGTTGCAATGAAAAATTAATGAACTACAGCTACTACATTTCTGATTTTCAAAGTAAACAGGTTACAAAATGTCAAGTTCCACTTTTATATTAATCTCAAGTAATCTGGGTTACCAAGGCCAAGGTTTTAAAAAAAACTTTCAACATGCATTGGAAAACTGGCCTCTACAGGTCTGTACCATAGTTGAAACCCTAACTTCTGTTTCCTTTTTTAAATAGGAGGTTTGAGGGGTAATGTGATGAAATGCTTAGCTGAACTGCAGGTGGTAGTTACTCGAGGGCAGACTCTGAAAGCCAAGCATCATACTGCCTAAGCCAGTTTGTGTTCACTAGAAAATCTTTACTCCTGATGTCAAGTCTGAAAGCTATTTCTCAACCACTAGAGATCACAACCTTTTCCCATATTTATTTTACTGAAAACCACATTTTTTTTCAAATTTACTGTAGGTTAACATAGCATGTCTGGCTCTATCGGTCACGTCAAATTACATCACAGGAGAAGAGGGGAGCAACAGAGCTTGGTTTGTAGCTTTACTTCTCCCTTGTGGGTCACAAAAGTGTTTCTATAATGTACACCGCATGGAAGCACGGTGTACAATTTTCAGTTGAAATGTCTCAGATGTTCCCGATCTTTGAATTCTGTTAGATAGCCTCTCCCCAATTTCCCTGGGTGGTTAATTTATCACATGGCTTACAAATACGAAGATTAACAAACTGCTACACATATGTGAGGCAACAAAATAAGTAGTTTTTAGTTTCACGAATCCTAAGAGTATGGGCAAATCTACTGAGTTCCCACATCTTTCCCACGAGTGAAAGAGGGTGTTTTGAACCACCAGTCCAAAAGGGAAATAGGTAAATCAACCATTTTACATCAGCTATTTTGGCTTGTTCACAGACTATCTGTATGATGCTGGCCAAGTCATGCCACATCAAATCTGTCAACTATTGACTGCCTGAAAAGAGTTCAGAGATGTACTCTCTCCAGACAGAAGCATCAAGAAGGCAGAACAAGGTTTCATTAATTCAAAGCAAGACCAGTAATCTTGCTGTTTCAGAGCATTAGCAATTGCTCTTTACTGTAAAGACTTACCTCTACTTGCCTAAAGAGCAAGGGAGATGCATGATCACAACCACAACCCTGATCTGTCTTCAGTGCCCACAGTGGGAATGTTCTACACTAACAGTGTCAACAGGCTAATCTGAATCTATGCAGATCAACAGCCATGTTGGCAGGGACCTGAAAGAGGCTAAATTATACTGGTCCTCAGCCAGATGCTAATAAACAGGCAATGGCAAACTGCTTGCACTCGTTTTACTTCTCTTCTGTGGTCTTGATGTGTCTCAGTTTCTCCGGGCCATAATTTGTTTACATAAACTGGAAAACACAAGAGAAAAGTTTCACTAAATAGAACAGAAAAAAATTCTTTGTTATTTTCTTTCCATTAATTCTAGTTTTTGTCTCCTCACTCTTACCATGACATCTTTCTATGAGTTGAAACAGGCATTTGCTCTGAAATGAGGCATCTGTCAAACAACACGCAATATGATCATTAAAAATACTAGTAACTGCTATTACCAAAGAAAAAGGGGAAAAAAATTACTCATTCCTATGGACTTTGCAAAATTCTAAATTGTTCTTATCAAATTCATATGTTGAATTATTCCAAGAGCAATGCTTAAACTATTGTTCTTGGACGCAAAAGCCAGAGTGTAGCCCAAGCAGTGATGAAATAATTTTATAGCTCTTGGCTGAATTTTTAGGCTGGAAGAATTTACACCAGCAGAGGGCTTGGAGGCACAAATTTGGGGTTTAGTTTTGCATTTGGTTTTGGGTTTTTTCCTTAGTTCTTTTCAGCCTGTCTCTATCCTTAGCGCTGTCATTTTCCATTTCGGAAACATTATATTGCATTGCGCATACAATGGCTCTTGGAATTCACATGACTGCATTTGTTTAACATGAACACTGAACTGTAAATTCCACCTGTGATGCTTAGGCATCTTTCTGCCTGCCTGTAAAATGAGGCAGCAAATCTCCTGACATGGAAGCATTTGCAGAGGGTTCCCATCTAGTGTGAAATGTCCCCTAAAATTTCCCTGGGTGGATCCCTTCCCTGATGGCAGGTCATCAGAGTGGAGGTCTGGCTTTCTGACATAAAGCCTGTTGAACCTGCTTGTTACTAGCTGATCCTGGGGAGCAGAGGAAGATCACAGAGATCTTTGAAAGGATTGAGGACTCTGCACCAGCATTGCTGCATTTCAGTTAAGGGCTCTCTGAAGTTTTAGCACATATGGATCTCCACACGACAGCACGGATTGTGCAATGTACTCCTCACATCCTTCACCAAATACTAGTGGTGTGTGGACAAAGAACAGGTGGGTGGGAAAGAAACTCACTACACCTGCTCTCCCTGCTTCTCCCTCACACCCTCTGCAGTGCCCCAAGGGTGCATTCTGGAAAATCTTCTACCTACTCCCAGGATGAAGCTACTCTGTACTGTAACCATGAGGCACGGAGGTGGTTCCTCCCTCATACATGCTCACCTTCCTCTCTGGATGAATAAGCAGCCTGTTAAGTACTGAGTCCTCTACTTGCTGCACTGTTGTAATACTACAGTTAATTCAAATTCAACACATAGACATAATTTTAGTTTCACTGCTCAAATATAAGTAGGATCTGCAGTAAAAATGAGAGCTCAAAGGTTAGACACCCTATTTTCTCAAAAACAGGCTGCAATTTTACACCCAAGTAGTTAGGACAGTAATTTCAGTTTTTGAGATCTCTATTGTTAAAAGTGCAGGTCAGCTGTACAATTGTCAATATAAATGCAGCATTCCCAGACTCCAGAGTTCTAGGAGATTCAAGGAGGTCCTGGAGACATTCAAAATAAGCCAAGCAGGAAATGAATGTCTCATATTTTTAAGACAACAGATTTCAATTTGTTTGGTGTTTTCCGAGATTGTCTACAGCTCCAGTGTTTAGAACAGTACAGGAATACTTTGGGCTAGGACTTCCAGATCAGTCTCTGAAAATATGGTACTAAAGCAAGTCATATTTCAACTAGGCTGGCACTGTTTTCTTGACCTATGCTTGTATAATGCCTAGGTCAATTAATTCCTGATCTGCATGAGGCTCCTACACAAAACCTTGCAATATATGTCATACATAATAACACTTTTTCTAGCCACTTGTAAAAACTTGCAAGTATGCTTGCCATAGCAGCTGCACTTTAACTTGAGGGTTAATGGGTTACGATACCCCTAATCTTGTTTGTGAGCCTTTCTACTTCAGAATATTTTTCATCTGCTTCAGATGAAAACTTCTGAAATATTGTTCCATAAAGGCTGCATTTCCTTTTAAAGTCATGCTTCTTTATAATACTCTTTGGACATGCTTAGGATGATCCACACAGACTATTATCAAATGCACTCAATGATGTTCTTATTAAAATGTTATGTGCTTCAGGCCTTAGTATATAGCTTTCTTTGTTTTCTTGCCAGGCAAATCTATTATTCTTTCTATGTATTAGGCTGTCACCTTCACCTAACCCTGCATCCTGGCCTCTGTGGTTATTTCCGTTGAAAACATCCCTGGATCTTGTACCCATCAGAATAGTTTCATTTTATGGTTCACTGTGGCCGACAGGAAGGGGCTGGTTCTGAGGTTCCCATTAGCCTTGACCCTATACTTAGGCTGCAGCCCCATTTTATTTTCCTTTCCTCTCTGCCAGATAGGAATTCCCCTTCAAGACACTTCAGTCTTGCTAATAGGCTTTTGTTAACAAAAAGCAGATGCACCACCAAGTTCCCTCCTGAAAGGATCCTTCTCCTACCATAATAATTTTGAGTTTAGAAGCCCATGTATTGTGCAAGACCCATTCTGTATGAATGCTCCAGCCTCCCAGGATATCTGAAATAAGTGTTATACAAGTCTCCTGTTCATTTTATCAGTTGGCTTATTCCTAGTTAACACTGGCAAAGGAGTGTGCCTTGCTAGCATGGCAATTCCACGTGAATACTAATGTTTTAAATTAATGTCTTCCAAGTTGCTGAACTTTGTATTTGTTCGAGTTTATTTTGCTTTTCAATTCTTTTCAACAGTTTACATAGTTAACCCTGTATGAGTGATTGGGTGTTCTGATGCTGAGAACCACAAACTAGGTCGTGAAGGAACAGGATTAATGCAAGATCATGAAGACTCCACCACAAAAGGTTTCCCACTTAATTTTGACACATTACTTACATCTAGTTAAATAGGATAATATTTCTAGCATGACAGTAAATGTGCTGCAGTCAATTTGGTAAGGCTATTTAAGTCTTACTGAGATCTCACTGTTATGGTCAGTATGACACCTTTGCTGGAAAGCAATAGCTGGCTCTAGTTTTCTGTGAGAATTGTTGACCTAGAGAAATAGTCAAGTGGGAAGCAGCCATTTGAAACCCAAAATTAATGCTACATGTGATTTCTTTGCCTATGACTATGAAGTCATAATGAGTATCAGAGTGATCCAATACAGACTGTGCTTCTATCAGACAGGAATTAAGTCTAACAATTCCTGAGCAAAATTCAACCTGACTTCTTACTCTTTAAGGTCAGACATGACCATTCATGTCCTCCTGTGACCGGCCTGACACTATAGGCAGAAGGACGTTAACTGCCTCCAAGACCGTCTTGGCTCTAGAGAAAGCAGGGGAGGACTTTCTGTTAAATGAACCTAATATGGGTTACTGTCCCTGGTGGGCCCTTACTCAAATAAGGGCCTCTTTATGCTCAGCGGGAGCACATTAATGGATAAGTATCTACTAAACAAAGCAACAACTCAACAGCCTAGCTCTGGGGAATGAGGAAAGGAATCAACATGAATAACAACAGAAAAGAGGGTGTTGGGATGGTAGGAGCACAGAGGGTGAACAAGAGCTGGGAAAAAAGCAAAATGGTCACAACCATAGACCAGGGCATGCAGGAATGGATGACCAGTCAGCCTTCCATCTATTGCAAAACGTCTCCAACAAGCAAGCACGCAAGCAGTCATCAGTGAGCACTATGTCCAACATAACTGTCTTTCTTACTGCACAGTCCCCTTATGGATAGGCTGAAGTCTGGAAAGACTCTTTCAGCCTCAATCTTGCATGCGCCTTTCAGTTATTTCAGTAAATACTCAGTAACATTAACAGCCTCCTGCATAATATGACCTGTGGTCAAAACACTGCCAAGTTACAAGAAGCCTCAACCCTTTTCTGCTTCAGCAAAAGGAATGCAATATTCAGAATGAACACTGTTGAAAAGACCACTATATAAGAATAATAAATACCATTTCACCTCTCTAGCACATAGGGCACAGAAACTGCAGTGTCCTTGTTCATTTGGTTTTCCTCCATGACAGAGGGGTAGGGAATATAAGACAGTAAGGCAGAATGGGTATGTTCTCTAAGAGAACACAGAGACAGCTTTCCACTGCCCTGCAGGACCCCATGGGCCTTTACTGGCAGGAGACAAGGCAACTTCCACTGGCTCCTGGGGGATTTCACAGGCTGTGAGCAGCTGTCAGAAAGCCCTGATGAAATTGTGCTTTTCAGCTGTCACCACCAGAAATAGGGCTTTCCTCTGAGTCAGGAAGCACAGCCTCTTGGGGCAAGCCTCCGGGCTTTCCCTAGGTGAAACTCAGGCAGATGTTTGGGGAAAGCACCACCATGCAGACTGACCCCAAAGTTCTAGGGGTCTTGGAACTATGTCTGCCACCACAGGGATTTGTTCCCTCCCAAACGGTTAATGCATTTGCATTCTGTCTTACAGAAGTACAGCTTTTGGTTATTCTGCATTTGCACCAGGAATTTCTTCTGCAATGTCTAACACTGGGCCAATGGTCCTTTATCATTACTATCTATGACCATGTTGTCTGAGAAGCCTAAGTTGAAATACACTACTGGCAATTTCGGCACCAGTAAATATCTTTATTATTTCTGTCCAAGGCTTAGATTCTGTGATCATGCTTTAGCACTAAGGGTGAAATTAACCTCTGTGGGGCCATTCCAAGGCCACGCTGTGCAAGTCACTCATGATGCTTTCAGCTGGAGGGCAAGGGAAGAACTATTATACACTTTCTGCTGATTATTAGCACTGGGATTGATGCCAATTGCTACAATGTATCTGCCACAAATTAATCTCCAGAATAATTAATTTTAATATGACATAATCATGGAAAAATCTTGTTATTATTATTGTCGAGTTTGTTAATATTTAAATATATGAAAAATTAATACTTGATGTTAATACTATCACTGTTAATATTAATTATGAGAATAGTAGGTATTATGTATGCAAAGACACAGAAAAATGCACTAACTTAATGAAAGATAGAGTTGCATCTGTAAACATGAGCTGTGATGCAGGTTCTAGGATCCAACCTTTTCCTACTTTTCCAAAGAAATGGATAATATTTTTATATTGTGCAATGGTATCCAGAAGCAGTCCATGTGGAATGAAGCCCTTTTTGTTCTGTATGGCCAATACAAAGAAGAAGAGAGAAGAATTATCTCTGTAAAGGAAGAGATGCCTGTATTTAGTCTAAGGACTGATGGCTAGAGGAATCCCTCTGACTTTTGACTGTCACGTTAATAGGTTGTGATTCAGAAGTATCAGCAGCGGGGGAGTGTGAGGATGGGATAAACAGACTAAGACTCAACAAAGCAGCATAAAAGTTCACTGTTTACTCCTTCTGGACTGAAAATGTCTCCCCTTAAACTTCTCCTTCTGAAGAAATCCAAACTGATTTATATGAACACCTCCCTCAGCTACTTACAGTAGCCTTATTAGCCTATTCAACAAAATCATAGTGGTCAAAAAAAGAAGTTCTGCTCTTTTTAAGAATTATTGATGTTTTGAAATGCCTTTGATTCTATATCAGGCAAAAGTACTGAACATTTTCATAAAATACTTGTAACAGTTTTGAGCAAGAAACTTTGAAAAGAAAAAAAATGGTGTTTTCCAGCAAAACAAAACAGCCAGATGTTCCAAAAAGATTCCAGTTTGAATGGAAACTTAAAAAAAAATGTACTCAGATAATTAAAATGTGACTGACACTCAACCTAGGTCATACATTCTACAGCATGCTTGTTGATATTATGCATCCTTTAAATTGGTTCTGAAGTGAAACAAAGACCTACCAATGTCTGTTAAAAAAATTTTTGAGAGGTGTCTGCGGCTGGAGGGCTGGGAGGTATAAGGAAACATCATGCTTTTGGAGGGTAGCTTCCTGCAGACAGCGGCACCCCCCTGCGTATCCAGGGGATTCCCAGTATGTTTCAGGCCCTGCATATTTTTGGCACAGTGAGAGCTTGGCAGGGGCATGAGGAGCAGCTCAATACAATACCATCAGTCTATAAATTATTTCCTTTATCAGTTCCAAGAGGAATTTCTAGAGGAATTCTTCCCCTGCTCAAAACTGATCCATATAGAACTCAGATACTCAACATCTGCTCTGAGGGAAGGCATGTTTTACACAGATTAATATGAAAAAAAACCACTGAACAAACAAACAAACAAAGAAAGCTTCACACAATATCAAGAAAACATGTTCTAAAACAACTGGATCCCAGATAAAGCACTAAAACATACTATAGGGTACAAACATACATTGGGAAAGGAATGGATTATCTTACAGCCTAAACAAAAACAAGCAACAACAAAATGACTAATTAATAGGCAAATCCTGAAATTTCTCTAGGCAGATTCTTTCTATGGAAAATGAAATGATGGGATAAAGTGATCAGCAGTTGTTAAAAAGAACACCAGAATCTGAAATAGCACGAGTCAGTGTTCTATTAAGATACTCAGAATTTTTTGTTTTAGAGATTAAATATTTTAGCACATCTATATCATAACAGAATTAATCTCTTTAACAATCTGAGTGACACATTGCATTGTTTACTCAGAAACGCTGCAAAACATTTATAGCTCCTGTACAACTGCACAAAAACATGCACCTCTTGCTGAAATAGTGTTAACCCTGGACAAAACATTGCAACCCTTTAACAGAACAGAGAAATCTAAAAAAAGGCCAAGAAATGAAGAAAAAGATTATGTCCAACAGAAACTGGATGCTCTACAGGAGGGAGCAGCATGTCACTCAGCATCACAACCAGAATCTAGCAGAGCCCTTTTGCCTGTTCCTATGAAAATGCACCCTGGTTTTCAAGTTGCATCTTTTCTAAAAGTCACGTCCTGCCATATGCTACAAGCTAAGTGGCAGCAGAGAAAATACTGTATCTTCATCCGAGTTAAGTTCTCCTTCTCCTTCCCCTCTCTGCAGTTCTCCAGCTGAATGTCACTGTCACATCTGACTGGCTATCAAATGCACAAATTTCAGAATGCGTACTTTTTGTCCCTGTTCCTGCACAACAGGAAATTAGGGACTTCCCTGTTTCTGGGACATTTAGCTTCAGGGTGTGAATGATGCCGGAGAGCTCATCTGTAAGAGAGCAGGTATGTGCCTGGTGTGGTACCCTCCTTGCTGCCCCAGCCAGAGGCAGCTGCCCTTCATCTCCTGCCTGTGACTCCATCTTCCCCTAGTCTGCTGTGCAGCCAGGGCACCCCTACTGCTGCCTGCCTTTGCAAGCACTGCCTGCAATGGCAGCCTTGGCTCTGCATACTAATTGGCACATTTAATGACTTTCTCTTGCTCTCCCTCCTGTCTCCTCCAGAGCTGCTGTCTGGGAGCAGAGAAGCCCGGCTGCCATGGAAACCAAGCCTCCAAATGCCTTGAACCTGCTGTACCAACCTTTGGAGAAGATTCCGGTGGTGAAACTCAAAAAACGGGGATGCTTGAGGGGGTGTAAAGGCAGAGTGGGAAGGGATTATATTGACTGTGGCAGAAGCGGGTCTGGGCTGTTCTGCCAAGGCACTGCACAGGCTGAGCATACGCTGGCCATAAGAAACCAGGCACTCAGGGGAAAAACAGATTAACCCTCTATTACCTACATATTTCTTCAAAATGTTTCTAATGCCTCTCAACTCCCCCCCTCCTGTCCACTTACTGTCTGGATCAAATATCCCCAATGCACGCACAGGCTGTGTCATCAAAGGGGTTTTGACAATCCCAAATATGACCTACAAATCTGAAGGACAGTTTGTAGCCAGAAAAAATGCTGATTAAGGTGAGCAAAAGGTTCAGCAGGGCCTCAGGCCCTCCACAGCACAAGCTGGCAGAGGACAAACCCCTGCCTAGGCAATAAGACTGTGATCCTGTGCCCAGCCTTTCAGTCGTGCCTCCCTTTCCCAGGCTAGCCGTGGGACTGCAGTTGCATGGAAATGCAGCCTTTGTGGCACTGTTTGTGTGTGCTGATGCCTTTTCTGGGCAGGCAGCTAATTCAACTCCAGCTCTGTGTCCAAAAACATTCTGGACCTTGATTCAGGCCATGTGGCAATGGGAACTGCTGTTTTGTTCTCAGTTCTGCCTCCTGAGGATTTCTGGGCATATAATGTGGGTAAGATGAGTGTACACTTAAATGTGGGTTAGCACCCAAATTTCAGCCTTCGAAGGACACTGTCACTTGCACCCAGCCTCCTCGTAAGTTTTCAGGCCAGCAATGGAGAATGTCCTTGGGTGTCTTTTTTTTCTACACAAAGTTCCCCATGATATGGTTTATTCATGCAGGGACCTCTCAGAAGGTCAACAAATTGGGCATGCTCCCAAAAGTACAGAAACAAAACAAGGAAGGAAAAAACTCCACTGGGTCAGCACTTTTCTGAAGACGAGATGGAGCTGATTATGTCCCAGGCAGATTCTCTCATGCAAAGGACTTAACAAATGTTAAGTCTCATTCTCTGTTCCAGCTACTTGAACAACCAGCTTAATGCTGGGAATTTACTTCAGATCCAAGTCAGAATGTGCCGTGCCATGAAGTTGTGCAGGGTTTTGGAGCTGAAGTACCCAAGACACCCAACAAAGGCCCTGTTTGGTATTCCTGTGAGGCAGGGGGATCTACGGCAGTGCAGCCTGGGGAGCACTGTGGGGCAAGTCTCAGGCATGACAGCTAAGCACAGCCCAACCTGCTTCCCACAGAGATACTTTCTCTTCAGCTAAGACCGGCAAAAGCAGACTTCTATTCTGTTAGGGACTTTATGTTGTCTTGCACCTGATCTTGCCATTAAGGAGACAGAATTCCCACCAACTTGAAGAGGACTGTCCCATTATACATTTCAATACACTAGGTCTGTCACACATGATTTTCTACCACAGCACAAATTGGTGCATGAAAGATGAAGTGCAGAAGGAGTGTTTGAAAATCACTTAAAAGAATGCCCAACCTGAGAGTGAAAACTATTTTACAGGTTTTGCAACATTTGCGTAAGCCTCCCCTCCCACAGAACTGGGAGTGATTTCCTTAAATAAGAAATAATGTTTGAAACAGAAAATGTTAAGAGGATTACAGGAAGGGAAAAAGATTTATTTTCAAGCAAACAGAGAAGTTGGTTGTTAGAGTTACCAGGACCAAATGGCATTCACCTGAGTCTGAAGGTATGCAGGTGGGAAACTGCAGGTGTGTGAGTATCATTACAAAGAACAACTATAGCAGAGAGCTGATGCACGGACAAAACCAGTCTCTCTGTATCTTTCTGAGCAGAATGGGAAACAAAAGCTTCTGCAAAAAGGGATTCCCATCTACCAGCCCCGTGGTGGCCCACAGGGGAGTCACAATGAATGTGAACAAAGTGATCCAGCACACAAAGCATATCTGGATTTTCAAAACCTTTTGATAAGGTTATTAAAAGGTTATTTAAAATGTATATCAAAGGCTATTAAAAAACTAAGCTGCTGCAAGGTTTAGGAAAGGCCTTTTTTGGACTGAAAGCTGGTTAAATCTCAAGAAGTAGCAAGTAGGACTCAAAGGTCACTTCTCAGGGTAAAGAGGCGGCAGTAGTGGGGTGTCCAGAGGTCAGTTTCAGGACCAGCTACATTCAACATCTCCATCAATGGCCTGAAGATGGGAGGGTATTGTCAATTAGTCCAAGTGGGAGGTGATACTAAATTCTTGGAGAGGCTTTTGTGAGAAGGATCTCACAAAACAGAGAGCTGGCGGCAGAGGAGCCTCAATGCAGTTAACTACATGCATAATAAATAGGCGTGATAACCTAGTAACCTATGGTTACACCCAGCACTGGCAACCACAACTCAGGAAGGAGATTTTGGAGTCATCTATGACACCAACAGCTGCCAGAAAATCTCAAGACACTGAGCATCACCAGCACAGGTACTAATACCACAGCACAGGGCATAAGCCTTCTGCCACTTTACACAGCTATGGGCCCCCCACATGCCTAGAGTGCTGTGTTCAGTGCTGATCTCCATGGCTCAAGACGTATATAATGTAATTGGAGAGGCGTAGAAAAGGAGAACTAAAATGCTTAAATTGAGGTTTACAAAATCATTAAAGTGATGGATAAAGTGTGGTCAATCAGCAACAACTGCAGAACTGTTACTAACAAAGACTGAAATACTAATAACAAGATAACACTCAAATTAGTAGGAGTTAAATTCAGAACAAATAAAAATAAGTATTTTTTTACATGGTGGTATTAAGCTTCTGGAACTTGCTGCCACACTTACAAAGGCAGACAGTATCAGTAGGTGCAAACAAGGATTAGACAAATCCATGAACCGGTTCGTAAACAGATAGTAATAGGAACTGGTAAGAATGCACCCTAACATCCCTCATCCACAGATTATACATTCTGGAACAGCGTAAGAAAACACCTACAAAAAATGGCCAGAGGTAGGGCGGATAGCTTACAAACAAATGTGATTGCACTTAAGAACAGGCTCAGCTGAAGAGTCACCTGCATATTGAGCTTGCTTGGACAGGCCAAGACAGTCAGAGCCTTGTTAGAGAGAATCAGGCCAGAATTGAGAGCCCCATGTACCTATGAAATGTCTAATTTTGAAGATGGGCTCAGTTTGTGCCTCATTTTATTGCTTACTGTCACGTAATGTGCATTTCACATCTGGAGGACTGGGTTAAACCTTCCATTTGGTAGGGAAATTAAAAATCTCCCTAGCACGTTGAATTAAAATATAAATAAATTTTGGAAGATTTCTGGCATTTTACAAGTCCTGGAGAGTTGGGTTTGTGAGAAGGCAACTGTGCTTGTGGGTAGTAGATAAAGGCAG
Source organism: Falco biarmicus (assembly GCF_023638135.1). NCBI lineage: Eukaryota > Metazoa > Chordata > Aves > Falconiformes > Falconidae > Falco > Falco biarmicus. Next base: position 42,240,010 of record NC_079311.1, read on the forward strand.
AAGAATTTGTCAATATACTTCATCAGTGCAGCTGGTCATGTGTTTACTTTCTGTATAAATATTTTTTATATCACATACATGGCATATAAGAGATTTTTTTGTTCTGGACTGAAAGATTCCAGCGCCACTAGCAATCTAAATATACATTATGGATAACATCTTAAATTACAGGATCTAATAATGTTTTTCCACAGAACCTCTGTTTAATTTTGTACGTTTGCTAGAGTGTGCTCAGCAAAGGAGGGAAATGTTAAATATGTCTTCTTAATCTCACCAGTGTGTGGCCACCTGCCTAACTCCTTTGACATTTAACTTTATGCAAAAATAGGAGTTTCCTACAACATGTCAACAAGGGGATTTGACCATGGAAGGTTCAAATTGCAGCAGAGACACCTGATTCCTAATCTACCAGACTAACTACACTGTCTCTTAACTGCTATACTAAAAGTATGTAGAATGGGTCAGCACTGGGACCAAACGTCAGCATATTGGTTACAGCAAACCTGTTGCCTGACTTTCTGAAGAACAGATGCTCACCCCACTTGTGGGATGCCCAAGGGGAGGATACACTGCCTTGGTAGGAATACAATGGGAAAGCTGAGGCAGGAGGGAACAGAGCCCAATGTAGGAGACAAGTCCTTCTCAGCAGTGTGCTGGCATGGCTTGGGCAGTCATGCAAGCCCAATCTTAGGCAATGTAGTGGAGATGGCTTGAGAACCTTTTATGCTGGGAAGTGTTTAGCAACCCACCCCCATGAAAACACCACCAATGAACAGCTTTGCGTATGCATACCCCTCTGCTCTTTCATGCACATGAAAGAACCAATTTTAGCATTTACACATCAAAACCTATTGAAACCAAATGAGTATCTGTGTCTTTTAACTTCAGGACCTTAGTCTGACATACTGGAAACTGTAATGATCAGGTTTCTTCTACAAAGCAGAAGACAGTGTTGAGGTGAAGGGCTGGAAATTGCAAGTTACAAGTTGAACGCCAGAAGACTTCTGGAAGGGCAAGTAAATTTTTGGGGGTTTTTAGTGTTCCAGGGGGGTAAGGGGATTTGCTATTCAGAGGGTAGTAATCCTGAAATAGCTGCCTGGTAATAACTGTAATTTAATCTGCCTGTCCCCAGAAGTCTCCAGACTTCTCTTCAATTTCGTAAAAGGCAGAGGACCTTCCTATATAATTAAAAGTACAGCTGCAGAGGGATACTCTCTGGTATTTCAATGTGGAGCAAAAGCTCCACTCTGGGTCTTGTTTCCTGCTACTCAAGGCTCCCAATGCTTGTAATGAAGAGCAAGACCAAAACAATGCACCCAGATACCTGCTGGAAAGCAAGCAACTGATCTTGATGCTATTTAACCTGATCCCAGCCTCAGCAACAGAAGAAAGGATGAACCACTAAGTGAATTTTAAGGCAACTTCCATTGGTCCCTTTCTAATAGAATATTTCTTTTTTCTAGCTGTTGTACAGAAAGGTGGAGTGAGACAAAAATACTATTTACTTTTGAGAACAGCAGGTATAGATTTGCTTTATTACATCTTCTGCTATTAAACCCAACATGAAAATTAGCCTTCCTCCATCTCTACCATGCAAGACTCAGGGAAAGCCATATGGGTGTCCTGTCTGTCATACCAGTGTTGGACTGCTGCTCCCTTCATCATCATATTGGGGATCTTCAGCACTTGAACAGACCTCCAGAACTTGAAATCTCTAGACACTGGCTAAGGTTGTAAAGACTTCATGTCCTCTGTGAAAGAAGTTTAGAGCAGGACATATAATACGCAATAATGAGTGTGATGAATCTCTCTACATTAAGACTCCAGTGAGAACTTGGCATAATGCAGCATGGAAGCCCCTATGCTCTTACTATTTTGCATGTGAAGCTGTAGCTTTTTGACCTAAGGGGTAACTTCCACCTTACTGGAACAGCAAGGGCTGTAATAAACCTTGTCACAAATAGAAGCTACTCATGTTTTTGAGATGGGCATAGGCAAAAAAAGTATGTTCAAACTGTAACCCTGCTTGAAAAAACTGTAAATATGAAGAAAATAGAAAGGAGATACAGATGGAGCAGAAGAACTGTTCACATATTTTCATCCTGTAAAATCTTCTAACTTTACCTAATAATAATCAAGGACACTAGGAAATAACAAGGTCAAAGCAGTATTTGCTCTGCCTACAGTCAAACAGAAGCATTTGTAAAACTAGAACCCAACCTGCCTGGAACGTGGAGGATTAAAGTCTAATTAAACCTAATCAAAGTCAAGGGAAACTGCATGCAGAATTAAAGAACAAATTTTCCCAAAGTCATAGAGAGGATACAATGCCAGGCCTGATTGTCTGTTGTGTGTGTAGTTTCATAAGCACTGAGAGAAGCAAAGAAGTTACAAGTAAGAGTTGCAGAGCTACTGGCAAGTATTTTCATAAATAAGAAATATTTTACCTTCAAAACATTTTCCTTACTAGGAAAAATCAGCTACTTTAAGCCGTCTTTCACAAATACTAGTAACTCTACCTTGAATGTTCTGTGCAAACTAAATATAGGGTGAACTGATCCAGACAAAATGAAGCATCTGTGCTTCAAAATGCTACCCATGTTGATACTCTGCTGAACCAAATACATCTGACACAATCAGTAGTTTTGGTGCTTTATGTGCTTCAAGGTACCAGCCAAGAATTTTGAGGTGCATGCTGTGTCCTGTGGTCCTCTTGCACCCTATCACATAGTTCTCCTACACTATATCTTTCCCTTCATAAATTGCACAGTACCACCTTAAAATGAGATAATTTTCTTTCCAGTTCACCGGCTGTTCAAGAACCTCATTCCTCTGATGGTTAGAAAACGTTCAGTCTCTTGCTTAAATTCTTTCATGGCCAGGTTGTAGCCATTTGCTCTTAGACAAACATCATTCTTTAGTTTAAATAGGACTTTCCCTTCCCTGATGTTTATTTATTCTTCTGATATAATCATAGAGCACAGTTCTTTTAGACTCCTTCAACCAAGATTTTAAGCAGGAATGTTTTGGTACTGTACTTTGGTTTGGAGAAGTATTCTGTCCTCCCCACAACCAGGAAAAATAATGGTTGTTTTTCAGCTGGATTGTTCCATCACTACAGTTTGTTCAGTGGCCACAGAAACACCTGTGCAGGTACAGGAAAGCAGACAATGCAGGAATTAGCTGTTGAGACTCGCAGGAAAGCAGGACCTTCTCTTTGGGCAGCAGGCCTGGCTTAAGCTGCTCATAGTGTTCACTGAACTCCTCATCTCCCGTCATAAAACAGGGTGTCCATGTCCCACATTGAGAATGTTTTCACTATACCTGTTCCAGGTTTTGCTTTTCTCAGTCCCAGTAGCCAGTTTGCCTATATCTTCACATTCATCACTGTCTTTTCAAGACCTGATTTTAAAAATTAATTTTGCTTCCAGGCCAAACTAACTCTTCTTGCCACATCATCATGTCTGTAGTGGCGACACTACAGTGTCCTCCTCATTCTCTTTAAGTTTAAACAGTCAATGGACCTTCTCTTGTTCATTTTAATATTCTTCTCAAGGTCAATCTCAAATTCTTTTTGGCACTTTTCACTGTACCCCACTTCGTCCATTAGTCTTTCTCTTTTCTGTGTTTTTGCTTACTCCCAGTATCCTTTATGAGGTGAAATCACAGGCAGTTCTGCAACCTATTGCTCCCCATCCTCTCCTGTGATATAGGGACACAATTTCCAACTACTTTCTTCACCTTTATTTAAAGAAAATTCACATTTCCCCAATAATGAAACTGATCCTAAGAACGAGTTCACTTCTCAGAGCTGGCCCTCTGAATCAGCAGTAGAAGGACAGTGAAAAACCAGGTACTCCCAAAATTTTGAGGTCACAATTATTCTAAAGCTAGGAGTTTTGAGAATCCCAGGTGGTTTATAAATCCATCGCTACCCCTCTGAGTTTCACTTACAATAGGAAATTGTTAACAACTACAAGTGCAGAGAATTGCCTACTTCGTGTAATCTGAAGGCTGAACAGATCCAGATGCAATAGTTTTTTGATTTCTATTTTTGCTGCCTTTTATCTTAAGGAAATGTATTAAGATGTTGTAAAATACTGCCAGATTAAAAGGAATAACTAGGAAAGAAGCATTATTTACCTATTTTCTTCCTGATTAATTGTGTTAAATTACACAATGGCATGTTGGACTAGATGATCTTTAAATGTCCCTTCCAACCCAAACTATGATTCTGTGATAATGCTGCTTCCCATATCCTTAATGACATGGCTGAGAACATATAAACACAAGGCACCTGTAAAGTAGGTGGCTTGGAATCCGTGAGCAGCACAGGCAAAGAAGTCTACACTCCAGAAAAGGAGCATTCACCCTGCTTCTGAACAGCTTTGCAGTCTGCACTAAGCTCATGTCTCAGTTTTAGAGCAAGTAATGCCTGCAACCAGACATACCTTCAGTCTCACGTTGTACAGTGGAGCTGCACAAAACTCTCTGTGAAACTCCTTTGTATTTACTAGTTTATGCTATTTTAGCTATGTTTAAGGCTGTGTTTGAAAGGCTTCTGACTGCATGTAGTACAGCATGGCCTTCAGTTTCCTCCTCCTCTATTTAGTGTTTTATCTACTAACTAAAGCTGATTGGGACAGAAAACAAAAAAGTTAATATTGCATAATATGTAGACATATACAAGCTGGCTCAGGTCCAGGCCCACCATATAGTCCCTCTCCAAACTGCTGTGGAAATATTTGTTGGCCAAAACTATGTTTCTCCAAGGTTGACTGATGTAAAAAAATCACAGTTGTGTGTGTGTCTGTGCAAACAGGGAGTTGTGTAAGATGGATCTTTCAATTACTTTCAACAGAATTCCCCTCTGCAGAAAATGGCAATGCTGGGCCTGTATATCTTAAACAATACATAAACTTTATTTTGCAGATTCAAGTAATATCTACTGGCTTTCTGATGAGGGTCACATTCCACTCACTGTATATTGGTATTCAGCTCTATTTTAGTGTGGTTTTGCTCTTCCCACACAAATACTCAACACTAGATTGTTTTCTCTAAACAATTGTTGATAAGAGATCTGTCCTGGAATATGTGAGGATACTCAAGGAGCTTCAGTCACATGACTGAAAACCACAAAATTCCCTTTTTCATTGGTGTTTTCAATGTAGAAGACTAGACATGCTGCCAAAATTATGACATGAAATATTCAGCTCTATTTTGATCTTTCTTTTTTCTGTGTCTTGTTTTGCTAAAGATGATTTAAAACTCTGCTTGTTGAATCCAAAAACCAAACAGCTCATGCATTTGACAAGCTGCCAAGAATGCAGGACCCTGCCCTTCGCTTAGCCCACAAGCAAGAAAAATCTCCTACAAGATACTGCCAGCCAGCTATGCTGCACTAAATCTCACCGTCAGAAAATAACATTGGCAGCAAAATCAGCTGCAAAAGGACTGCATGCAGAGCAGTAACTTGCATACAGCCCAACCTATCAGTTAGACTTTCAAAGTGACTTGGTGGTGACAGGCATCTGGTAAATCAATCTGGAAAGAATCTATACTCTTCAGATAACATCACATTTTTATTTTGTGGGATTGGGCTGAAGCACTATAGGAAAGGTAGATGACAAAAACATTAGGACAAACGATTTGTAATCATCATGTCTGTTGTGCATGGTGCCTCTTTCCCCCCTTCCCCTTTATATGTATACTGGCAGTGAAACAGTTGCAATACTTACGTGTTATCAAAGATTATCTGGCAATATATTTAATGATCAGTTCTTTATCTTCCTAAAATTCTATCCAAAAAAAAAGAAAAAGAAAAAAAATGAAAAAGAGGAAAAAAAAATGAGAGTGATTTCTTTGCCCTGGTGAAATTTGTTCCTGTCTGTGTACACCATTAAATCCAGATTTATATTATCTATTAAATATAATATATAAAAAATACATAATGTATACTCTACTGCCCTTTGAAGGCTTGCCTCCACACACACACCTTGGAATGGACTAAATGACATTATAAAATAGTCTCGTAAGGGAGGCTCAGGCTGCACCATATTTTATATATCAGTTAGAAAAAACCTCTAACATAAATTTCCAGCAAATCATTTGTTTGCTTCATATTGTGGCATGCAAAGATTAGATCACAGGCTGATGTGGGCTTTTTCAGCCTTTAGATACAGCAGTGAGCACAGAAGTGAAAACAGACGTAAAGCCATTAAAAATTTGCAATTAATAAGGATAAAGCTAAAAATCCTGTCCCCAGTGATGTCAATGCAAGTTTGCTCATTGGTCTGGAAGCTAGACAAGTTTTTATTCTTTGAATACACACCAGTGTCTTTCTGTCTTCTATAAAAATTATATAGGCTACAAAACTAACTGCTAGATCATACTCATTTTCAATAGCAACACAAAACCAAGTATTTTGCACTTTAAAGTACTGCAGTCTCAAGGTTCTTTTATCTCTAAATGGCTTTTAATCTGTTTTATTTTCACTGTGTACTCCTTAATTACAAAGGTTCATTATTTTTTGTAGATCTAGATTTGCAGCCTTTTGCGCTACTATCAGAAGTCTTGCACTATAACTCTCCTTAAAGGCCTGGCTTCTAAGCATGTGATTATGTGAATAATTGAAGGGACATTCATTTTAAAATGTTCATTTCCAGGACTCTCAGTTGTGGAGAAAAGCTTGAACACAGCTATGTGGAACAGAGGGCTGAAGTAGGGTTTGATAAGCCCCAAGTAACACGGGTGACTATCATTTAAGCTTCTTCCCAAGTGTATCCATCTCTACCTTGAAAGTAGTTGGGCTGTTTTGTGCTCTGTGTTGCACCCACTGAAAGGGTTTTTCGAGACTTCTTACAGTTAGAAAATTCTCACTTACATTCTCAAACATGCCAGTGCACACACATTTGTTTCTGAGACAGTAATGAACTTCTGCTTGAATAGCTCTTTAGCCTCCTGATTATACACATCTTGCCCCATTACATTTCTTGTTCACAATTCTTGCCCTTAGTAAAAGGGCCCAGGAAGGAAAACACACTGTACAGAATCCAGCATTTGATTGCTTGTTTCAGTGTAAGAATTTAAGCTGTTCTGAGTTGTTTGGTAGGGAAGCGATTAAGCTAATTCTTTCTTTTAATAATTAGAGCTAGCCATGATGTAGCATTCCTGGTGTGGAAAAAAATGGCAGCACATGTATTTTCTGTAATGTTGCTGAAAATCGTTTGGTCTCATCTACATCAGCAAGGATACAGATTCTTGAAAATTCTTGCTGACCGTTCATTAGTTGCCTCTCTAACCTGGGGCCTATTATATCACTATTCTTCGTGACTCAAGTCTGAATAAGCTGGTTTAGGCAAACTCCCCAGAAGTAAAAATAATGTCAAAAAACATTCTGATTTCATATGTTTGGTTACCCATTTGGATCAGTTTCAACCAATTTTGCAGAGTTCCTGGCCACATAATGTGTACTATGGAATGCAGCTCTGTGAACAAAACCAAAGTCAAACAGTCCTTCTTCATAACTGCCACAAAGGAAAAAAATGCCACAGTAAATTAAAAGCATGATTATTCCAGGTCAAATCAAGAGTTAAAATACAACTTAAAAGCTAACTACATTGATCAGCAAAGAGAGAAGATGTAACTTGAGCAAAGTTATGCTTCCATAGGCTTTAATTTAAGGTTTATCTACTCAGCATGTTGAACTTTTGGCCAACATAAATATGCGTTGGGGAATAGCTTGAAAACAGACCAGGTAACTTGTATGTCTCACCAGAGAACAACTTAAAGATGTAAGACTAAATAAGGGAATAGTTTTGAAACTTCATTTGCTTCACCTCTTTGTTGGTACCTCTATGTGAGCATTTCAGTGGGGCTGACTCTGCTCCCAGACCAAAGACATGAGACATCACCATGGCAATATCAAGCCCTGGATCTGATGAACTGGAGAAGAGAGGTAGGAACTGATTGTATATCGTATTGAATGCAAGCTCTTCAAATCCTCAAGGGCTGGACAGCAATTTTGCAGGGATACTGTTAAGGAACAAATAAAATAGTAATTTCTGAAAGTAAATTTAAGAGTATTAAGCAAGGTATGTTTATTGAAAGCATTCCAGTACACTGGGAAAAATGAAGTTACTTCCCACTGATGTGGCTTTTTTCTCTACAGATTTGTTTACATACCTGATAGGAGACAGAAGCATTTGAGTCACCATGCTATTTTTTTATTTTTTTTAACTGTCCTTGATATCAGATACATATTCCCTCACTCACCTTAAATCAGGCCTTCATCTCTTCCTAAAACTAGGCCACAGCTAGAAGCTTGACAGCATTTTGTAAGTATTTTGGCTCCATTTTATGTAAGACTAGATTAATGCAAAGCCAAGTTATCTCTACAGTCTGATTACAAAGTTCCTGAGTCTGCAAGATGCAAAATGGCCTCAGTTCTGGAGTCATCACCATTTTGGAAGCTTGGAGATCTGTTACTGATGACTTGTCAAAAACTTCAGTACTATTCATGATGACTGGTATTGAAAAGGCTTCACAAAGTCATGTGAGTTGCACCTACACAGGTAACCTACAGCATGTCCATGTTCTCTGTCACCGTGCCAACAGGTCTTTGCTAATGACTTCCCTTCCCCTCTGTATTTCAGTGGACACATGCAAGCTGCCTGGCTGGCCAGGTGCTCCATCAGACAGCTGAAGGACCCAGAAAGCAGTGAAGATCTCACATGCTGCTTTCCTTGTCCCCCATTTTCACTCACCACCAGAAGCTCTTTGCTATGCATGCACCAATCTACACTGCCAGATTTGTAGGCTCTGTTACTAGCTGATGCTGCTTCTTATCCTCTTGATCCATCCTGTCACACATACCACTTCATAGTCTACTTGTCTAGTTCTTCCTTTCTGTGCTTCCTGAGTTCTTTAAGCCAAAAGAGTGCCCATTGTTCTTTGGGCCCGGGGAAAAAATATGCATATTTAGGAAAACTGCCTAGCAACTGCTTTCCTTATTGCAAGGCGAGAGGCTATTTGCATAAGAAAACCTTCCAGCTGGAAGCCTTCGAAGACTCTGCTGGGAGCCAGTGCTGTGACCAGTCCTCAAAGGAGAACTCCCATACAGTCCTGCTCCCTCTGGGTGGCCTTTCTGTGCTGTCCCCACCATCAGTGGGGGCAGTGGAACAAGGTGCATGAGTGCACTGCAGCAGTCAGGAGCTGCTGCTCCACTTTCTGGCTGTGCTCACTGTGCTCACAGAGAGCTTTTTCTCGTTTTATTCCTGCATCATCTTTTCCTCACACTGTGTGCATCACACATCTCAAAGTCAACAGCTTCAGCTGCTAACCTTTGGAGTTCTGACATTTGCTTTGCAGATTTCCTGCCCAAAGTGACAATCTGTAGCGCTACAGTACAGTATCTCCCTCTCCAGATATTTACATGTGGTTCCCCCACAACAATTACTGAACAGCATTAATGGTCTGCAGAAAGACCTGGTCCAAGAAGAAAAACTGAAGAAATCACTTCACCATTTCTCTTGCTGTTCTGTGTCTGGTCTCTAGAAAATGTTGCCTGTAAACTTTAGTTTCTAAAGCCCCAGACAAAACATTAGCTTTTGATAAATAAAATAAAATAATAAATAAATAAAAAGCCCCACCAGTATTCCAACTACAATCCAGCAAACTGTGAAAAGGGTTGGAATTGAGGACATGGCCCTCTTATATGCTAAACAGTGGTGAAATCACTTCAGCACCTGCAAAAATGGCTTTGTAGGGCTGTGCTGCTACTTAATGGAATGAGACGATTTTGATCAGTTCTGCAAAGCTTTCCAAACTGCTGTTCATAAAACTAGTTTCAATGTGTGAATCATTGCTTTCCTGCAATTTATATCCATATGTGTAGTTATTTTTGAGAATGATTCAGTTTTGTATATATAATTTTAAAAGTACTTTTTAAGTTAATGAACATCTGTGATAAGAGCCCCTCAACAGAAAAGCTTGTGTCAGCCACCACTGATGCTGACTGTAAATTTTCTGCTTTTCTATAGCATGCATATGAATCCTAAGGCCCTTTACCGACAACATACAGCAGGAGTAACCCCGCTGGACACCACACCATTAAAATGCTTTAAAAATGGGGTGGGAAACCCAAAATTTCTATCCATTTGAAAACTGTAATATCTCTTTTATAACCAAAATGGAACCAAACAGTAAATTCTTAAAACTCTTTTTAACAGAAACAAATAGAGGGAAAATTTCCATTTGAAAATTTCCAAACACTTTGAATTAATTTTTTGATTGACATATATTCAAAGCTTTCAGCTATAGTTCAACAGGATTTCTGTATTTCATGGCATATGTTTCTAGGTGCTGCTTCCTGGCTAAGCTTATTTTCTCAAGATGAACCTATTTCTTGACACCCTGCATGAGGACCATGTTGTGAATATAATGAGGGTGGATTTACAAAGGAATAATTAGACACCCAAACACAGTAAGTTGTCAAGTAACTGGTCACAGAAGCAAGGTCACTCTGCTCTAGTTTGTCTTTTAATCAGCTCCACTTTTCAACCTAGTTATTATGTTTTTCTGTTTCTGCCCTCTCTACACATTTTGATCTCACAGTCTGAAGGAGAATGTGCTCCAGGACCCATGGAGCTCACATTTCATGTGAGAAGGGGCTTAATTCTGGCAAAACAAAGTATGTCACAGCCTCCCAGTTGAAAATCTCATTTTCTGTATTACCGTCTTGTCATTAATTCTGCAAGATGTAGTTTATTAAGAACTCACTCTTAAATGCAGCATACTACACACATGAGACATCTAATGTTCCTTCTCCTAGATATGCAAAACTTTCTTGGACTCCCCTTTTAGGATCTGTGACAGTGAAAACAGATAGAACAGAACTGTAAGTAAGACCGATGACCCTGGTGTGAAGATGATGAGAAAACTTCACTGGAGAAGTGACTACATCTATAGCCATGCTAAAAAAGACAGAACTGTACTTGCTTGAGACACAGCTGAATTTGGCCTCTCTGTGTAGAGCTGAGCAGGTTAGAAAACTGCAAGTCCAGACAAAACACCAGCGGTCAGGGATGGGTAGGTAAGAGCTGGGGAAAAAGCATGCTTCCTGCACACAACAGAATGTACTCTGGCACGGACAAGTAGTAACAGGCATCAAGCCATGCTGCTAATCCTTTAGCATCAGGATAATGCCATGTCCTGGTGCATACGAGTTTCTAAATGCTGACATTGTGGTGACCTTTAGGAAGCCTAAAAGCCCTCTAAAATCATTAGGTCTAGTTCTGCTTGTGATTATGTTACTTTAAATTCAGAGTTAGTGCACTGACTTCAAGGCAGCTAGTTCAAATTTACATCTCTCTAGCTGGCTGATTATTTCCTATATTGTTTCCAGTTGCATGAAATCATTTGTGCACGTCCTCTAGGACTGCTGGAACCCTCTGTCCTCCCCAGCTACACATGATGCAATGAGCCTCTGACGGAGGAGGAGAGCCGAGAAGTCCATGTAGGGAAGCAGATAATTTCCTTTTGAGCAATGGATGCAAAAATAGCAGCTAATAAAAAGCCTTCAAACTGTGCCTTCAAACTGTGACAATTCAATACACACACCTACGAGGATGCCTTGACAAGCTGCTTGACTTCTCAGTAACTCTTTCTTGTTTTCTTTAGTGCAGCATCCTTCAAACTCCCACACACAGGTATTCATTTCTGTAGTGACAGCTGAGACCTACAGGTGTTTGCTGCTGTTGCCCTTTCAGAGTAGACAGACACTTGTTCCTCACTGTAAACATTTGTATTGTGGTGCTTGCCTGGCTAGTTACAGCCCAAATAATGATAAACCAGCCTTTTCTTTTTTTAGCCCCTTGCTGTCATGCGTTAATTCTCTTTGGATACAGGCATTTGGTACTGGAAATAGCTTAAGTGAGACCACTTTCTGGTGATTATTTTACTAGCACTATCTTTTAGCAAATGTTTCATACAGAGATTCACCAGAAAATTGTATTATGCAGTTGCCAGAAATACAGCACCCTACAATATTAGACTCACACATGAAGGAAGGACTATGCCTAGTGGCAAGATGTTCTTTGCCATTGACTAATGTTATTTCACTTTCTTCAAACTGCTACTCTGGCTTTGCTAAGCAACAATGGAGATCAGAATCAGGACTGTATGCTGAGGACTATGATACTCCCAAGTGTCAAAATGGTTTCTCAAAAGGGTTTTTGACCTTTTTATGCAGAGAGAAGGTCTGAAAGCTGGGTGTTCTTATAATTTGCCCAGAACAGCAAATTGTGTAATCCTTTTTCTGGAAGTCTTCCTGGTAGGCTAAGAAGTAATATTAAGCCTTAGTAAAACTAAGAATTAAGAACTTCTCATGTCTTAACTGAAAGTGTACAGGAACTTTAAAAAGATACCCTTTCCCAAAATGCTTACTTAATGTTAACATTAAATAGAAGTAATAAAGAAGTAAAACATTAAGAAACAAAGCCACAAAAATCCAGGAATCTTCCTTACAACTCTTTCTCACTGCCTCAGCTGTTTATTTTTTGGTACCATGATTCTGTTTCTTTAGTTGTTTACTCACCACCAAATCAGACAAGACCTGAATTTTATTTTTTTTTAAAAAAAGCAACCTCCAAAGACACTAAAACTAAGAGAGATACAACAGCCACAAAATGTGGCAGTACGTACTACAAAATCATTCAGTGAGGGATTGAAACCAAAAACTTAAGGGATGTTCTTCATTTGGAAGGAATGGAAGATGAGAATGGCCCAGGGAACTGTTTGACAATACAGTGACTGTGTGCCAAAGACACAAGGCTATGCAAGTCTAGGATGTACCATGCAGCACGTTTTCATGAGAGCCTGGGAAGCGCCTCTGATCCAAGAATGGGCAAAATCTCATTTGGAAAATACTGCTCATAGTTCTAGTGATGTCTGTAGCAGAAAGAGACACAGAAACTACTGTTTCATACACTGAAAGTCATGGGAGAAGGCTACTATGAGAAGAAAAATTAAGAACCATTTCTCCTGACAGTGTGCTTTTTTTAACCCTCCAAAACAGTTTGGGAGAGGAAAGGAGCACTTCTTCTAAATGCACTTGAAATGTAAAAGCTAAGAAGGGAGGAGTATAATGTGATCAAGGAGGTGTACTTTGGTCATGAGTTAATCCAGGCTGCTGATAAAAAACCAAAATTTGCAGCCATTAGGACAGTGAGGTTGTGGAACAGCCTTCCAGGGAAAGCTCTGGCAGCATGATCCTACTTATTTGCAACATACACTTTGATGGAGGGGGCTGTGTGACAGGACAGGAGTAATCCAGGAGTTAGAAGTTCAAGCTTCAGTGACACAAGACTGCTGATATCCAATTTGGTGGTATACCTGGGAGATACTTGAGAAGAAGCCTGTCAGCATTTTGCACACTGCTCTGTATTGACTTATTAACTAATGTCTTTCTTCAGGACTTGTGTTGGCCACCTGCATTTTTGTTTTCCCTCTTCCTGTATGATCTGCCTCTGGGTCAACTTCAGTTCCCACACTGCTCTGAGGCACTGAGGACAGGCAACAGGGCCAGATGTGCTCTGACGGTTGTCACCAAACCCCAGTAATGCCACCGGCTGCTGCATCTGCCTCATGCACTCATCACATTACAATTTGCCAGCTTAGAAGGTAGTTCTCCCTGAGACAGACTGATGGGGATTGCTGTCACCTCCTGTTATGTGTCATGTGTGGCTGATTTTCTAAGATCAAGGAATCATAGAATCAGAATGGTTTGGGTTGGAAGGGACCTTAAAGATCACCTAGCTCCAACCCCCCTGTCACAGGTATGGACACCTTCCACTAGACCAGGCTGCTGAAACACCATCCAACCTGGCCTTGAGCACTTCCAGGGAGGGGACATCCACGGCTTCTCTGGGTAACTCAGGAATTGTTGCCAAACATAATTTCTCTTTAGGTGCTTAGGACACTGTTGATACCCTTGACACCTCCTCTTTTCCCTGGCAGACTGGGATATTTATGGGGTTTGGTGCCTCATTTAGAAGGGGCTGAAGTGTTAATGAGTGTTAGGCTTTTCCATGTGGCTTGAGGAGGTCTGAGACATGTACCTCCTCCTACCCTACTGCTTGGCTTCCTGCAAGACTAGAAAGGTTCCTGCAAGACTCAGTTACCTATGTTGCTTCTTCCAATCCTACATGCTATGCTCTCTTTAACTAGCAAAACATGGTACAAAATCTTAAAGAGAAACTGAGTCAGTGGACTTTCCACTTTAAATACATCCTCTTGGTCTTCTGCCCCACCTGTGCCAGAAGTGGAGGAAGCTAATTTGTGACTTAGGAACCTCTCTCTCCCTTTGGGGCCTAAAGAAAGATGGAAACCTCACTAATAGCCCCAGCCTTTTGACAGATCCTTGCGCGATTTGTACAAGCAGGGGAACGGTTGTTTTCTCCACTGTTCCTTGTGCTGTCCATAAAGGCAAGTAAGCTATACAATAGCTAAATAGGGATTACACAACTGAGCTCCATAAATCTAAATCAGAAACAGAGTCTCTATCCTTCACTGGACAAACATAAAAATGTGGAAGGGTGAAATTCTGGTCCTAATGAAGTTAATGGCAATGTTCTTGCTCACTCTGGTGAGATCACAGTTTCATCCAAAATATTGGCTCAAGCCTGTAGTTGGCTGACCAGGCTGGATATTTAAAGCATATCCATATCCCTGTTAAGTTTTTCCAAGTACTGGAATAAGACAACTTTTTTTTTTTTTTTTTTTTTTTTACTTCTCTTTTTAAAGCTTTTTTCTTATGATAAAGAAATGCAGAGAAGTATTTTAAGACCAAGTACTGATCAACCACATGCAGACCTGAACTGGAAGCCTAAAAAGGGCCTGATATACTATCTCTGAGTGCAAGAACAAATATTAGCAAAGTAGTTGTTCCCATGATTGAATGTCAATACTTTAAGCCACTGAAAGCTGCTGCTGAGTCATAGTACCTGGGTATCAGAGGGAAAGAAGGGAAACCTTGACCTGTGGGGGCTGGGATTCCAAACAACAAAAACCAGGCATCAACAAAACACACAAAAGCCCCTAAGGAACCCGAGACCTAAGCTCTGCAAGTAAATAAATTTGTGAAATAATCCACTGTACTACAAGGACTACAGTGCAGCTGAGTGTTGCTGGAGCTGTTTGGCACATAGACCAAATTAATTGCTTGACAGTCGTGTTAGTTTGGCCTGGGGTGGATAGCAGTGCTGGGTAAGAAAAGCCACTGCAGTTTTTCTGCATCCCCAGGCTCTGGTCTGACTCCCAAAACTATTGCTGCTACACTGAATGCTAGCATGTACTCCAGGGGTACCCCCACCCACAAGATTCCTGCCTGATGAAAAAGAAAGGAAGAAAGAATGGAGGAGAAAAAGGAAAGTTTGTCCAATTAGGGCCATGCATCACATGTATTTCCAGCTCAAGGGTTATTTCTCTCCCCCTCTTCCCAGAAGCATCTCTTAACAACTGAGCTGATTCAATGCAAAATGTCATTAACAACCTTAACAGTGAACAAGGACTGAGGATCATCCTTATTTTAGAGAAAGAAGCTATAAATAATCATTCCAGGCAAATCTAACATCCTGACAGGGTAGTAGGATCCCCCAAAAAACCTGAATCCAGTGTATTAAAAACCACAAATGCTGAACCATTTCTCGCAGAGCTTTTTGGAGCTGTGTAAATACTTCCAACATGCATCAGCTAAAGCTGTCAAGGTTGGGGAAGAATTGCTTCTATGTATGTGATTAAGACTGAGCAGTTAAAAAGACTTAGCCTGCTATAAACAATTAGGTATGGGAGGTCAGTGCCATCCCAGTGTCATTGCTGACAGTTTCATTACTTAGGCTTGCCATGGATATAATTCTCCAGGCAACTGTATGGGAAATCATTATAGCCTTGACTGTTTCATGACCAGCTTCTCACCAGCCTGCATAGGGCCCAAGCAGGGCAGGCCAAACCCTCACAGGCTCAACTGTTAACTTCCAATTTTTACCGCTGTGAAATATGGTGGCATGGCAGGCTGTGGCTCTGACCCTCCTTTACCCCAGCTAGAAGCCAGTTGGAACACAAGGAGCCAGAGAAATAGCCTTTCTTGTTTTTTTCACTGTGCAGAACAAGCAACTACCCAACTTTTAAGTTTCATACCCATCCATCATACTACAAGCTTACACCATCAATTTGGATGGATGCATGCTACTTTACATCTTCATTCATCCCCTCTGACACCTGTCTACCTTCTCCCTTCATTCACACTTGTGTCTTTTACTAACACCTCTCTGCACTTAACTTTCCTGCCTTATTCATTCCCTCTCTCACATCCATGACTGCACCCTCTACACACTACTCCCTCTTTCTTCTTCTTTCTGCTCCACCCTGGACCCCACAGATCCCCTCCTGGCCTCAAAAAAAAAAAAAGTGAGGAAGAAGGAAAGAACAGGGTGATTCTGTATAAGAAGCAATGAGGAATGCAGTGTACCCCTTGAATGAGGTCCTTTGGGAGATACCCAAGGACTCTTCAGGTCACACAGAATTTCCTTTGGTGAACCCCTGATTCCTCCAGGTCATAGGTCTTGTTCTAAATTCATGCTTCGTTGGGTAGAAGCATTCCTTGAGTGTTCATGCGTAAGACTCAAAGATTAAACCCAGAGGTACACCAGCAGGTAAGATGACACCATGTCAGTACACTATTACATACCTGTGCCAGGTCTCAGTCGTTCCCAGGAAGCCCATATGATTACTTAGCTTCCATCCCTTTTTGCAGGTAGTTTTTCTGTTGCTTATTTTCCAAAAATAAGCAGAGCATTTATTGTTCAAAAATGCTGCTCGTCAAGGCCTTTGCGAACACTTACTGTACAGCACGGACATTCATTCTTACATGTAATGAAGAACGTGGTAAACAAATCTAGTCTCACTGAAGTACAGAACAGACACACGCCTCCAGTCCCAAAAAGTATTGCTCATATTTTAGATGCAAAACCAAGAAACCCTGGCCTTTGATGCTCACTGGTGTCCTTGCAAACACAGAGTCAGTCATTACCATTCTGTATATTCTTCCAAGTTCTGAAGTGCAGTCATGCTTGTTTTACATTGACCAAATAGCTTGAAGTGCCAAGTTTCCAAAACAACAAAATATAAGAGGAATCTGGCTCTTATATTTACTAAATACTAGGTTTGCCTCTTGAAAGGAAAGACAAAGAATAGAAGAGACCGTTATTTCTCAGCTGTTAAGTGAAACAACACTCAACAATAATTCTTGTGTGGAGCTTCTCCTGCCCTGCCCAGCCCCAGCCAGATGTAGACAATCTTTTTCTGGGCATCCCAAACACTGATGCTGAGGTGATACTCACCTTTATGGACACAGCAGCCCGAATTCGGTGGCTAAAGAAGAGGTATTCATTTTATTTATAAAGAATTCACTGGCAACAAGTCATGTGAGAGGCAGATACATAAAATGTGCTCAAAGATGCTGAGGTGCTTATCTTATAGGTTAAACTCTAGGGTTTATAACTAACTGCTGGCCAGAGGTTTCCCTCCCCAAACCACGAACGCCCAATAGCTTCAGTTCCAATCATGAAATTACAAACTTGGTAGCAAACAGCAAATGCTGTCAATTACATGATTTGCCATATAGTACAAAGACATCAACAACAGTCATTAATCTACACAGTCCTGTTTATCTTGGCAATTGCAGAGGCCTTTTGCAAACTTCAGAGATCATTTTATGGCAATGAAGCTTAGGGAAAATGGCCCGGGCCAGAATGAACAAGCGTGACAGGCTACTCTTCCCCACCACAAAACTCTTCAACCATAAGCAGTAGGACTAAAGATGTGGCTTAAGGCAGGAAAAACTTACTGACAGCCTTCCAGGTGCTAAGTATATAAAAGTTTCTCACCTAGTGTCTTCCTGAGTAAAATAACTGGTTCAGTGCTCCTGTCCAGTACTTACAACTCCTCTAGTAAACAAACATGATACAATACCTCCATTTTTTTAGCAATATATAAGAACATATTTTAATAAATTCAAAGTATTGGACCAAATTTGATTACCCATTCTTCCTTTTCATCTGCTGCTGCTTCTCCTTCACTAAAGCCAAGCAAACATGCCCAGAGAAAAAGACCTTTCTGTGATTTATTATTATAAAGCCAACATAAGAACAAGACATAACAACATAAAACATGCCAATCTTAATCTGATTAACTCTTTCCAAATTTACCAAAAATTCGTAACTCAAAACTACGTTCTCCATATGCCGACTTCTAAATTACCTGACAGATGGTAAAGTGTAAAAACAGAATCAGTCACATCAATAGGGTAAGATGACTGAAAGAGACCTAGGATATTACCAATTACAGCAGTTCACTTACCCTATAGTAGTCTGTGCTGTACACATCTCTAGACATCCCAAAATCCCCAATCTTCACCAGCAGGTTCTCACCAACCAGACAATTCCGGGTAGCAAGATCCCGATGCACGAAGTGCTGTGATGCCAGGTAAACCATACCAGCTGCAATCTGCTGGGCAATGTGAAGCATCTGGGATTGGGTCAGCTCAGCAGGACGGTTGCCTTCTGCCATCAGTACTGCATCTGGTCCATGTGCCCTGCAAAAAGCAGAAGCTGATTAAGTGACAGGCCATTTGCTAAGCTGGAGAGGTGAAGGGCATTAGTGAGCAGAAAACCACACAATTAACTTGCTCAAATATAATAACTAAAAGGGTTACACATTGGTGAAATAGCAGAAAATTTCTATCTTGGCTTCTTTCATTTACTGTTTTCCTTCATTGTGTGAAAGACAGGTGGTGTGAAGAGCATTACACAATGGGATGTTGGAATAAGGCATATGCATTCATAATAATACCCTTCTGTCCAATACTACTACTACCTTTCTTTGTATTCTGTTCTAGCAATGTTTTCTGGAGAAAGGCTGGCAAATGTAGGTGTTCAGTAACTGAGGAAAGAAAACCTTATCACTCTGTAAGAGCGAAAGGCAATAGAGTGAAAGGCAATGAAGCGGCATGCATAGCATCATTTTTCCTATGACCAGCATTTGTTGATTTCTACAGGGAGACAGGACATTGACTCTCCCATCTTTTCTTACAGAAGAAACAGTTAACTTCCTTCTGAGATGCCATCTGAGAAACAAGGCAGCAATTTTAGATTTACACTTCCAATTTCTTATTCAAATGCACAGCAGGAAACCTTTTTTCCTCATTTCATCATGAAGGGTGAATCCTGCCTGATCCAGGAATTCTTGACAACAGAAAGAGGACACAAAGCACACACCATTTGGAACAACTAAACAGCTTCAGAAATACAAGATTTTCAAGACCTAGCTTGGCCCTAAGATGTAATAATCAACTGATTAATGAGAAACTTGCATATACTCCAGCAGAGGGAGAGCCATTTTGCATTTGGAAAGCCAGCACTGGAACATGTCTTAACTATGTTATCTCTGATATACAAGTGTAACAACCTAGTATCCTGAACATACAGCTATAAACGTTTGTATACACAACATTTTTAATGAGTATTACGTGCTAATCCTTATCCAACTCATGAGGTCATCTGGCAAGCATTACTCATTTGATACACCTTTTAATATTCTGAATATCCCTTTCCATCCATTCCATTGTTCTGTGTTTTCAAAAGCTTTTTTAATTCCATTCCTGAAGACTATTGCTTCTAAGAGACCACCTCTCCTCTTCCCTTTCTCTACTTGTTTTTGACAAATACTCTAGAACTGTTTTTTATTTTCTCTCAAAAGTCCTTCCTTCCTACAAAGAGGAGTTTCAAAGGATCACCTTTCTAATCAATAGAGCTAAGGCCTTAATTCATCCCTAGAGGAAGGGCACAGGAGTTTGGAAAAGAGTTGCAAATTAATCAAAATTTGTGAGATCGAATCTGACACTACCTATTAGAAATATGATATTAAAATTGCCCCAGGGGAAGAATTTCATGTGCAAAGTGACAGATATGAGAAAGAAACGAAGAAGGGTATATAGTATTGCTGGGACTGAATCTGGCACCAGGCAAAGAAGCGCTCTGCCACAGGTTACATACAGGCAGCCATTCAGCTGGTCTGGGTTGGGGCCAAATAAACATGAGGATACGAAATCTCCAACCAAGACTCACAGGCAAATACCTATTGAAACACACTGTACCTTTTCATTGCATGGATTTTTTTTTAATGACTGCTCTCAGACAAGGAGCTCTGAGTCACTGAATTAGAGAACTCTTCATCTTTTACTAGCTTCCTTGAGAACATGGTCTGTATCTAATTAAACTTTCGGATTATTCTTAACACTCCATCCACCTTGCTTGTCCTCGTAGCGGTGGCTGCAAATGAGGTGCTCCTCAGTCTCTGCAACAGCCAGGAACATAGACAGAGATTTCTTTGGATCCACATCATCCTCCACTACTTAGAACAAGCACAGGGCAGGCATGACTTCGAGGCTTTAGTCCTAGATCTGAACAGGCTTTGGCTGCAGGCAGACGGTAGGGCTCGTTTGAGTTACATTTCGATTCATTTTCCCCTGACAGCCTTTGGTGGCGCTGCAGGGTAAGAAATACGGGCCGTGACCGCCGGCTTGCACCACCTCTATCCGCAGCACTAGCTGCAGCAAATGTGAGAGGAATGACAAATCGGGGCTTAGGTTTAACAGCTTATCCCAGCACCATCTTTTTATGCTGATCGATAATGATTTATAATTCTTAACCAAGACCTGAAGTAAGAAATATACTGTCTGCTAAACAACCTTTCTGTCCAGTAATTCAGAATCTGAGTTACAAGGTAAGAAAAGGACAAACAAAAAGAATGAAAGAGTAAGTATTTCTTGTGAAGTAAGAAATTACTTCTTTCCAGCTACGAATCTGGCTTCTTCTAATGGAAATTCAATGTTCTGAAAAGTACTGGGATGGCATCTTAGGAAACTGCAGTTCTCTCGTGATCCATAGCAGAGGTCCAAGCAGGCAAATGGAAATGCCCTGACATGGCTCTGACAATATACTTAAATCCTCTGCCAGAGAGATAATCAGTCTGGAAAAAGCTGTAGTGTTTGCTCTGCATTCCAGTTCAAGCCCTAGCCTCCCTGCCAAAGCTGACAGCCTTGCTAATAAGGGAGGATGCTAGTTGATGTAATTTGCTTTTACAGTGTGGCTACTGGTTCAGCAGAGATTAGAAAGACCACAAACTCATTTCACACAGGCTATCAGAAATGCACAAATGGTGACACTAGCAATCACTAGCCATTTCAGTCAGATAGAAAACCTGAACCCATTTAAAGGGACAGTAGTTTTGATTGGTTTACAGCTTTGTCATAGATAACTTTCAAAAATAGTGGTAACCCTAGTTATCTTCAGCAGGAGAGATCTCAGTACATTGAAATGCCTTTGTAATATCCTTTGATGAAGATGACGTAGAAGACCTTGAAAGAACAGTCCCTTATGCAATTTTTTTTTCTTTACATAGGAGCAAAGGCTGTCTCTCAACTGTTTGTTTTTATGCCAACAAGTGCAGGCTTGTGGAAATGGCACAAACACAAGACTAGTGTTCATAACTTCCTGGTTCATGTGTTACCTATTATTGTGAACCTTAGATATCATCTATTTATTTATGACTGGTTTACTGCCAGATTTCAATTCCTGATGCACACTCCTGAACAGCTTTTTGAAATAAAGCCCTAATCTGGGTAATAATAATAAAGATGTAGCATTTTCTACTGCACTGGTTTCCATGGCGCACAGTTTTCTTGCTTCAGGTTAATGGCAGTCTTTCCAAAACACAGAGGAGGGAAGAGAAAAGGGTTAGATTTCAAAAGCTCTTAGACGCCTACAGATAGGGATAGGTGTTGAGTGGGATATTCCCAAGTGCTACCAGAAAGCCTGCAAGAAAATTATTCCCACTGTAAGATTTATAACCAAACATTTCAGAATATGCTGAAATATATTGGAAACAATATTTCTTTTGTTCCTATTTGTTTGGTGCAAAGCATAAGACTCGACTTAATAGTAATTCCAAACAAGCAAAGAAACAGGCCCCACATCCCAGTACAGAAGACGAGAGCTGCACAAATTTGTACTCCTAGACATCATCATTTTCCAGTGGTAGTAGTAAATTTAACATTAAGTACCACGAACACCTATCTTCTCTGCCCACTTCTGGCTCAGCAGCACAACATATGTTCATGGATCTACCTGAGGAATTTGTTAAGATCTCCATGCTTCATATATTCAAAGACCATGATGAGTGGATCACCCTCAACACAGACGCCGTAGAACTTGACGATGTGCTCATGTTGTAGGTTAGTTAGCAGCTCTGCCTCGCGGTGGAAATCCTTGCGGGCATTGTCACTGGCATCCTTCAGTGTCTGGCAAAGAAAACAAAAATTTAAGGAAGGGGAGATATTCACTGAAGGTGGCAAATGTAGGATGGCACTGTAAGGGTAACATAAGGACAGCCTACTGCATAAAGCATGGAGGAAGTACTTTTTTAGTAACTCTTTTAGAAATGCAGATGTAATGTTTAAATGCAATTAAATATTGTCAGTACAATTTTCATTCTCCTGCCACACATCACCTCAAACAATTTTTGTTGTAAGAGGAAGCAGGAATACTCATGATCCAAGTGTTTTCCAAACACAGAACAAATAAACTGGTCTTATCCACAAAATATACTAGTACACAGCTGGTTCACACCCTTTAGCATTTAACTTAGGTAAACCCTAGTATCCTGTTGGTATTTACCTTCCTTGTAAGTTCTTTAAAATAAAAAATCTGCTTGCTTAAAATACTTAGTGGGAAAGTGGATGCATTCTTCATGTATTACTAATGTCACTGTTGCTGATGTTGGCCCCTATGGTGTACTGTATGTACATTAGGTAGATTTACACAAGGGTATGTCCCTGGAAGCAGAACTTAAAACCTCAAGACACCAGCCAGAAACTCATTTGAAATTCTGTAAATCTACTCAGACACCTAAGATTAAGCATATGTGTAAGTAACTGGAGGACCAATCCTAAATTGATAGAGAGGAAGTAGATGCAGATCAGAATTCTGGAGTGTTGATTTTTTTTCACCCACTTTTATTTATACAGCTCTAAATTCTTGCATATTTTCATTCTGAAGGAAATATATCAACACTGGACCAAATAGAAGACTTAAATGTCATATAATGAAATAATGCTAATTTAACTGCCACACATACACAGTTTCAGATCTCTTCTTAAGAACTAAACATTCTTAGCAAGGAAACACTTTCATGCACCAAAAAAAGCAAATTCTGACAGGAATTGAAGGAGGAATAATTGTAATTGACAATCAACCACTCTTAGACTCTACCTTCAAAAGGTACAGTTGTTGCACTAAACTAATTCAAACAATATTTTTAAAACAGTAAGAGAAAGATAGCAGGTTACGAATGTTCACTAATTATTATTCACAGAAACTGATGTCTGGGCTCTGGACATCTGGATTTTAATTATACCTAGTCTTAATACAAAGAAAGATAAGACATGAAAGTAGTGGCACTATTGTAACTAATGATGTTTTTTTCCTGGCCATCTAGTAATTTTATTTTCTACCCTGAATTTATATACAGAGCATAAGACCAGCCCCACTCATCAGAACAAATACAGAACAAGTTGATACTGTGCAATCACCCTGCCAACAAACCCAGGTTTTAGGTGCAATAGTCATGGTTTGTTCAAGCTTTTTCTTTAACAGAGACAATTCTATCCACTTTTCTGTATTATACTTATGCAAGTGTGAGAAGGAACAAAAAGATGACTGTCAGAGGAAATACTTGCTTTACTCGTGAAGCTGCAACCACAGGTCTTGAAAAATGAACAGCTACTATAATAAGGTTCAGATGGGAGGACAAGGAGCAGAGCAGACTGGATAGCCATCTGCCAAGTTCAGGGGCTTTTCCCTGTGGATTTCAGGCTCTATGGATCCTAGAGGCAATAGAAATCACTCATGCTACAGATGCACCTTCCCTGAGAGTCCCACTTAAAAACCTCATGGGTCTTCAGGCCCAGTATCCTTCCTCCACAAGTTTTACCAGTAACAATGCAACAAGGATGTTGCATCGTCAAAGCTTCACAAGCTATGATATATTAATATACACAGCTGTATCATTCAAGGTGGGTATCAAATTGGCTCCCCACTATGGTCCCCACACAATTACATCTGAACCAAGCAAGGACTGGAACTGAAATGTCTTCCAATGCTTCCAAGCTCTGGGGTGATGCTTTAACACGATACAGGCACCAATCCACAGTCCAATCTACACTACATAATGAAATCACTGGGAACAATTCTGTTGCCTCTTGAGTCTCTTCGGTGGTTTCATGTATAAAGCAATTGGACTGTAATTATTCTCAACAACAGAATTAGAAAAAACAATTCATACAAACCCCATTTTTAAATAATAGCAACCCAGAAAAAAAATTGACATGGAGAAGCATAGACTGATCCTCTTTCCACCGGGCTCTTTCCCTGGAAAGACTGTAAAAACCTGACAGCTCTGCCCTGTGAGGATGTAATACTGCACATTTCAGAAGACACTTTTTATCTCACAGAAACAGCAAAATTATCATATGACAGAGCAGTTGCCACAGCAATTATGCATTTTCTGTCAAACAGCAAAATGCACGAAGGTCTAAAACTCAGGTAAAACTTAGGCAGGGTTTCTACTACTGAGGGACAACTTGAATTTCTGTCACCCACCACTACAATACCTCCTTCTCATTATTTCATGTATCACACAGAATAGACACAATGCATGAAAGACAGCTGACACAGTCAGGCAAGGAGGCGGGAAAGTGAAAAAATAAGTATGTAGAATTTACATAGAAATGACAGACTAATGCATTTAGCTTGTTCTCAGTGCAAGAGAAAAACCAAAACCAATATAAAACTGTAACAGCACAAAGCCAGAAAAAAGACATAGCATTTTTATTGTTGTTACTGACAAGTATACCAAAGCTCTGCATGCAAAGCACTCTCACCAGCTTATAGTTTTTCCTGAGTAGGAACTGAGGTAAAACGACACGTACTTATCAACCATTCAGTCCAGTGACTAAGAAGGGACATGCTCCCTTGGGCAACAGAGGAACCCACTGGCTATTACAGGAGCTCCACATCGGCTGAGTTCATCCTTGTGCCAGTTGGACCGCCACCCCATGCTTATTCTTCTCCACAGAGTCCCTGCCCCGGTACCAACGTAGCATATGGTCTCTGCAGACCTGTGCTCTGCAGTGAGTGCAAACAGCCAGTCCATCCTGACACCCCAGAGCTGCATTCATGGGCGAGTCAGTGCAAGAGCAGGGGAATGTGGCTCTCACCAACATCACCATTTGGCTTGGTAATGGAACTCTCACAACAGCTGTCCTTCATACTGTTATCAGCCTTCCCCTATGAAATTGTTACTACTACTTCCCACCACCATACAAGTGCTGAGTAGTGTATTTCCTCAAGAAATGAAGGGGTGATTTTGATCCTCCTCTGAACTGAACACCCTAAAAGTTGGAAATATTTGGCTTTCCTCTGATGGTGCCATGGAAATGTTCTTCACCACATGTACATAGCAGTCTGCTAGCTGAGCACAACCCTGCAGCAGCACAAGGTGAATCCCCCTCCAACCTCCCAGGGAAGCCAGAGGCAGCTGCTACCCTGTGCCCTGACAGTCATCCTCACCTCCAGCTCTGGACAGGTCGAACTAGTGCAAGACTATGCCTGGGGATCCAACTCTACTAGGATACAGTACCGATCCAGGCCTGAACAACCACTGTGGCATGGCAAAATGGCCCACAAGGAAATGGTAACTTTTTCACCTTCTACTCTCTGTTCTCTGAAAGTGTCCACAGCAAATGTTGTACTGATGTGATGTGCAAACTCACCTGGCGGGAAGGCTAGTACAACGCCCTTGCAATCTGCTTAACCTGTGCTTAAGCCTGTGCTCAAATGGTTTGACCCACAGAAAGCATTTCCAAACGCTCAGTGCTTCCCCCAAAAAGTCAAAACAGATTTTCTCCTCTTCCAAGGAGCAAAATTTTGCTCAGGCATACTGAGTCGTTTATGCTAAGCCTGATTTTCTATCCTCCCAGATTTTTCTGGGCTTCTTAGCTCCTAAATAATTTGCTGCAGCAATGTATCAGCATTTTGGATACTGGCTGGCCAAAAAGGAGATGGGTGCAGGTTGAGTCAGACTGAGTGATACTCAGGGCCAGGTGGGTACAGCACACTTAGCCAGCAACCAGCAGGCACAGGCAGCTGGCAGGGACAGCCAGCCATCCTGATTCACCCCATGCAGGTGAGACCATGCCTCCTCACTGCCAAAATCCTCCTGGCACCTCCTTATTCCTCACCAAGTACTATTCCTACTGGGCTCACCAAATCTATTTCGCAGAGAGACAGGTGGGTTGCGGTTTTGCCATTTTGCCAGCAGGGATGAAGCTCTTTTAAAGCCCTTGCTGTGTGCTGGGAGGAGCTGCTCTCCACTGCTGGCATCTGCTGTCTGCTCCTCTTAGAATTAAAAAAAACAATAATCACATATATTCATTGCTAAAGCCTGCACCCAGTGGTGGGCTCCGGACACAGTCCTCTGGCTAGCTCTCTGCACACCACTGAGATCCCATCCCTTGACCTCCACTATGACTGGAGAATACCTGTGAGCTATGGTGGGTACCACAGTGAAAGAGAGAAGCACCTGGCAATTAACCTCTCAGTTATATGGGGATCAATCCAATGGCACAGATCAGCAAAAAAATCATTCTTTGATGGCAGCCAGAGTCACATCTTCAGGACCCAATGTGAGAAACTAAAAATGGGCATAACCTGTCTGCAAAGGTAATTCTTCCCATAGCTTCCTGCAAGATCCTTATTAAGGACCATACAAAGAGTGGATCTGGTAAAAAAGAAGTATGACAGCTGTGCCAGAAAACAGATAGAATTGTCATCTAAATCCATGGAGACATCTCTCCCTTGAAAGGCTGAATGCTACTCCTTGTGAATCATACTGAGGAAGAGCAGCAGAGAGCAAGTGTGGCACAGCATTTAACAGCAGCAGTGCTAGGCTCCATTTTGTCAGGACTTTCAAAGGGAGCAAGTGAATGGAAAGACTTCTATCTTGCTATCAAGCAGTTCCCTGAAGTGACAGAAGAAAGGCAACTTCCACTCTAGCTTCACCAAAATACAACAGAAAATTCATTCAGATCTAGTTTTGCCACTTCCTCTCTCTTGCTTTCTCCTATCTATGATCTATCCCTTCAGGGCTTAATTTTTTCTCACCAGTCAACATGACTGAACATCTCCCAAGTATCAAAAAGCTAGTACTCCTGGCAAACCCCCAAAACCTGTTATTTTTGATGAAGCAAGAAAGTACTCCACAAATCCATCCTCTTTTCATGTTCTCTCACTGACAGATCCAAAATTCTATTCTTGTTTCCAAATCCAGAAAGATAATTACTCAATTTCTTTTACTGTATGGTTCGATCCAAAATGTACACATGGTTGCTTAATTGTGACTAGTCAGATAAAGTTATTTTCTGATGCCCAGGCACACCACAAATTCTAAATGTGTATTCCCCTCCATTTAATGAGATACTTCAAATGCTAGGCACCTTGTTCAGCTTCTGACAGAACACTATAGATGGAGATAAGAGATTGTCTCCAGGGAGACTTTGTAAACTCTTAAGAGAGTAGTTTCACCGATACTGTTTCTAGCATACATTCATAGCTGAGGTCAACAACCAGCCGCAGCCCTTCCATTTTGGTGGATGAAAAAGCTTGGTATGGTGAAGGAAGTTTGGTGTCTGAGCCTGAGACCAAGCTGGAAATCTTACTCCTTAGTAGATTCCCAACATACCATGTAGCCTGTGCCCTATAGAAGAACCAAATAAATCCCTTGGGTTTTTTCCCCAGAAATGTGAGAACTGTTCTGTATACTTGAAACTTCGAGGTTATGGCTGTTTTCTTATAGCTTCCTCCTCCCCTGGACTGCATTTTGGGAGAGCCGACTGGAGCTGTATAATCAAGAATCACTCCTCCATGTCATATCATGGCTTTTGGATTTCCATATAGCCAGTGTTTTACAGCACATGACAATATTATCTGCAAGTTTGTTATAAAATTCCTGGCAGTTATAGTAATGACAATTACGCACAGATAATGTCAGTGGCTGACCAAAACAATGGCACAATCCTGAAAAAGAAAGGCCGCCTTTGACTGGCAATTACACATGTAACTTAGCTTAGCAAGTAACAGATTATATTTTTTTAGACACACACATATGTCACATGTATTTTTAATAACCCAGACATTATTTTTCACTAATTAAAAAGATTTTGCCCCTTTGTAACACAGTCTGTTTCCCCCCTTTTCCTTGTGAAATTCAGCTCTCATTTTATAATTCTCAGCAAGATCAAATATCACATTCTCTTAACACTCCATTAGCCTTGTTAACCCTTCCACATATATCAGAGCAGTTACACTGGGCTATGGAATAGGCAAACAATCATTTACAAATAAAATAGCATTAGCTACAACCATGAATTAATAATGAAACCTTAGATTCTTTTACCTTCACTGCCACCAAGATCTTGTCCTGCTCGGGACAGAGGTTATAGCATTCCGCCAGAAAGACTTTCCCAAAGGCACCTTCTCCCAATTCTCTCTTGAGAACAATATTGTGGCGCTTGATGTGCTGCACAACTGTGAAGAGAAGACAAAACGGAGGTCAGAAGTAAGCTGCAAGGTCAGGATGCGACATGGTCCATGCTTACAGCCACATGGAAACAGGGTTGCCTGTAAAGTGGGGTGCATGTTGTGGAAGAAATCAAAGTGCTTGTCTGTGTCATTCATTAGTGCTTTGTCAAAAAAGACTGAGTTAATATATTTATATCTGGAGAGTAGCGCATTTGCTGGCTAAGAAGACATGGAACTAAGAGTCACCTGGGAAAAGGCCATTTATCACCGTGTTAGGATAACTGCTACAGAGCATACATAACAGCCAATGCTGCTTTTTTAAAAAACTTGAAGGCCAAGAATCAGGAAACAAACCAAACCTTTCTCATATCACTTCTATTTTTGTACCTCTAGCAATATCCGAACTTTCTCATACAAAACCAAAAAGTTTTTAAAATAACCTAATCCAAGAAAACAAAATGTGCCCTCTTTCAAGTCAGTCCAACTTACTCTCTGGTTCTCTTACTACTTGTTCAACTGCTTTCCCTCTCTGTGCTATACTACGGTTACAATAAGATAGAAACTTCATTCTCGCAAATGTGATTTACAGTATTGCTCTGAAGTAAAAGAAATAAAAGATGGACAAAGGTTTTAGTCAGCATAGTGGACAGAGCCTTAACTGAATTGCTGCTCAGAATCAATTGATTCAGACATCAAAGTCCTTGAGCATTTTTGTTCAACACATATTTTCCTTTCAGGACAAGCTTCCATAAAAAAAAATAACATTTAGAAGAAAATTTTGTAGAATACATTATCAATTTGCAATGTTCAAGCTAAGTAAAGCAGCTGCAAGGGCGGTTTAACTGGCCAACTCAACAGGGTTGATAGCTTGTATTTCCGAAATTGTACAAAACAGTCAGCATCTACTGATGAATCTAACCTCAGTGCATTTAGCTGCTTTTGCAAATACTGAAATGTTTGTACAAAGCCTACTTGCAACTTAAATCCTAAACAGAGTGAAGTAAATAGCTGTGTATAAGCAACAGGCTGGCTTCTGCAAAGGCATGAATCTCACATTGGCTGCTTAATTGCAGGGACCAGGACCGAACCCTGCCAATAATTTAAGATACATTCAGATGCAGACCAACCCCTGACTCCATGCTTGGCCTCACACCTGTTCCAAACTGGATGACCACTTACGCAGAAACCACCTTGCCTCTATTACTAAAAGATGGAAAATGGAGTGCTGCTGGTAACAGCAGTGGGAAGTGGCACAGCCTGTACCCATGGCTGTCACCAGAATTTGGAGAAAGGGCCCATGGTTTACAAGAGAAAAGTATGTGGGTCCCACACCCTGAGCCTATGGCGACAGAACACAAGTGCACTGCATGTAAATGCACTTCATATCCATGTGCATGAACGCAAGGGGAGTACGGTGCTGGAACAAGCCAGGAGAGTGAGAGATGTCGCCAGGCACCTCCATCATGAGTCTTGGCAGGTGGGCAGTGCACCCAAGGAGTGGACCTCCGCCAGACGCAGCTGCAACCTGTTAGAAACCCCCAGGCCAGCACACAAGCAGGCCCACCATGCCCTGGGAGAGGAGCGAGGAAAGCCAGCTTCTCCCCATGCCACACCAGACTTACCAGGGCTTCTTTGTGTCTCTGCAGCCGGTGGCTGCAAGGGGGGGCATTGCCTGTCCCCCTCTCTGATGCCAGGTCTCTTAGCAGAGGCCACACGTTTAATTAATACCTGAGTACTACGTGAAATGAGATTTGAAGGTACCAATGTTTTTCACTCTTGTCAAACTCTGGTCTAGCGTTAAGACTTTTTATTGTGATGATGCATTTATATTGGGTACACTTTGTTTGGCCAGCTACCCAAGCAACTCCCCTGCAGTCAGTAGGAATTCGCTTTTTATTTTATTTTACTCCTCAGCAGTGACTTTTCAAGTAAAGCACAGAATGCAGTCAGCACAAGACAGGTCTGAACCAAAATACACCTTTTCCCCATGGACACAAGTTAACCAGCATCCCTTGCCTCTGCTGATACTGGTCACAAGGTAGATGGTTGGGGAGCACAGCTGCCCCAGCACACCAGCTGAGCACAGTAGTGTGGCACACCTCATCACCTGTGCTTTAAAAAATGCTTACTAATAAATGAGTACTCCCCCCTACCCCCTGCCAAACCTGCCATTCAACCCTGCCTCCTGGGGAATTCTTCTCTTTCCCTCTGCTTGACCAGTATCACCAGGAGAATCTCTCTCTTCCTTCCCAAGAGAGAAGTTCAGCTCCATGTTGCCAGTGTCACCATCTTAAAGTGTCCACAAAGCCGATCGACAGGGAGTAGGACTGAGATCCTGTCCTACTGGTGTCAGCAGCAAAACTCCAGCAGAGGCAGATTTTCACTTGGTTCTCTCCACAGCTGCCAAAGACCTGGTGATGAACACAGCTGACTTTCTGAATTTTGTGTGGGTCCTCTCCATTTTGAACCTAGCCTATCCCTAATGTTGGCACCAGCAGAAGGAAGTTTTTTTGTGAAGTTCCTGAAGGACTTCACAAACAATAGAGTAAAAATAAACAAGAAACTTATCAAATACTTCTCTGTAGTACACTTACAGCTGCTGCTAAATGCTCTTATATAAACTAAGCATTTGAATAAACAACCCATCCCATAAACCGAACTGTCAAAACTGAAACACAGCAAGCTGCAGAAGAGATCTGTACAGAATATATTTGCAACTTGTCATGCTCTATCTATCCCTGCTACCTTTCTGAGCTGCATGGAGTTACTAAACAAATAAAAAATGACAGTAAATGTGACTAAATGGGCAGAGATTAAATATAAAACCAGTGTAAGTAAATCAAACACATATGATGTGATGGAAATAGGAACTAAGGAAAAAATCCGTTTAGCACACTCAGGGCCCCAGGCATAACGACACCATCTTCAGTGGGAGGAGATTTCAGCAGGAGATACACTGTAAAATTCAGGTCAAAATCTGCTTTCATTTAATATCGTGATAAAGCAAATTAACTCTGTTGAAACCCAAGAGATTATCCTGGATTTACACTGAAGAAATGAAGCCGAAATTGGCCAAAGAGGTGGCATAACTGAATTACCAAAGAAGTGGTCTTAAAACACCATCTCACAGGCAGATACAGTCACAGAGCAGCTAGGTATGCTCCTCCTTTTGACTCTAAGTGCTGATTGCCTTTGAGCTGCCATTTGGGCTTTTAAGAGCACAGCATCCATGGTTTAAAAGATCTTGACTGATTACTGTGAAAAATATGTTACATTAAGCTAAAAGCTAAGTTAAGTTGAACTGAAGAGAAAAATGAAACATAAAATATGAAGTGAATTTGAGCAAATTAAGCAAGGGTAGGTGCTGAAGAGGGGCTGTGGTGTTAATAACCACAGAGCTGTGTCCACAGAAGCAGGGGGCTCCCACAGATGACTGCAGGGCATCAGCTGGCAATAAGGAGCAGAACTGCAGAAAAGGAGTTTCTTATCTTGAGGTCTCAGAGACATCACACCAACAAAGCTGGACTTCTAGGTATTTCACTCACTAACAAAGAGCATGCCACACTGGAAATAACAGATCAAAGCTTTATCCTGCAAACACTATATGCAGGCATGGGAATGCACTCCCTGGGTAACCTACCTTTCACTGAGAAGCTGAACAGAGAGGGTCACACCACGTTCTGGAATAGATCCAAGAAAGACAGGCAACTTGGGATCACCTCACCACACTGCATTCACCAAGCTGGACATGACTGATTCCAGCCACAGACTCAGCAGTATAAATTATTAAAATGTTTCTGCATGTAATTAAAAAGTGAAATGCTGTGACAGAGTCAAAGTGTTTTCTCCTTGGTCACAAACAGTAGGTCTGAACATTTTACCACCACAATGACCACTAGACCACCTAAGCTGATCTTCTACACAGCACGGAACATAGTATTGACTTAAATGATGTGCTTGGCAGTAGACTGCCTCCAGAAAATGTTTATGCTAGTCTTAATTTGAAAGTCTGAACATTAACTCTTTTGCCTTCTAATTTTTACCTTGTCTGGCCTGTTATCTCCCTCCCTTGGGTTTTAGGAGACTTTCTCTGCTAGCTCGAGCAGCCTTTTAAGGTCTGGTATTAAATACATATAATCAACATTCTTCTTGCTCTTCTTGGTAAGGCAAAGAGACAGAAGCCCCTCCCAGGAAAACATTTTCTCCAGTATGCCAGTCATTTTCATGGTTCTTCTCTGGAAAAATTTGCAACAACCTTTTAAAAGAAGTTGTTTCCAGTTGTTTTTCCCAACTGGAATCCACAATCTTGTATTATGCTCCACAAAGTTGTGATAAAAACATAAAATAAGCTCCCTATATCTCTGCATGTCCAAAGATCACACTAGTCCTTTTTAAGGCCAGGTTTTCTAAAAAGCATAAAAATGACATATACAGTATGCATGAGTATGTCTCATCTTGAACACCTAAATTACAAAAACTCACCAATTACAATACCACAAGTACTGTAAGTTTCAGACATGTTTCCATATGCCCCACGAGAACAGCACAGCCAGAAGAGATCTGTCCTTATGGAGAGGCTGCAACACGAACTCACTGCTTGATGGAGAGAAAGAGCCATAGCAGAAAGGCTCCATCACCACTGCTCACTGAACTACCAGCACTTGGAGATCTTGCTGTGTCGCATGCGTACTTAAATCATCTGCTGAGTCTGTTTTCTAGGATGCTGTTCAAAATTTTGCTGGTGGTACACATGGGGAACAGTCCTAATGAATGAGTTGTGCCAGGAGTCTGAGGAGAGAATGAGTATCTTCAAGATGCCAAGGAACCAGGCAAGGTAATATTATAACCATATTTACAGCTGCATAAGGAAAAAGCAGCCGCAGAAAAGACTTGGCTTGTGATGTGGCATGAGGTGCTACAGAAAGACATTTTGCAAGTTTCTTCATTTCTTCTCCCATCATTTCTCTTTCAGCTGTGAAGACCCAACTTTTTCTAAGATCCTGCTAGAAAAAAACAGGTGTAAATGGTTGAGTAATTGTTCAGATAGTATACCACATTTGTACAGCATCTGTCATTCACACAAAAGGAGAGGTGGAATTTCAGACAGAATCCCATAGGAGGAGGATACAAAATTACTATGAACAGCAGCCAGCAAGTCTAGCCTCATGGCCACTGGATTCTGCAGTGACAGCATCTCTATAGTTCTGCATACCATTGCCAATATAGAAATTTTGGCACGTTGAGATATCTACTCTCTAAAATTGCAATAAAAGCCGACAACAACCACTTTCTCTTTTTTTCCTTTTTCTTTTCTTTTTTCTTTTTTCTTCTCTCTTTTCTTTTTTCTCTTTTTTCTTTTTCTTTCCTTCTTCTCTCTTTTCTTTTTTCTCTTTTTTCTTTTTCTTTTTTTCTTTTCTTTTTTCTTTTTTCTTTCTTCTCTCTTTTCTTTTTTCTTTTTTCTTTTTCTTTTCTTCTCTCTTTTCTTTTTTCTCTTTTTTCTTTTTCTTTTCTTTTTTCTTTTCTTTTTTCTTTTTTCTTTTTTCTTCTCTTTTCTTTTTTCTCTTTTTTCTTTTTCTTTTCTTTTTTCTTTTCTTTTTTCTTTTTTCTTTTTTCTTCTCTTTTCTTTTTTCTCTTTTTTCTTTTTCTTTTCTTTTTTCTTTTCTTTTTTCTTTTTTCTTCTTTCTTCTCTTTTCTTTTTTCTCTTTTTTCTTTTTCTTTTCATTTTTCTTTTATTTTTTCTTTTTTCTTCTCTTTTTTTTCTTTTTTTTTTTTCTTTTTTCTTTTTTCTCTTTTTTCTTTTTATTTTCTTTTTTCTTTTTCTTGTTTTTTTCTTTTCTTTTATTTTATTTTTTCTTTTCTATTTTTTTTTAACCTTTTAACCTGTCAGCCTTGCCTGAATGCAGAAATAGGCCAGCAGTTCTGAGAATATATTTCTGATTATTTGATGCATTCAGCCTATACAACGTTTATCACTTATTATATTCTATAGAGATTTTTACAGTGCTATTGTTTAAGTTTTACTTTACAGCAGCAACAAATTCTCATGCCAGACTGGTGCCCAGCTGTTGTAGGCACAAACAAACAAGCAGCATGCTTTCATATATACAGTCCACAGGTGAAATTCAATTCATACCTGTTTAACAGAAACAAAATAATCTGACAGAAAACCCACTCCTCAGCTACTTTAATTTAAAGGCACTGGTACAGGCTATAGAAAACTGAGTATGGAGGATCCACAGAAGAACTAGGTCAGAAAGACACTTGGGCCTTGTCACATCACCTGTACAAGTAGAGCTTCTGAATCACTTTGAATTTTGTTTCGTTTCTTTGAAAAAGAACGATTTAATTCAACAGTTCTAAAACAGTTATCCCTGAGGGGCCATCAGCGATCTACCAGATTTTTCACAGGTATTGGACCGCAAGTGGGCCTTATGGAGATATTTAATGGGCAAGCTGACTAGGCAGTGGTCTTCCTAGAACTGGAGACATTCATGAAAAGCAAACCTGTGAGCAGTCACAGGCATGGCATAATTCCCAGGGATTTCCTAGTGTCAAGAGCTACATCTGCTGATAACTCAAACAGATCTGTGATTGCTGCAGCTTAACCTTTCAGTTGCTTCATTTACAACTTAAATCCTCACAGGATCTATACTTTAAACCTCAGAAATTCTATTGTCTTGGATGAGAACTAGGCTTCTCTTTGTGACTTATGTGCAGCTCCTGGGAGAGGGTGCCCAGTCTTTCCCCACCTGCCTGCAGCAACAGGGGCATCACAGCTTTTGCCCACTATAAACTCATTTTGCTGTAGCAAGTGTGGTTCTTTGGTTCAAACTCAAGTTTTTGGTGTATTTGGGGGTTAATATTTCATTTCTGGTGAGGTGTTTTATCTTCCTCTTTTGTTACAGTAATTGATTTGTTTTAGTTGGCCAAGATCCTCTCAGTCTGGCTACAGATAAGCATACTGCCATACTTGATTAGCTCCTTAAAATCAAATAAGAACTACTTAATAATAAACACTAATAACAACACTATCATTGTTTTAAATGCATGAGCCTTATGAGCTAAACCCACTCTTCAGGAAAATAATGAAAAATAAGGAATAATGAAATTGACAGTTTTTCCAGGCATGAATTTGCCCCTGCATACAAAAACTAAGAGATACAAGGCTCCCAAGCCTTAGCAACCTGAAACTGGTTTTATTTCAATTGTAAGTATGTGTTAAATACGGATTTGATCTGTTATGTGCTAAAACAATGGGGATATATCAGAATAACTGAAAGCTAGATTTGGAAGTCTATGTTCAGAATAAATAGCAGATATTAATTGCTCTGCATTTTTTTTTTCTATGATGCTTCCAGACTACTAATAGCTTTTCAGCACAGTATGGTAAATCAGCTTTAAGCAGAAAACAGTGCTGGAATTTTGAACAAACATTGCCTTTGCAGATGTGTGCACTTAATTTGCAAATGCCAATTTCCATGCACTTCTTCCAAAAGATTAATGATGGTAAAACTGAAAGCCTATTGTGCATGAGTTGCTGTGTAAAACCTCTGCTAGTATTACTTTACTCTGGCAAATCTGGTCCATCTTCCATGTTTACGTTAACTAGTGACAATGATCTCGCTACCACCACTCTTCTCTTAGCTCAGACCAGCAAATCCTTTCCCTCAGCAAGATACTAATCTTTAAGGATCTTCCCTGCTGTAGAAAGAGAAGCACTCAGTAAGGGACAAGGGACGGGGAAGTGCCATGTAGCGTATCTCATAACAGATGCTTGTAGGGAAGAAGGGCTAATAAACATAGTGTCTTCAAAGTATTAATTCATTTCTATCTCTGTTTTCAGAAACAGGCATAGTCTGAAAAGCATCCCAGGATGCCACTCTGAGAAGCAGGACCTGAAAGAAACATCATACATTCAGGGACTGAGCCATATTCAAGCTTGGCCTAAGTGAGTATAAAGGTGAAAGTCAAAGGAGATTGCCCTGTTTTTGATGTGGGTTTCTCTACTTTGTTTTTTCTCTTCTCATTTTGAAAGGAAAAGAAAATAATTTTGTATCTTGATATAAGGATTTTACTGGTTGCCTTTCAAAAGAAAACATGACAAGTAAATGAAGCTTTCAAGCCTGTAAAAGAATAAACCATGTGTTTAGCTCACAGTCCCAAATTCTATCCCCTTATGTAAAAGTTAAGACATACTTAATCTTTACCTTTTCCTGATCTATTTTACTAAAATAGCATAGCATCTGATCTGTCATGTTAGACAGGTAGGTCTGCCCTGTTGCAGCCAGCTGTGCATGGAAAGGGAATACAGAAAACACTGTAGGACCACGGCAGGACCCAGCCTCTTCGCTATTACTTTGAAGTATATTATTTACCCTTTTCCTAATGATTTTTTTCCTGCTTCAGAGCACCTTTTACAATTTTTTCAGGGTGCAGCACACTGTGTGGCTTTCCATGAGGAAAGCCGAGTTTTATGCATGCCCATGCTTTGCTCTCTTTGGTCCAGCTGAGGTAAACCCCTCCCTTAGAGGGAGGATCAGTCTCTGCCTGCTACAAGGTTACTTGCTCTTATGATCTTGTGAACACTGCCCCTTTCCTGGGTTTTGCCATAAGTGGCCTTTAAACACAGAGGGAAGTTACAGGTTTGGTTATCTCCAAGGAGGACCCAGAAAAGACACATAAAGACATTAGGCATTGCAAACAAACAAAAGCAGAAATCTTCCTCACTCTTTGATCAGGTCCCTGCATTATCTACTGAGAAACAAAGTCAGCAGGAAGGAGACAAGTCTTGAGTCTTCCTATAGACTGAAAAGGAAAGAAACTCAGTTTGCCCTCTGTCCTCTGGGGATACAGAAGGGGTTAGCACTAAACATCATACTGCCCCAAAGCTGCACGCAACGGGAGAGATGAGCAAAACCATCATAAAGGGTGAACGCACCTGGAAAAAAGGCTGTTCCCTTTTACAGATATGCTGTCCTTCAGAGTTTCTGCATCCTTCCATGGTGAGGCATTTGTTGCTCTGCTTTTGTTTCACTGACAGGCTGGCACACCTTTTTGCTATGGCATGCCATACAACAGAGGCTTATGTCCCCGTAGGGCATTTCCCCCTTGGCCCCTGTTACAGTTTCAGAATCCCAGTGCTTATGGGAAACAAAGGCAGTTGTAACTGGCAGTGTTATGTGTACAAGGTACACCCAGAAAATGTGTCTCTACGCTGGGCTGTGCCAGATACCTCTACTGCAGACACAAAGCAATCAAAAGATTATTACATTGTACCAGCTTCCAACAAAAGCCCGGTAAGTTCTCACTTATAGGCCATCCAAATGAATTCACAAAGGGTTTGCAAGACTGAACATACTGAGGGTTTTTCAGGATCAACTGCTGCACAGTAAGATTACTTTTGTCTTGTTGCACATGCACCAGAAAAAATTCTTCCTCTGTTTCCATATGAATGTAGCAAATTCTTCATTTTTCAAGCTTAAAAAGATCTGCCTGTCATAGACCACACATCACCTCCTCTGCTGACCTGCTTCTTCCATCCTGCATCCTCTGAAGGACTAAGACTGTAAAGTGTAAGTTTACACAACACAAATTATTCCACATGTAAAGATCATGAGGTTCCTACAGCCTGGATGGCTTCTCATCATCTTCCAGGGTCTGACAACCTCCCCAAATCCTAGGGAAGGATGCACATGAGACAGTGTCACGCCCTTTATATTAGGCTTTGCTTAAGCAAACGAGGGTGCTCCTACTTGGAACTGCTTTCTGAATTACACTAAACTGTAGCCCAGCAGGATTTGAGAACTCTTCAAAGCCCTTCTTTAATAGCAGCAGGATAGGTGCCTGTTCTAATTGCCCTGATAGAAAACCCAGCCTGTACCATGGGTACAGTGAGAAAGAAAAGCTGTGGTTTGACAATGGGAATAGTAGGACTTTCCCAGATCATTTCTCTTGTAAAAAATTTATGTTTTCCTCTTCTCCCCACTTAGATCTGCATGTTATTTTCATGTAACATGAAAACAAACACACCTACCTAACAGATCTAGCAGAGAATATGAGAAATCTCCTTTCACCCACTTGACCTCTGGACTGTGTTATCTGTCAGTTGAAATTATGTTTCTCTATAATTCAGACAAATAAGAAGGAGTCCTTCTTTGCTAAAACAAGCTTGGTGAGGGAGCAAAAGTCTCAACTATGTACAGTCCCTTGTAACCGGTCAGCACAACTTACAGCCTGGGGCCACTTGCCCTTCAGCGGATCGGAGGCAATGCCATACTCTACATGCCCCCGTGGCTGCAGACAGCTGCGCACCAGTTGCTCAGTCAGCACGTAGCCCATCTGTCCAGCCAGCAAGCCAGAGACAAGCTTAAAGTAGGAGCAGAGAGTGCCTTGGTTCCACTATGGACAAAAAACCCACAGGTCTGTTTCTCAGCACAATTCCCTTCAGACATCTGTTTAAATAAGGGCTTCATAAATTTTCATTAACATGTATAAATCCCCTCCCACATATCAATAAAACTTTATTTTAAAGAAAGAGAATGAACACAGATAAATTAATCTAAAGTTAACTATGCGGTATGTCAGCAGCCAATGAAAAACAAAGACCTGCACTCCTTTAGGATAACAACAGCTTCCCACAGGGTCCACTGTGATAATGAACTGTCAGAGTCCCAGTACCACCAGTGACAACACAACCAAACCACCACTAAATAGGATCTTTTAAAGCTGTGGCCCATGACGAGGTTGAGGACAAGTTCAGTCTCTGCCAATATGCTTTCAGCACCTAAAAGCATCTTGGGTTTGAGTTGATAATTACAGTGTGCTGAGCCAAGCAGCTGTCACTAAGGAACAGGAGCTGCCCAAACAAAGCAAAATGCATAGAAGTTTACTGCTGATTTATCACACAATAATGAAGCCAGTTACAGCCTTTTGAGGCGTGGAAGTGAAAGACAGAAGGGGGAGGGGGGGAGGGGGGAGAGGGAAGACGAAAGGGAGGAAGAAAGAGCTTTGAACATTTTGTTCCAGACAGTTTCCAAGAAAGAGGAAAACACCAGGCATGATTCAATCAAAGGATGCCCCCCCACAGCCCCGCTGTTGCTGGAGAAGTGGCCACTGGGAAGATACCCACAACACATTATTTCCCAAACACACAGATCCACTCTTTGCCGAGACATGAACTCTTGCTGATGGCAGCACACACACATAGCAGGGCAAACAAGAAGAAGAACAGCAGAAATGGCTGAATGAACTTTATTTGGGATCTGACATACAATGTCAGTATAATGAACATGACCTAAAGGAGAGTGTTACACTCATAAGCAGACTAAGTTGGCAGCTCTGACCAATTAATACCAGTTAATTTTATGGTGATAGCTAGTACACATGTATGATATTCTGTGAAAGCTTAACAGATGTCACCATAAATGATTGCTTTCTCTCCAGTGCTCTTTATATTGGGAAAGTACTTACAGTTGAATCTTCTGTAACACTTGTAGACTGAAATGAATGCAAATGTAATTCTGCCAGTCTCTGCAAGAAACCAAAAATGCATGGACCAAAAAACTTCTCACCTAGTGTCTACATGACTGTTGCTTTTAAAAAACACAACTGTTTTGTTCCAACTACTGTACACAATGATATTTACAGCAACTGTAGTCTGCACAGAACACAGATAGGCAAAATGTAGGGTTTTTTCTCCCCTTCCTTCTGAAGTTCAAGTTCTCTCCCAGAGCAATAAATACCAGCTGCCTACATACTCATGTACTTGGAAAACATTCTGGGCAGCAGTAACCAACACAAATGGCTGCTACATTTGTTGAACTGTAATGGCAGAATACCCCACACCCTTATCAGTAAAGCAAATATTAAAAATTACCAACATTTTTATTGTTACCAGTGAAACAGCTGAATTTTTGTCTCAAGTTGCTCAGAACTGGCACTTGCAGCTAAGGAAACAGGTGTTGTCTATTGATATGCACGCCACTGAGGTACACGAAGCATTATTGTCAGCCCTACAGACAAAATGTCACTAGGGTACGTTAGCTGACCACTTTACAAGCAGTGTTGATTAACTGCTGCCTCCTGCAAGACCACCATGGGCAGGAGGGCAAGTACAGACCAGCTTTTAGGAGGGACTAGTATGAAACGAGCTGGAGGGCTGCTCTGCCTTTTGGTAGTCCCAACAACCACAGAATGGTCCTCAAGCAGTTTCCAGGACTCTGTTTCCAGCCTGAACTTCTGGTCAGAAGCTAACATAATTGTTTATAAACCATTTTCAAGATTTATTAGGTAGTTTTGCCAATGTTTTCCCATGTACAACTCTCAACTAAGTAATAGCCTAGTGTGTTGCTTTCACCATTGCTTCTGTCACATTTATTTTTCCCTTGTTGTAACATTCTCTTTGATAGGAGAACGGTAATTCAGGCACATGTTCCAAGAATATAACAGGCTCTAACTGCAAAATAACCATTCCTCATTTCCATTTTTCCTTACAGAGAAACTACAGAGAGGCAACATCATTTGCTTCTGAAACCTAGACGCACACATGCATAGAGGTGAAAAAGTATTTGTCATCAGCACTTTGGCAAACAACTCTTATAAGGCGTCTGCTGAGTGAATTCCTTTATCATTATAACACCCACCTAGAAAATAAGGCCAGAAATGCTTACCTAGCTGTTTCACAACAGTGGGATTTTTTTAAATCTTAATTACTTTTTATTTGGACAGTGTCACAAAGTTATAAAGTGTAAGTTTTGTATTCATAGAAGTTCATATCTGGTATATTTTTAAAACAATGGCCAAACTCCTCACTGCCATTACCTTCTTAGTTTCAAAATCCCAAGTGGAAACTCTTCAGATATGGATTTGGTGGCAATGAATACTGCCTTTTACTATTTACAGATTCGAGCCTCCTTAAAGTTTAAGTGCATTATAACACAGGCAAAAATAAAAGCAACTGGAAAGAAAAAAATGCATTCAGAAAAAAGATTTTGCAACAACACTGTTTCTCTTGCATTGCCTTCAGTGTTATCCTGTATGCCATGAAACCAATCCTGCTCTCACTCACAAAATGTAAACTGGGAAACCATTGCGTCCTTCTAGATTAACAGTCACAAAGAGACGCTGCTGAAGAGAGCAATTAAGAAACCCACAGCATCCCTTGATTTAAGACACAAAAAAATGACTTGCCATGAACAAAAGAAAATGTGAGGTCTGCTGCTTAGCTAAGTGCCCTAATTCTTTGCTTATTCCAGTCTGTATGTAGTTAGTTTACAGTCTTTTATGTACCATCCTGCATAAAAATAAACAGGCCCTCAGGGATTAACATACCACAACCAGCACTTCAAAACTACTTGCTTTTTTGCTCCCTTTCCACACCTCCATAAATGTAAACAAACAAAGATTTCTGAACAGGAGCTACTGCAATAATTTTCCTTCATATTGAGCCAAACAGGCATCATAAATTGCAGTTGTTGCGGAAATCAGGAACAATGATAAATTGCATCCTAATGAGGGCTATTCTAACTAAGGATCATTGGGAAAAATCTCTTCTCAAGACTATTTTAAAAGGTACTTTTCCCCATAATTAACCAAGTTTAAAGCTAGCTACAGCAGCTAGGAACAAGTGGCTTAATAACCTGCATATTGCTGCTAATGCACAAAAATCACTGTGCTTTCACACACAGACCCTGCTGAAAGCCTAGTTATGGGCAGCCACGACAACTGCTGCTGCAGGACTGTGTTTTCAGTTCGAGCCCAGCACTGCAGGAGTCT
Source organism: Falco biarmicus (assembly GCF_023638135.1). Lineage (NCBI taxonomy): Eukaryota > Metazoa > Chordata > Aves > Falconiformes > Falconidae > Falco > Falco biarmicus. The sequence goes on from NC_079311.1 coordinate 42,282,534, forward strand.
GATACAACTTTCCCAAATCAGTGACAGGCTTGTCGCTGACATCAAGGGGAGCCTGAAAGAAGCAGTCTTCTTCACAAAAAAAGAGGTACATCTTGCTTCAGAAATACCTCAGAAATTGGACAGGTTGTGAGTTTGAATGAAAAGACAGCACACACATAGTAAACATGTTCTAGGCTGCAGCTTTCCACCCTGTAATTCTTATCTGCAGATATTTAGGAGAGGACCATCCACACCATAGAATTTATTGTCTCTAGTGAGAAGCATAAGACTGAACTGCTGATGGGCTTGAGAAGAGACACCAGCAAACAATTAAATATGGGCAGGGTGCAGCATGAACTCTGAAAAAAAGAAAAGGAAGACAACTAAACTGCTCCAGTTCAAAAGAAAGGGAATCTCCAGACCTCAGCTGATTAGTAGTGCTAATCAGATTTTCTCCTGTATTCTCGCTTAAGCATTTTAGGTCCTGTTAACTTAGATACCTTCATCCTGAACAGCCTTTTACAGCTGCTCAGGAACAAGCCTAACATCTGCCCTGCAAAGACTCCCCTTAAAGATTTTATACAACATTTTAATTAAATTCTATTCCTAATTCAGCAAGAATTTGCCCATATCCAAACCAACATCACAGCCACTTGTTTCTGCACAGTGAAGATTTTTTTTCTGTTACACTAGACAATCGTATTTGGGGTATGCTTAGAAAAAGACAGAAAGTTTTGCTAGCTTATTTATCACTACCTCTTAGTAACTCAACTTTATTTCAATCCACATATTGCACAGCTGCCAGGCTGTTGGAAATATGTCTGCATCCCATTTGGTTAGTTATCCTACAATTTCAAAAGCTCCTGATGTCCTATGGAAGTTTGCAGATGTAGTTCCCTCACCCTCCCCAGCCACAGCATGACAATGCATGCCAGAATACACGCTCTGACACAGACTTTGGAGATGGCTGTGGAAAGATAACACAATTTTGTGATAAATTCATTATGATCAAGCAGCACCAGTTAAAGCAATCACTCTCCTGACCAAAGAAATAAGGGAGGAAAAGAAAAACAAAAACCCCCAAGTCTTCACTTTTCTGATGTCCTGTTGCATCAAAGCACAGGCTGCAACAAGCTGAGAAAGTGTAATGTGCTTCAACGTCTTTTTCAGTTGCTATGGTACAGTTTCTTATGGAAAATTCCTTGTTCTGCGTGATGTTTTTCCTGCCTCATTTGGGATGGCAGAACCGTTCCTTGTGTCACCTGAGAAACCGGGCTGTCAGTTTCCACCTATTGGTGAGAAAGAAACTCATCAGCAGCAGAACTCAATGGAAAATTTCTCGGGTAGAAGTTTCTGCGCTGGAGGCCAACATGACCAGGGAAGAAGGACGGATGGGTCAGAGGCCACGAAGGAGATCTGGCTGCCTCCTCAGGGTCAGCCACAGATTTCCTGCGTGAGCTGGGACAAGGGATTTAATTCCTGGGACTCCCTGCTCATGCAAGCAGGACAACAAAGCATCCTTCCCCCATTCCTCACCCTGTGCATGAAGCCCCAGGTCTGTAACCTGCCCAAAGGGCAATCAACTAGTTCCAGGTTACAGGAGCGGGGCCATAGCCCAAAAGCTCTTCAGGCAGGGGTTATTTGCAGGTGCAGAGTCCCACAATGCTTCGCACACTGAGGTCTTGTTTGGAACTTGAGGCTCTAAAGAAACACGCACAAAGAATAATAAATAATCGCCTTGGTCTCTGCTCTTAAGGAAAAATATCAACATAGGCAAGGAGGAGAAACTCCACCTTCACCATACAGCCAAGCAGGAAAAAAAAATTTGGCTTTTAGAGGAGATCTGCACTCTATTTTCTGCATAGAAAAAAAAAAAAGGTATTGCAGCATCACACTAGTGATAAAAAACAATCAGGGATAGTGCCTTTTCACTAGGGGAATTTCTTTTATGGATTAGTTGGAAGTAATCTGATTTTAATGCAACATTTTTCCTATGGGAATGTTTTTCTTAGAATCAAAAAATAATTAGATTCCACCACTTTTGATTCTTGACGAAACCAAAGCATGGTTAAAAAAAAAAAAGAAGAGGCGTTAACATTTTAATGCAGTTGGATACCTGCCGTATTTCAGAATGCCAAAATTCCCAATTCCCATGGGCTCCCTATGGTGATGAGAAGAGCTTTTGACCTCTCTGAGGAAATGGGTTTAGAAAATAATAAATGCATAAGGACTTGAAAAGAGACTCTTTTAGTAATGTCTATCATGAGAATGAAGAGCATTCAAGATGTGACAATGCAATTGCACTCCATGGGAAAGATTTTCTGTTGGTGCCAATATTTAAAGCTCCATTGACTTCAGTGGAGTTTCACCCCTTAATCCAAGAAGGTTTGAACTTGTTGGATATCTCTTGCAGTTATATACAACCACTTTGGTCTTTTAGAGTTCTTCCCCTTTCCAGATAAGTTCAACAAGAAACTTAATGGAAACAGGTGTAGGAATGAAAGAAAATATGCCAAATATTAATTGAACACAAGTCAGGACATTCAAAATTTCGATTCCCACAGCACTGATTTCAGCATAAAGACAGTCAAAAATTTGACTGAAAAATATTAATGGTGTAAAATAGTTTCAAATATTCAGCAGAAGGAAAATGCTGATTTTCAGTCATCTTTGTGGGTTTCTAAAACAAAGAATCAATGTCAACATTCTAAAGTGAAACAAGCTTTCTCCCACCACCACCCGAATCACCAAAAAAAAAAAAAATCTTACCCATACTTTTGAAATATTTTCCCAAATACGCTTTTCATTTTAAAATACCGAATTATTTATAATTTATTGAAGATGCACATTTTTTCATTTCAACATTTCAGTTTGAAACTTGAGACAACATTGAATCAAGTGCCCTCTGCTTTAACTTACATGCTGATTTTAAAGCAGAAAGTAATTTTGAAATGCTGAAATCTCTCACAGGAGGAAAATTCTATTTTTGAACAGCTTTACTTCTGTGCATTTAAAATCTCAGCTATTACTGTGGAACTTTGGAGGGGGAGGACTTGTACTGAAGATGGAATAATTCAGTAAAGGCTGCATTATTCTGGTAGGACCTTCAGCTCTCACTTTGCATTATGGTGGAGGAATCACTCTTTCAAGGCTTTCACCAGGTGAAGAACTAGATACCAGTCTCATTCAGAAGCCCATGCAGGATGCCTGCACATCAGCATATTGCTCCACTAATAATTTTCCTCTTTCTTATCCATGTTACCAAATTTGACTGCCAAGAAACTTATCGGGTAAAAATCACGTGCAAGACCTAATGAAGTTATAGAAGTTTGAACCAAAACCCAAGATTTGCATACAACTGACTTTTGACAAACTTTACATCCTGATCTGAATGCTGAGTTAAAAGTAATTGCTCAGAAAATCTCTCCCAGACTGAACAAAAATTACAATCGTCAAAGGAGGATTCTGCAATTTAATTCCTATACTACCTCAAAATGCTAATCAACATACAAAACCTTTGGAAGAGCTAAAATTTCACATATAACAGTATCTTTCTGCTAGAACCCACCATTAGCGACGTGGCTCATTGGTGAACTTGGCAGTCCTGGGTTAACAGTTAGACTTGATGACCTTAAGGTCTTTTCCAACCTAAACGATTCTATGATTCGACGATTTGGATTATGATGGGCCACCTCATCTTCAGTAAGGTTGGTGCTATTGCATTAATATTCATAATACAAAGCCAATGCAAATCATGATACCTGTTAAATATCCAGTCCCTTTGATAATCACAAGAACTGCTGTTATATTTCCCTTGTCCCAGCATCCTAATAATCTTTCTCTTCATATCTCCAGCAGCACAAGTAGCAGCTGGGGTCTGGAGGTACAGGGCATGGGCAGTACAGAAATAAACGGTGACCCAGAAGAGCTTTTTGCTCTTCAGCTGTCTTGTACTCTGTTGATCCTTTCACACTCCCCAAAGATCTGAGACATTTTATAATTATGACCATCATGGAATGTCATCAGGGATTCAAGAGGACTTCCCTCCCGAACATCCAGAGAAGCAATAAACCTCAGTTTAAAAGCTATAAAACAAAATCAACAAATGGTTAAAGCTGCAGATATAAGGCCCTGTCATGCCAATCTCCAGTTCTCTTCTGTGCTCCAGAGAAGTGTGGATAAAATTCCCTTCACAACCCAAGCCAGATACTCAAGTAGTTGGCTGTCAGGATGAAATGCAGGAACCAGGGAAAGCTCAAGGAACACACTGGCCGAGTGAAAGGCAATTAAAAAGATCCTTAATCAAACACTGCTGCTTTTAACAAGTCAGATAATGCATTGAAAGCAAAGCCTACTTGCCCAAACCCTTTTGATTCCTGAATCCAAATCCTGAAGTTGGGGAGGGCAAAAACTAGGTAGTGACTTTAATTGCTTGAATTTTAGAGCAGTACAGCTGCAAAATATTGGCTTAATTGGAGTAAATGACCAACAGGCCATTTTTGTCTGTCTTATCTTTTGTTTTTTCCTTTTTCCTCCTGCACCCTCTCCTTTTTCTTTGTCTGGGAGAGGGAGATTTTTACACATCAGTGTCCCACCTGGTGCCACTTCTTACTGGAGCCCTCTCTTGTTATTGCTTGTATACATGCAAGTTCCAAACTTTTGTGTTTTCCCTGCAGTTTTCCTATTGTCTGAGCATGATTCATCTGCTTCATCTTTGAGAATGTTGGTTCAGTTTCATCCCATCTAACAAGTTTTATTAGTAATTGTGTCTCTGAGTCTGTATTTATGATGCTATGTGTAGAACAGTGTCACCTTTAACAACATGCCTGCTGGCTTAAACAACAGAGATTAAGAATATTTTCTCCATGTTTACAACTCAAGATATTCCCTGTAGTAAAGCCTGAGGACATACACTGAATTCCGTTCATATAGAGCAGCTGCCTGTTAAAGGTACCAAGTACTGTCTTTCCTTTGTTCCATAGTCTTGCTATAAAAGTACCTATTATTAAAAGACTGAATATATTCATACACAAGCATTCATGGCTGTGCGTTTCATAAATCTTTTAATTGGGTTGATGATGAAGGGAGAAGAAACTTTTGTCTCCTGTGAATCAAACCATCACCTTTTGTGGATCAGACTGCGTAGTAGCTGCTCAAAAGTGCAGTTTTGTTTACAGTCATCCTACAGCTTGCACAACTTAATACCGCATGCCAAGAACCTCAGTAAGTCAAGCGTATCAGGATGCAGAAATCTTTAGCTTGCACAGTATTAAATAGCTCATGAGTTTACTTAAAAGCAACAACCCAAAATCTTATTCCAAATACACTCTTTGTCAAAGACAATGAGGTTTGTCACAGACAAGGCTAGATAAAGCTTGTTCCTTCACAGAATGTGAGATACAAAAAAACCAGTGCTCACTGGTTTTGGCTCCAATGTGTTCAAATCGGCTTTGATCTATAGCTACCTTAGCCTGGTTATCCAGGGAGCTAACATGCCGTGCAAAACTCCAGCTCAGCACTGACATGGCTTCTCAGGATCTGCCAGCAGAAATAAGCTTGTGACCACAGAGAGTTTATACCCAAGCATGTAAACTAGTATTTCCTTCTCTTATTATAAAGAGCATGGAGACCTAGGAAAGATATAAACCCAGGATTGCTTATCATTCCTGAGACTGCATTTCCATTAAAATAATTACCCTTCTTTTTTTGAAAATGAAAATTCCAGCAACGAGATATGTTTCTGCAGCAACTTTGTTCTTAGCACTTCTTTGAATTTGCCTGTCTTTCTGAGGGGGATACCTAAAAAAGCCCTCTATAAGAGGAGAGAAATTCAGTGAACTATTCTGACACAACTTTTCTGCAGCCTGCTGCCATATTTCTTTATCACGGGCCAGAGACTGCTATCTCAGACATTCAAATGTCTCCAGCACAGCCTTCGGCTGCAGTCATGGAAGAATCAAAGTTTCAGGAAGACAGCTCTTGAGACAGTTCAGCTAACGAATAGCGTGGATTTTAACACGTATTTTTTGTGTTTGTATACAGTATGCTCATAGAGAAAGTTCATAGAAAGCATAACAAAATGTTTCTTAAAAGATTTTATGAACATTTGGATGGGATGAGTGGTCCGATGAGGTCAAGAAATCACTATGGGTGGGCTCAGCCTTTTACATATGATGAAAAATAAATACTGCATGCTCAGGCAGAGAGTCTCAATTCTAGACAAAAACAAATAAAATTCAAAGACTTCTTTGTACATTTTCTCTCCATTACTAAGAAAAACACCCAATGTTTTTCTGTGCTTTAACCATAGAAAGTGCTCTACATGCCTCTGTGTGCATATTCTGTCAATAAGCACAACGTTGAGATGACTAAGCTGTCTTCTGTGGGAGCACTGAACACCTGTGTGTTGTGCTATCTTGAAACCACCCTACCTTGCAGAAAATTTACCAGTCCAAGAAAAATGTCTTACCAGTTTGTTTAATGTTGCCATCTACCACAGTCCTGTTTCAGATGTTGAGGCTAAACTCAAAACACAGAGATCAATAAGCTCGAAAGTCTTATGTTGATTAAAATGGGAAATCAATTCTGAATTGGGTCTCTAGAGAAAAGCTATCACTGCCCCCCAAAAATTGAAACTTCTTTTTTCTTCCTCATTTCTGAAAGGTAACACTTTACTTTGCACTGTGTTTATTCCTCAATATGGTACAACTTCAGGGTTCTCTGAAACACTGCCATTAAAAGAAGAAAAAAAATGTAACCTTAAAGTGTCATACATGGTGTAAAACCAATTCCAGCAAGGAAACATGCTGTATCAGAATGCATAATGCAGAAGTCTTCAATGAGAGTTGGGAAAAAGTCACCTTCTAACAAAATAAGAATCGTTGCAAACAGCTGGATTCAGATTAACTTTCAGAAGGATTCACTGCATCTGCAAGGAAAGCAAAAGGCTTCTGCCTTCCTCTCCAGAAGCAAAAGCTAAGACAAAAGGGGAATATGTTCTGCAAGAAGGACTGTGTGAATTTGAGGCTTGAGTCTGTGCTCCTATACCACGTCTTCAGGTTGGGAACTGTAATTTACTGTGCCTGAAACCACACATCACTGAAAACAGGTACCTGATGTCTCCTCTCAAGGTTAGGCACAAGGCTGAAAGGACCCTTCGTGCAAGGTTGAGTTGAGCACAGGGCTTTTGGGCTTCATGTCTGATGCCTGCTGGGGCTGGCGGTGGCAGCTGAAAGGGGTCCAGCCTGCAAATCCAAACTCCCCAGTGATGGCCAGAAATTGAGGCAACTTCAGGTCAAAGCCAGTTTACACCTGTAGGCAGCCATGGGCTGAAGGACAGCAAACTTGCCTCTGCCCTTTCCCTGCTGCAGAGGGGTGGGCAGTATTCCCTTCTCCAGGCACGCTGTGATTTTAGTAGGGGTTCAAAGCCCTCAGGGCAGTACCAAAGGCTCACCCTGGTCACTACATTGGGAGCAAGACATTAATGCACCTCTAATGATGCTACACTGCTTCATGTCATTGCCTGCCAGGACAGATGAGGGTCAGCTCTCTGCTGCAATGACTGGGGATGCCAGCAAGCTGGCCTTTTAGCTGCTTCTGATCCCTTTTCTCCTCTGCTCTCCTGGTCCTGAGGGTTTTGGCCACAGGAGGATAAAAATACATTTCTGTTAATGTCAGGGAAGCTGCTACATACTATGCAGGGAATATTAGCCAGTCTATTAGACAGGGCTAAATAGCTAAAAAGTTTTTTAGTTAAAAAAGGACATAAATTTTTATGTCACAGAGCATAAGCTAATCTCGGTGTGATGGAAGAGCTGGAAGAAACATACTCCTTAAGGTTTATTAGATATTTACTTGATGAAGGGTTTCTAATAGGTACAGTACCAGCCATATTTAGGTACCAGAAAAGTTACTACTGAGATCCACCGTAGCAATTTGTCCGTTACTGAACTTAGCAGATAAAGTATGCAAAATGAGGTGAGAATTTAGCATCAACATAGACAGGAACAGCATTGCTGGTCAATGATAACACAAATGATTTTATTCTCACCTGATGATACAGCACCTTTGTGCACGTCCCGTTGCACAAGTGGACTTCACAGACTGAAGCATAACAAGCACATAAGAACATGGACAGTCCTGGAAAGAGCAACCCTGTGTAACAGGATGCTTCCACTTCTAAATCAGAGGATGAAGAATAAGCCCATAAGCTTTTGCCTTACACTTTACCACCCAAAAAGGAGCTTTTTAAGCTTTCCCACACAGTGCTGGTCAGTGCTTTTCCATCTGGAGACAATCGCATTGCTATTCCAGCCTCAAGAGCCTCCGGAGAGGAGACTGCAAATACTGCAAAACAGTTGCTTTTCTTCTGATGAGAATAAAACAGGGACAAGACAAATCATGTCCTCCTGCACAAGCAGTTGGAGCAAATCAGTTGTGCATTGTTCTTTCTTTGCCAAAGGCTGACACTGAGGTTCTTTTGTTTCTTTTCCATTTGTTTCTCCATTTTTCTGTTCCTCCCTACTTTGTGTGGGACATGTTCCCCTTGATGGTATTGTTTTCAGCCTTTTTTTTTTGTTGTTGTTAAGGCAGACACAGGCCTTCCAAGTTGTGGGCACCAAAAAGAGAGCACATCCTTGAAAGACAGCCTAAGAAACCAAATCTAAACAAATTCTAAGCAACACTCAGAAACAGACAAGAGTTGTGTGGGAATGGCTTCACTTCAGCAGTTTCTAACTGAAAATGTAGCTCAAAGAAATATTCATAAAGGCAGCTGAAAATTCTGTCAAACCTGTATTTCCCTCAAAATGATATAAACTAGAGTTTGTCTGAAGTTAGATTTGGCTTCTCACTATCAAATCTTGTGAATAAATAACCACATGATAGAGATAGCCACTCCATTTTCCAGCCTTTCTTTCCACTGCTGTGGGAAACAAACCAAGGTGGGAGGTGGGAAGAGGGGAAGGAAGAAGCTGTGTAGACAGCTTCACTTCCCACCTCCTTAACTCCGACTCCAACCCTCCAGTACATCTTGGTGTGCTCAAGGGATCCTTTTGGAGACTGAAAGCATTTTCCTGCAACCTGTGACCTGTACAACTACTGACTTTCAACCACTTTTCAAAGGCATTTAGGTAGCTAAAGGCAAAGCAATCATTTACTGGAATTGTCCAGAGTACTAAGCTGACTAACACTCTGATTTCTATTGATCAGGCTTTACACTTCCAACCTGTCCAGGGGCTTTTTAGAAAACCAGTTAGCTGTTGATTTAGAACCTGAATGCCTTTGAGATGCTCCTTTCTTGTGTCTAGCTGACATATGAGAATGGAATTTAGATTCCCAAATGAAGAAATTAAAAAAAAATAATCCCTAGACAGATTATTAGTTATACAGAGATAGGCTGCAGTTCAGGTGATAATTGGTATGCACACATCACATACTATTTCTAAATGCAAACAATACCCCCATGCAATATGTTTGGCATTTAAACATTTAACTGCTTCCAAAAGCTAACGAGCCAGTTGCTAGCCAGAGGTACGGCACAACTTTTCATCAACGTAACTTAACGATTTCAGACCTCACTGCAGGGTTCTGCCTTGGGTAATTTGACACTTTTTTCCCCCTGAAGGGTTTTGTACTGCAATCACAGTGATTCTCCTGCAATCTGCTAATAATAGTCTTCAATTATCATGGGCATCGATGGGCTAGAGATAACACTGACTAAGTATTCACCTCACACCAGACCTGTATGCCTCTTGACTTAATCCACATAGCAGCCTTTGAAGAGCATAACCCATCCTCTGTGGAATGCCCTGCCCAACCATAGGCTGCGAAATTCATACGAACCCTCCTGGCCTGGGAACTGCTGAGTTCAAGGGCTGCCCGTCTGTCCTTGTGCCAGTCCTAGTCCCGCTAAGCAGGGCCCCTTCCGCATCCTCAGCTGAGAAAGCAGCTGGTACTGAAAGGTGCTCCTGCTTCTGTTCCACAAACCAAAAGAAAACTAGCTTAAGAGAAAGTGGGGAAGGGAGGGGTCTAACAGATGACCACAAAGATAAGTTTCAGCAGTTGGGTTTTTGTTTCTGTTAATTAATGACAAAAGCATGTTCTTGGAATTGTCTACCCGTGCAATCATATTTTTTAAATCAGTCAAAAATGCTGAGCTCAGGTATTTTTATTATACAGAATATATGTCTAAGTTAAATGGGTATATTAATTAAACACCTTCCGGTGAGAAAAAAACAGCCTTATTATTTTTCCCCAACTGCTGTTGTGGATAATGAGAAGCCTGTTGAGTGGTTTATTTAACAAGTTAATGCTGGAAAAAAAAAATATATATTTGAAGAGTATTACAGAATATTTCAGAATATTACCAACTGTGTAACTTTTATGATTGACAACATTTTAAATGGCTGTTTATTAGGTTCCACATGCTGCTGGCCTACCCTATGTCCACAACACATGCAGTTAAGCCTGAGACAATGCAGAGCTCCCCAGCAAAACCCTGTCAAAATCAAACCAAAACACACTCACACCTTATGATCCTTGGTGGCATTTCTGCTGGGAAAGGTTTTCCTAGACAGAATGATAATCAGGATGCATAGACACAGGATAAAAAAGGTTTGGGTGTTTAGCCACCCCAAAGCAGGTGATAAGCACTCCTGCTTGCAGCAGAAGATGGGGCTGGAGCGGGAGCTTTCCACATCCCAGCTGCATGTACCTACCACCAGTGGGATGCAGTGGGGAAAGTACTTCTCTCACAGTATATGATAGCCAGTGATGTAGGACAGGGAAGGACAGCTCAGATGAACTCCTGCTGGGCACATGGGCTGCCATACAAGCCAACAGGCGCCCGTTCATACACAGAAACACATAAATAGGAGGGGCATGCATATATTCAGAGTGGGCCATGGACTATTCTGCAGTTCTGATGGCTCCAGGTATAACGTAACCCATTGCTATCCAGAGCCTCCCTGCAGATCTGCAAGCTTGCAAAGCCAACTGCGTGGTGTCCCCCAGCATACAAACTCTAAACTGCTCTCCAAAGTCACAGTCTCAAGGCACTGACAGCCTTAATTCCTCAAAGAGCGAGAGGTGTGAAGATATTATACACAGCTGAAAAACAACACGGCTCACACTGCAACTGTGAAAAATACTACCCTGTCTTGACCAATGCTTATTGTGGACAACTGTACTCCTGATCCTTTTCTCCCCAAATTAATCTTTGGGTGAGTTTGTGCTCAGGGCGAGCTGCATTTTACATGCTCATGTTTCTCAGTAACAATGCACTTGCTTGGAGCTCAACTCAAGAAAGTTAGAAGTAGGGTTTACAAAAAAATTTTGGCTACAAAGTTATTTGATTGATTTCTGATTTTCATGTACTTTCATATTTATTTTTCCCCCATTTAGCTTAAATGTAAGTACTATCCATTTAACCACTGTCACATTATTTTCCCATTACGCTTCTACCACATATAGAGGTTTCTGTAGATAAAATCAACATCCATAGAACTTAGCATGCAGCAGAGTCTGAAAGGCATAATTAATCATTACAATACAAATGTAGTTATTTGTCATTTATGTATTACTGATTTAGCTGCATATTTTGGTGCCAAAATAGTGTATGTGCTTCTGATATAGATGTATTGTCAAATCACAAACTCAATGTGGCGACGCCACTGCGAATACATCTACTAAAGAAGCATCATGTTGTTTTTTTTATTTTGACTAATACCCTAATTGCAGAGAATGCTTTTGCATGTGTTTAATTTCATTTCATCTTTCATAAAGTTCTTAAGTGTGCTCTTCACATGAAGCCCACAGTTGAACTTGATATTGACAGTGCATTTCAGTACTCTTGCTGAAGAAGAATAGTGTACTTATTTGAAGTTTACCTGACAAATTTGCACAAGACGGTGCACGCTCTACCTGAATGTTGACAGTGGACACTTCCTGAGAGTGCATGTTTCATGCTGTCTTGCTTCATGCTCTGTCTCTGCAGTTGAAATGCATGTCTCCTTATAACATCCACTATTTAGCCGGAAGTATGTTTCATGTGCTGTACTTCCAGGTGATAAAATACACACGCTATTCATAAATTAAAGGTGAGAGTCCAAGCTGTTCTTTCTTGTAGTTGCATTTCCAGCATTTAGACTCTCAGAGCAAGTAGTTTACTGAACAATTCACATCACAGAACAACATTCTGTGTGATGAAATGCAAATATTTTGCTGAAAGCATGATTCCTTGCTTTTTTTATTAGATGTAAATGGACTTCACAAACATATCAAGACTGCAACACGAGTCACTTCTGGGGGAAAAAGTGACTCTATAGATTCACCTTTACACTAAATGTGGAAATACTCCTTTTTATCCAATTTGGAATTTTTAAGGAGGTAGAAACCCAAGCTTTTCAAGTTGAAGGCTTCTGCCTTTGGGAGAATTTCTTCCATCTGGTTGGAAAACAAAAAAAATGCAGGTCTCAGAATGAGCAGCAGGAGTTAAAAAAATCTAATTTATCATGAACTTATTTATTCCGTGTCATGTTTTATTTGTTGGGCAAAGGAAATATGTGACCATATTATTGGGAAAAGTCTCTGAGACTCGGTATGCTATGGCCTCTGGGAGCGAAATCTCTCACCCAGTTAACAAAAGTCAAATGCAACTAATGAAATATACCACCAATGTATATGGCTGACATTTCTGACGTATGTAGGATGATGAACAAGTGCAAAGACACACATTTTAAATCATGATTGCAATCAGGGATTAAAACATTAAATCAAACATACCTACATACAACTTTTTTCAGCCAATATCATTCATATATTTACTTAGCCGATAAAATATCTCCAGAGTAAAGCACACAATGGGATCAGGACGATTAGCAAATACAATATCTATATCCCTCCTTGTAATCTCAACCTCATTCATATTTGGCTTTCAGCATCTAAAGGTTTTTTGTTTTCAGCATCTGAAGATCCTGAAGTGAGTGCTCTGTTAAGCCTTCCAACCTCTGAATCCTGACAACAAATGTCAAGACTGGCAAGCTGAGCAAGGTTTTTCCTCCCGGTCTGGATTTTACTAAGATTGATCAGTTTTGCTCCTCTGCATTCTGGCTGTTGAGGTCATGGTGTCTTCTGTAGGGAAATGAGCTGCTTATAAATTTTCAGCTCTGCAGACTTTGGGAGTTGACGGAAAATCCCCAAGCTTAAGGTTTAGCTGGCTAAGAAACCACTACAGCAGCCTTTCTGTTGTGGTCACTCAGATATAAAAGACTTTCAAAAGACATGGAAATGCTAACAGACTGTTTATTTTAAGAGACCTTTCTTCTATGCACAGGGACCAACTCAGTCTATTTTTTACCATGTAATGTGTGTCAAGAATTACCCCTGTTCCTCAAAACTGTAGGAAAGTGTAGGATGACAGATACAACCTGGAACATGCCATAACTTGTTACATGTGAAATAAAACCAAATGGAGATTGTGTGCTGCAGGCAGCCTGTGCATTGCTATTTTCTTCAGGACACAGTGTGTGCAGAATAAGCAGCACACAGAAGTGAACAAATCTGCTGCTCTGGGTCAGAGGCCTGTCAGATCCCTGCAGTGCAGAGGCTCTCTTGGTGAATCTTCCTTTGTGTCTGCAGCTTTCATATCACCAGACTCTAATGTCCCAGCTTTGTAATGAGAACACACGTACCCAGCAAGGAAATACATGCTGGGGCCAGGCTCTGCTGTGAGACTCTTGGGGAAAGGATGCCTGAGAAATACAAACTGGGTGACCACAACCCCTCCTTCTCTTGAACCTACTTTCAAAATATGGACAACTACTTTTTTCACACCAAATGACCTGTTGTTAGTGATACAAGGTCTGGGGAGAAGGCTGTCAGCCTACTCCAAAACAAAGACAAACCAGTCCACCTTGCGAAGTGTGAGGGGTCGGTCAGGGTAGTGGTCAGGGCCATGGAAACAACTGGGTACCAAACTACAAGTAGCTGTACCCTTCCACAAATGGTCTGGGAGAGGAAATGCAACTCAACGGGTCCTGGCATCTGGCTGTCCCCCTCTGCTCCCTGTGGCAGCCGTGCCAGGGCCATCACCCCAGGCTGGTAGAGCGGGGTCAGCTCTGTGCCTTCTATGCTCAAATGCTCCTAAATAATGAAACTGAGTTTAAAAAGAATCACAATCTAATGAACAGAATAGAACTAAATCCAGTCCTGCGGTTTTTTCCGTTTCCTCAGCCTTCTGGGGTCTGGCTCACATTGACAAGACTTTCTTCACATTTTTTTTCATTCTATCTAAAATGAAATCTGACATGATCACCAGACTCCAAGACCTATGACTTTAAAGAGAAAAGTCCAGTACTGTGGGAGTCATAATAAAATGGTAAGAATAACACCCTTACAAAAGCAGAGTATTTCTACAACTTTCCTGCCTAATGGGCACAAAGTCTGGCTACGTATATGTTAAAAAGAAATCTATCGTTAAAGGACAAGGAAGGTCAGGAGAAGACTGCTATTGCATTTAACGAAATGGTGTAACAATCTGTAACATGTAAATGAATATCTCTAAGCATAACTTGAAAAGTTCAGTGTTCAAAATAAAAGAGGAATGTTCTCAAAACTTATGCCTTTAAAATTAGCATCACCCATGCAATTAGCAATTTCACCGTGGAACTGGAGCTATAGACTGTAAATTCATATTTTCAAATGAGCAAAATAAATCAAAATTAATTTATAAAAATTAATTCTACCAACTTGTAATCAACTGCAGACTTTCCCTAGGAGAGGCCAACTGGAAGTACCATAATTATTATCTAAACTGTACATTCACACTCCTTTACTTCAGGGAACACAATCCCAAACTGCAGAAATGTATATGAAATATTAGGACTATCTCATGAATATACCCAACTTTCTCATATGAAAGCCACAATCCACACCACATCGTCTGAAAGACAATGGCTATGTATCTGGCCAACCAATGAAAATATCTTGCCATTAAACCACCCACTAACTAATCAACAAGCCTATCCAGTATGCTATTTTCCATCATTGATAATATCTTTAGGAATCAAACTGAGTGAGTTCCAAGTATGGATTAGCTGAACAGTGCAAACTGATGTCAGTGCAGCTACTATTTATCCACCCTGAGGGATGTGAAACCTGGAGCTTACAAACAGCCCCATGAAAAGGCAAAGCTCCAGCCTTCCTTTCAGTTGCACCCAAAAAACCAGCGACTTCGTCAGGGGGAGTAGGGGTTACTGGAGTGATGTTCAGAGAAAAATTTGATTCTCAAAATCCCAAAACCACCTGCAAGCAGTTTCTTACCAAAGTTCTCCCCTAAGAGTCTCACCCTGGGCACTTCCACTGACATTTCAGACACACTCTTTCCTCAGGTTTTGCTTTTCACATTACTACCAATGCAGCAATGTTATTTACTGACTGCATTTCCACCATTTATCATGGAAATGTAATAGTAATGGCCTGATATATTCAAAGCACTGGGCTGTAAGCTAAGTGATGAATGAAGAAAGTCCATAGCTGTTCATAGGGAGCCTGGCCTTGTTTCTTCTGTCCTGTTTCAATAGGTCTGGTAGGTTGGGTTGACAACTTCAGAAACTACAATTTCTGTGTGGAGATGTAGAAGACTAATTTGAAGAAACCAAATAGCTTAAGGGCTGTGCCATCTTGTAAGATTAGTGAAGCTGACCATGTAGCAATGGTTAGCATCTACATCCAAAGATATTACATCGTCCACTTGATTTCAGGGGACAAAAATCTTTGCAAGGGGTGGCATCCAAGCAAGGTTTCTGCACCTGGTGAGGTTACTTCACTACAAAGTTATGGCCTGATTTTCAACAACAGCTGAACACTGTTGGTAATTCCCAGGAAAGAGTTCTACAGGCTGATGCTAATACAGCACAACCTGATTTATAATGACTTAAGTGCAAACAGCATTTCACCATGTCCAGGCTGTGGACTCTCTCTCACACATCTGAAATCAGAATTGTCACTGTTAGCCAAATACTGCCAAAAAGGAAATACCTTTTGATTTCACACAAAAAGGAACGAAGAAGTCTGGTATATGTCTGAAACATGTCTGTGCAACACAGACTGTAAACTTTCAAGGTGGAAATATTCAAGATACTGGAGTGGCATATGAGCCCATCAGCCAGGAGAAACCAAGGAAAGGAAAGTAAAAGCCAGGAGTGCTGGGACAGGGTGTCAGACAGACAAGTGCTGAAGAAGCATCTGTGAGTTTGCTGGCAAGGAAAATGGGTAGTTACAACGATGAGCAGCTGGAGTGGGAAATCCCCATTGGAAGATGAAGAGTAATTTTCTACCATTATGTTAATTAAAGGTACAGATGAGCATTTGTGCTGAAACTTGGGACAGAAATTCAGTTGTTCTGAGTGATGACTGGAACCTAACCCCTCAAGCTGATGGGTCTTTGGTCTTCACCAGTTTGCTTTTCCCACCTTGAAAGCTGTCTCTCAAGGGAGGAAAGTGATTTAACTTTTAGCCCGAGACTGACTCTTCAGAAGCCATCACTTTTCAGGATTTAGTTATTCAGTAGTGAAAGTACCGATTCACTGATACAGTGATGGAATTTCAGACTAAAGTGATCGCAGACAACACTAGATTTATTTTTTTAAAACAGATACTTCTAATGCTTTGCAATGGAGCTTGATATACTGTATTCAGAAATGGTTATCTGTAGATAAGTCAAAATATGGCTTAAGTAGATAACAAGAAACTCCACTTGTTAGTCACAGCAGACTTACTCCTTCAACTTCTGTGAAAACTGCAATACAATCTGCGTAGTTTCACCTAGCTCAAAGTCTCACCTCCTTCCACATACCAACATACACTAAATACATAAGAATCTTTTCCAGCATGACGGTCAGTGTTGCTGTGTTTAATCCTATCAGACAATGGAATTCAGACCAGATAGGAAATAAACATAAATGCTAATTATTTTGCTGGACATGAGAAATCCAATGACATCTGGAGCTGGCATTATTGTAAACAGGAAAAAAGTTCGAGAGCTACTTAGCTTAGAGGTTTATAAATACCAGATATACACATCAGGAGGAAGTTGTCAGGTTAAGAAAGGACAAGTGCAGCTCTGTAACAATAAGTGAGTGAGAGAGATGGAAAAAGAGTGTATGTGAAATTATTTCTGGGAAGATCATTTTTGTCTGAGATAATTTTAATTGCACTCTTTACTGGACAGATGGTTAGTGTGGTAGGAGCAATCTGCCTTGGTTTATACACTGACACAGTTTACCTGATTATCTTTGCTGAACTAATAAAACCACAAAGACTGGGACCACCATGGCAATGTGGCAGAATGCAGAGCATCAGCCCCACAAACCTCCCCAGAGCACCACAGTAAAGTCTTGAGCTGCACCCTGCAAGCATTTATACACAAACTGAACCTCATGTATTGTGATTAATTTCCCTGACACCATGTGGGTTTCATTGCAGCACAGAAAACCAAACACAGACTTACGTATTTTTAGGATCAGGACCTACTTAGCACTAGTCAGCCATGATTTAATGCATCTGTACTTAATGTGCAGCTCACTAAATGTGAGGGAATTCTGCGTTTTGGTACAGTTTGGTTTTTTCCCCTGAACAGAATGTATGTTGTTTCGACATTAATGCTAAAAGTTAAATACTCTGTAGTCACTGATGTTTACTTAAACAATTATAATGTTGTCTAATGCAGCTGAGAATGAAGGTACAGTAGCCTTGTATTTAAAAGCACGGTCTTTTATTTAACATTAGAGAGCTCTAGTGGGCAAGCTGCCCATTTCTGATTCCCTAGCAGCCTCTATTATTCACAGGAATAAATGTTTGGATCAGAATGCATCTGTAGAACATTTTCCTTGTGCTGATCAAGTATCAGCAATTCAGTGACTACCTTATGCATCCCACTGCATATGCTAGGCCAGATTATTTACATATCCTTCAGCAGAAGAGACAACAGGGCATTTCTAATCACAAAATAATGCCACACAAAAAAGCTATGGTAAGAGCAAACATCAGGGATGTACAATAAAAAGGCAGAAAAAGATCTTCTGTGGCGCTGCAGGAACATCCTTCAGTGGACTGTGCTTAGCACAACAATGTAGATGTAGATAAGCATTAATATTCACAAGGTACATAGGCAGTCCTGCATCAGTCTTTGCAAACTTGGAAGTCATGCATACACATATGCATGCATGCCCTCATGCACAGGTCAAGAAAAATTCCTATTATGGCATTTAAGCTTTGCAAAGTTGGAGGCAAAGGTTTCTGACATTGGCAGTAAGCCCCTAGACTACAGTTTGTGATATGAAGTGATATTCAGGATAGGACACAGATAGGATGTAATCTCCCTTAGCTGCAAGCCCAACGCTCAGCAGCTGCACTGGGAATCTCTGGAGTGACTTCCCAGATAAACAGTTCAGACTTCCAATGACACTTCAGAAATGTATGTACATTCACACAGTAATAAAAAGAGAAAAAAAGAGGCAGGAACAACCTTCTTTGCAACACTTAAAGACCTTAATGTACTGATGAAAAATAGTAAGCAGTGCAGTTACTATTAATCACAATATCCTTTAGGTATTTTTTAATTTATCTGCTGCAGTGCTGTCACTGGCTCAAAACTCAGCATGTCATATGTCCAGTTCTAAAACTGTTCCTAGGTTTAAAGAGGAGCACCTGAAGTTACAGATACTCCTTTTTAACTGTTTATAGTTAATCATGTTTAACTGTTCACATTTTTTTCATATTTCACCTGCTTTAACTGAACACGAAAAAATTTGTATGCAACACTGATTGTTCATCATGTAACCTTTTGCTCTGCTTTTAAATATTCAACATCTTTTCCACTGTACAAGTTGAGTTATACAATGAAATTAAAAACCTGAAGTTTTAACTTTTATGATTCTTAAAACTTTACAAATACTCAAATTTCAAAGTTAGGTTATGTTCACTGCCAAAACAACCAATTTAAAAGCAGTGCCTATGTAACGATACTGACTTCTGCTTCTGACCCAGGATTTGTTTTCTCTCAAGGATATATTCAGTGCACAGGACTGGCCAAAGACCACTGAAATCAATGGAAAGGCTACTGGTGACTTTGATGGAATATGGATCGGGCTTTGAGCGTAACACTGCTGACTTCACTGACTCATCACAAGGGCTGAATTTGGCTTTGACAGATGTAAAGCGGTTCATCCCACATACCTTCAACAAATTGTATACGTTTTAACCCCACCCTTCCATGCCCAGGAATTTAGAGCATTTTGTTGTGCTAGGTCTGTTAAGGAGCCCCAGCACTTGCACAGATAAAAAGAATGACTGAAACACAGAGTTATTTGTACTTACAGGTGTCCGGCTTGAGCTGACTGTTGGTAATTCCAAAATACTGGGGATTTTCGATGACGGGAATCTTTGTCATCCCAATGATAACTGCGTCAGGACCGCCCTCAGAAGAAGATGGAGTATTACTGCCATTTGAGATGTGGTGGAGCGGACTGGCTGAATCATCATCATTGCTGATAACTGAAGAAGGACCTAGAGTTAGGAACAAAGATTTTCCTGTAATTCAGCACATGTCTCTCTTCCCTCAGACAATTCTTTTGTTTGTTTTGGACCAGTTTGTCCTCCATCCCCATAGTCAACAGCTCTCCTGATATACCTTGTTGACCTTACCTCAGGAATTTTATATGTCTGAAAGCAGATGGAGAACAGTGGTTTTTTTTCCATTAGGAGCCAGAATGTGAAGCAAATTTTTGTACTGGTAGGTCATCTATACTAAATGGATCAGGGCCCAGCATAGTCTGTCACCGGGAAAAATCTCCAAATTTGTTGAACCACTTCTGTCATTCTCAGAAATAAGCCATGAAACACACGCATTAACTTTTTTACCTTATGCCCCACTTGGATCACACAGCAATAATTGCCACAAATCCAGGGAATGCCTGCCCTCCCTTTGAGGTGGCATTATAGCAAGACAAAAGACACAGAGGAGATGGGCTCATCCTGATGTGGGAAGCTGGTAATTTCTGAAAGACAACATGGTTGAGAACCAAAATCCAGAGGACAAACTGAACAGCCACAAAAATTATGGATCAGATGCTGAGCAGAGTAGTGGAGAAGACACATCCCACCCAATGCAAAGTCTGGGGTCACTGCAGAGGGGCTCGTGCAGCCCAGGGGAACATCCCACTGGCTCCTGCATCCATACCCGAGTCTAGTCTCCTTCCAAGAAAGAGGTTTATTTTGATCAGTAATTCAGTGAAGTTTAGTTTTGTTTTCACTCTGTGTTTTACATTTTTAATGAAAGTGCCATGGAGATAGAACCTTGTAAATGGGTAAAAAAAAATCTGATTAGTACAGTGTCTCACTTCTGTGACCTGCAGGGGCCTTTGATCTAACAGCAAGACCAGTACAGGTGACATCTGAACTCTTGCCATTTAACCCTGCCATTTAAATTCTACATTACATCTTCCAGTTTACATCCATCCAGTATTCAACGAAAACCAGAATCAAAATTCAGCGACAATAACATTTTGCCTAATCTCCCCACCGAAAAGCCAGCAGAGATCACACGTTACATTTCACTTCATTCTCCCATGTTAAGCAGGGGGTTGGGGGCAATATTCACATCTTCTAACTGCAACAATCAAAAGACAATGCTAGAAACAGATGACAAAATTCAACCTCTGTAAGTACCTATCCTGGAACAGCATCCTCAGATGACACCTGCATTTAGCCCACAGGCAGCAGCAACAGGTGGGGCGACTGTCCACCCCACCCCCACCCACCCCCCCGAAGAAGGGGGTGGCAGAGAGGGCCTTGAAGATGACAAAAAGCTGTGTTTACTCCAAGTTACCAATCATCCCACTGCAAAATGTTGGAGCACCAGACTGAGTTATAGGTTGGACAGAAGGAACGGTGCAGAGGCAAGACAGAGCTGAGTAACTCAACACACAGGTGACATCTGTGTCTGCTGGGAAGATGGGGGATGGAGAGAGAGAGAGAGAGAGAGAGAGAGAGAGAGGATGGGGACCAGCAGCAGGTCCTGTAGACTCATCATTGAGGATGTGAGAGAAAATGGGCAGGATCCACCATAGCATGCACACAATTAAGGAACAAGATGAGAACTAGAACAGTCCCAGACACAGCAGCCAACAAAAGGCAGCATTAAAGAATGGAAACTCTTATTCTATTGTGGCTCACTGTGTCATTAACAAAAACACTCTATCGTTGCATGGCATGGATCACAGGAATAAAAAAATAATCTGGCATGTGGCTATTCAACCATACCTTTAGAGCCTCAGGTATACTCCTACCCCTGTTCTGCTTTCCTTTCTCCCCAGTTGGTTTAATGGTGCTTAGGGAAATGTTTTCATAGTTTGAAAAAGTACTTCCCCGCCTAGCCTGAAACCTTAGAGGTAATTTTTCAAATACCTTGCACTTCACTGGAAAGTCACCATTCACAAATGTAAGTGAAGCCTAGATCTCTGCAATTTATCAAGTGAAATACTAGCACCAAGGCTGCTTTTGTCATTACTGGTCACCCAGATCCTCAGAAGATTGATTCTACTAGGAAACCTGCCAGCATTAAGAGTTTTTGGAGATTTCTCTAATGAAGTGCAGAGTCTAAAAAACTGTAGGAAAGGGTCCCTCAGATGGCACAGAAGATACTTATGTGAAGTCACAACACATTTTTCAGGTGCATGAGAGTTGTGTGCAGAGGCACTGGAGTGCAAATCCATTTAAAACCACATTCAATTTTTTCTAGACATTACCTTTATGTCTATACTTTCTGAATGCCAAACTAATGGCTCCAAAAAGCAGGCCAACAAATACGCATTTTCTTGAGAAAATAAAGTCCTTTTATACTAATATAGCTTTAGCACAAGGGTCAAATCCCTTCTCTTACAGCAACTGGGCAAATTCTCTTGGCTCTGTAATTTAATAGAAGCATGTCTCTAAGTCCTTTTCAGCCCTGCTGTTCTCTGCTGCACAGGAGGAGGCTCTTTTGTCACTGTTTGCTTCCACCACACATGCAGTGATGGCAAGAAAAAATGACCATTACAGATTCTAGATGTTAAAGTGGGATAATGAATAGAAACTCATTCTGTTCATCAAATCATTTCTGTACTACTCCAAGACCCAATTTCATACAGTGAACTATTTTTTCAATCAGTATAAACTGCAAAGTGCTGCAGGTGAAAAGTAGACAATTGTTCTGTAAATGTATTTAGTCAGTTAGGCTAACTGGTAAAAACTAGTCTTCCATGTGGTGTGAAGCAGGCTCCAGTTATGTTCAGCTCTCTCATGTAGGTGAGGAAAACCTGGAAAAATGAGGTGATTTCCAAAGCAATTCCTGGCAATATGAAACAATGTAAGAAAAATACAACCCTGGAAACTGTGAGATGTGTCACTTAGTGATCCCTCTCACTTATTAGCAAGTAATCACTTCAGGCAATGGTTTTGGAAGTAGTTGTTTGGGTTCAAAAATCCTAATTCCTGTATGTTTCTTCTCTAATTAAGACAATGAGAACTCACCAGGTAGAATTTTTTGTGTATCACAGGCAGTTGAGCTCACATCCTTTCAAACTTTCCCTTTGCTGGGACCTTCTCAACAACATGAGCAAACTGGTGCATAAACTGTCTCCACACTTGCTTATTTGCCAGGCTAGCCACTAACCATAAAGTTACACTTTCATTTTTGAATGCACTAAGCCACATTACAATCACAGACCAGCACTGCCACTGGCTATCACTGATACTCTAGTAATGCACAACCATTTCCAGGATACAAGACAAGGCCATCACCTGGGCTGACAAGAAGCTAGAACCGTCCTTTTATGAATATGCACGGAGCTTAAATTGCAGGGTAATTTCTTACAGTGCCTTAAAGTGTAGTTTCATCCAGATGAAAGAGTGAGTATGATAATTACCCTCAGTCACCTATTACCAATTCTAGTTTTTATAAAATCTGCTGCTGGTTTCACATCTGAAATCTGAAAATTCTAGACAAAACATCATTGGTGGGACTGTAAATCATGGGTTGTCAATAGCTATTAGCTATTGCTAATAGCTGACTCACAGTCAGGATGAGCTTTTAAGAAAACTCCAGAGGCCTTCTCCACCTTCAAATGTGCTGCCTAGCATCTCCACCCGATTTCATTTTTAGACCACATTTCTTATCTTAAGAAGACAGCATCCAGGGCCAGATGAGAAATGGCCTTGGAGAAGAAACATGAGAGCTATGCACTGCAGGGATTGATTTCTCCTCTGTTTGTTGCTGAGCTAAAAACTTGTCCATTCTGCATCACCTAAGCCCAAGAAAAATTGCTTCTGTGTACAAAAAAACAACAGCTCTCTGAAAAAGTGGTGACATGTAAAAAAACCAATTATATTTGAAACTGACAAGCTATAATAAAGCAAAAAATACCTCCCACACCTAGGCTGTGAATTATCTTCAGCACACGGTATGGGGACAGGCAGCAACAGCAAACTTCCCTCACTGCACATCCCACAGAAACCTGGAGACAGTCAGACACTGCTGGATGGGGTCATGGTTTACCTTGACTAGTGCCAGCATCCCTCCCTGCAATACAACCCACTCCAGTGCCACCACTTGAACAGTGCATGTCTGCACTGTCCTTGACCTTGGTGGTGCCAACAAATGTGAATTTCCTTAAGTTTAAAAATAAAATTTAATACAACTCTTTTGAAGGTATGCTGCTATTTCTGGCCAGGAGAAGGAGTTTAATGGTTGTAAGATACAGGCTTTGCCAGTGCTTTTATCACCATCGGAGTTAATGCAGTTTCAATACGCATGCTACCAAGACCTATCTGCACTACTATTTGTTGGTGCTACATTTTGCTTTGCATAATTTCAGGCTTCTGCTAATACTTAGGTAGTTGGCTGCAGCTACACATCTTGACTACTGGCTGCCACTGGAATAATCCACATAATGACTTTTCTGTGTATCAAAGTACAGGAGTCCCAAAGTGAGTAACAGCATGACTCAGCTAAGCAAGCTCAGGCAAAAAATAAAAAGAACAGGCTCTCAAATGCAGAATCAGAAAGACCATACGGATTTTGCTTGCACCTGGCACGGCCTTGCAAGCACATATACTCAGACTTTAGTTTAGATGGTCACAAACAAGCACTATGTCCATCTACTTCTCCCTCCACATGCTGTGTCAAAGATATAAGTAATCTACTACGTATGTTTGCTCTCCAAGCTCTAACAAGATCTCCTGGAGGCTACAATATCCTGCATCCTTCTTGCAACGCACTTCTGCGCGTCACACACCACTCCAGTATCCCTAAAGGCACTACTAATGGCTCAGGCACACTGGGAAACAATAGGAGTAATAATTGCCAAAAAAACAGCCGAATTTAGCTTTGTGGTTGAAGCTGTGAAGTTACAAGGATGCATCTGCTTAGTCAAGTGTAACAAGGCAGCTCAGGTAAACATGATTGTTTATAGAGATTTTGTGCTGTGATGCCTTAATAATCATGCCTCCTTCCACAAAAAATTATGCTGGCTGCTAGGAAGATTTCTCAACTGACCATGCACTAGCATTGGCTCTTCTTACTTCCTCTGGGAACGGGGACCAGTCTGTGCTGGGACATGGTAATAGCACACCATCAACTCAAAAGAAGGATAGTGAGTGCATGTCACATGAGCCAGCATCACCTCTGCTTAATTTCAAGGCCACGCTGAATCTTCTCTCTTTTTCCTTTTGGGAGGGGTGTATTTTTCCCTAGTTAAATACCTTGTTCTGAAAAAGCAATTACACAAGATTTCTTTTCCCATGAGACTCCCATATTTGCTGTGGATCCTAAGTTCTTTTCTGCATGATTAAAAGGTAAGTTTTATGCTTCAGCAAGAGAAGATATTAAATTTTTCCTGTTATCAAGCTAGGATCCAACTTTCTTACCACAGCAGATATCTTTTTAGCTTAACTTTTGAACTGCTGTCTTACCTTTCACTCCTTCTGGAAGACAACTAATCAATCACAGCTTGCCACACTTTTTTTCTGATTAAGGTGCTCTAAGCTTTGCTTTGAATACTCCTTTGCATTCCTAAGATAAACAACTGTATGCAAATGTGATACCGAATCACGTTTACGCAATTCTATTAGACTGGATAAGAGACCCCAACATAATAGAAAGTAATGCAATTAGAGAAACATTATTTTATATTATTGATCTCTTAAAATGCTGTATGCTGCATACACGGAATTGACTTAAAAGGCATAAATAGAACACAAGGAAAATAATTCAAAACCAGCTGAAACTTCCCAGTGAGAAACCAGTGGAGTCTCACTTTGCTTGGTGGAGCAGTTCAAAGTCAGATTCTTCTGCAAATCTACAGCAGGCTTATTAAAATGACAGCCTTTGCTTTGCAGCTGCTGCTTCTTTTAACACGGGAAGCTCAAGACAGAGTGCTTCAGTGCTTTCTTAGCAGTTCAGCTGTGCAGAGCCATAGCATTTCTTGCCTTTTCCCACCTTCCAACAAACCCTTCTTATCTCATATACCCATCCCTTCCAGCTCCCCAGAAAACTGTCATTAGTCTTAGCTTCAGTGAAATCACCTCAAAAGTCATTGTCACTCAGTTGCAAAACTAGTATTATGGGGTTAATCCTCCTTTGTTTATGGTGGAGAAAACACAAGAATAAGATCACCCCAAGCAACATTATACCCAAGTCCATCCTTCTGAAGCACACTGCTCTTCACAGCTCAAACAGTGCATGTCCTATCCCGATGCAGCACACTGAGCCAAAAAACACACTGTAGACATTAAGCCTGTGACTCAGAAAACTGAGACTTGCCAGGCTTCGGTGTTAGAGGATAAATAATTTCACATCTTCTGACAGGTATCATTAATCTGTTTAACTGATGTGCAACCACTGGTGCTTGTTTAAGCTTGTACTCTGTTGCTTCTTGATATATGAGACAAGAAAAACTTTTTGACACTGCCCAAGAAGTTCTGTTCCTATCCAAGAGCACGCTCCCAGGAAGTCAGGGGAACCAGAATGCAGAGCTGGAGAACTTCCCCACACCCAGCAGACAAATGACTCTGTTCCCTGGCAGCAAGAATTCCCTGAAACACTGAAGAAAGGGGGCTTCTTGGACGTCCCTTGCAGGATTAAGTGGCTGAAAAGAAAGACTTAAACTCAAGAAGCAGACCTTAGGAGTTTGTTCACTTACAGCTATTGCAAAATGAAATGGAAACATTTGTTTGAAAACCATGACAAAAACAACACTACTTTGACATAATGTTTCATCTGGGTGATGAAGAATCCAAGGTGGTTTGCTTCTGATTTCATGCAAAAAAACAATGTTTTGTCTTCCCTCATTTGTTGCAGCTTCACAAGAAGACTAAATTGCATGGTTATTACTGTATCACTTTCATACAGAGCAAACAGGTTACAGTGCCAGATTATTTTACTTTCTATATAGGATAATTTAAGTAATGCTTACCTTTGAGTCTAATGATATAGTAGGAATGTTATTCAGTTTTACAGTACCAAATTTTCAGTGTTGCTAGGTGTCAAAATGCCTGTCCCGTAAAATGCATGATCTTTTTGCTGGAAAACTTATTTCAAATGCCTAACTGCTCTAGAGAGCAACAAACATGCAATCTGGGTAATTTGCACTGAAATAACTGTGCACAGATTTCAGCCACTTAAGTGTTTCATCAGGCCTTTTTTGTGTGTCTTTGAATCTAAGAGCCCCAGCTGCATGTTTCTTTGCTTTGGTTTTATTCTGGAGCATGATTGTGAAAGAATCCCAGTCAGTTCTTTTCAGCTGCCTTTCTTCTCACAACCTCGCCTATACTCCCTTGTATGCATGCATTCACACATCCCTTTCCACACAAGCCTAGAGCACTCCAGAAGTCATAGTTTCAGCAAGGGAGGTTTCCAAATAGGGAGGACCCCCTAGGATAACCTAGGGGTCCCTTCATAATGTAAGTCACTCCCTGAAATCCATGCAACCTACAGGACCCAGGGACAAAGACACAGGTGTCTGGGGGGGGGGGGGGGGGGGGGGCGGGCAGACCGGCAAGGCAGTTCACCCAAGAAACCTTCTTTGCAGCAGTACAAAACTCGGTAGGAAAAAGGATGAGTTCTCTAATATATTTGCTAGTACTGTCTGTGCAGGATGAAAGATGCATGACCCCCCTCTGCCCTGGCCTCACTTTAGGGCCAGCTCTCGCCAGGGATGCCATCAGTGAAGCCTCAGCCTGCAGCACAAAGGCTGCCAATTTCTTTTTCCTTTCAGCCAGAATGGGAAGTATTTGTGTAACAGATCTCACAACCGCAATCTGGTAAACATCTTCGAACTCTTAGCACCATAACCAATAAATCCTCACAGCTTGTCCTTGGTGAGGTACATGCTACTATTATTCCCAATCTGGAGGCAACGGGAAGAGCTCTGCATGGCTCAGTGATCTGCCCAGCACTGCAGGTGGGATCTTTGTCAAAGTCATGAACAAGACTCTGGAGGGACTGCCAGCCCTGGCTGTTGAACCACAGAGCCCTTTGGGACTGACAGCCTTCCCTCAGTTGCAGCATAAAAGGTGGCTATACAGCTGCCCATTGCTTCATGGGCACATTTGCAGTATCTGCAGCTCAGATGATGTGCCGTATCATAAAGAATGAGGAATTTATGGCTGCTCATTATTGGTAGTCAAATGAAACACAGACCTGAGTCAAAATCTAGCAGGGATGTAGTGTATTAATCAATAAGAATATGTGAGCCAGAGAAGTAAGGATACAAGGCAGCAGAAAATGTGAAAGAAGGAAAGAAAAAATGATTTATCTTTTTTAATATAGATCACCAAGACCATTCATTATAGCCACCTGCAGGTTTGGATGTCTCAGAAACATGGGTAAAATTGCAATCCTTCAAAAATACTACGGTGAAAAATCACCACAATAAGAAAAAAGATCTGCTGGAATGTACATTTTGGCATCAAGCAAAAAAGAGTAATTCACCCAAAATTAAATCCTTGTTGCCTTACATTTAATTTAAAAAACTATTTAATTAACAATCACTTCCCCTTAACAGTTTTCATAAATAATCTAAGTGTTAGCATTCTCATTCCTAGGGCTGGAAATGAGGTCCTCTGGAAGACAAATAAAATGTGTACAGAAGCAATACAAGTTTCCCTGTGCTGCTTTGGCAGTCAGTCTTTATTTGAAAGAACAGCAAAGCTACTTGGAGTAGTCAACTTGAACAGTTTCCCAGATTCTCTTTAGTTAGACATGGTTAGGTAATATGGCAGACACACTAGATTGTGGAGAAATGCTCCCTGATAGTAAACTTGTATTTGCTGCTTGTGTACTTTTTCCCTCAAAATAGACTGTTACTAATGAAACTATTCCCGTTCTTCAAACCTTCCCTCATTATCTCTTGGGAGTACAGAGATACTATCAACAGGGCTCTTCCATCCAAGCAAATCAGCTGAAAACTCGGTATGGAAAAGCTAGAAATACTCAGAGACCCGAGGAAAAACTGAAGAACTGGGACTGCTTTCATCCTCAACAGAGATCTGAGGAGGTACACGACAGCCTTCCAATGGAAGGGGGAAAATCTTTATTTCATGACTATGCTGGATAGGAATAAAAAGTTGCATGATAAAAGTGCATCAGGAAAGGCTGAGGTAAAATGTTAGGAAAACATCCTCAGACAATGGAATTACTCATACAAGACTCAGAAATCTCCACTCTGAAGATCTTGAAGCTACATCAGGAAAATACCTGTCACAAAAGACAGGTATAGGTAATACAGGCTTAGGACAGGGAAGAATCTCCAAGATCCCATTTTGGCCCTAATTTCCATAGTAATAAGTACATAGCTTTCAATGCATTAGCAGGTTACTTTTCCAGGCTGCAGAATCAAGATAGGTTTAGTCAGCTGAGAAGCATACCAGTGCTGTACAAATGCACACTCTATATGGGTTATTATAATAGGACACACATTCTTTAGATACAATTTATTTTAGTCGGTGTTTCCCCCCTTAATTGTTTCTGAACAGTTTTTATTAGTGGAAGTGTTAACTACATGATACTGTAACACCAAGTCTTGTACCATAGGCCTCCAAAATTGCATGAATTATGAAGTTTTAACACTGTCCTACATTGAAATATACCTCCCAAATTATTCTTAAAAAGCATTCCAGCATAATAGCTTCCAATTCATTTTTCATTTACAGCCACACTAGCTAATCTCAAATACGACAATCTGCAAGGAAACAAAACTAAATGATTACATACAATCAACCCAAACATCATGCTCAAATTGTAAACAACATCTGCAGAAATCTGGTTTTGCAGTTTACTCAGCTTTCCCTGAGATGGTCTTGCAGTCCAGCTACAGCTTTCTTAGACTTGCATTGATCTGGACTGGCCTCTCTTCATCTCCAAACATTCTCCATCCTTGAAAACATGTTTTAAGAACAAAAATAAAAATTCAAAACCTACACCTGGAGAGGAGGGCATAGGAAGATCGTGACCTAACACTCCATCATCTATTTCTTGTCAAGTGTTTCACCCTCTCCTTAGGTGAGCAGGCTTTGGGCCCCCATGGCCCAAGCCTTGCATGTGCTCGGGAGACAGTACCTGGCCTCTGGAAGAAGGCTGCTGGAAGGGCAGGAGGCTTCAGCACCGAAGACAAGCTGCCCAAAACTGGCACTCAGTGAGCACAAAGCAAAAGAGCTTATTTTCCTTCCTGAACATCAGTGCCTGACATTTTATTCCAATTTATATTGGATTACTTAGCATCAGTGAAACTGATTACTTTTGTGCCTCTGCCACAGTAGCCATTTCAGCAGCTTTCTTTACAGCCCCTGTCCCTGAGCACTCAGCAACTACACACATCCTTGGCCTCCAGAGATCACAGGCCCTGCTCAGAAAATCTTGTTGGCTGGCATGAGACTGGCCAGAACCTTTTCCTGGGAAGCTACTGGGCACTCAGCAACCACGTGTCATCAGAAATTCTTGTGATAGCCAGGTGAATAAGCGCACTTTTTTTCTCCAGTGTGGAATGGCCTTAGCAACAGACTCACTCTAGCACCTGGTGGTTTTGTGCACCTCTAAGAAATCATAAAGGAAAGAAAATTGCTTCCATTAATCACTTTCAATTTCCACAGTTATAGACTTCTGAATTATGCTCAATTAGATCTTTTGGGACATTGTTTAAGAAGTAATTCACCTTTGGAGACAGGAGGGAGCTGAACAGACTGGAGGAATATCCCTGCCAACACAGCTTCAGATCAAAGACGCAGAATTGACTCTGAACAATACCTTTCTTTCCCCAAGCATGATTCCTAAGGCAGTGAAGCCTTACATACTCAAATAGTCTTCAAATGCAGATCTAAAAATGACTGCAGTGGCGCAAACGATGCTCACAGATAGAAAGGCAACATGTCAAATTTCTGACCCAGCAGCATTATTCACAAGCTATGAGATTAGCTACACAAACTGACTTGCTTCACCTCTAGATGTTGATCCTCTACAGCCATTTGCAGACACCTCTTCCTCCCTGCCATGATGTCCCATCTGCTGGAGATTCCTACTGTCGCTTTCTCCTGTCAGCTTTCCTTGAAACTGCCTCTATGGCAAGCAGGAAGATGTCCCACACTTAAAGCTATTTGCACCATACCAGCTAGTTCAGCCATCCCAGAGGCGGCCACACTAGAAACCAAGCTCTGGCAGTTTTTCTACAGCAGATTTGAAAATGGATGCATTAATTGTGAAACTGTTCATGAAACTGCAAGGAGGTTTTGCTAAAATATTGGAAGCATCACTGTTCCTATTCTGCAGCGCTTTAAAATAAAGCAGTGTTTCTCTTTTTTTCAGGATGCTGCACATAATATTTTCATAAATTACTTCTGCTTCTTCTACTGCTTCTGAATACTTTATCAAGTACTCTAGCTTTTCACTGACATGCATCCTCTGCTCATTTACTTACTTTCCTCCTTTATGAAGAGTTTTGCCTCTGTCGTCTTAACCGATTCTCTCTTGACCACCTGGCTGACCTATCCTCCCTTTTTCTAACATCTCTCTGTATTTCTTAACTCTGCAGCTTCCTTATCACCTTATACTATTCAGTTCCTAGTTGTCCACATTGTCTCCTGTGATGTTCTAATTTATATGTTAGCATTAAATAGCATTAGTACTTGTTAAACTCAAGTACTTTAGGGTGACGTTCATTTATTCTCAGTGTAACTTTCTCTTTTACCAAAAATTCAGTCATGGCTGTTCCTTAGCAACAGATTTATCAGAACAGATTTGCATGGAAATCAAATGCTCTTAGAAAGGGACTGCTAAAGGAAGCTGATAGCATAGCCTTATTCCTAACCACCATAAGAAGCAAATACTACAAAGCAGAATAAAATGGTTTTGTAAATCTGTATGAATCTAAGGAACACGTTTAGAACATAAGCACCAGCTGAAGTAGACCATATAAACTTCCCTAATTAGTGTATCCCTGAGTTGATCTGCAAAAAATGTCTTGCCTTCAGAGACTGCAAACCAAACCAAACCACGCATAGCCACAATCCTCTCTTGCACTGCACTAGATTCAAAGTTGGAGTCTGCAATGATCACAAACAGGTCTCAAAAGGACCAGACTGCAAAAGACAGACATGTGCACCTCCCATGTGCACAAAAAATGCACACCCTCACTTCAAGCACAATACTAACTAACTAAGAACTGAACTTCAGTGGAGGGAGGAACATAATCACTTAATGTTTCATTCTCTGGAGTCTGCACATTTACACCATAATTTCAGTAACAGAAAGTTTTTCATTTGCACAGTCTTTAGAAAGAATCCATTTCCATCTAAGAGGTTTTCACACTTTTTTTTTTTTTTCCAAACCCAAAATAATGTGCAAAGTTCCAACCAGCTAGCTCATGAAAAATTTAAAGAAAACCAAATTTGGGGATAGGGTGAAAGAGCGAAACCAAACATGAAGCATGAAATCCTAATAGTGAAATAACAACACTGTGAGTCTAATTCCCTTCATCTTAGTATCAGCCAAGAACAATTTATTAAATTGACAATGGTGCAAAATCCCTAAGAATTACAGTAGAGTCGGGACTGCTGTCTTTTTATTAAGAATGATGAGAACCTTTCTGGCAAATGAAGTCTTCTGCTGCTGTGGCACTTAGCTGTGTCACTGAAAGGCACCATCTATAATATATAGCCGTGCATGAATTATGTTAGGAATGGATTAAAGTAATAGACCTGTATCATTCCCAAGAGGCAATGCCAAAAAGGTAATTGTGCCACTACATTCTAGAGAATGCCAGTTTCATGTCTTCCTAATGTTTAACTGAAAATCTGCAAAATCCATTTCTCTTTTTGCTGAGAAATTAATACAGGACCAAAACATGAAATCCCAACTCTGGTCATGCTCAGCCAAAACTCCCACTGAAGCCAGTAGGAGTTTTGCCAGGGAGAGGATTAAAGACAGTAAAATTTGCTGCATGCTACCAGAAATGTAAAAGCTACAGAGCTAGGTTTTATTACAGTGCTGCTGTGATTATTAAAATTAGCATAATTTTGGTCTTTCACCTTTCAGTCACACAGTCACGTGGACTTGCAGAGGAGGGATGGATGCGAGGCGGACAAGACAACTTGCTGGAGAGCGCTTAATGCTGGGCTAGGAGCCAGCAGAAGTGAATCCCTCCTACAGTATCTCCCTCCTCTTTAAGGCCCAACAAGAAGAGAAAACGGGCAAAGAAGCAAGCCTGGATCCTTAGCAAACAGCACTAGTTGGAGGCAATGCAAAATGCTCATCGTCACAAAAACCTACTGAAGCCACAGTGTCTATGCCATTCCAGCACTGGCAGCACGCCTGGGCATGCTCCCCTTTGGGAGGCTTTAAGCTGGGCTCTGTGCCACAGAGGTAAGAAACCTCAGATGGCAAGAAGCAGCCAACATGTTAACAGCTTCACTGGGCTTCTGCCGGGGGCAGCTTTACTGCACCAGTAATCAGAGGAGCCCATTATCGCTAGGGGGGTACCTGGCTGTGCAGGGAGGGGATGCTGCACTGCCTCAGGGTCCTCAGGTTTTGCTGGCTGCTCCCTCCACTTGGTCACGTTATCTTAGATGGATTCAAAAACTCATTTACAAAAAGTACACAGTTCATTGACTGAGTGGTTGGGATGGTTTTGTTCTCCAATACAGCTTCCAGAGGCATTAGAATTTGTTTTATTAAGACAGTAACAACTTTCCTTACTTTACCAGTCAATTTCTCCGTGTTTTCATGATGTCGTAGCAAAACCCAAGGAACAAAGATGAAAACTTGGAACACCTAAGTTATCTAACCAGCCTGTAAAATAAGCAAAAATTAAGTCCTGAGCTATGCACCTATATATTTTTTTATGAGAAAGCAAGAATAATACAGTATTTCATTACAGATGTAATTTTTTTAATGAAACTTCATTTTCAAGAGTATGATTACAACAGATTTCTAACACTTTGTTCACTAGCAATGATTTTATTTCAAATTGCCAAGTAGTTATTGCTAAAAAACTTGCTAGATTCACACCCAGGGATATTTCCTATATAACGCTTAATGAAAAAATATATGTTTAGAGACCACCATCAATTACAAAATACAGATGTATACAGGACAAATGATTCAAACAACAGCATAAAGACACTCGGGTCCTGAATTTCACATAAGCTGGCCCTGTTGAATTAAACTCACTGATCTGGGTTCTAAAGCAAGTTTCAAAGTATATATCATACATAAACTCATGCAATACTACTACTAAAGAATAAGATAACTTTATTCACTCTGTTAGTAGCACATGACTAAAACTGTAATATACTGAACTATTTTACACCTACATAATCTCCTAAAAGAACATTTTGTAGAAAAAGCCCACTACAGATAAATACAGGTCTCATACAGAATCTGGCTATTATGGACTAAACCCCACAAAACCCGTACAGTTTTGGAATTAAAATTGCATTGCTTCACTTTGCTGGCATTTCCTTTTCATGTTAAACGTCTGGCAAGACCTAAGATGTTTACTCCTACAAATGTTCACATACAGTGAATTTCAAGCTTTAAAATGTACCATTCCCAAATAGTAGGGAGTAGTAGTACTTACAAATGGCAAATATTTAAGTTGGTCTCAGCTGATGTGAATTGGTTAAAGGATCTGACTCATACCTTTCTCAGCCTCTACTGATTTTCAGTTCCTCATGGTTTTGCATTCCATGCAGATATATTCACTGCTGGACAGATTGATCTGTTAGCACTTTACAGTCACATGGCATAAACATAAACGCAATGCAAGGAAACACATGGGAGAATCAGGCTGCACAAGCTGTGCACTTGCAATTGCAATGTGTAGGTAGCAATGATAAAAAGTTTCAGAATGCTAAAGAAAGCAGTTAACACATTACTCGGGGACAATTTAATGTGGTACACTAACAGCCCTCCCTAGAATCCTGAAGCAGATAAAATTTTTTGACAAAGAGAAGGATGTGACTCCAGGCAGGACCACACACATAAATGATTTCTCCTGTCCGTAACCCAGCAGTGATGTCAAAAATCTCAGACGAATAAATGCCCCTAATTTATTTTATAGGGAAATACAGTGTGTTCTATCTAGGGTCAGAGCCAGGGCTCTGGTGTAACCAGGCAAGTATCTGCACAGACTCTTTGCATCCTGCAACATGCAGATGGAATTCCTTATTAATGCAGCAAGTTAAATTACATTTATATTCTGTATTAAACAAATCTCACAGTAGCCTGATTTATGGCACCCGAAGCAAGACCTGCATGTCTCCAAGTGAGGAAAAAAAATCAGGATTTTTTTTTTTAATTTCTACTCCCCTCCTAAAGATGACCAAACCCTTTGTAATTAGACTGATGACAGGGTAACTCAGTCTCTGCCATCAATCCTCAGCCTTCTGCTTTGCCCACCAAAGGTTACTCTTTCCTGGCATAAGCATCTGTCCTCTGGCAATCACTGATCAAACTGCTATCATGAGGGCTATCGATATACAAATCACCAGTGGTTACAGCTTCTCTCACCATGGGAAGGGGAAAAAAATGTAAGAGCCCCACAGTTAGGAACAACTGCCCCCAGAGGCAATACCATCATCTCCCACTGACAGGTAACAGCTTCACCTGTGTCCCAGGGGTAGTCAAGTTCAACATCAGCAGGGTTATATATACATCTGGACTCCAACAAAGTGTGAAGTAGTGGCAGGGAATGGAAACTTGGCATCTTCTTCAGAAAGGAAAAGTAGTTATGATAAATCTTTGCCTTCCTCTTCAAGAGGCACGTGGCCCTTCACACTCTTTTTAACACAACAGTGAAAAGTGATAAAATATAACTCTTTACCTGGAAAGAGATTATGCCAGCTCCCAAGGGAAAACCAATGCTGACATATGGAAAAGGTAACCTGTTATACCACACAGCAAATAGAAAGTTGATCTCTGCATGTTCTGCTTCAAAAACCATACCTCAAATGCCTGGTGGTTACTGGAGAAAGGAAATACTCAGGCAATTCAACTTACCTGATTTTTATTCTTACTTTCATAAGCAAACAAATGCAGAGTGGATTATTTGGGTTGTGTTTTAAAACATTACATGTATTGAGAAATGAGACAGCTGAGCAATTAGTAATAACACAGAGTTACTGCTTGTGTGGCAGAAGCCTTCACAAGACTCATCAGGGACTGAGATACACATCACTCAGCTACTTGGTACCCAGAAGACAGACTTCACTGAGACAGGCAGACAACTATATTACAACACAGAGGTAGTACCTCAGACTGCCAAATAGCTACTTTGGCTTATAAAAGACAAAACTAAGAGAGAAAATAACTTCCTAGGTCTTTCATCTAATTACCCGACATTAATAGAAAAATCAATGAGTGGGGCTCACGATGAGGAAGCCGACACTGATATTCTTTCATACTTTTAACTTTTGTCTTTCATATTTAAGGCAACATACACTGTTTTGAATCTGAATGAAAATCTGAGTCTTATGTAAATGTCTTCTTCTACAAAGCACAGACTTACTGAGACTTCACATTTTGTTCTAATTCTAATAGTTTATCTGTACAGGTAAATACAGCCCTTGGATTTTTCCTAGGAGTCTTAAAAGATATTTGACAGAAGTGAAATAACTTCACATAACTATGCATTTATTAGGTACAAGTGCACCAGGAATGACATGGCTAACCCTACTGACCTTCACTCTGAGACCATCTGGGGCAGAAAAGTGCAAGCTAACTTATAATTTAAACTGCATAGTCAGCATCATGCCAGGTCTCATGAGGAAGGATTAAAACTGGTTACATGTCATGCGCCTTTAGAAAAAAGAAAGGGGAATTCTGGTTTAGGTAGCAAGGTCTATACTGGGGTGTCTGCTGTAGTAAAGACATTACTAAAACTCAGCACTGACTGACAACAAACTGAAAGAAGTGTTACCCAGCCTTTGGACAAAAGGTTTATATAGAACTTGCTTTCTTGGATCATGTTCCCTGAGGAAGGGAAGATGCATCCATTCCTGAGGCATCCTTGACTTCAGTGCTGTAGACACCAAAATTGTGCTAAAATCCTTCCAGAGGAAAACTTAGTGACACTTCAGTGGGATCACACTAGTCATCAAGAAACTGCATAACCAATCGCCCAGCTAGCTGCAAAAAAACTGAGTTTCACTACTTTCTGTTCTCTAACTTCTGATATCTAATAATAGCCATTAGGAATTATTGAGGAAATATGATCTCTGGTGTCATCGATGTGTGGTTCCCAACACACACTTGCACATTTTCCTTTTGCGTATCAGATCTCAAGGGAAGGTATCGGCTTGAACAGCCAGTTCAATGCTCTGCCTCTTCTGGATGTGTAAACAGCACAGCACTCCTACGTAGCAATAGTAAACGCAGGTATGAAGACATTGCCACATTCATATTCTAAGTTATACGGAGACACTTGGTATTTTACTGATTACAGTTGCAACGCATTAGGGAACTATATCTGAAGATTGCTACAGTGAAAAATGTAGACAAAGTAATGGCATCATAAGGATGGCATAATGGCAATAAACTATCAATTTAGATGCTACTGTAGAAAAGCAAATTGCATAAATAAATAACTGGGTTTAAAGTTACTGTTGTTTCAACTACCAGAACAAGGTGCTCATGTTAAATGCAGTATCAACTTTGTGCACCAAACAAGAACTTTAATCCAAATTAATTTTCAGCTCTCTTTCAAATGCACTTTTCTATTCCCTTTACCCACTTTTGTCTTTTGTCACACACTATGACCTGCAGTTCTATGTTTTTGGGGAACCATTTTAGTTGAAACTCCATTCCCTGTTTATAGACCTTCATGACATCCAGCCCCTTTATTGTTAAGTCTGCTCTGATGATGAAAGTCGTATAGCTCTGAAGAGTAACTCAGGAGCCAAAAAAACCATTATAATTTAAATCTAAAGTATCTGTCATGTTCAACAAGCTAGCTAGAGAATGCTTATTTTAGAAATCTGCACACTATATTTGCTTTTATAGGTAAAATACATTGCCAAAAAGGTCTTTCAATAGAATTACCCAAATATCAGAAACCAGAATTCTGTGACTTTTTGCAACCATTCTCATGAAACTGCCATGTACAAAACCCTGCCTATTATATGGTCTGTATTTTTGCTTTAGAGCCTGATTACTAGCATAATACAGAAAGAAACATCAATTAATCAACTTGAAAGGTGATCTTTAAGTTAATTTTACTTTTAAAATAGTAACATAATTATAAACTAATCTATGAAATTAGCTTTTTATTCTTGCAGTACATTAATGGAGAAATTAGGCAGAAATAACAATTTCTCAAGATACCAATATCCAATACATGCTGTTTGTATTTTTTCTCATTTAAAAGAACAAAACAAAAACTTCCACAAGAATACTGTGTTAATTTAAAAAATGAACATTTTTTTGCATTTTTTCACTGATCTGGATTATCAAGTACATTAAGAATTTTTGTTAGTACTTATCCTGTTGAGTTCCTAATTTCCTGGGCAGTGTAAATGGCTATTTTCACTTTTGTCTTTACTCAGCCTCATTTTTTGATTGTTCTCCCCAGATAGTAACTTTTTGCTCTGCTGAGGCTGCAAACTCTAAATTAGAGTACTTCAATGGGAAGCTTGCTACCACTGCTACCACTCAAAAAAGTTCCCAATACATCACAATTTCAATATGCTCTTCTACTTGGTACAGCATATTCATGAATCCAATATTTTACATTGTTTGAATACTTTCTTTAAAATAATTGTATCAACCAGCTTAGACAATATCATGATTTACCTGTAATAGCAAGTCTTATTGAAAGCTTCTCTTAGAAAAAGAATGGACCTTTACAGAGAGTCTATTGCTTTTACATAGTGAGGACACATCAAATTAGCTCCAAAACCATATTCCACAAGTATGATGATAAAAAAGCTTAAGTGTAAAATGCACTACGTGACATCACAATTCTGCCAATAGGTGAAAAATGCACGATTTGCTGTGGACATACAAAATAGATTTGGTACAATGCTCAGAGATGTGCTGAGCTCCCAGAAGAGAAAAATGTGACCAAACATTTCAGAAGCAAGAAAATGAACATGTAATGCAATAACCACAGCTGCTATAGTCCAAATACAGCAATCCAATTCATCGGAAAGTATGACATGCACTAGTAAAAAGCAAAAAATGGAAAAATTTGGGCTTAAAATGTGACATAACCATTTCAACATTCTTGTGGACTGTTTCATTAGGTCTGTTAAGAAATCCAGATGGTCAAGGCCAACAAACAGAAGTTCCGAAGCAAAACACACCCTTTGAATCACAGCACTGATGTTTCCTCAAAATAGTTTGGAAAATCAGCACAACTTATGTGAGTATTCAACCAACTAACTTTTTCTGCTTTAAGTTCTGACCAGATGAAGCATGGCCTGACATGTAAAACCTACTGTCTTATGGCCAACAGCCAAATATGTAGTCATTTGACATGAATACACACACACCTGATTAAATGTACATGTTAAACACACATGCATGCAAATTTGCATGTAAATTAAACTGAAATAAAACTATTTAAAACAGGTTGGGTTTGGTGCTTGGTTGGTTTTTTGGGTTTTTTTTGGGGGGGTGAGGGGCAGAGGGTCTTTTTGAAACAGGGTAACCAATCAGGATGCTATAAAAATATAATTAAGGAGTTCAATCTCACTGTGTATCAGAAAACAAAAGCAACAATAAGCATGTTTATAACAACAGATAACAGGTGAGGAAGATTCAAGATTCACATATTTTCCAATACACTGCACAATTACTAATGAAATATTAGATACTATCAATCTACAGAGAGTGAAAGACACAATGATAATGAATTATAAAACTTTATTGGCCTGCTAAAAGTAAGTTCATCAAGTACATTTTCTGTAAGTGTAGATTATCCAAGCTCTTATGGTAGTACTTGGGAATAAAAACAATGATTATCTATTATTTACAAAAAACATAAAACAGTTTCAACATCAAGAATTAGAGGGGACAGAGAGAAAAAAGACAGTTTGCCAATGGATTACAACAAACTGTTCTTTTATGATGTGATGTTATATTATGGTAGAAGGCATTTTTGTGCTATCATTTAAAACATCACTTTTTTCAACATGAGAAAAATAGGTTTTAGTAAGGAATTCTGAAGTTCTAACGTTGATACCAACAGAATGACTCCTCCTATTTTTAAGTTGAACCTGAAATCTAAGAGGCCAAGGAGCACAGGGCTCTTGAATGGAAGTGGAATACATATCAAATGTATTTGTTGAAGACTGGCCTTGTGTTTCTGCAGTGGTACAGCAGCCCAATTCTGCTTTTACACTAACAAAGCCAGTAATATCAATGGAATAGCCATGTAAAAAAACCCTAAAAAACCCCCAAAACCAAAAACCAAAAAAACCCCAAACCAAACCAAAAAAAAAAAACCACAAAA
This sequence comes from Falco biarmicus, assembly GCF_023638135.1. Lineage (NCBI taxonomy): Eukaryota > Metazoa > Chordata > Aves > Falconiformes > Falconidae > Falco > Falco biarmicus. Next base: position 42,322,550 of record NC_079311.1, read on the forward strand.
AACACCTCAGGAAAAAGTCAGGATTTCTTTTCCCGTTTTGTGGACATGCCTGAGGATTGAGACCTGCACTGCTTACATCAAGGAAAAATCAAAGCCATCACAAGAAAACTATGATTTCACCCTCTCCTTGCTTGAATGTCAGATAGCTCCCTGAAATCTTACATGTTCTCGTCACTACAGCTGAGGAACAAAGTTACAGTGAAAACATGTATGCAATGAGAGGAGTTTCCTCCTGTAAGATATAATCTGCTTAGTAATACTTCCGTGATTTACTGCCTCTAGAGACTATGGGGGAACTGCCCTCTTCAAAATGAAAGCAGTTTGGACCTACACTGCCTGCAACTCTGCTCCAGGCCAGGACACGTGCTTATCCACCACACTCCTTGCAGCTGCAAAAATAAACCTCATCATGGAAGGATCCTATTAAAATGAGAAGGATATGGCAAGTCCATGTCAAAACAAAGCACACTCTATCGTGGGCTATTTCAGTTTATCTCTTTGTGATGAAAATAAGTTAACCAGTTAATCTTGAGGTTTCATTAAAAGACAGTAATATCTTCTACAAGCTTTATCATACAGTCTACATGTTTGTGGAACTAAACAGCTATATTTACTTCAAATTAATGCATCATTTTCTATTTTCACAGCAGATTTAATTTGTATGTACAAAAGATAAACAGAACAAACAATAGCCAGCTTCAAAATTTTAGGGACACACATTGCCATGGAAATGGGACAATGAAATGGGCTGTGAAATATGCAGCACCAATGTTCTCTGTGCTCCCTATAATGCTGTATTTATTGTTTTCAATACTTCCAACCATCCACAAACACTTGTTATGGAGATGAGATGACAAAATCTAGCACGTCTGCCTACAATATAATCTGGAATATTTTACACCATCATGTAATGATAGCAAAGCCCTTAAAAAAGATATTGAAAGACCTTGCATATTTGTAATGTATGGAAAGCTTACCACAGCTCACAAAAGAGCATGTTGGGCTCTCTTAAGAACAGAAGACAGAACCACTGAAAACTGGAAGGAAAAGAAGAAGTCACAAAACATGATGATGTGAAAGAAGGTGGAGAAGGAGGAAGAAGAAGAGGAGGAAAAAGAAGAGGAGGAAGAAGAAGAGGAGGAAAAAGAAGAGGAGGAAAAAGAAGAGGAGGAAAAAGAAGAGGAGGAAAAAGAAGAGGAGGAAAAAGAAGAGGAGGAAAAAGAAGAGGAGGAAAAAGAAGAGGAGGAAAAAGAAGAGGAGGAAAAAGAAGAGGAGGAAAAAGAAGAGGAGGAAAAAGAAGAGGAGGAAAAAGAAGAGGAGGAAAAAGAAGAGGAGGAAAAAGAAGAGGAGGAAAAAGAAGAGGAGGAAAAAGAAGAGGAGGAAAAAGAAGAGGAGGAAAAAGAAGAGGAGGAAAAAGAAGAGGAGGAAAAAGAAGAGGAGGAAAAAGAAGAGGAGGAAAAAGAAGAGGAGGAAAAAGAAGAGGAGGAAAAAGAAGAGGAGGAAAAAGAAGAGGAGGAAAAAGAAGAGGAGGAAAAAGAAGAGGAGGAAAAAGAAGAGGAGGAAAAAGAAGAGGAGGAAAAAGAAGAGGAGGAAAAAGAAGAGGAGGAAAAAGAAGAGGAGGAAAAAGAAGAGGAGGAAAAAGAAGAGGAGGAAAAAGAAGAGGAGGAAAAAGAAGAGGAGGAAAAAGAAGAGGAGGAAAAAGAAGAGGAGGAAAAAGAAGAGGAGGAAGAAGAAGAGGAGGAAGAAGAAGAGGAGGAAGAAGAAGAGGAGGAAGAAGAAGAGGAGGAAGAAGAGGAAGAAGAAGAGGAAGAAGAAGAGGAAGAAGAAGAAGAGGAAGAAGAAGAGGAAGAAGAAGAGGAAGAAGAAGAAGAAGAAGAAGAAGAAGAGGAGGAAGAAGAGGAGGAAGAAGAGGAGGAAGAAGAGGAGGAAGAAGAGGAGGAAGAAGAGGAAGAAGAAGAGGAAGAAGAAGAGGAAGAAGAAGAGGAGGAAGAAGAGGAGGAAGAAGAGGAAGAAGAAGAGGAAGAAGAAGAGAAGAAGAGGAAAAGGAGGAAGAAGAGGAAGAGGCAGAAGTAGTAGTAAATACCAAAAACCTTCAGGTAAACTTCTGGGGTTTTCTTCTGAAATTAACATGAATGAAATCCTTAGCTGCCCAATCCATTACTAGCTTTCAAATTTTTTGAAATGTCAAATATGCAACTGGAAAAGGAGGACTGAATCAAAAAGATGTGAGAAAGATGCTTTTTTTTATTTGTCTGATAATGGCTTCCAACTTTACAAACATTTGCAAGTTTTTACGCATTCAAACAGCTGCAAACAAAGTGCTGGTCTTCAAACTGATAATTTTCAACTTGTCGGGGATGGCCAGGTGAAGGGACTAAGAAACTGGACCTTGGTATGAATGCTGTTGCATAAAGAGCCAGTAGGGAGTGTACCAATCATTTCTACATGGCAAACTGCTGTAAGATTTCTAATCTTTGAAAAACTGTGCTTAGGGATTGGCTGCACCCTAGGAAAGAAACAGATTTCTCATCCTTCTGCTGGCAGTCAAAGAAGAAAGAGCAATTCATGTGAGAACTATTTGAAGTAGAATTGTTTCCAACTAGCTGTCCAAAGGTTTTCTTAGTACTGTCTGTTGCCCCCAAGGATCTTTCTCCTACTGAAATGAACAGTTTTCTTCACTGCTGCATGGGAGAGATCTAGCTGGTAGTCAAAGGCAGTGGAAAGGTGGCTGCCTTACACAGGTTAGGGTACTTAGACATACACATATTGCCATGAAAATGTGTCACAGCAGCCTCCACCTGCCCTGGTGCTGAGCTCCCATGACTCCCACCAGAAAAAAGGCATGGTCCCCAAACATCCTTCTGCAGGCACAGCCTTCACAAGGCCCCCCACCTCGTGTGGCATTGCAGGCAGCTGCAGCAAGCACAACACAGACCCCAGGCTCTGCCTGGGAACAATGCACTCGTTTGCAACGTAGACCAAGTCACTGGTCAAACCTCCACCAAATTCAACACGAACAGGTTTATTCAACAGACCTGATGATATGCCTTGCCTCATACCAAAACAACCCCAGCAGTGCTTCCTCTCCAGTCCCACAACTAATCTGCCCATCAAACTGCTCAACAGCTTATCTCAGTAGTTCTCTGAGTATATTAAATGTCAATTTAAAGTAAAATCTAGTATAAATAAACCCCTTCTAGCAGAACATTAGAAATATGCTTTTATTTTAGTTTCATGTCTGGCACAGTGAAAAAAATAGCAACTCTGCCTTTATATATTTCATAGCCTTTTTTACTGCTCAGTGAAACAATATAAAAGCTTTTTAATGCCAAATCCTGGACGTTCAGGAACTTTGACCATGTTAATGGTTCCTGCATGATTCTTAGTTTCAGTCTCATTTTAAGGAGGTCAAGAATTTGTAATCAACTGAGCCCTCTGTAAACCAACACCATTTGGGTTGGATCAGAATCTCTAGTTACAAGCAATGTCACTTACAATCAAGCTGAAAGACAGGAGCTAGTAGACACTGTAATTTTCACATTAAAAGTTTAGCTCTCTTAGCTTTAAGAGGCTCTGTCCACATACTGAAATAAAACGATTTTAGGAACACTTAGTCTTTTTCCATCAAGCATTAAACATCAGTGTTAAGACACTATTAGTAACAAATCACGTGCTGTAATCCATAAGGTTCTGTGAATATCTGCATCAAGTAATAGTGCACTGAGTGGATACTATAAAAGATATAGTACAAAATATGTAAGAAGGATATTCTAATATATATATATAAATATATATATTTCACTGGTGCATAAATCAGTTGTGGTTTATTACAGTTACCTCCATGATTACATAAAATCCAAAATACTGTGTCAGTACATGCTGAAATATTTGAAGGTCAAACCTACTCCTGTACCATGAAGATGAACTGCAAAGTGCTATAAAATAAACTACAAAAAAATCATGTAAAATCCCCAATCAATAACTGTGCATTTTTATGCATATAAATATTATGAATCAGAAAAAACTACCTTTTAAAATTAAATATTTCAAAAATCAACTGCCATATTCCAGCTCTGCAAGTTTGCCTTTTCCCTGCCAAAAGAAAAGGGTTCAGATTCTCACTTCATTTATTTGGCAATAAATTGTGAATACATAACTGAAATACACTGACTTTGTCCCAGCAAAACTTAAGACTGGAATGTGGGCTACTAGGTCAAGCTCTGCTCACGATCCAACTTAGATTAGATGTAACTCCACTGACTTTAGTTCAAATATTGCTGACCTAAATGGTTCTCCATTGATTTAGAATCAGCTCAATGGCATCAGATACTATTTCAATAGGAGAAGACACGCATGGCTAAGCGAGAAGTCTTGCTTAGATGAAAATAATTTAAAAGAAGTTAAGAGAGAATTGGGAAGCAGAAGAGAAAGTTAGTATCTCTGTAAAATAAGACTGTGTCCACATAGACTTAGGGAAGAAAAAAGGCAGACATTCCTAATGTTGTTTCTAAGGAACAGCAGAGCACTTGCTGACATCTAACTTCAAACAGAAACCATGATGGATATCCTTAATTGCTGCCATTCCTCTGCAAATCACCACAGTATGTGCAGGGTGACAAAGACACCACGATTCCTAGGTCATCAGTAGACTTACAGCTTGTCCCCTTTAATGTGGGGAGAAGAACACATCTTTGGGACAGATTTTAGAGAAGGGGAAAAAAGCACTTCAGCAACTGCAACTCCCCTTCCCTAGCCAGTGGCAAGAGAAAGGAAATACCTCACTACATAGACCTAGAAGAATGCAAATGTGGACATATTTCTTGACTAATAAGGATATTTCCAAAACTTGAGCACAGCAGAAATAAAGAACTCGTATGTGAGAGACTGAAGAGAACACAAGAAAAAAGTCAAAGAACTAAGAGTCTTAAAAGGCAAAAAGCCGGTAAGTATATAGAGGTAAAACAAAAGTCAAGACAGTATTGTAGAATGAGATGGATGGTGTACACTGTAAAAGACTGCAGCAAAAGAAAAGCGTTTCAATGGTAGAGTGAAAATGGCTGCAATTAAAAAGCAAAAACAATGAAAAGCAAATACAGGGGAGACAACACAATACCATGTCTTCTTTTTCACTACATGTAATTGTAAGGAATTAAAATGAAACCATTGCTCAGAAATGTAATCAAAATGCATAGAAATGTAAGCTTCTATCTCAGTCTTTAGCTGCTAGTCTTCGTAGCTTAGTCTCGGTTAAAAAACCAGAAACTTCACCTTTCTTACAATGATTCCTTTAACTGAAAAGACTGAAGTATAAACTCAGGATTTTATAGGTAAATAGCATGAAGATTGTCTAGCACTATATCTAAATGCAGTCCCTGCTCTTGCAAAATGCTTGTGCCTTTACTTAGTTTTACTCGTTATAGTAAACTCTTCTCAGAAGAGAGTAGGCTCTCCTCTGAAACACACTGAAGCATACTCTGAAGTATACTTCCCAGTAAAATATGAACAGTTAAATAGGCCTGTAAGTCTAGTCTGAAGACCAATCGTACAGTGTTGTTATTGTTGCTCTTGGCTCAGAATCAGCATTCCAGCCTACTAAAGATGTGCACACTTATCCAAACTTATAGACTATATTGAATAAGCATGACCTAACTGAAATGTGTAAGCAATGGCACTGGTTCAATACCCATATGCACTAACAAACAGTATTGCCACCTTTCTGCACACAGCTCATGTTCTCCATATTCCTGGTAAAGTCAGTGGAACCACATACATAAGATTTGCAGGGCCAGCTCTGCAATTTACTGCTTTAGGATTTAAGGCCATATCCTGAAAATACACAAAACCTTAACTTTAAGGATGTGAGCATTCCCACTGAAATCAATGAGTTTACACACACACTTAAATTAAGCATTTGCAAATGTTTTGCAGAGCCACTAATACAATAAAATAAAAGCAACTTTGCAGTTCACCTTTGATAAATATTATTTATAAAAACAACATCTTTCCAGTTAAGTTCAAACAGGGGAAAACTGACAGAGAAACAATACATCATCATTTCATCTCAATGTCATTTTGGAAGACACAGTGAGGACAAGGCAATAGGAAGGAGTGTGATAGCTTATTCTTGAGTTTTATAGCTGCCTCAGGGCTTGGCTTCACTCTGCTCTTGCAAAAACAGCTACTGATTTGAATGTACTTCTACAGTTCTCCAAACACAACCAATGTCTAAAAGAGAAGTCCAAGGTAGGTGGCACTTCACTGGGCAAGAACACTGTCCACTCCCTAGTGTGCAGCATACAGCTTCCACAAGCTCAACAGCCCCTCTCTCATCTTTTCCTTATTTCATTTACCCATCCAGTGGGATCTTATGAAATAAAACAAAACCTAAAAGAAACAAAATAAAATGTGAGAAATCATGTTTAAAAAAAAAAAAGTCAAAGAAAAATTAATACAAAAATCCAAACACAAATGAATTTTGACATTCAAACACATAAACATAAAATGAATTTAAAACATACATAAAATGTTAAATAAAAACTGTACATGAATTTATGACAATGGCAACATTAGCTCTATCTTGTGGCCAACAATTTTATTTGTTAACTAAAAATGTGTAAGGCATGTTACTCATTTGACTTTAAAAAATCAAAATATTCCTATTGAGCCATAATGCAATAAATCTAGGACTCTCCAACCAGGGACTGTACTATGCATGGGCAGAAAAATCCTCAGTCAGGTGTCCAGCCTTGCGCAAAGGCCTATGGTGAACAAACCTGGGTGCAGAATCAAGTTATCTGTCTTTGGTCTGGTCCACCAGCTAAGTGAAGGGAACCCCATTGTACCACAAAGTTACTGTTAAGTACAACAGCAGGTTCCTTAGTAACCTTTGTTTCATGCCTTAGCTGTGTGCACATCATCCTTTCTGCCTGCTCCAAACAGGCTCCTGCCCTTAATGTCATTAAATGACTGTAATGGCAGAACGGAGTGGTGCTGGGAGAAGTGTTAGTTAACTGTCTTAAAATTTCTTGTTTCTAAGTATCATCAGGAACTTAAAAAATCAACAACTAAATATGATGGCACATTGAAACACAAGTAAAAATCCCTGGGTCATGGTCTGTCCTGACATGAAGGAGAAACCAATCCCCTAAACACCACTTGACCGTCTAGGGCTATGAACTTTAAAGAAGGCGATGTTTGGCCCTGTGTGAAATCCAACTGTGACTCTACAGCATAAATACTTCCTAAAACAGCATTGTCTTACCCAGTCTGTTGTTATCTGATGCAGTTGAGTTACTATGTACATCACTGTTGACAGTCACCATTACTTGTTCTAATGACATTTGGAAAAAAAACGTGAGTTGTACTATTATCCGGCAAATGTAACTTCATCAGTAGCTTTTGTTTCTTTGTGTAGTTTGTTTGGTTTTTTTTAACCTTGCTTTAGTAAGTTCTCAATGTTTATAAAGAGTGAAAGCTTATCCATGTTCCGTAACACTTAAATGAATTCAGAGCCAAATCCTGATTTGCCTTAAATGAATGAGACTTACACTATCGGTTTCAAGAGAAGCTGAATTTGAGTAATTAAGTAACAATGACTAATTCATTTACATTGCATTTTCTTGCTTGTTCTAACCTTGAGGCACTCTTAGTACTTCTACCCTGAAAGTAGGTAATGGCACATTTAGAAGCTGAACATGCTAGCTTGGAGCCACTGCACTTTTCCAAAAGGGTGTGGCAAAATTCCTTTTCCCTGAAACAATTGATAAGGTTTAGTGTAAGGCATCAAGAAAAAACAAAGGGACCTGGCTAATTCACAGACAAAAATACAGTATCAGTTGAAGTAAGAGTCATTCCAGAACAGCTAGGTTTCTGCACAGGGACTGTTTTACCTTGAGAGGAAGGCTCTAGGATAGACTGACATTAAGATGAGTTTCTTACAGCCATATCCACATGTAGTGATGAGTATCTTAAGAACTTGTAAGGAACATGACATTAGTGTTGGAATCTGTGCTGAATCTTGTTGAAACTTACATCATTCGGGTCCTTGCTACTTCTACTGCCTCCTCTCACATACATAAAATATCTTAAAGTGAATGAATATACTTTTACCACGCCATGAAATTCACAATTAGAATCCAAAAACTGTATCATTGCAAATCCAGTTCATCATGCAGTATATTAACAACACAGCCCTAAAAGCCTACTGTAATGTCAAGAAAAATGCTCAGCTGTAAAATACGTTGACCTGCACGACTGTGTGCGCATGTTGCAAAAACTCCATGTAACAGAGTTTAAGGAAGACTGAGGTTCTGTTCTGCGCGTGGTAGAAAGGGGGCAGGCTTTTCCAGGCCTTTCTGCAGTATTTTTACTGAGTCACTGTAGTTAGTCATTACCTCCCAAGTAATTTTCTAAAGGATTTAGACAGAAAAACGTAAGTATCATCAGGGTTTCAATAGTCTAGAATTGAAAGCTACTGCATAGTTGCTACCCTCCCTTCAAATTTCCCAGGCCATTCAGACCTCCTCTGTGGAATTTTGTTTTCTTAATTCTGTGAAATTGTGTACATTCCTGGAGACAAGTCAAAGGACACGTATATGTATTTACATAAAAACACACATCTACACCACACTTTTAACACCAAAGTAAATCACTGCAAGTGAAAGATTTCTGGCCTTTTAGTTTTTTCCTTACCTGGTCTGCTGCAATGAAGTGAAATCACATTGATGTGTTTAAAGTCACCTCTGAACTTTCATTTGAGAAGTTGTTTATTGATGAACTACTATATAGTATACAGCACTATGCAAAGAACAGGTAGGCAACAGATTTGCTTATATTCTTAGTTGCATCTGCATGCATATTAGTGACTGTAGAAGTCAACAGTGATGGCTAAAACACTGAGTAGGGAAGAAGCCTCAGATCTAGGACCTAAGCAGTCTACAGGAGTCAAGAAGTCCACAAGGTAGTCCTGAAAGTCCTACTGAAGGTACAAGAATTAATTTTTAAAAATGGTTACTAGAAGGGATTAAAAAAAAAAAAAAGGCTATTGACTTTATTCACTGAAACATGAAAAGCAATGAGGTAAAGTATGTAAAAAGGAAAGGATACAGAAATACAGTGTAACTGCAGGGGGTGGGGGGAAAGGTTGGGAATAGAAAGGCTCTGACAGGACACAGGTGAAACGGAGCAAGGAAAAAGGACTGAAAGAGGCAGAAACTGAACAGGAGTGCTTTAAAAATGGTTCCAGGGAAAGTAGAAAAACTGCAAACCCATGAAGCAGCAGGCAATCTGGATTTAATTTGTATACTAGATCTCTGACTATTTGGAGTCATTGAGATAAGAGGTAAAATATTATAGGCAGTGGGTATTTAGAAGATGATTTCTCATACCCTAACTGCCAACCTCTCATCTGGCTTCTCAGAGTTCAACAGGAGTGAATTAGGCAGGTTGAAGCAAAGCCCAGTTTTGCCCTGAGTTGTTGCTAGAGCACTGGATTCTGAGTTTTAAAAGAACCACTACTCTTATGTAAGCTGCCACTCAGACTTGCAGAGGAAAATACACTAAAGAATAAAACTAAAAACTCAAAGCAAAAAGCTATCTATCTTCCCTGTACAAGGAACGACAGAACTTCATTCATCCTCTAAAGGAACATTATGTATCTGTCTCTCTCAGATTTAAGTGTGTCCAACACAATAAAAAAAAATAATACACAGTCTAACTTGCTGATACTTTAGTTCCAATATCAGCTCTTCATTCAGAGAGTTTTGAAGGGAGCACTGTATTCATTATTAGTCTTAAACCAAACATTATAATGATTTTGCAATACACTATTTTGACACATCAAATTGAAGTACAACTGCTCTCCCCAAAACGAATGTGCTACAGAAAGTATAATTTGAATTATGTTATTAATATGTATCCAGCTGAGCCAACAGTGACGATTTTTTTAAACCCTACAATTGGCTTTCTGGAAGTACCACAGGTGATTATCTCATGAGTGTACAGATCTGTATCTCAGATACTGGATGATCTGTAGCTTCCTGAGAGTTTACTCTCATCGGGAGTTGGACAAAATGCCTTTATGACCAATTGTTTTTAGCTTTTCTATTTATTAGAGAAGAAAGCATAAAAATAAAAGTATAATAGCAAACCCCCATATATTTATACACACTGAACTAATTCTGGAAGAAGAGCCTTTCATGATCATTTTTATAAATGAAGAAGCTAATTTTTTTCCTCCTTTAACTAATGCAGAGCTGAGCAATTAAAGGCATCGTTAACATGTAGTGCATTGCCATATTTGGGAATATTGCTGTTATGGAGATAGTCACACATCCATGGGCTCAATAATGACCTCGACCATGCCCTTTCTTACTGTCTATGTTACACAAGCATAGAATTGTTTAGGCTGGAAAAGACCTTTAAGATCATCAAGTCCAACTCTTAGCCAAAGACTGCCAGGTCCACCACTAAACCACGTCGCTAAGCACCATATCTACATGTTTCTGAACACCCTCATGGATGGTGATTCCACCACCCCCTGGGCAGCCTGTTCCAATGGTTGACATCCCTTTCTGTGAAGAATTTTTTCCTAATAACCTATCTAAACTTCCCCTGGCGTAACTTAAGGCTGTTTCCTCTTGTCATGTTGCTTGTTATCTGGGACTTCCACCTGCCTACAGCCTCCTTTCAGGTAGTTGCAGAAAGCAATAAGGTTCCCCCGCTGAGCCTCCTCCTCTCCAGGCTAAACCACCCCAGTTCCCTCAGCTGCTCTTCACAGGACTCATCATCTAGACCCTTCACCAGCTTTGTTGTCCTTCTTTGGATATGGTCCAGCTCTTCAATGTCCCCCTTGCAGTGAGGGGCCCAAAACTGGATACAGTATTCAAGGCACAGCCTAACCAGTGTGGAGTACAGAGGGAAAAGGCTTGTCCCCTACAAGCCTTCTTAACTACACACATTGTTCCCTATAAGCCTTCACCTAAGTTATTCATGAAGGAAAATGTTATGACATGGTTGTCTTCTGCACTTTTTTCACAAAGCAAGATGATAAATTCTAGTTGTTTGAAATCCTTTTTACTGCAACGGGATTTGAAACAATATATTCCCATGAGCTGTACATAAATGTCAGCAACCAAACTTTCTTCATCATTACAAACCTGACCTAAACTCTGCCAGAGTAAACACAAATTTCCTGTAAACACTAATTTAACTGAATTCAAAACTAAATTTCATATACTCACATCCCATTCTTCAAATATGTCTCTACATGTAAGTTGCATAAATTTGGAGATCATGTATGTAAACTCAAGCATACAAGGAAAGCCCAAGCAAAACAGTGCTGAGCAACTAAAAGTTTCTAAGATCTTAAGTCTCGTTACATTTTCTTTCTTCACCAAGTACATATGGTTTATCCTAAGCAGACTGTTACCTGGGCCCTTGACCCAAACAGAGTATTTTGAAACAAAAATCAGTTTACATTTTCACTTTTTTCCAGCTTGGAGGAAATTCAGCATAACACAAAACATATCACTAGTCTTTTTAAATGAACCATGATTTGCACAGAGAAAGCTCAAACTGAGCTGAATGGAAGGCAGGATAGCAAAGAGAAGTTGTAGTTGCATTACCTAAAAAGGTATTCTTATCAAATTTGTCAGTTTCCGGTTTCAAGTAGAAAATTAAATGACAATTCATTCTTAGTTTTATTTGCTTCTTGGATCTGAGCCACTGCTTGAAAGAGCAATGCTGGCTAATGCTGTGGCAAAACAAGGACAAAATGTCATCTCATTTTTATTGGAAAACAAGGACAGGCTCCTGGATAGGTTTCTGGAGAATGTTTATCACACAAAGAAGAATAATGTCTTGACTCATTAAAGCAGTGCCTACACAGCAGCAGAAGATAAAGTTGTCTGAAGAAACCTGTACTTTTCCTTAAGATTTTGCAGTTTGCATGCACCAGGCTCAATACTGCCGTGTTTCAGAGCACAATAACATAAACATTTGACACAAACTTTTATTTCTAAACATCACCTTTATCCCATGAGGTACTAAGATAGTATTTTTCATTCATGTAATTAAGAGCTCTACTGAAATACGTAAATACTACTTTTTTTTTTTTTTCCCCTAAAGATAAAAGCATGGATAGAAGACAAACAAATGAAAATCAAAGACCTAAAACCACACAGACTTGGACACACTCTAAACTTGTTAGAGGCCAGGGATTCCCAGAAAATTCTGGATCTGAATTTCACATTAGTCTCTCTTACTAGATCAGATTTTCCAATAACTGAATTTACTTAATAATCGGAAAAACTAGGATCAAAAGAGATTAAACAGTCTATCCCATGAAGTTATACACCAAGATAATGAGCCTTGACCCTCTTACATGCTCTGGTTTTTTACAACAGGAAAGCAGCACATCATGCAGTATCATATTAACCCCAGGACTACTTACAGTAACCCAAACTTTAAACCTTTTGCTCCTCTTCACAGTTCTTCAAAATACTGCAATATCTTAGCAAGATTTCTTTTCCATTATCACTAGCTTTTCCTCTAATGTTTTTAAATTTATGCTCCACAAATGAGGGTACATAGTTTGTCATTTTATGGATGCTGCCACCTGCATGAGATTTCCAAATGGGCTTAATAAAATTGGAGGCGTTAATATTAGTGTTGCAGGCAGCACTCAATATATTTAATGGTTTGTTTCACTGATCTGCAAGTTCATAAAATGAGAAAGGAGGTCAAACAGAATTGTATGTACTTTAGTATAGAACACTATAAAGCTGTTCTCAGTGTGTGGTGCGTTAGAACCAAGAGAGAGTAAAACCTGACCTGTCTACTCAAGCATTTTAGAGGCCAAAAATACATTGCTAACAAGGATCATTTAGTATCTTAATCTGCTTTTCCTTAGTTTGATTTGGATTTTTTATTTTATTTTCCAGTATGATACATTGGAAGATGCATTCATTTTCCAAGCAAGCAGCAGAAAATGAAACACTTGCGCTCAGTGCTCTTATGGAGAAAATATTGCGTCTTTGTCAAGGAAAGGCATTACCCTTACATCTTTCAGCACAATATCCAACAGGCATTTCCTTTTAGAGTACTGTTGTTGATGCTGCAGTTGTTTTGCTTGCTATTGATTAGTGAGAGTCAAGGACATTAAAAGCTGAAGCTCAAATCACCAGCGCTCAGAGCAGGTCAGTGCATATATTCTGCACAGCTTCTAATTCAGGGACAGGTTAAAGTGAAAAAGAGTGTGAATAGGCAACTATTCAGACTGTGAAACAGAACTCTGCAGTAACAGCAGCTCCCCACAGAACCACAGAAAACACACATTAATAGAAACTTAGTTCATATGAAAGGGCGTAGCAATTACTATCTGCATAGACATTTTAAAACATGGACATCTGCAGGTTATTTTACACGTCATTTGCATTAAACACTATGCCTGAGAGATCAATCAATATATCAATGAATGCTTTGTCAAAGCTTTCTGCAAGTACTTGAAAAGTCAAAGTTGTTAAGAAAAAAGGCTGTTTGCCTTATGACTTCCTCTAGCATTTGTTTAATACACTTATTGGTATGCATGTAAAATATAGAAATGCTACTACACAGATACTTTTGACAAGTGTCAGTTTAGAGCCACAAGAAAGAAGATTTGAGCACATGAAGGACACAGCATAATTATGACTTCCCCTTTGAAAAAGAAAATCACTGTCAACTTTGCAACCATTCTGTCTCTACCTGAATATTGAAGCCAACTCTATCATGTTAGCTTGGTTAATTCCAAGGACCAGTACATATTCTGCATTTTCAATATATGGCCTTTTGACAGGAATTGGCAAGCCAGTTTTTATATACATATTACAGAAATAATGTTGCCCATTCCAGTACAATAAGAGCTATGGAAGTTCATCATATGTAACCATTTATAATGGAATTGTTTTGCTTACTGTTACCTTAAACAATATTAAATCCTTTGATCATTACATGCCTCATAGTTATTATTGAGCAGCTCTCCAGCTTCCTTTCTACGGCATTTTACCCTGAGTCTGTGAAGTCTGAATATTTCTCATAAAATGTGTATCCTAATCACTGAATGGCTCTAGTAAAACAATTTTATTATTGTTTTTAACTTCATTAATCTCAACTGCCTGCCTTTACAGTCATTACTATTCAAGCACTTCCATGTGGCAGTTAATGATCTTCCCTAAAAAAACTGATCTGTGCATGGTCAATGATCAGGGTAACAGACTGGCACCAAGCAACCAACAGGCAAATTCCAGTAGCCCAGTTACTGTTTTGCTCCATGAACAATACTACATAATTTCCAGGCATATTTTCTTCCTCCACCCTGCTCAGACTTTAAGGTCTCAGGGCCAGAGATCACCACCCCATTTTGATACAATCTTAGCCCAAGTATTTAGCCCCACAAATTCTCTCTTGATAGAAAACTTAAGACCCATAATAAAAAAATATAATAATGGAATAAAAATAATAATTAAAAAATAAAAAGGAAAAAAAGAATAATAAAAAAGAAGAAAAATAAGTCCCATATGGAAAAACCTGAAATACTCCAAAGCTAATTATCTCTTGCCACAAATCCTAGTGTCACAGCACAGGGAAGAGACAACCTTACAGTTGCCTTCCACTGAACCTTATCTACATCAGTCCTCCTCCACAGCAACACATGGGCTTTGAGGGAAAAGAAGGATGATGCACGGAATGTTTCCTCAGGAGCCTCATGGTCTGGATTTATACTCCTGAAAAGCCATCTCAAAGTCTGGCATACAATTTGTAGGCAGCTTGAGTATATATATTCGGGTCCTGCACCTCTTCCAAGGCTCCAGGGACTTTTCTTTCTCCCCAGATACTGCAATAAGTTGGAATCACACCAAAGATACTGCTTGGCTGTGATTGTCCCTGTGATTACTCCCAAGCACAGAAGATGGAGATATTTTTAAAGAAAAATACTGCACAACACAGTACTAAATGAAGCGGTTTGAGTCTCCTGAATCACAGCTGCTTGGAGCCAAAGTGAAAACAATGTGCCCTCACTCCAGTCTGGCCTTGGTTTGCTTCACTCTGTTCTCAGTTTTACACGGGCACAAAATGGATCTCCATTCAAAGAAGCACTCTTCACAGCACACACCAAGAAAGGGAGAGGAAAACGGTCTGGGGAATAAGGGAAGTGGCCACTCTGTATTTATGAATGCTACCTCTTACAGCACTTTTTTGACAGAAAAAATCATATACTATATTTGAAAGTCTAATTGTACCTAAATTACAGCCAAAGAGCCCTATCTGAAGACTCAGCAACTTTACAGAGAAAGTAAAGAATTTTACTAAATGACACCATGTAATTATAAACTTAATTAACATGAAATTAATTAGACATCAGTCTATAATGGATACCATGTTTCGTTGCTCATTGCCATAACTGCCAGGGGAGGCTATTAGCAAGTAAATGAATAAGTCTGTTCTCTTATTTGAAACTGTGTTCCTGCAACTGGAGCTGCTGGGATTCTCATCCACGTCTGGCACACAGTATACTGAATCCTATCTGTTTGCTGCCACTGACGCCCTAGGAACAGAACCTCCTAAGCTGTGTGAACAGCAATAGAAATGTCTTTTATCTCTCTGTGTCTGTGGAACAAACTCCTGTCCTGTTATCCAACCAAAGAAAACCACTCCCAAGCATATTACTATCATATAACTTTGTAGGGACAGAAGTAAGAAAGGAATGGTGTTTGCTCAGTTATTTCTGTAACACTGCCAAGATCTGCCTTCTGAATTTCTCTTCTTCTACAGAGAAAATGGTCTTGTAGCCATATCAAGGTTAACAAAATGCTTGAAATGCATTTGAAAGAGATTTTTCTTCTGAAAGAAAAAAGATTGATGTTTTACTTTGAGACAACCCCCCCTAAAGGCACTGTTTAAGAAACCCAGAGTCCTCAGTCCTCATAGGTAAATCCCCTTGCCTTTTCAATTAATAAATAGCCAAACCAATATGCCTGGCTCTTCTTTGGTGAGGCAAACAGAATGACTGCCTACCTTCAGGCTCCAGAAACCAAAGAGGTCCCAGCCTCCAACAATGGCAGGTCAGGAGTCCATGGAACCCAGCAATGCTTTGACCACGATGCTGTCAGCACCAACCAAAGTGGTGGTCTCCACTCGTGGTACTGCCACCACAGAAAGAATCAGCATCGGGGCTTACACTAGCCTTCCTTTCATGAGATGAGGTTCCCATCTCACACCCACCTCCCCAACTTCCTCCCAGAAAATAAACTCAGAGTTACCTGGAGCAAGCGTACTGCAAACCAGAGCTTGAATGACTCCACCCTAGTAGAGTAATTGTGTGAATTCAGAAATGGAAAAGACACACAACAAGATCCAAACAGTAGTTTACAAGCTGAAAACACTTTAGTGTAAACGGGATGTGCAAGACTAGTTGCTTCCAGGCCCATCTACTAAGCTAAAGGCTTCAAAGACGACGAAGCTCAGGGCACACTTGTGCCAGTAAATAAAAAAAGGCCAAAGCCCAGTCTTGAGGGTATATATTCTTTTTGATCTACAACTATTTAATCTAGATTAAATTAAGGTACCCTTTTGGCCTAAGATAGATAGCATTCTCCCAGACAACGTCCCAGTATGGTTCAAAGGAGAGCATAAGACAGGAATTGTTTACAATACATGGTATGTATGAGGCCATCTTATCTGAGATATGAGGAGAAGAGAGTTTTAAACATATGGAAATGATCTATGCCTTTCCTTAAGGGCCAGAGAATGTACTCTAGCCCTATTTACTTTGATAGCATAATGGTAGCCTCAAACAGGGCTGTACTTTGCCCCAGAACTGAGTGAAAATACACAGTACATGCAAACCACATACTGTGCCTACTCTCCAGGGAGACCACTTAACAGGTAATACAGAATTGAGTTATTTCTCATTACCTGAAGTACAATGGAAAAGGTGAGTCAGTTATGTGAAATGCATGCCACTATTGCAACTTGAATACTTTTCAAAGTAATTGTACAAATTTTCTTAACGTAGGACACAAAAGCCTAGTATTTGGCCAGTGCTAATTACTTAGGCTTGGTGCCATGAATCAATATTGATGGAACAGAAACCAATTTTTCACATTCTGTCTGAAAAATATTATAACGGGTACTTGAGAGCTCCTGTGATTTTTGTCTTGTCTGGACTGGAAAATAAGATGATGATTGAAAACACGTTAGCAAACTTAAAAACCAAAACCAAAACCCATTTATCTAAAGACACTTCTCTAAACATGATATTTGTGACTTCTCCCTAGATATACAGCTGGGTTTGCTTACACCAAATGGATTCTTACCATTTGCTTCACAATGTATTTGTATTGAGCAAAACAAGACAGCAAATCACATTTTCACACTGTTATTTAGTCCATTCCAATTTACCAAATATTTCAACAGCATAAAATCCCTTTCACGCCCTGTTCAAAGCCCTGACATTTACACAAAAAGGGACTTCCCACATTCATAAGGGAAACTAACATGCATCATTAATTATTCACAATTTTGATTGCATATATATTTTTTTGACCAAAAATGTACCAGGATAGATACATCCCAGAAATATAACTGAAAAAAAATGTAGTATTTTATAATGGCATCTGTTCTAAGAATAAATAATTCTGCAAATTCACCAGGTATATTTAAAAACAATACCGACTTTGCTTTTAATAGGTGAGGAGTCTGAATAGCTTTATCTCACCTTCATTACAGTCTTGCAATGAAAGCCATATTTGATCTACCAGGCCAACTCCTTTTATTTCACCATGAACTGGAATGGAAAGCATCACCATTGATGCAATTGCCAAGGGTTTGGTTTGCAATTGCCAATTCTACTCTTGCTTTTATATTTATTTCTTCACCAATAGCTTCATTTTCCATCCTACTCTGCAGGAGACAAAACATCCATTGTGATACTTCTAGATTGTTCCCAGTTCACATTTTTCACAGTTAACAATATATACCATGAGGAGGGCTGTCACTATTAACTGATATTTTTTGGACTGGACAGTACCAGATATAGCTTGTACATGTGTTTTAGAGCTATATATATATGCATAGCTTAAAAACACTTATGAAAAAAATGTAGTGTCATGCTTTATGATAAGCAGTGAGGAGATATTCTTCAGTCACTGGCCAAGTTCTTGCTGTATATCCTTGGCCTGCAAACACAAACTTAATGTACAGATAGCATCCACTGAAGTCGAGGGTCAATACTTAGTTATACTGCATGGAGTATTCTTTTGCCTCAAGGTTTACGATTTTTGTCTGGGGCTTTTGCTTTTGCTGGGGATCACACACAGACAAAAACGTGTCTCACTAACAGCCAAGTCAGTAATTCACTGCATTAAAGAATCCTCAGAAGACCTAACATCAAAACAGCTTGTTCAGCACCTGGCCCTACTCCTTACTCCCACTACCAAAATTAACCTCTAACCAGCTTGCACTGCCTAAAGCTTCTGCAAGTTGCCATCTGTTGTGCCCAAGACCCTGGTGTTCCCTTGCTGCTTCCCATAAGACAGGAGGTACCAATGTAGTAAAGCAACAGGTTTCCGTGTTTCCTCCTGTTCTAGTCCAAGATAGTTCAGTATAAGGCATCACAATGAACACAAACAAAACAGTTGCAACATTTGCAAATTAAGCCTCTCTGACCTGAGTTTTCAGATATCAGTGTTAAGTACTCTTTGCAACATGGAAAATGAACTTTTACATGCAAAGGCAACAGATCTGTGGCCAGCAGACTTGGACATACACTATGAATTCGTATGTATGTAGGAACAAATGTCTAAAAATAAAAAACCTGTAAAAGCAAACCTCAGCCAAATAGCAGGGGTCAACTTAAATAATCTACTTAAATCATACTTGAAAATCTGTGTAGCTGCACATTTATACATATGTATATACAAATTCCCTCCAACATATTTCACATGAGTCACTGAACAGCTTTTTCCTTGGAAATTATATTAACATAAAGGTACTAGTCCCACATAAAAAAGCAATAGAAATAGATTTTCTATTACTCTTAATAGAATATACATAAAACTGATTTAATCCATATTAAATATGTCAGTAGAATGAGCAAAGTGAACTGTGTACATTCTTTGACTGATAAGGGATTACAACCTACAGCAAATTTGGATCCACTGTGTTCAAAAAGCATGATTAACTGTGTTCATAATAAGCTGACCTCTAGGAACTTGCTCCTGAAATTATTATGATAACTCTGAATTCTGTCATGACTTCAGACCTTTACCCTGTCCAGATTTTCCTAAAAAGCAGGAGGAGGAAAAGACAATGCCCTAAATTTTATTCAGTGTATTTCAGCCAACATAAAAATCATACTGGACTAACATTTTTAGCTTCTGCAAATAGATCCAGCTCATCCTACTCCAGTTAAGAGATCTTAAATATCACTTCTAAACTACAGAAGACCCTATTCAGCAATACGACATCTACGTGAAAACTGAAGCATGTAAGAATAAGCAGCCTTTCCTGCCTTTTGACAAAGCATTAAACCTGTATTTCAACAGCCTATTCAGAAAGAAAATGCTTGGCTGAGAGAACACTCTTAGAGAATTCCAAATAAAAGATATTAAGATATTCTTCTATGTTTTTGAGTGACTACTTATGATACTTCTTAGAACAGGTAAGCTATTTACAGGGACAAAGGAAACAAACACATTTTTTCCTTTCCTTCAATTAAAGTATTTAATGTGGTACTCCCCTTAGGATTTACAATATAACTTCAGGAAGTGAAATTAGTTGTTGAGTATGTAGCAAGTTTACTTAGTCTACATTGAACTGATTTCTAAATAAAGGAAAAAAATCTACCAAAAAATGTACCAAAAAAAACCGTCACAAAAGCTCTATTAGTATTTTTTTAAATATAACTTTCACTTGCAGTTCTGGAAACAAATTGCCAACACACATTAAGAAGCACCATCACCCATGCAGTAGAAACATCCTTTCCCTCACAAAGACAGAAAATTAATTTTGTCAAACTCAACACTTATTTTACAAATCTTGCAAAATCAAGTATCTGTGATATGCAATACCACTGTTTCACAGCTTTCCTGTCCATAAGGCACAGGATTACAGGGCATAGGAAGGGAGGGGGAAAGTCCCTTTCACAACACAAAGCCATTCACGAGGACAGCACCCCTGTACTTGGATCAGGGAAGAGCCCTCTCCTGCGATAATAATGGCTTTCTGTCCAAGCCTGACTACGCTAAGAGTTATTGATGACAACCTCGATTAAACTAGTAACTAAATCCTCCGAAACACTACTATGGTTGGGTAGGGGTTGTGAGAAGGACAGAGACCAAGCAGTAGTTGTGACCTTGAAATAAAAGTATTGATCAGATTTTGCCCTGTGAAAGGAAGGAAGGGAAACTGAAACCAACCATCCTGAATCATTAATGAGCTCCCACAGCATGCTCCTAACTCCAGTTTTTTACATATCCAAGTGGATCTTTCTTCAGGCTTCCTCAAAAACAGCACATTTACAAACCATTCATGAACACAAACTGCAAATTCATTCAAGACAACATGAAATAGCTCTAAGCAACAACTCAAAGTTGTCACTTTTTGTGTACTTCAGACTATGTAATACATAACAACAAATACATTACATATATTTTAAAATATATATATGTGTGTGTTTATACATACTACGTTCATTACTGTGAGCAACTGAAAAATCCTGTTGACTGCCTGTGCTACTACCTAGGTTTTCAATAGTACCCACTGATTCAGAACATGATTTTCCAGTATTTGGATCTTTCCTAGGATTGAAAGGCCGCTGAGCATACCTTCTAACAGGAATATCCATCTGGCCCTAAAAAAGGAGAAAATTTTGCTAAAAAAAACCCAAACTCCTCATAGAATAGAATTAAATAAAATTAATAAAATTATATGAAAAGTTGTAATTTGTGTGGCAGGACAAAATCCAAATAAGTGCTGTTTTGTATTAATTAGCACTAAACCAATATAGAAGTGTGAACGGGGAGCAGAAAGCCAACCACTAGAGGAGACACAGGAAGATGTATAATTTTCTCCTTATTTATCTTACATTTCACTACATCCTCCTTCTTAGTGAATTCTCCTTCCACCATACACTCTTCAGTTCTTCTTCTAAAGTCTCCTTTCCTACGAAGTGTCTTCAATAACTTTTTTGGGGGTAAGTCCAGCTACTGTGCTACTTGCTGCAACACAAAGAAAGCCTCGTCTTTCAGTCTTGGCTCATCTAGCTGTCCTACTGCAAATCATTCTCTAACTATTAAAGTATTTCTACAGAGAAGTCATAATTTAGTTTACAGAACTGCTTTTCTGATTTCAAAATGCCTTTATAAAACAAACCAATCATGTTAAAAGATTGGAAAATTATTAGGCTGAGATGTTTTTTTAGAATGTGATCAAACCAAGAGAACTTGTAGAAAACCATCCAACATCCAAATGATCATTGATTGTAGACATTTTCTTTCCAGGTGATGCTGCTCAACAAAGAAAGCTTTGCCAACAAGGTGCAAATATGAAAAGACTTTTCTGTTTACCGTCCACTACAGGAAAGAATAAAGCAACAATTTCTGTCCCCACAATGCACCAGTGCATTGGCAGAAGTCTACAGGCTGTATCTGCACAAAGGAACACTCTGTGCTGTCAAAGACAGTGACTTCACTTGGGCTGGCAGTTGGCTATTTTCAAAATATCCATGTGATTATATTCCCTTTAATTGCCTATTTAATTACCAATACTTCCACTGTCTAGATATTAGAAATCTTCCTTAGAAATATCTTCTTTTTCAAGGACAATACAGTAACATTGACAAAAGGCAAGAATTACTACTACTGGAATTAAATTCAGGTACCTTCTATAGTAATAGGATATAAAAAACCACTACAGTAACAGTGCTGCTTCTATACTTAATGTTTACTTAATTAATGTCATAAACCAAAATGCTAACCATTACCTTAGACAAAGTGAATAGATGATTAAAAATCCTATACTGCAAAATCACACTCAAAAGATTACCCCTTTTGTCCTCCACTCTGAAATATAACAGTTCTGCTCACTGTGAAAATTTACATTTTTGTATGCTAGTGAAAAAACAGCCAAAAATGATTAAAAGATCATAGGTAAGGAACAAGAGTGCTAGGCAATGATAGGGACACTCATTTAATTACGAGAGAAAGAGATGAGCTGTGGATTACAGTGACAGACTACACATGAAGGACAACATGCAAACCTACACTATAACAAAGCCAGAAACCAATGCGTCTTTCACTTAGTCCAAAACTGCAGTATGAGCACACAGCAAGCTTAGCAAGAATTTGGTGATGGACAGCTTTATGTCAGGAAGGACATGGTACTATACAGGAAGAGAAGAATAATTCATAATGTTATTATTCAGTTTACAGTTTCACTCCACTGCTGTCTGTTCCATAAGATGCAGGTAATAAACAATGAGGTGTTTCAGTGCCATGAACTGAACAATATCTAAATGACATATCCAGGGGTCTATAAGGCCTATGAACTAATTCTTTCTGATAAAACCAGAAAAAGAATATTCCAAATCAAAGGACCATTATTAAATATTTTGTTGCCTTTACGTTTCAAAGAACTACAAACCTTCCCACTTTTGGTTATGTAATCCTGTTCAGTCCCATGGCTCTTCCTTAGACTTTATAGAAAATCAAGGAGAAATAAAATGCAGTGGAAAATTCCTCTGTAAAAAAAGTTTACAATCTTGGCTATAACTACTAGAGCCACTTCACATCAGAGAGGACCTGGAATGATTTTTAACAAATGAGCTGCATACAATCCGATGCACAAGTCTGTAATTTACAGGCCAATGGCAAAATTCTCCTCTTCCATGCACACTACAAATGCAATGTCTGTGGAGTCTATCAAAGTGCTTATTCTGCGCCAGCGGGTAGCTCCTATATCCATCAATGGTATTTCTGGTGCTGAAAAAGCAACAGGAAGCAGCAACAAGGCTAGGGCAACAAGGTTTGCTCTCACAGCTGGCTGAACCCTGCAGCACCCATCACGATGACACAACCAGCCATTGATTTGACAGAGCTGATCCATCATTCTAGTCAGCTGCTTCTGTGTACACAATTATTTGCACATGGTGGGTGGGAAAGGCTCATTTTTTTTTTTGCATCCCTGATTTTAATTGTACATATTGCACATAATCAAATTCACTGTATTCCTTGAAATACCCAGAGAAAGTCTTTTGTCCAGTCTTGCGACCACATGCAAATAGCACAGGTCCAGTTAATTAAACCTTTGCCAATACAGGCTGGTGGCTAGAAGCCAGGCTCAGTGCCACTACACAGAGATTTGCAAAACAAGCTTTGTCACCTTCCTACCTCTTTGATCCTGTAGTGGCTGTGGCACGTGAAGCACATTTCCTGGCCCTGGCTGTCTGATTTTCAGTGTCACTTATCTGGCCTTCATTCATCCCAAGTTGAGGTTTAAATATTTTTTGATTTTCATTTTATTTGCTTTAAAAGGTGCACTGGAATTCATGACTATGCAGACTCAGTGAGGGGACCAGAACACCTTTCATAACAGAAGCAGATTTCTTCCTCTGGTTCCATATTATTTTGAAACATACATACCTTCTGGTGTCAAATCCTACACTAACAAACCACCCTTGTGACCATACAGTTCACTGAATGCAAGAGCTTGATTTCAGGTTGGCAGCAGTTAAGAGAGGGGAAAAAAACAGCTTCCCAAGCTTTCACACTACAGAGCTCAGAGCAGCTCCTGGACCCTGTTATGGTGACTAACTAGGTCTGGCAAACTTTGCGAGATACCTGTAAAGGATGCATTCCCAATACTGGCCTGATTTAGAACAAACTCTTACACTGTTGTTCTGGGACACATCATCTGGCCTTTCTCTCACTTCATCAGTTTGTCAGAGCTGATACTCTCTGCAGCTCTCAATCATGCCCCCTTCACTGCCTTCTCTCTTGCTTTCATCAGATAGGGTTACCAATTCATTCCTTTCTTCACTTTCCCACTGATTTTTTTGCTCCTTTCCAGACATCAGGGACCACCCTTTTGAAGCCAGATTGGGACCTCCTCCAGGTGGACAAGAAATCACATCATCCCTGTTTCTGTCATCCTTCCAACTGACAGAACCCACCTTCCTCATCATAATTAACTATTGTATCTTTAATCCCAGCAACTTCTTCAGAACTTTGGGCTCCTGTATTATCCCTCCTTACTCTTCTCTTTCCACTCAGAATACAATCAATCCTTTCAGCACAAAACAGGAAAAGGGTGTGATTTTTGCCTTCTTTGGTTTGCTTTCCCTTAGATATAGGACTGTTTTCCTTAACTATATTACAACCTTCTCCTTTTTCCCCATCACAGTTTAAGGAATTCCCTACCTGTTTATCTCCTCTAGTCTTCTCTACTTGGACCTGAAGATTTCCCCTCCTGGTTTCTCTCATGTCTTTTTTTCACCACTCTCCTCTTTTCTCTACAATTTCTCACTTATCCCAGCTTCTCCCATAATGAAGGCAGGCTTTGAACTTGCCTTTTTTTTAAAAAAAAAAACCAACAACATAATCCCATCTGTCTCTCAAACTATTACATGTATTTCTCACAGAGCTCACTGAATGAATTGCAAGTGGTTTACCTGGTCGGGCCATCAGCTCTCTGGCTACAATATTGCTGATCTGCATATCCAAGATCTTACTCAGTGTAGTCCTGAGCCATGACTGTATTTCCTACTACCCTTACACAACATATCATTCACCTTCTGTGATTATAATTTTGCACCACTCGTGGCTGACACTACTTGGTCAATTCAAGCTGCCACATACTACACTTCTTTACAAAGTGATCCTTGAATTCCTTACAGCGAGTCTCAGAAACAAGAAAAGAAAACAATTTTCTTCACAAAGTAGTGGTCAAGGTGACACTAGTACAAGGAATCTTCAACCACCTGTATGGCTGCTGAAGACAGACAAAAATCTACACAAAGAACTACAAAACATGACTTTGCAGAAAAGGAACACCGGATCTGTTCAGTCTGGCTGCAGGAATCATGCAAAATCATGCAAAATTCAGTTTTCTTATTTTTACATCTTTAAAATTTTAGACTATTTTGCATGATTAGCGATGCTTTTTAGTGAAATTACACAACAGAAAAGTGTCAGAGCTACAATCAAATTTCAAAACATGAATCATAAGTGAAGCTATGAAGTATTTCAAAAATTTGTTTTTTAAGTGACTAAACTATGACTATACTGGACAAATAAAAATATATAAACACCATCAAGTTCTGTTAAACAAAGCAGAAAACTATTTTGAGTCACATGTAGAAAGATATTTATCTGTCTACAGCTGATGGGCTATACACCAAACCAGGAATGTGTAAGCATACAGGAACACAAACATGAATGTATGTGAACCCCTCAGTCTGTGTAAAAATGATTCATCAGTTCAGGCTACAACCTGAGTTCACACCTACCACTAGACACATGCAGTTTTCTTACTGACATCAGCAAAATACTTTTTGCTGTACCTTTTGTGCTTTCTGCACACAGTATCCAATGCAGTCAGTTACATCTTAAGTGTAGCTAAGGGCACCCTCTGACATTTCAGTTCCCTAAACTCCCTCTTCCATAACCTTTTTGTAGATAAGACTCACCCAGGAGAACTGGTCTTGGTCCATATCTTGTCCAGAGCAGCTTCAGGAGAGACCTTATTAGCTGGGGGTCTTTGTTACCTTTTTTTTAAGTCCTGCCATGTTGGCTGGAAGCAGTATTCCAGCAAAATACTGATATTTAATCCCCTATTTAAAACCACTCTAAGATGTCTTCCTCATCCAGAGCCCAGTGTGTTACAGTGCCAAGGTTAACTGAGGAGCTAAAGGCCAAGATTAAGTTCCACTTATTCTCTGGGAGGATTTAGTTTCCCATGTTAATATACTTTCCTAGATGCACATGGAAGCTGACACAGCCAACCACAGGAACTCTGCCTGCTGCACTTCGCTCCCCAAAAAAATGCTAATGCCATCAATCTAAATGAGTCCAGTTCTCATCTACACTCATTTACTGGTAGAGTAGTATAAAGTGGCCATTGTGTAAGAAAGCATAAGGCTCACTGACATTTGTTAGTTTGTTGGTTTTTGTTTTTTTTTAATGAAGAATGCCACCAGCACACCAACTTTTTAGATACCAATGATCCATTCTATGCAGCTCACTTCCTCCTCCCCTTTCCAAAATCCCCCCACTTAGCAAGGATACTACTTCAGTTTTAAACATTAAGACAGCTCTCTGACTACGTAACTAACAAATACTGAATTCTGAAGTCACCACTGTAACTGAGGTAGTTTTGTTTTTTTCTTCCACTCGCACTGCAGTAGAACAAATTGGTGTCCAAGGTGTTGAACTGAAAGAAAACATTTCTGTTAAAGCATTTCCATAATATTGCTCACTGTCCTGAATGCATTTTCATGACTGTAACAGAGGAGAAAGGTTATCAGTAGTTAGCTGCAATGAAATGAGTTGGAAAAAGACAGGGTATCTAACTAGCTAACTATGTAGTATCTAATTAAAATTTAAGTAAACTTGGAGTTAGGATAGCTGGAAGAGGCACTGGGAAACAGTCAGAAGCTCTAAGCCTTCTACTTAAAAGGCAAGTAATAAAAGACAGCAACAAATTTAGTGTGCACAGAATATGGGAGCTCAGTGGCAAGGACATGACAGTTCCAAAGCCAGCTGGTATATGCAACAGTCCACATGAACAACCTTTTTCTACAGGTAGTCGTGAGTGAGAACAGTGCTCAGCTTTATACTTTATGCAATCAAAGAACCTGTTCGTAGAAGCACAGCTTGTACTTAGCAAAAATGTTGTCCTGGCTGCTGGGAGCCAAGTCAAAGTTTGCAAAGTTACCATCACTGCAGTACCTAAGCACTTAAATACCAGGTAATATCATTGTGATTAACAGTGAATGTCTATTATAGTACAAACATTTTTCAAAGCACACGGGTCACAGCCAATTGCATAAAGACTGCAAACACACAGTAGGAATTCCTCTCCCTTTGGCACGACAAGGTTATGACTGTCAGCCCAGAGCTGCCACAGCCAACACCAGCACCCTACTGGATTGCTGCCGTAGGAAAAAGTTATAGGAAGGCAGAATAAGACAGACTCATTCTTCTCCCAGGAATATCAGCTCCTCAGAATCCAATTTTGGCACATTTGGGCCTGAATGATGCAACTAGACAGATGCTTCCAGTTCCTGCAGGAATCCACAGACTCTGAGCTGAGCTCAGGAACCGTCCAAATGCACCAAAGGGAAAACCAGGGGTTCAAACTATCCAGGCTTCTCCATGGCCTCAGGACACTATGGTCCAACAGCCTGAAAGTATAAATGCTCCTCAGTTTCTCTGTTGGTTTGCTATCATGCTCCTCCTGTGCATGCCACATGGTCTGTAGCATACACCATGTGCAAGGCTCAGGTATAGGCTGCTTTGCCAAGGAGCTAAAGGAATAACGTTTCCTCTGGTTCTTCTGCACTCATTCTATATCACCTGGTGAAACTGGTGAATTGCAATGTAAATCAACTATAAGACATTCCACACTATTACTTTGCTAAAATAAAGCCATGTATACTTACTTTATATTCTTCCCACAGCAACAGAGTGCTTAAGAGACAGACAGAAGGAAACTTTCTCTCCCTTGCCAGCCTTCTTGTGTGCACCAGGCACAAAATGCAAGAACAGCCACGTTGGTCCAACCAAATGAACATCTCTTGCACATCTGTTGTCCTGCCTCTGTTGCCTCTGACAGCGGCCAAAAGCACAAAGCAATCACATAGTCAGACTTATCCAGAATACCTTTGCAGCTCAAAGATTTCATGTGCCAAAAGGGACGCCTTCATGCTTAATAGCTGTATCATTCAAACTCACAGCTTCTGGGCAGGGAACACGACCTGCGCCATTCAGCTGTCTCACAACCTGCACTCACAGGGCACCTGGGGTTTACTGTGCCATGGCAGGTTGCATGACTTCTGATGGGAACAGAATAGCCTGCATCAATGTTTGCCTGGAGCATGCAGGGAGAGGCTGTTGCAAGAGCAGCTGCAATGCACAAGCTTCAGGCACCATCAGAAGCAGTTACAATACCCGCCTACCTGGCAGGCTGGCACTTCGGAGCACAGAAAGAGAAATTCAGCAGGAGAGGCTATCTACTGCTCTCCAAAGTGACTGAGGGCTGAGAGCTCATGGGAAACCTCCAAGAGGATAGTAGTGGGCAGAAGCATTTAGCTGGTGGTAGTCACAAACACAGAATTTGACTGCCAGTTTTAATCTGCCTCTGGAGCAGCTAGAGTGTGAGAGACATTCGACAAATGAGCAACTACATCAGAGCCAGGTGAAGGCCTAAAACATGGGCTGCTCTTAGTACATATCCCCACACGCCATAGGAAAGGAACAGATAACAGTGCAGCTCCAGAGGTTGCGGGAGGGAACACTACAATGGCTCTCTCTAAAAAATTCAAGGATGTCAAGAAATTCTGGTTCAGAGACTATTGTGGAAAAAGAAATACATCTGTGAGGTACATTGATGCTGCTGCTGCTGTCTATTCATACAAAATGAAAGAATGAGTGACTCTTGTTTAACAAGGCAGTTCTGGGTTTTTTATGTAGGATACAGAATAGGTATTAGGAGAAAATGGGCTTTGAGGGCAGCACAAAAAGCTATTTCAAAACAGAGACCATTCCCATTTCACCTTGTCACTCATTTATGGGGAAAAAAGGCATTATTTGTAATATATTATTTTGATTCTTAAACTGGATTATCATCCAGGCTGAGGACTGAATATAGCCCTGATGGTTTAAGTAAATAAATGTGAAAGGCTAAAATAGTGGCCAGTATGAGGCAGACAGGCACACTTACATCATACCAGTGAGGAAGCACTGGGGAGGTACAGTATCTCCAGGAAGAGAACAACTGAACAGCTATGAGTTGCTTGGAAAAGGTGTGTTCAGTTACCCACAAAGAAAACACCTTGGAGAATTCACAGGCTGCAGTGATGGGGCTGTGTCAACAGCTAATATACAAAGCAGCTCCTAGGTTATAGATATCCTGGGCGATGATAAACATGCATCGATGGGTCTGTGTGAAAAAGAGATATAAAAAGGGCCCATTGATTCAAATATAACAATCTTATTTGCACTTTTGCCCAGAATTGAAATAAAACCTGAAGTACTCCCTTTAGTAGATATTCAAACAGCTTGGCTACCTTTCGTATTAATTTTTCTAAATTCCTGTGAATTTTTGTACTTCCCCATTTCTTCCTAAGCAGCAACAACATTGCTGCAACAATGGCTTTAGAGCACTTCCTGTTCGTTTTGAAAGAAGAAACGTCATGAACCTGGCAAAAAAAGTCTATTCCTGATGCTTCTTCTAAATACTCAGATCCAGAGAGTGCAATGCCCTGAGACTGTACAAACAAAACAGGCATTTTCAGAGGCACTGAAGGAAGCTGTTGACAAAAGGCTACTCCTGTGTGTTTTTGCAAAATCAAGTAACAAAGAAGGAGTTTGCCTGATATGGGGAAAGTTCAAATAAGCATCAGAAACTGTAAAAGTCATGCTTAATCCCCAAGCAGTTTTTGTCTGTGGGACTTTCTTAGACACACACATTTGCCTGGAACATACTTAAACAAGTCTTCATTTTTGTAATTCTGTCTATACTACTTTAAAAGGCACAGGCTCCACTGCAGTAAGTAGAAACGACAACAGTTGCAAGGAGAATTACAGCATAGTGCTCTGTGCCAGTCAGGCTCTGAGTCAATGGTGAATCTTCCCCTGTTGTGTAAAATTCAATACTGAATTCTTTTACAGGAATGAAACAAAAAGGGCACTACAGCTATACTGAGATCTCAGCTTCTGCTAACAGAATTGATAAGCAGCTAACATGGATAGCTATTTAAAAACAGAACCTTATGAAGCAGAGTCATTTTATTATCTACTATTCAGGAAAAGTACAGGGTTTGTCCCAAGCTCAGGAAAAAAGAAAGAAAAAAGTTCACACTTCAGAGCTGGTAACAGAAATCAATGCAACTTGGTCACAGGAGGAATCCTACAACAGTCTTTGAAAGCTGCGGAATACAAATGGAAGGAAACACATAAAATCTGAAAAGTATTATAAAAGGCATGAGGCAAAGATCTAAGCAACAAATACTTGCAAACTCCAGTAGTGTTATTCAATTGAGACTCACATACCTGAGCCAAATAATCTTCCTTAAAAAGATGTTGCAGTACTGTAAATAGCATGTGGTCTGCTATAACCTTTCAGCATTTCCCTGTCTTCTTAATTAAGCCAGTATTCAAAGGCAACACAGAACAGCTCAGAAAGCGTCTGTCCACATGCCACCTTTACCCTTTTCTTGTTTCTCTGCAGTAAAAGTCTACATGTCCAGTGACAGGACAAGCAGCAGTGAGCACAAACTGAAATAAAGGACATTTAATTTAAACATAAGTTAAACAAAAATAAATATGTAAGGGTAATTGTGAACACACAATTGACATACATAGCCCATAGAGGCTGCAGAATCTCCATCCCTGGAGATACTCAATCCTAGCTGTCCACTGCCTTGAGCAACCTGCAGGTGGCCGGGCTGGACACTCTAGGAGTGCCTGCCAGCCTCAGCTGTTCTGTGGCAAGTCAGTACAAACTGGCCAGCCTCCAGGAGCAGCCTTTCACAGCTCCCCTGCTATAACCCACTTCCATATCAGCCTTTTTCCTCACTGAAGATCATACAGCGGACCTCATCTCTACCAGGAATACCTCCTATTTATCCATTATTCATGTTCCCACCTATGTTGTTCAAGACCTGCTTAGGTCTTAGCATCTAGTTGTCTAGCATCATCTAGCCTCTACATTTCCTCAAATAGTGAACACAACCAATCACATACGTACTTTGTAGTAAATGGTGCTTAAAGTACTGGAGAACTGGGGCCACTCAAAAATAAATAAATAAATAACATAAGCTGGCTCTGCCATTCCTTGATCCTTTTCTTTCCTCCCATTCACTTCCCACATTTGAATACTTCTTCCAACCTATCTTTGGGCCTGCTCTCACTCTGCTAACAGGCAAACATTTAATTATTATGACCCACCTTCTCTCCCACCTCTTATTCCTCTTGTCCTTGTATTTCCTCCTACATTCAGTCTCATTTATCTCTAAAATTTTCCAAGGGCTAAACCACAATTTGCCCTCACAAACTAATGCATTCCTAAAACATTATGATCTGCATATGGGCAAAAGTTCATACAAAAGCAGGTAAATGTTCAACCTTTGCACACAGGAAACTAAAAGAGAAGCTCTCGGCTCTGTGAAATAAAGACCTGTGAAGCAAATGTGGATGTAGGCTGAACACAGGGTTGGGTCTCTGCAGGTTATACCTTTAAGACTGATTTTTCTGCCATTACCTTCATCTAGGAGCTGTGCTCCTGTGAGCATTGGTCCACATCAACGTACAGCCCTGGCAACTGTGATTTTCATCTCTCCTCATTTCCACTGCATCCATTATTAGTTTCATTTCTCTTCAGTCTCTTTTCATTTCATCTTAAGCTGTCCTCTACGCAGCATCTCCCTTGTTCTTTCATTCATCTCACTTCACACACATCACATACTTGTGTATTCCTTCATTCCACCATGTGCTTGTATACTTCTTTTGAGGGGAGGTGGAGTGGAATACAACACATACTTGTTTACACTTGCTTTCCATATGTTATTGCGAGTAACAGACACAAGGCCTCAGATAATTTTCCTATGTTAACAATATCCATCAGTATAGTAGTCTGAATCATAAAAGCTCTCAACAAGTTAATAACTCTTTTTGTGTCTCAGTCATTACAACTGAACTTGAATTTTGCAGCCAAAGGAGATCATGGTCAAACGCATGACCTCATCATTAAAAACTTCCCAGCTTTTTTTTCTCAAATCCCAGATTTGAGATGTCTCCCTAAATCCTTTGTTATATATGGGCTATGTCATCCACTGTCTTATTCTTACTACAGAACCAGAGTTACATTCCTCTCTTGTATCTTGCACTTTAGGATTAGACTCAGGAAAAGTAGCAGTTAGAAATAGAAAGCTGAGACCTAGAGACCAAACTTTATATAAATAGTAACAATGGAAAAATAGAAATGCCTAACAGTATGTTCTGATAGGGTCATCAAAGCCCCAAAACAATGCTTTAAGTGACACCTCTTTACTTTATTGGAACTCAAGAGAATGGTGGCTCAAACATTTAAAAGTCTTTATAAAATCCTTTACATAAAATGACTTTCACAGATAGTTCATAAAAACTCTCATTCTTTGAAGTAGTTATAGCAAATGGCTTCTTCAGAGTAAGGTACTTAGAAGCATTAACAACTCTGCCTTCCAAATGTTCATGTGGTAAGTAAATATTATTACAGGCCCCATTATACAAATGATGCACCTGAGACAGACAAGTTGTATGATCTGCCCATGACTGCAAGGACTGGAATACCAATGTCAAACAATAAAAATAGCTTCTTGTGTATGGTTCAGATGAGCAATATCATCTTTGCCTTCACATGTCTACTCACTAAAAATACTGTGGATTTGCGCACATTTGTTTTTTTCTACATCTTACCTTACGACACTGACTCACATGAATTAATCTCTCTTTTATACTCTGCTCATTGACTAAATAATGAAATGTCTAAAAGTATAAAGACATTCAAGGATCAACGTCCACAGAACTGGCATTTGGGTAGGTACAACACAGCACAAAATCGTACAAATAGAAACTCAAAAAGTTCAGGATTTCAGTGACTTGAGCAAGATCAAGCAATAAGCACGTTCCCAAGCTACAAACTGATCTTCTTAATTAACTGGCAAATAAGGCAAAATTGTCCAGGAAGCCCTAACTGCAAGTTTACAGCAGATCAATTGGAACACTTGATCCTATTTGTCAAACTGCAGTCCTTTGGTAAAGCTTTTATTTTGTGCTTGGTTTAGAATCAAAAGGAGTAAAAGCTCCACTATTCTACTGCAGTTCATTCTTCTCCTAGTATATAAGCAACCCAATTGCTTAAGCAAGACATGATAATGCATGAACTAATAATGAACACATCTCCCTTTCCCCATATCAGTACTTCAGACTACTCACAGTCATCTAAACTCTCCAAAATCTGACCTTTTCAATCACCAATGTGAATGAAGCAGGGCTTGTTTTGAAGTCCCTTGCAATCACCCCCTCTCCCACAACAACATCAAGTCAAGTAAAATGTATTAAAGCACAGAATACAATGACCATTTGCTATACGCTTACAGATAAATAAGACAGAAAAGATTTTTCCTACTGGTCCTGAAGTTACATCCAAAAGGATATGCAAAAGCCTCAATAAACTGCCACATTCAGACAGAACAGTAAAGCACTCCACTCTTACCTGGACAGCACTCTATTTAAAGTCATGCAAATACATTTACCTGGGTAAATGAAGGTTAAAGATTTTAAGTCATCAAGGATGCATTGTGTCAGAATGACAAGACTGCTTTGTAAGAAGGCTTTTATCATGAAGTTGCGCAGTGTTTCTTACCTAAACTAAAATACGGTTAGACAACTGAGAAATATGCTGCAACTGAAGACAAGTTCCAAGCTGCCCTCTCCTGCACTGTCTTTTGGACCAACGCTCAAAACGTTACAGAGGCTTACGAACAGAAACAAAATAGTAAATGACGCACTGGGAAGGAAAATTATTCCTCAACTATCCATGTCCTCCTGTTGGAATAACCAATGCTTTTAATTAAAAAGTTTTCAAGAAATTTCACAGCCCAGCACAAAAGTTACAGAAATCACTTGAGAGAAAAAGCTATTAAGAAGTAGGAGAAAATACCGTGTTTTGACTTTGGCAGGCAACATCCATGGGTGTGTTCATAATTCTAATCAGCTTGGTGAAAAAGCACAGCATCCTGACTGATAATCCGAATTTTAAACTTACACTCAAAATACTAACAGCCAGCTAGCAAGGGCTTGAAGGAAATGTAGTATTTTAGGGTATTTGTCCCCAAAGGAACTTTTGTTAATCCACATGATCTCATTAACTGGTCAAAAAAAGACAAATTTCTGCTCCCTGAATTGCACAGACCTCAGAGACCGCGAAAGGGTCAAAGCATTCACGACAGGACTTATGTTTAGGCATGGTAGGTAGCTCAAAGAGCACTCAAGGAAAGCGAAGCACCTTTCAAAGCATGACACTCAAGCCCACAGACATGAGGATAGCTGGCACTGCTTAAGTGCAACAGGAATTTCAGACTGTTTGTTCCCTTACCTTCACACTACTGCACATAGCTCAAAGCAGTGACAGAAACTTCATAAAAACATTTAAAAAAAACCCCTCTCACCCCACAGGCATTAAGTACACGTATGTTTCCTTCTACTTCTGTCAGACTCTATTTGTTAACTTCTTCAAAGACAGAAGGGGCTGCTTTGGGGAGGAGTGGGTTCTCACTCCTTTCAGGCTTTGGTAAAACCTTCAGAAACTCCATTTATCTCTACAGCAGAGCAGCTGTGGTAATACTCTTGCTCAGCTTTCCTAGCAAGCAAGGAGTACTAAGGATACTGATTTGTTGCTGGAATATGGACACCTTGTGCTAAAATGTACTACAGTTCAAATCAGCAAAAACCTCTTCATCCTTTTAACTGAATTATGCTATTTCAAACTTCAGCCACTGATTTGTCTTCCATCAGTTTCCTCCATATTTCCATTCATGCTTAGTGGCACGCTTCTATACTAATGTTCACAAACAATGTATTGGGATGGTTATGCTAAATTAGTTGCTTAAATTTATTTTTCAATATGGTAGGTAGAATAAAACAGGACTAGAATTATTCTTCCACAAATCCTCTCAGGGAGTTAACAAACCTTCCCTTGCCCTCTCCGCTCTTACGAAGCTTAAGAGTTTCATAAGCTGGTTAGATGGAGTCAGATGTACACACAAAATGGTAAGAGCTGTCTTGGCAGTCTTCAATGAATTCCCACCATCAGCACTTTCACATCCTCCAGCAAGCAAGCAAGCCAGCCAAGGAGTTTCCTAAGAGCAACTCACAAAAGTTAATTAATACATTTAAGAAATTAACTGAAGCTTTCACCATTCATGTTGCAGCATCTTGCAAGAGTCTAAACCCCTCACCTCCAGATTCAAGCAACAAAAAGCAGCTTTTCACACAAAGCTGTTATCAACAGACAACTGTATAAAAAGGCGTTTAAAATGTACACAAGCAGAGAAATAGAATTATATTTCACCACTCACTATGATGAATTTTGCTATAAAGTCTGGAAGTCTAGCACAACAGGAGAGTTAATCCACAAAGTTGAAAGAACAGTACTGGTTTTTTGTACTAACCCTATTTAAAAATCTCTTCTAGCACAGGTCACAGATGAGTTCTGTACTAACAGTCTCCCTGAAGTTAATAATCAGAACGTGCTACTTCCCCTAGCTGTAAAAGACAGAGTGAAAAGAAGCAAGGCAAGAACTGAAACTTCAGCCAAAATCCAGAACATCACAAACATGTTTTCCTTTTGTTACTGGTGGTGAAAGAGTACTTTCCTTGTCCTCCTTACCTGCAAAAACACTCTATTACTACAATTTGGACAGGTAACTGAGTGAAATTAACATATCCCAAGTGGTCTCCTCACCTTAGATACACAAACTGAAGTCAGAAACCAAAAGACAGGGTAAGTTATTTTTATACACTCTTCAACAGATTTTGATAAGAGATTGATCAGTACTGCCAAAGTAGTAGAAGCTCGCAGAGGACCTGGTCTCCCTATCATGTAAACTGGAGTCTTCTGCTCAATACAGTAATGGAAAGAAGATAATGGGGCATGGGAGCTCTGTGGCAATGTCTGCAGCCTTCCGC
The DNA here is from genome assembly GCF_023638135.1 of Falco biarmicus. NCBI lineage: Eukaryota > Metazoa > Chordata > Aves > Falconiformes > Falconidae > Falco > Falco biarmicus. Next base: position 42,358,534 of record NC_079311.1, read on the forward strand.
CTGTGCAGTGCTTCCAGGGAGGGGCAGTTCTGGTGGCAGCATAGCTCAGACACAAAACACCTGCTCCACATCTCTTTCTGGAGATGCTATCTGTCAGTCCCACAATCCAACCTTACTCTAGCTCTTTAAGCACAGAAGTACTCAGTCTAGGAAGTGAGCAGGTGATGCCTGTGCAAAAGATGGGATTAAACTAGCATTTAAAATATGAGGTGTAAAACAATGCCTTCAGGAAGCCGCAGATGCCTGCTGTGAACCCATATGGGGTGAAATTTCATCCCTTAAATAAAGACATCTCCCATGGGGGACACAGTATGGACTGCCCATTTACACATTTCTTTTTTTGACTTTCATTGGAATATTTTTTCCATGTACATGGTTATATGAAAAATACCATTGAGTGCCAGTGTGACTGCTCCAGTTACTGAATGACTACTTTGTTTTCGGTGGGGAGACATTTAATGACAGGGTGTTTAAGGTGACTGTGTTGTGTTCTCACAAGGTAACAGAAAAATGAAGCACAGTCTTTTGTGTATTTCTGCCTGATGTAACTCAGGAAGTTCCTTCTTATGAACACAAAATATTCAGTAATATTTTGGTAAATATTTTAAATGAAAATTTCTTTATCTTGCTTTATAAATATTTTCAATGGCAATCTGGATATTTTACTGCTTCCCACTTCCCTTTTAAGAGTGTTTATTAAACCACAAACTGTAACACGATGCCACTGAATTCAATGGCAAATGACTCAAGGAGTTCACACATAGCTGGCTTGATCCTTTTATTTAGAATTTCAATGATACACATTTTAAATGTATATTAACCAAAGTACACTGATCAAAGACTACTGGCAAAGAATTTCTCTTAACCTTTTCCTTATTTTCCTCATGCTCAAACACCCCAGGTTGTTTATCTTCATTTATGAATTCTTAATAAATACTTATGCTGCAGGCTTTTCAGAGCAGGTAATATTTTATTATTAGTCTGAGTGTTACATATCGATTTGGTGTTCTAATCTCAGGTCTTTAAATATTGCTTTAATATAAATTCAATAACAATGATGACAATGGAGAGAACGTTTCTGGGACTTTGGGCTATGGACTGATCCAGACTGAAGCTCAGGTGTGAATGCAAACTTTGGAGAAGTCTGAGGTTCACTTCAGGGACAACTGAAGGACACGCCTTTCTAATGAAACACTCAAGGGTTGTTTGTAGCTCACAGTGACATTTCACCATTACCACACACAGCATGCCTGTCATTAATTTTTGAAGGAGTGTAACTGAACTATGAACTCATTTTACTGATCTTCCAAACTATCACTGGTCAAATTTAAAGAACAAAATAAACACAATCTGTGAGGTTGCTGCCTTTTCATAATTTCATACAGTCATTTCCCCAAAAGTGTATCCTTAGTAAAATATGATCTACATGGTCAATTCTGCAACAAAAAACTACTGAGGTCAAACTTACTAATCAGGCAAGAGCTTTATTTTTGTGACAAAAATTGTACCTGAAGATAGTAAAAACCAATCACCATGTAAGGAGGTTCCTGTAAGGTAACTTCCTAAGTTACCACACCAAATGCAACTCTGTGCATTCTCCCTCAGTGTAGAGTTTACTTCCTAGTTCCTCCAATAATGTTGTGTTTAAATATTTAATGCAAATTTTGAAAAACCTAACAGGCATTCAGCTTTAAAGAGCTAATGTAAGACATTTCTCACATAGCTTCCACCCCCTTCAGCTCTCTAAATGCAATTCAGAAAGCTTCAGACACAAAATTTCGTTCAGACATGCTGAATTGTTGTTTTCAGTCGCTGAAAGTTTTTTCTAGTCTTTGGCCAAAACTCTGCAGCTTTATTCTGCTGGCTCCATGGTGCTATTAAGTATATTTCACAATGACTATCATCTTAATGATACCCCAAAGAGCAGAGACTATGACATATCAGAAGGAGGTGAGAGAAAAGGTGACCATCCCAGTTAGCTAATATGTACCAACTAGGTTTCTGGTCGGCTCAAATGTCATTTATTCCAGGAACTCTCCTCTAAACAGAATATGGAAACGCAAAGTACACAGTAAATATCTCTGATCTCTGAAAAGAGCACTTGTCAAGAGCAAGTAAGGGTTACCAAATACACATCCACGTGGTACTATGTTGTAAGCACAGCTGAGAGGAAGGACGTGGTTATCATGACCCTACCAAAAGATTACTTATCACTCTCTCCACAGACCCTCACCTACACATCTTAAGAGCAAAAGTTCATCTCCTCTAGCACACAGCAAAGCACTTAGTCCTCCCAATCAGACAGCAAGTGGGTTTTTTTCGGGTTTTTTTTATTTTATATATAATTTCACCCACACCTCCATACACAGACTGATGGTACCGGTAAAATACTACAGTAACAGAGTTGTTGCAGGTACCTCCATGTTACACATACCTCCATCTGGCTGCAAAATAAATAAATTAATAAACAGAAGGGCTGAGATTTCCCCTTTCCACAGGGACATGGGCACTGGCCACTCTCTCCAGCCCAAGAGACAAAAAGAAGCTCAAGAAAATGCACCTTCAAGAAGACAACAGTATGACAGGATTGACTGCAAACACACCTTCTGCACTTGTCATTGATTCTTTTTGCATCTATCACAACGTAATGTTGCAGTATGGTCTGAAGTACCTCTTACATTGGTTCCCATCAAATTGTTGTAATCAAACTCAGAGCAGAATACATCTCAATATCTATCCTCTTCCTACCTACTCAAGTGATATTTTACTCCAGGAGGTGTCCCAGGGGGCTTTGCAGCAGAAGGGAGAGAAATGGGATTTGTCATAAGAAAAAAAGAGAAGTTGAAGAGTTTTATCCAAAATTCTACACTCTCTCTACATCTGCCACTGCCCTTACTTACCTGAAGAATAAATGAAATAGTAAATTTGATGGCACTTAATCTAGTTATTTTGACTGCTCTTACTGCAGAAGCCTACAGTATCAGTTCATACAACCCACAACAACTCTGGAAAAAAGACAACCCTGCTTACCTTTCATCCCAAACTTAGAGTGCCTTCCAAACTTCAGGATAATGAGCATTATTACTAAGCCAGTGCACACCAGTGCTGCAATTCCCACCACAACATACACCTAAAAAAAGAGGACACAAACAGATCTGCTCATTTTGTTCTCATGAGCTACTTTCTAAGACGTTCAGCACACATTCACATTAATGCACTTCAGTAAAGAAATTAATTTCAACATTTACACTTAGGTTAAAGAGTACAGAAAAGAGCCACTTGTTGAGGTTTCTTCTATCCTGAAGAGAACAGAGATTCAGACACCTCTGAGAACAATTTTTCAACACTCAACACATTCAAGTCAGGTCAGAGGGAATGCACATCACCCCTTTCCCTTAGAGCAGAGTAGCATGTCATAAAAAAATGCATAAGAAAACCACATAGTAAAAAATTTTTTACTGTGAGGGTGGCTGAACACTGGTACAGATTGTCCGGAGTGGCTGTGGAGTCTCCATCCCTGGTGATATCAAAAACAGAAGTGGATGCAACCCTGAGCAACCATGCTGGCCCTGTTTTAAGCAGGATGGATTGGACCAGAGGGTTTCCAGAGGTCCCTTCCAACATCAGACATTCATTGATTCTGTTATCAGGCAAGACTAGGATCCCTCCCAGCTTTTTAGCACAGTGTCCCAATTCATAATCTGCTCTCTGGTTCACTAACACACATGCTCTCCATTGCCTACTGTTTTACGGAGTCAATGATGCAGGAATGTGCAATATCAAACAGAGTAGCCAACTGTTTCAAAAAGTTCAGCTCACGAGAGCATGAGAGGCAAGGCAGCAAAGAAGGAGACCCACCAATTCAGCTACTTACACTAATCTACTGCAAATTATTTGATCAAAAACCTACAGGAAATTATGTTTTAAAAACATACAATTAGAAACTGAAAGTTCATTGCAGCACATCCTCACTGTAAGGAGGAGCTGACTTCAGGACTGGAATTCAACAATCTTCAGATTACCTTGGATGTCTGTTTCGTAAATAGTTGCTCTCCTCGGCTAAAAACAGAAGCAAAGTCTTAGGCTTAAAAATTAGTTGTTTGGAAAAGCATGAAACTAGTAATTTTACTTGGACTGAAGTGTGATTCACTCTTTCAAAAAATGGGGGGAGGACAGGAGTGGGTACCAAAGATTTTCTTGTTTTTCCGAGTGTTGATCACAACGCAGTAATGCCTCCAGTGTTCTGGTAGCTCAGAGTCCTATTACAATCTCCACAGTTTTGGAAGCCGTATAGCCGGAAAGTCCATGGAGATTACAGATCAGGAAACAATGTATATACTTACAGTGATGCTATCTTCATTCTCTTTGTTGGAAACATCTGTAGAAGTGATTTGATTACTGTTATTTGTGGTGTCTCCAAGATCATTAGGCGTGGTTTCATACTCTTAGGAAAGGAAAAAAAGGTTGCTTTTACGATTTCATAACCTTAAGAGGGGAGAGGATTGTCTTTATTATTCCTGCTCTGTGAGATGGTAAGGCCGCTAATAACTCTCAGGATTCTGAGCTCTTTGGAAACAACATGTAATTACTAATGTAGCTGGAACATTTTGGGGGTGGATCCCTGTGGCAGATAATTGAACAAATGTGTTGTGATTGACAAACTTGAAAGGAGAAGTGATCTACACCATAATGTGTATCTCTACTGGAAAAAGTAGAGATAAATAAAAACTCCATCCATAAAGTTATTTTTATGCAGTTCTTACTTCCTATGAAAAATGAAAGACTGCCCCCTACACTGAACTCTTCCAGCCTTGTATTCAGCCTCAGCCTCAGAAATTAGCTTGGGGACTTTTGTTTAGCTGAGAAGAACTTGGCAGATGAGGTCTGAGCTGGTTTTATTACTATCAAATGTGAAATAGCTTTTTTACTTCATTTAAAAAAAATACTGTTGTGTGCACAAAGGTTACAGTTTAGCATCATAAAGTGTTATACAAGTAAACCTTTAAAATATTATGCGTCTGAGATGTTATGAAGATATCTTATTAAATTGGTTTATCAAAATAATTCCACTGACAGGTCTGCAAGAAAGCTATTCCATAAAAAATGAACCTGGCTTAATTATATATATTTTTTTAAAAACTGAACATATATTTACAGTTCATGATTTCTTGTACAAACTATTCAAATTAGATAAAAAGAATTAAATAGTATACACATGAACTTAAGAGAAATGTGTATCAAAATAAAATTTTAAAATGCATATATTTGATGGTTACATCTGGGAATACACATAACATTTCGCTTTTACAACTGTAATGTGTGCAAAGAAAGAAACAAACAAGGGCAATAACTATATCTATTACAAAATGCACCCCAGCATTGTAATTTAAATTTGCAATTAATTGCACATTTCTTTACATGTTTCTTTCAGAATCAGTGCCATAAGCCTACAGGTGAAATTTTAACCGCAAAAGAAGAACACAGAGGCATAGCTTTCACCAACTACAGAGGCAGGAACTCCTCTGACCACAGAGCTCCTGCTCAGCAAGGGGAAGGAGGGCCTGCACCTCAGTAGAGTTTGTCTCCTCTAGCTCCCAAGGCCAGTTTGGAGAGCTCAGCTGGCAATAGTAGTAACAAGTTGCACTGGGCTTTTGATCTTCATGCATGCACAAGCACATCTGCTTTCTGCAAAGCACTCAGCAAGCTGCAGATTTTTTGTTATATGAAGTTATGCAGCTACTTCTGGCTACAGTCAGTACAGTCAGGTTGTCTAATCAGCTCATGTCTATTTTGGCTCTGCACCATGCATGCCAAAGGACAGGGCTCTTTCAAGCCAAAATAAGTATTAAGTATACAGAGGTTTTTTGAGAAACAAAATTTAATTTCCTGGTCTTTTTACCATTTGAATTCTTTGACTCAGCACTGCATCTCTACGTGTACAGCTTCCAATGCAGCAAGGTTTGAACAGTAGCAAGAGGCAAATGAACAGCACTCCTTACCCCACGCAGCACAAACTCTGCCTGAATGGCTCACCTGCACAAGCAGCCCGGACACTTGACAAGGTGCTGCGCAGACCATCTGCCACCATGACTACATGCTTTGCCACAGCAATGGAGGAGACTTCTGCTTCATTCATTTGCAGGCAGAGCCCACTTTATAACAAGTATCTCAGCCCACAAGACTGGGCTTCTTTTACAATTAGCTGGGAGTATCTTCACAGAGATACTTTGATCAACTCTATATTTATTGTAGCTTTGTAAGACTAATATATAAAACAAATATTTTAGAGCTTTCACTGCTCTGGCTCTGTAATATAAACTTTGAAGAGGGAAACTTTTTTCTCTTAATTTTACCCATAAACAGTGATGGGCAAAAGCCGATGCTATTTGCAGTTCTGTTTATGCTCATGTATGTACTAAGCTACTGGAAATCACACCCTCAAGAACTCACGAGAACTATGCAGTGTTTCAGGTCTGGTCTGTGAATCCTCTGAATGCACTTTTATATTAAAATGGGCAAGAGCTAAAGTAGGCCATGTCGGTACGCTGGTATTGCATTGCAATTCGCCACTGCGTAACCATGAAGCGCTTGCATTTGAACTAGTGCCAGATCATCAAAGCCTCTTGACATGGGTGAGCCAGGCAAGGAAAACACACGCAATAGCTCTCCAGCCAAAACTGGGTGATTCTGACTTAAACAGATTCTTGTTCATTTCACTATGAAATCCAACATAGACACCGAGCCCTCTGATACAGACAGGGTCATGCCTCTTGACTCAGGCAACATGGGATTTGTATCGCTTCAGGGCCAGGTTCTCTGCTGCCACGCACAGGCTCTCGCGCAGCCACTGGTGACTAGACCATCTCAGCTGAGGCTGGGCAGTATTTTGAAGCCATTTCACAAACAAGGTGCGTGGCAGCTGGGATAGAGATGACAGCACAGTCACACCAGCACCTGGGGATGACTGCACAGTCCTCTGAGCAGCTGGCTGATGTGGGGCATGCTGTCTCTCTTGTGTTCACAACCACATCAGAAGAAGCAGCATGGCACAAAGACATTAACTCAGAGCTGAAGAAGCTGGCTTTGCATTTGATTTCCTGCTCAGCCCTGGGTGAGTCGCTTTATTTCTCTCAGTTACTTCCCAGATGGGGCCAGGACAGTGTCCCCGCTGTGCCTTTTCCAAGAGATGCTTCAGAGGTGAGCTGGAGGCACCAGCAACTGCTCTGCACTCACAGCAGGCAGTGCCCCGTGCAGCCAGGACTCCCCACAGCAAACACAGCACCACACAGCCTGCTGCAACCTCACCCATTCTTCTGTTTCCCACTGTACGCTCAACACAATGGAAAAACACTTGGAAATCAGCTCACACGGAGCACCAGACAGAAGGTCAGCAAATCCAGCTATGAAGGGCTTTGCTCTGCACAGAGGGGTACTTGAGGTCAGGGTCCCCTGCCCTCCATCACCTCCGCCTCAGTCTCCTCACAGCCTGGCCCTGCCCGGCTATGGCCCCTGCTGAGCCAGGCCCACCCGCGGGCTTGTGGCCTGGCCTTGGCCCCAGGGCAGCTCAGTGCCTGGGGCTGTGTCTGTCCATGGGCCCCCCAGCTGCCCCGCACCTGGCTGGGCGGTGGGAGAGGCCTGGCTGCCAGGCCCTGCCCTGATGGGCCCCCATGGGGACCCCCAGCCCTGCAGCACCCTGACACTTGCAGGGAAGCACCTTACAGCTCCCACTGACTTCACCCACAGTCAACAGACCGACACAGCAAGTCCCACTGCCCTGCAGGATCAAATCCTCTGCTGCTCCCTCGACCCTTTACATGAGGCACACTTGCTACACGATCAGCACAGGGCTCTGAAAAAAGCATTTTAAAGGTAAGACTCTGGGAGGGGTGGTGCTCTAAATCCTCCTTCCAACATAACCTAAGTAGTGGGTAAAGAGGTTAGCACAGAGATAGAGCAGTCTGAGAAAAAGTCAGGGAAACTGCTCAGTCTCTGGGGGGGAGCTCATCTCAGGGCCCCGCTGTCGGCCATGCAGGCAGGGGCTCTCTAAAGCAGTGTAGCAGTTCCTAGACTCTCCAGCTGGCCTCATTTATTCACCTTACTAGCTGGACTCGTGAATTTGGAATAATTAGGGAAACGCTCTGGACTATGAAGTGTTTCTCAAAGCGAGCACTGAATCACTGAAGCAAAGATCAAAGACAGCAGTTTCAAACAGCAGAAAGAAAAAGCAGGAATAAAAAGGAAGGCTCCTTTCATCAGGACTAGGTCTTGCCGGCTGGGATCGTCTAGCACAGCTCAAAGCGAACGTCAGCAGAAAGCTACCCCAGTCAATTGAAGCGCAGCACTCACATCGTTAAAGCCATAAACAGGCATCAGGACCTTGATAAACAGCTCAGAATAAAATACTTCATGCATACAGCTTATATAACACATGTAAGAAATTGTGCAAACCATCCCCACCTTTCAGGCCCTCAAACCCCACCACCACCCCGCCACCAAAAACCGGCAAGAAAAGGGACAAGAAGCTACCCTTCAGTATTTCTAAGCACTTAAAGCCAAATTGATGCTTAAATTGCACATTTGCTGAAGTTTAATGGCATAGAATGGAATCAAAGCAATAACATTTAAATTAGCTAAAGAAAACTTGAGTCATGGGCCATTTCATCCGAATAAAAAGTACTCCAAGCCAGATCCAGTTTATTCTGGAAGCTAAAGGGTGTTTAGGTGTGTTGGTTAGGATGGACTTTCCTATTGACCAGAAGTATTGTGTAAAACTAGCCAGCTGCTTTTCATTGTACAGCTACCATTCTAGTGCATGCTGGTTTTCACTAGGTACAGACCAAGATGTTTTGTCTAACTAAAAAACTAGTGTCATCTAAAACTAAAAATTAAAAAAGATTTGTGTCATCAAATCTTCCGGCACACACTCAGATATAACTGAGTTAATGGTCTGCCTGTGCAAGGGAGATTAAGGGAAGGTACAAACGCATGGACAGAGCAAAACAAATTGCCTACAGGAAAACTTACTTGTGGCAACCTCATTTTTAAGTGGGATTAGGGGTACCTTTTTGGAGGTAAAAGAAGTATGGAATCAGCCCGGGAAAAAAAAAAAAAAAAGAAGTTGTTATATAAGCAGAAATAATGAACTCTTTTTTTCTCCAAGAAATGCCTCCGAAAGAGTCACAAAATCTCATGCCTGTAAGCTACATCAGACAGCTGTCATCCTACAGGATCAACTGCAACCATTCGCAGCAGTGGATTTATGCTTCACCTAATGTGAATCAAAAGCAGCAGAATAAGTAAAACATCATATTGCCCTCATGTATCTTAAATAACATAAGGCAGGAAAAGAATCAAAAATACAAAGTACCTTTTTGAACTGTGTTATAATATGTGCCATTTCAATTTAACTGAGCCTGACATTCAACCTTTTAATGGTTTCTTTTCCTTCATTTCTATCATTAAATGAAAAGAAAAAGGAAATCAAATATATACCATAAACATCTGGATCCACAATTGGGCCACTACCTGTACATGGAGAAAAGAGAAAGAAAAAAAAAAAAAAAAGAAAAAAAAAAAAAGAAAAAGCTTTGTAAATAGATTGCAAATGTTGAAAGAATAAGAGTTTCTTTAGGAATTGTTCTAAGAGTTGACATGTTATTTGCAATAGTAATGATTACTACCTAAAGAAATGCAAAGCAACATCAATATATAGCAGTACCTGTTTACCAGATTACATTTACAACCATTTTAGAGCTATACCAAAAGTTAATATTTTGTTTCACGTGAAACAGCAACTGCACAGGGCAGTTTCACGTGAAACGGCAACTGCAAAGGCAGGCATATTTCCCAACTGGGCAAAATTCTACTTTCCATTGTCAATGCGTATCTGGAATAAGTACAATAACTATTCCTGTTGAAAAATCAAGGGCAAAATTCTCCCTGTGTAGAATGCAAGCAGAAGCAGACTTCAGTACGCATTAACAACCACTGACTTTTACCTGGTCAAAAATTTTGCTATTAAATCACTGTAAGAGCAAAACAGTTTAGCTGTGAGCTGGCAAGTTAAGGGCTAGAGCTAGTGATGACCTAAGCAGCAGCATTTCATTTGCTTTGTGAAAGGATTCTTCCAAGAAGCCAGCTGCACAGCTGATACAGACAGAACTCTTACCAAAAGTCAGATGTTTTGAAAGGCAGCTTTTACACAAGCAAATGGATACCTGTCTAGTCTACAATTTTTTTATATTTTACTAGTTACAATTTGCAGCTTTTTCTAATTATTGCACATATGTAAGGCTGAACACATATGTGAGTATAATGCACACAACGCCCACTGAAATTAGTGTACTATTAGACTATTCACACTTTGACAGATACCTGTGTTTTATTTGAAGATAACTGTTCATTTTGGTCTATAAAGTATTTATAGCATAGCCTATGTAGTAGGCTCCTAATCATCTCTTCCATATTTTCACTCTTTCTATTTGTTAGTTTGGAAATAAGAGATAATTAAAATCACTAAAGATTAATCAAACTTGAAAAAGCATAATTCTGTTTATAGTACTTCACAGTAAATCCACAGCAGTGGCATTACACTGATTGGTATATAGCCACTGTGAAGTATGACCAGAACACCATTGTTTGTGTTTATGTCAACAGTGTGAGAATCTGTGCTGAAAATACTAAACAGAGTTGCAACCTATTTGCAGAATGGCAGCAGATAACTTGGTTTATTTTAAATTGCATTTAAATATATTCTAATATCCAGAGATATAGGTTAATGGATCCCATGAGAACTGTATGTCAATCTGCAGAAATAAATAACAAGTGAAGAAAGCTTGTACTATCTGTCCTTAAGTAACTTCTGATAAGGGTTTTCTGTCCATGAAAGTTCAGATTCAGTTTTTCCAGCATAAAACATCCATCTGCTGAAAGACAGTATTTCTAATTTACCCTCTGTAATCTGAAGGGGGGTGGGGGGGGTAACCACAACAAAAAGATTCCCAGGCCTTTATTCCTGAGTTCAATGGCAATATTTTCATTACTATTTACTGGAATTGGGACAGTAATCAGATTAGTTTAAACCCTAACTCCTGCCAGGGATATAAACTAGGAAGTCATCCACTTCATTTAAATACCTTTTATATAATTAAATACTTCACTTCAAATAAAGTTGTGAAAATCAAGATGCTGGACAAAACCCAAATTTCTGTTTAAGTATTCCCTACATGAAAGCATATCTACGTGATCATCAAAGCATCAGTTGAAGCTATTTTAACATTAAACTTCATAGTCATTTTGCACATTTACACACAATTGGTTTTAGGGCAAACACAGAACAGCGCTGTTGTTTTGGTCCCTGTTAGAACAGGTTGTTGCATAAATAAACTAGTAAGAGACTTATCCTATTCAATCATCTTTATAAACTATATCAACTACACTTGGTTTGCTTGCTTCTTTCTTTATAAAGTTGACATTTTCAAAATAAAGCAGCAGCAAAAGACTCAGTCCAAAACCATACCTCTGCAAAACAGCCCCATGTTGTTATGCCACACAAGCAAGACGCTATTTCTAAGGCATATTTAATATATTCTTTTACTTTGACTAGGTACTTTTTGACTTGGATTCCTTCAGCTCAATTTTAGAGTAGAGAGCTGGTAGATGAATAAACTTAATTAAAAATACTCATTATTGGTAAAAATCTCTCCTATGTTCATTAGCTGTTTTGGATCAACTATGAGAACAGCCTCCAGAATTAAACACGAACATTTCTTGCTTACTGTTTGCTGCAGTGTAGTCTTAAATGATGAAGTCAGCCTCAGCAAGAAGAGGTTCACAGGAATCCAAGAATTTTAGCAAATTAAAGCTAGTTTAAAATCTAGCTAATAGAACATGAAATCTATTCTTCCAGGCCCTCCCATTTAAAACAAAGTCTTAATTTACAACATTGACTTTGTTATCATTAACTCAATCCAAATCACATTGTGGTACATGTTTTCCTCTCCTTTACGCCCACATCCTCGGACCAGTGAAATATGTTCTGCAAGTAGCATGCTCGAAGTTGAGAGCATCTTAGCACAAATCATGTCTTCATCATATTTGATGAAACTTTGAAATTGAAGTATAACACTGTAGATGACAGAACATGCTTCAGACTTAGTTGTATTTAATTTAGATAGACATATGAATTATAGGTGAGGTGTTCCTTTTTTAATTTTCTTTTGTTTCTACCCTCAGAGCATTTGCCCGTAAGTGATCCAATAACGAGAGAATCAGTTTAAAGCTCAGTGAGTATACCCCACCCCAGAAAACATCAGGGTTGGTATTTAATTCAGTCATGAAGGCATGGAAATGAATATAATACCAGGGCGTGGGCCTTAATCTTTATGCTTCATTGTACAATATGTGGGCCAAAAGAAGAAACTACACAGTAACGACAGCACTGAAAAAGCCTTTTAAGGGTTTGAAAAAGCCTGACAGTGCTTTAAATAGTAATAATTTAAAACAAAAATCGTAATACAATGCACACAGGATTCTAGTTAACATTTGCTTTTATGACAACTTCAGTGGAGGAGACAACGTCGTCATGTAAAGCTCAGTGTCATGATTCTTATAGGAAAAAATTAAAACAATATTGAGAAGGCTAAGTAGATAAGCAATTTTCCCTGTTGTTAATTTTTAAGACTGGTTTGGTGCTACCACTAAGCATGCACTGTTTTCTAATGCACTTACATCCTGCCTATACATAGTCCAATTTCCTCTATACTCTTTTTGTGACGCTTAATCTATCACAGAGCTTGGGAAAAGCTTAAAGAACATAGCACAGATTATCTTGGGAGACTTACATTCCTTGTGTGTATAAAGAGGATGGAACAAATAAGTAATGCCGTCTTTCTCATCTGGAGAATACCTACAGTTCTATTTACTGATTTAGAAGGCCACAATTGGGAAATTTTCAGTGTACAGGGAGAAGCACAAAGGTAAAACAGAATAGTAAAAGGGATTTGGATCAAAGACAAAAGATGATAAATGTGTTAGAGGAACTGTTACTCTGTTAATAAAATGAAGCCAGGTTCATATTAAATAATCAGGGCGTAAAAGAACCTCCATTGTACACAGAACATCTATAAGGTGAACTGTTTTACTGAACCGTTATAATGCAGTATTAGAGGATACCAGTAGCTGAAACCATGGTGTGCTTCTGTAATGAGTCTATTTAAGGAAGAACTTCAGAGAAAAAATAGGAGAGGACCACTAAGGACAGCAGGAGTAAATAAAGCCTGGCTGTATCAGCATTGCACCTTCTCCTTCTAAGGGTGGGAAAGCAAAAGGCTTGCCATCTCTCTCCCTACTGCAAACTGAGCTGATAGGGAAAAACATTAAATACAGACCATATTCTTTACTGTCTGTAGCCTTCAATGTAGGAGAGAGAATTTAAATATTCACTTTTTTTTTTTTTCTGCCCGAAAAGTGTTTGCTGCAGTGTAGCCTCAAATAATCAAGTCATCCTCGGCAAAAAGAGCTTCACAGGAATCCAAGAACTTTAGCAGATTACAGCTAGCACTGCACATTGTTGTTTAAAGAAAGAAGGTGGCTATTTATATCCTATGGCTAAAAAGCCAAAGGTACACATATGCTCATTTTTTTCAGATATGACTATGTAGTTATTTATGCACGACCATGCCTTTATTTCCACTCCAGCTTGCAAGGTCCACTCAGAGTTTATTCCATGTGCAGCAATATGCTTACATGTATGCCTTCTTACTCTGCAGTCACCTCACATACGGTTTTGTAGATGTGGGAAAAGATCAAACCACAGTGAACATCAATCACAGTGATCCCTGCAGTTAAATGAGTTAGTCTATGTCCACCTTTAGCCTGCTCACACAGCATTTAGGAGGGCTGAGGTGGAGCCTTTAGAGCAACTGAAGATGCATATATTTAACAGCAACCATCTTGAGCACGGATATTCCTAGACATGTAGGTGCCCAACCTCCACCAAAACGGGAGAATTGGACATCGGAATTCCTGTGAGGACCTGAGACAGTGTCCGTCCATCCTGCCTCCGGATGACTTGCTTTCTCTCCAGCTCCCTCTGGTGTCCTAAACAGCATATTATCGTCAACTCACTGGACCGCACTATCGGTTTTGCAGTAAGGCACTAAATGCTACACAGGCATCCGCTGTGACCTTGGATACGTCACCTAGTTGCATTCATATACATGCAGAAGACCTACAGAGTGGCTAAATTGGCACTCAGTGCTTTCCATGATCAGAACTGAGGCTTGAGAAAACACTTCAGAAACAGCAACCTTTTACTAGCCTTAGCTGGCACTGAGGATGGTTAATCAAAGGGAGGATTTAGAGAGCACTAGCGTGGCCTCCCTTGAGAAGCAATAAACAAGAAGAAAATGCTCAACAAAAATATTTTACAACTAATCCTGAAGACATTCATTCAGAGAGAAAAAAAGGGCATATAAAAAGCTTCCTCCAAAATACTTAAACTGGCCAGGCACTTTCTCCACAGTCTCATCAATTTGCAATTGCTAACATAAAAAGAAAAATAAAAAATTATACTCACCATCTCCAGGCACTGACATGAAATGAGCATCAACCCGTTTTTCATCCTCTCCATACTCATTCTTAGCCAGTAAGGTATAAGCACCATTATTCAGGTGGGTAGGATTGTCCAGCTGAAGGCAGCCGTGGTATTCACTTTGATTGATAACATGTATTTTAGTACAGATGTATTCAGACTCATTCAGTATAGCCCCTTCATAGAACCACTGCAATGTGGGCTTAGGGTTCCCTTTCACAGTGAATGGAATACACCAGTGGTGGTCCGGGGTTGGAGATTCAATAAAAGTGATATTTGGTGCAACTATATTGGAAAAAAGAGTGAAGAACATCAGAATATTCTGAGCATGTCTTTCCTCCCTTCCCTACCTCAGCCCAAAGTTATCAGGGAAGTATTTTTCATTCATCAGTACAAAAGTATGTTATTTGTAGGAATTATACCTATTAGGAGGACACTCACACAGGAACCCACCTGTTCTGCTTAAGGTACTACACTCACAACTAAAATGAAGAGGTTCTTTAGAAAGAAACAAAACAAACTAGTTCCAAAGACTGAACACCTGTTAGATCACTTAAACTCTGTAAGGTGTGGGAAATTCAGTTACTGGATCACTGAGAAGGAAGAGAGAGAATTTTAGCTTTCATCTGCTGAAAAAATGGTGCAGAGGAGTGCTGAGGGATCAAGACAGTATTGAAAATATTTAAAACTTGGCCAAAAGTAAGTAGTACTGGAAATATATTCAGCTAGGAATCCAAACTTGCAGATTATTTTCTTTACCGAATCAAAGCCAGAACAGATGACTTAATTCCCTGGATTCTTCTGTAAGGGAAAGATGATTTTCTGCTATACATTTTCTCATTCTTTTTTCAAACCTGCTAAATGCCTCAAGTTTACAGACTTGTTCTGTTTCCCTCAGGAGATTACTCCAGCACCTTGCCCATTATTTCACTATTGGGAAATTTTCCTTGATATTTATTCCTAACTACATCCAATTTCATCTAGTTATACTCCCTTTTATCACTCATAACAGTGCCAAGCTCAGAATCTCATTTAGACTGTTCAAACATTTCTAGTTTATGTTCCTTCCCATAGCTATTACACAACCAATTTCAACCTACAATCCTGCATCTACAGTGATTCTTCCAGTTTACTCTGTCATGAGCACATGCTGAACAAAGTTTGCCATCTACAAAGCGTTCCATTCCCATCTTCAATTAAACCGAGGATTGCAACTTGTGAAAACATGCTGTCTAGTTCACATAAAATGATTTCAGGCTGGAGCTCAGATCTAAGAAGCCAGTGCTTCTACACTTATATGTCCCTTCCCCCTTCCTTGGCCCTAACAAATATGTATATTATTCAAAGCTATGACAAATAAATTTACATCTGGCAGTATGAATGTTGCAAGTGTGTTATTTTTATTTTTTGAAGAAAGCAGTTGCTGCTTCAGATAATAAAATCTTAAACATTTGCAGTCTCTTACAATTAATTCTATGAGCTTTTTGATGCGTTCACACTTTTCAATTCCTAAGAGAGTATGTAGGTACACGCACACCATTACAAACCTTCCCACGCTGACAGTGCCATTGAGTATTTTGGGTTTCAAACCTTTACTAACAGATTTTTCTAACAGGAAGATAAAGCATTTAGAAATACATTTTTTTTGCGGAACACAGGGCTGAGAAAGATAAATACAACTGCTGGTTGGGCTACTCCCAGCATTAACTGCAGCAGATAGTTCACATGCCTTGATGGGGTTTGTTTCAACAGCCTGCATGCCCAAAAAATATTTATACCAAAACAGTCGCTGCCAATGCAGTTTGGCCTCGGGAACTGTATGGAAGCCTGCATACGTACAGAATACCGTGAGCTCAGCAGAGGCTTGGTCCTCTCCCACAATGTTCTCTGCTACACAGGAAATCCACAGTCCACTGTCCATGGACGAAACGTTCTTTATGGTTAGTGAAGCTGGGTTCTTACTTGTGTCACTCTACAAGCAATCAGAAAAACATATATGTGTCAACGACAGCATTAAAAACCAGGGAGAGGGAGGAAATCATTGTCCGCAGCTAAATGGCATTTTTCTTTTTCTCTTCCTTCTAGCTGTATCAGTCCATGATTAATCAAAGACCTAAGTGTTTTATCCAAACAGACACAAAACACCTACACAACCACAGTGGTAGTGGATTCAAAGCTCCAAAAGTCCTGCTACAAACACTACACTCAACCATTTTTCTGTCCTTTCTCCTTCAGTTTCTACCTTTTTTTAAACACTTCTTCCCCTCTACACAAATGTCCTTCTCTCTGCCCATACCCTTGCTCATCTCTCTCTTCAACTTCATAGTTGATTTCTGTGGTCTGTCTCTGCTTCCCTTGAACTTTCTCTTCACTCCTATATTCTGTTCAAACCTTGCTTTACTCCTCCTTTTGCCTCTTTCCTTTAAACTTACCCTTGACATCACTTCCACTGCTGCTTTCTGAGCTCTACTCTACCTTGACAACATGCCTTCTCCTTCCTTCTTGGCTAAACTCCTTTTGAAAACTTCTTCTCATGAAACTTTCCACAAGAAATTACGTACCTTGCGCTACCTAAACTACTGCCCAAGTACTATTTTATGTGTTTAAGCACCGTCTAATTAAGGTTAGAATTAGAATTCTTAAAAATCTTGATTCTTATGACCCTTAGAAAGATCAGTGCCTATTTACAGCCTTAAATACCGTATTGAATATGCAGCTATGAAACACTGAATAAAGCAAATAAAGCTAGTTGTTAAAGACTATGGTTTTCTTAAATCAGGCCCTTCATATGATCTCCAGATAATTACTATTTCCATACTTGAATTTTTCATAAAATGTAAGACTTTTATTAAATAGGAAAGGAACCAAAACACATTCAGAAAATAGACAATAATTGGGATCATTTTTAAAAACTACTTTTGAGGTACTTTTCTTAGTGTACACATACACTTCAGTGCTTCACAGAACACAAACAACACACTGCAACTGTAAAACCACAGTGGCTTTCTATGGCAGTCAACAGGGACACATGGGAACACTCCTGCATACAGTCATGAGCTACTAGAATTTTGAACTTCAAGATGACACCTTAACTCCACTTAAGTTAAATGCCACTGATTTCAGTGTGACACTAGGGAAGATGAGTGGAGAAGCAAAAACCCATTACACATTTCTCTATGTGCAACTCAGAGGTGAGCGGTGCTCAAAGCTGGACTGAAACCAGTGGGTCTCAGTCACGAGGTCAGGGCTGAAATCTAGAGCCAGAAAAATCTAACCAACATCAATCAGATTCTACAGCAGCATAAAAAATGGGAACATACAGTTAGTTTTGCAGGACTAGAATCTAGTTTTAACTTTTGTCAGCATCTCTCTTTGTAAAACAGGAAAGAGAGAAAACAGGCAAAAGCAGCATAAGAGGTGAAGAAAAGGGAGGCAGAAACTGAGATATGGAAATGAAAGAAAGGAAACCAAAAACAACACTTACAGAAAAAGGAAGGATAGTTGTGAATGGCAAATTAGGTTTAAAAGGCACTCATTCTTCTGCTACTGAAAAGACTGCTGTGCTCCATGGCTACGGTTGCAGCTAGCCTGTATGATGATACCCTATGCAATCTCATGATGAAGTTATGCCAGGACAGAACACTTCTGGAAAACTTGAAGCAAACTGACCATGGCATTTCAAAGATAGGAGGGTAAAAAAAATTATGTGATCTCACTTTTTGAACAGCATCCCACATTTATTTTGGCTTATAACTTGGGGGGGGGGGGGGGGGGGGGGGGGGGATGGGACACACGACGACGACAGACGACAGGGGGTGGAAAAGGAAAAAGAAAGACCACAACTTGGCATATGTTCCCCAAACTTTTAATTTCTTGTTCTTAATGACAACTGATGCCTTTGGGTAGATTAGAGAAAATTTTAAAAATAAAACTATAGTTCTGCAAAGCTCTTATTTATGAGAGCTGAAAGACAGGCTAGTTGAGTTCTATACAGATCCACTATAATGATCTCAAGGAAGAAAGTAAAAAGATTATGAAACCCCAGATGTCCTGTCTCTTCCACACTGCAGGAACAGTTTTGGAAGTACACATCCTGCACTTTGTATAGACCAGGAAGCTTTAGGCAGTCTGCACCATCATGAATGCAGGAAAGCAAGCAAATGCCATCAAATTGTAAATAACAGAGGGTCTTGTCCACTTGAATGGCAATTCAAGAGGTCAGCAGCTGCATGTTGAAGATATGCTTATATGCCTCTCCTCAACAACACTTCCATCAGAAAGAATCATTCTATCTCCAGTGTGCACAGTCTAAAGTAAGGACATCAAATATAAAGATCTCAGAGAACAAAATTCTCCCTGCCTAGATGATTTTATTGAGAAGCATCTTCATATTTCATTAAAAATACTGCCATTCTTTTTTAGTAAAACCTTCACTTCAATTTCCCAGGCTTCCTGTTGTTGCCTTGTTTGTTGAAGGAAATTTCAACAAGCCACAGAATATTTACAACTAAATTCCAACACACCAAGCTTTTGGCTTAAAAATATAGTAAAAATAGAGACACATAACAAAAATTAAGAGTCATATAATAAAATTACCTTTTTTCATAATTACGGCAAATTAGATTTATTCTCTGTATGCAAATATCAGTGATAATAAAAAGACACTTGTGTTTCTGTATCCTAATTCACCACATTACTTCCAAAAATTTACAGCACTCTCATTTACAAGTGAGACAACCAAAAACCAGAATGCAAATCAGGGTCTGAGAAGTGAATTTCTGCCACTCTCCAAAAGCACTGCAGCAGTCACCCTGGACTGAAAGTAACAGGAAATCAAATGTAATTCCAACATTAACTTTCTATTTTATCTTTTTAATAAAAAGTTAACTAAAGCTGGACATGAACCTTTATTCCATACTTCAGCAGGCTTTTCATGTCTCTGAATTGTCACATACTTGAATATGAAACTTACCTCATGGTTTGAAACAAGATTAGTGAGCACCCAGGACACATTAGGGGGAGGCCTTCCAGTAGTATCGCAGTACAATGTGATGCTCTTTCCTTCCACCACGGTGATGTTGTAATTGCTTAAGTTTGCTGAGGGCAAGTCTACAACAGAAACAACAACAACAACAAAAGAACGCATGCATTTGTATTTGACAGAAATAGACACCACTCAATTCTAAACAAGCTGTATAAATGCAAGCAAAACCACCACTAAATCAGGTATTCACTGTGATCAGTTGCTATTCAGTCAGGGAGTACAAACAGCATCTTTGGAAACATGTAACTACAATCTTTAAGCTACTATGTAACTGTATTTTCCTGCGCCTCCTCCACTTCACATCCTAAGCACACATTACTGCACGTGGAAATACATTAATTATATACGGAAATGTTTCAGGTGGGCAAACAGAATTTAGGGCAACTTCAGTTTATAATTTCAAAATAAATAAAAAACCTTCCCTTATTCTTTACAATAGGAAATTTAATCTGCCTGTCTGTAACAGCTGCAAAGCAACCTCTATTTTCCATGCATTGACACTGCAGCATCCCCACTGCTCTCCACAATGCTAACAGGAAAATCCCATCAGCTCCCAGTATCATGCAAAAGCCTGCAGCCTTGCCTCTCATACAGAGACACACCCCAGAGACAGCAGATCTCAAGTACTAAGTGAGGGAAACAGAGCACTGACCAGACCAAACCAGAGGAAAGGGCAGAAGAGAGAGTCAGCAACTGCACAGAGCCGCTATCCAAGGCACCTCAGCAGACTTTATTGCCCTCAGGAAAGCAGAAAAGCAGTGAGATGGTATCATTCACCAGGAAAAAAGCCCAGATTTTGCAAGAATCGGGACTCCCCCTCCATCTCACAGAGCTATAAATCACTGTATCTCGTTTTTCAGTACCCAAAGCAATGGGAACTTTTGGAAGAGTAAATATATGCAGAATGCTTACAAAAACACAAGGAATTATAAACTGATCCTCTTCAAAAATACTGCCAGCAATATCAATAGATTTCAGGCACAGTGGACCTCACATTTCATATTTATTTACATAGCAAATAATTGCGCAACATGCTAGAAATATCCTTCTTAAAAGATACTGTGCCACCTTTTGGCGCTCTGTAAAAAGCCTTGGCCTCCCTTATGATGTATTTCTCATTAACTGTTCCAGGCAAGTTTTACTTATAATTTATCATCTCAAATAAAGAAGCTTATCTGCTGTGCTGGATACGTATGCGCGACCTTGCAATGACTTTTATTTTCCTGAAACAAGTGTTCTCTTTTTCGCTTTAGTTTGCTTTGTTCTGTTTTTTAGTTAAGAGTACAGTAGTTTCATCATCAATTTGCAGGTGTAGAAGTTTAGCAGAGACTTTTTGCTTACGTAAAAAGTCCCATACAAACAATTAATCATCAAATCAGTGCGAACACATTAGTATGTCTGCTAGAACTTCAGTAAAAGCTATATGTATTGGAAATGTCCTTTTCAGTTTGATTAGTTTAATAAAAAAAATAAATGAAAGGTAGTAATATGGAAGAGAAGACAAATAATTTTCTAGGCAATGCTTTCTTACCTAATAAGCTAAGAAGATCAGCACAAGTATACAATAACTGCTTAGGCAATTCTCCCAGTGCTTTAAGTAGTGCTGTAATATGATTCCCATTATAGGCATCATGGATTTCTTCTATTATGTTCACTTTATAAATCATACGTTGAAGTTTATTGAGACAGAGCTGGACAGTTTGTACGCCTTAATGCAGTAATCTGTTAGCAAAGGTAGCCATCTGCTCTTGCCTGCTGTGAATTCAAATCTCAGCAGTGTCTGTCAACTAGCTGAGCAGGAAATAAAACTAATCTTAGGGAACATTTGGATATTAATTATACTGGTTAGGGAACAAGGAGAGAAGTAATGAGATCATTTGCTTTATAAAGTTACATTTCCGCGCCACCTCTCAAAACTATTCCAACTAGTTTTGCCAGACCTGAACATGTAAAGAGATTAAAGCTCCCCACTTCCTCCTGGCCCTAGTTTGGGACAATGTCTACATGACTCTACATGACAGATTAGTGTTTCGCTGTGCAAGCCTGCACTGCTCCTACTAAAACATCATTTCAAATGAAACCTCTTATACAAGCAAAAATAGACAATGTTGGTCCCTTAAAGCCCTCCTTTTATAGCTGTTAAGTTCTGAGACAACTTCTTCTGCAGTGTGTTTTTTTACAGGATAGGCAACTGAAATTTAAGTCCTCCAATATTGGTTCTGGTTCTCATCCAGAATTACATCTAGTTCTGTTTATTTGCAAAAGTCTGCACATGTCACGTTTATGTCTGAGGGAAACAGCTACAACATGCTTGTATCCTGCCAGAAGGTTACAAAATAATCGTGCTTATTACTCCATAGATTCCTGGTTATACTAAAATCCAGTTGCAAGACACAGTAGAAAATACTGCTGCAAAAAAGTGTGAGTAGAATAGAACAGAATAGAACCAGAAACGAACAGAACAGAACAGAACCAGAAACAGAACCAGAATAGAAGAGAACAGAGTAGAATAGGAGTAATCACATTATTGTGTGTGTTTTCTTTCACTCCAGTCATAAGAAGTGGGTGGCCTTTGGGTTAATTTTTTCTGGTTGGATATCTTGAGTTAGTGAACATCAACTGCAAAGTCATTTTGGCTTTTATTTTCAGTGGCACCCAGACTGCTCCACACAGAATACTCAGTACCTGAAAGATAGCTCTGCTTGGGAAAAGCAGATAGTAGCATAAGAGCTCATATCTAGGAAATGTGATACACTGAGCTTACAAATAAAGCAATGAGACTAAGCGGCAAAACTTGTGTGCTGAAAAATAACTGTTTAAAAAACCACAATGCACCCTAATGGACACATATGCTCAGTATGTATGCTCAATGTAGCGCGAGACCATTTATACAAGTCAGTAGCATTTTGACACCTACACAACTACAAAGATATCCAACCATGCTGTATTTACTTCTGACTTAATTTGGATAAATACAGTGTCTTAGATGACTATCACTTCTGTTGATATGGATGTACATTTTAAAGGACTTTGTATACAGTCATTGATACAAGCAATCAGACACAGCTTCAAACACTTTTGTAAACTGCCAGCATAGTAAATTTAGGTTGTAGTATAAGAGCCCATACAAGGTAGACATGACATCATCTTTCCACAAGTCTCATCTTGATATGTCAGATAGAGATTACCCTGTGCCCCAAAGCTCAAAACACAGTATCTCATTCAAAATTTGACAGCATTAATAATTGTAATTCTAGATACCAGTAATAACCCTGCTAGTATCAGATTTCCTTAAGCTTGCTGTATTCTTGTCCTTAATAGCCTTCTGCAGCAATGAGTTTCACAGGCGTGCTGTCCAGGCCATACACAAGAACGACTCCCTTTTACAAGTTCTGAAATTTCCCTGTAACACTCAAATTCATTGAGTGTTCTCCTGTTCTGATGGGACAGAGAAAAGAGAGTTTCTCAACTATCTCCTTAAGACCACTGTTTTTTGTTTTCACAAGTCCCCGTTCTTCTCAATAATCTATCCAAAGCTTTTCAATCTCTACAAAAATGGGAGGATGGAACTTGCTACTGAAAAATTTGAACTGTAATGTAGAGAGTTACGCAGTTCCATAGATGAAAAGCACACACTAGAATCCATGTGTTTCATTATGTATGGGTATATAACAGCTATGTTATTTCACCACATACATATTATCTGTTCTCGTATTCAAACTGATAACACTGTTCCTAGAAACAGGCAGTTCTTGGATCAGAGTAAGCAGTCACTTCCCTCACTTCAGCACAGCCGGACAGAACCGAGACAAGCAGGAGGAACTCATTTATGTCATTGAGTCTCTCCAAATATCATCTCATGCTTCCGAAGGAACAAACCCTCCCTTAAGTAGGGGGGATGCTATTTACCTTCACAGGCCACCATTAGTGTAAACCAATGGCCTGAGGCCATCAGACAGTGAAACTGTCAAGCACCTCTATGGAATGACTCATAATCTGCACTGTGCACAGCTGGGACTTCAGCAATCACAAAACCAAATACTTTGGATGAAATTTTCAAAGGTTATTACAGCATTTGGCTACATAACTGTCAATGGAAATTAATAAAAAGAATGTGTCTAAATTCCTAGAGGGCTTTTTTCGAAGTTTTCATGCTGCTACTTACTGCTTTGTACAGAAAACTTACACTGGGCTTGATAGAGCCAGACTGTCACTGTAAATCAAAGAAAGGATATGACCAAATTAAGAAATAACTGGGTATTAATACAAACTCTGTAGTCTGTAACTCAACCTTCAGCACCAAGCTAAAGCTCTAGCCAGTATACTGTAGCAACTTTTAGAAGAAGGTCTTAAGCTAGGACAAACAAATCCAACGTTACACCCAAGATGTTGTTTCACTGGTTAACTATCTTCACCGTCATAAAAATTTTTACAAAATTATTTCCAGATTGACTTTTTCAGCTTCAGCTTTCATCTGTTCAGTTCTGGGATTTGTTCAGTTGCTCAAAAACCTTCACCAAAAATTTCTCTCAGTATGGTCAATTAGCCTCACTAATACCTAAGAAATGACATGATGAAGAAATGAGCACCTGAAAGAATACCATAAACCAAATATTGCATTAATTTGTACCACCCTTTGCATGCTAAGCCCCTGATTTTCATCAGCCTGTTGACTAATTCCCAGGTATGATGCAGTGTCACTAAACGGTTTTCAATGTGGCCCATGATATCCCTTTTTTGCTTGCCATACTTTTGCAGATCAATCCATTCTGTAATAAGAACAGTTACCAAAAAAAATCATCATCTTTTTTTCTCAAAACTGCATCTGAATTTTCATAAGGTCATTCTAATCCTTATCTGAAATCCTTAATCATATTTTTAATAAAAGTATCAGACCCAGAATGATTAAATTAATAATGAGCCAGGAACCATCTATCAAACTGAACCATGTTTGGTTTGTCTGCATGAAATGCAGACTACCAGGACTGCTAATTTATAAAATATCTCCTGTAATTCATAAGATCAGGGGCTCAAATCCAGTCTGCTTGCCTCACATAAGGTTTTGATGCAGCCCCAGGTTCTTGGCTCCCTTGGTTTTGCTTTTTCTCTCTAGAGAGAAAACATACAACTAATTACAGCACTACAGTACAGCCTGGTAACACCCACTACTTGTACTGTCTGGAGCCTGAAAACAGGATGGTTGACAATGCAATTTGCTAAGAACTGTGCATATGGATCTGCAAATTTCAGAGGTCTTACTGGCTTTGAACAGGTTGTATCAATGTAAAAAAAACCCCACAGTTTTCTTACATCATTCTATTAAAATTCTGCGTTGTTTGAAAATACAGAAATGTTTACAAATTCCAAAGGTCTTTTCCTGTGGGCTTTTATGGCTTTAAAAAAATAAAGCCAAAAACTTTCCAGTAATTCTAGCTATAAAGCTAGCTGTTGGATATGTGCTGCACCTCCTGTGTTCCACTTAGCAACTGTCTGCAGCCAACAAGCTCTGAGCCAGATTTCAGCCATGGAGTAAGCGGGCATGTTTCCACCAAGGTCTACAGAATGACAGGGCCAAAAATCAGCCTGGCTGCATCTTTAGAGCACTGCAAAGAGGATACCCCAAAAGTTCACATGCAAAACATGAATTCAATAAACATAAATAATTGTTTCCATTTTCTGTTGTATCACAACTACATAATCAAAATGCTTAGTACACAGAGATAATCAGAGAAAACTCAGAAGTTATTAGAAGATGACAACCACAGCCATACCAATGAAAATAAAAAAATGTTAGGCAAATAAAATACAGGAGTAGCAGAAATTAAGAACATTTTTAAAATTATCATTTGTCATGTCTTTTTTTTTTCTAGAACCCAAAGATCACTTTTATCTTCAGCTACACAGAAGAGAGGCCCACAGCTTCTCATTTCTCTGCTCTAATCACCAGTCAGTACTATCCACTGAATAGAGATACGCTCGCCATGTGGCACAGCAAAACTTGATAGGTGTTTTCCACAGTGACCATGGTATTTTGCACAGGTCTGACAGGGTTAAGCTCAAATAGTGTCAAACACTCTACAAGTTGGTGGTGAGGATGCTGTCCCCAAAGGTGTAGGTTATATTCCTGAACTGAACTTGAATCCAGGGAAGGACAACAAAATGTCCTCCTGTAGCCTCTATTTTTTTTAATATAACAACAACAAACAAACAAACAAACAAACAAACAAACAAAAAAGAAGAGCAGCTCTTGTTAAGCCACCTTGAAAGGAAAGCCCTGAATTCCTACCGTTGGGAGAGACTGAGTCCAAATGTAGATGTTCCTTGCCAAAGCCCTGAGAAGAGTCATTCAGACCAGAGTTTAGGACTTTCCCATGCCTTCAGCATTTCCTAATGAGCAGTTGGAAGGCATACACAGACTGAACAAGCTCATTTCAGAACCTCTTCTTGCTAGATGTGCTTGTCGCTTCAGCATACCTTCTTAGGAGTCCAACTCTCATTTTCTTACTGTGCCAGATCTGATACTCACAACACCCACCTCATTAAGTCTATGGAGAAACGTCTTTCTGTTGGAAAACACAATGAGTGATGTGGCAGCTCCCCGAACCACCCAAATATTTTAAATACTAAAAGAAATCTGCCTCCAATCATGACACGCCTGATTGTCATATTCATCTGGGAAACTTTACAGAAAATAATTAACCAAGTACAGCCCCTCCTGGAAGATGATGAGTCTTCAAAGTACACTTTCCCAGAGCCAATACACCCTTATTTTGCCTTTAAACACTCCATCACTCCCTGCTTGACTGAAATTATCACTAGAAGCAAAGTTCTGTAAGTAGAGCTAGTGTTGCTGCAGCAAAGACCACATAAGTTGCTAAGTCATCTTCATGATTACAGCAACAAACACAGCCTCCACAGACCTGTCATCCCATCCAGGGCTTCAAATGCCGTCATGAATGCCGTGCAGGCAAAAACTATGAACAGCAGTGCACCAGAACAAATTTACTTGGACAGCGAGCTGTCTTCTGCAGTCAACCTGTACAGAAGCTTTGAAGGTTGCTGCTGACATTTCAAACCAGATGAAGGACTTACGTTTCCAAGGTTTACACCAGGTCCCTACCTTCTGCCCAGGACCTTTCTTGAAAGGCTAGACCTGGGTTCTAGCAGGAAGGTGCTGAATAAGAAAGTATCTTGCAGTACTTGAACCGTATAATTGACCTTGTCCCTGGTATTAGTATCAAAAGTTTGTCTGCAAAAATTTGCAGATTATGTGTTTCTATAGAGGTTATCAACCTTATCGAGACTTCCCTTGCTAGCAGTCTCCTGAAGGTACCCAGTCCTGTTTTCTTTCAAATTCCCCGAAGGTTTAAGGAAATTAAATTACATCTAGAGAAACTGTTCTTAACTGGTATTTAAGCTTCAGTTTATCCACAACTTTCAAGACAAAACCAAATACATTGAGTGCAGTTGGGCTGAATACAGTAGCCACAAACTTAACAGATGAACCAAAAGCTAAACTGCCTTTAAAATGTAAGTTAATGAGGCCTAAACTAGCTTATGCAAACCTCTAACAAATCGTTTCTTATTCACCCACTGCATGTAATGCAGTTGCAGTTCCTGTATCTTTATCTGGGAAATTTAATGCGTGCCCAGGAAATACTGAAAATAACACTGACCTATCAAAAATTGCAATGTGGTAAACATGTAATCCTGAAACAGACAAACTCGATGGGTTTCACTCTTGATACCAAGTATACCATATACCACCTATATGGCTGAAAGGATGCCTTCATGAAATGTCCTCACTTTGAAAGTTAAAAAAATAATTTATTTAGACTTCAGGATACAGTTACCTAGTCATCAGTCTTCACCTACTTACATCATAAGAGCAAAGTAAGAATATCACCAGCCAAGTCACATAGTTGTTCTCCCTCAGTATATCAGTACTCACACTTAAGCAGATGTGTCAAGTCAGGCACAGAGAGCGCCTCTGCAAACCTGTGCAACACACAGTGTTCAGGAACAATACTTGAGTGATCAAGATGCATTTCTTTCCCTTAGATAGTGCCTTACTTCTTTCTATTTCTAACCTGCTTTTTAATAAAAACCTGCTTCATTCAAACCAAAGCAATTTTAAATTTAAGCAAACATAAAATTTAAAATAACCAAATTAAAGAAACTCAATCAGAATTATAAAAGAATTCTGTTTTTTAAAAATATGAGACATTCGCATACATCACATACACTCAACTGTCATTCACAAGCCCTGATTTATTTATCATATGTATAGACATCTGTATGAAAGTTGCTGTTTCCATGCTCACAAGGAAGTTATATACATGTCTTTGAAAATGAGATCGTTACCTTTTCAAATACCCATAAATGCTTGGTTATTTTCACTTAGAAGCTGGAATAATGAAAATTGTTTTAATTAAGTTTGGAAAATTCTAACAACTTTGGAGCAGCAATGAAACCCCATTACTGTCAAAACTCTCATAAAGAAACATTTTTCATGAAACCTATGATCACAGATAAGAATTAAAACTCTTACAGAGAAAATAAGAACAGTTTGCCACCATACATCATGCATAACATCTAGTTCTTGGGCCAAAATAAACAACGCAGGCTAGAAAGCCCATGAATATTCTCAAAGGTAAACACGGAGAATGTTTAATGCTTTTTTTAAACTCACTTCATTCTGCCTGTAATGTTCTCCTTCTGATAGTCTTATCTGTGAAGTCTGGCTGATAATGGAAAAAAATGTCAACACCCACTAGATTATGCCTTTGCTTGTGGTTTTACACTGCATTACACTGTGATTGTATAAGATCTAATGCTTATTTTATTGACTCACTAATACTACAAATGTTTTCTGCAAATTCAAAAAAATAAACATATCAATCCTTCAGTTTGCCTTTCCCCCTTAGAATTTACAACCACCTGCCTCCAGTTTGGTATTAGCATTTACTTATTTACCTCTAAGACAAAAATCAATCACCAGAAAGAGTGAGAAAGAGCCTCAGAAAGAGGCTGAAATGCAGCCAGATCCAGTCCAGTCCATTTGTAGTCATCTGAACAACTGCCTGTAAAAATTCATGTCTTTCCCAACTGAGCAAGAAATGGGCAACCCATCTTTCCAGATGGTAACTCTACATTACAACAACTTCCAAAATTTTGTCAGTCACACACAAAAAGCAATACTAAAAGCAACACAACAGTATTTCACGCACAAGGCAAAAGACAGACAGATGTCAGCATTCATGAAGTCCCATAGCTCTCAGATCAGACAACACTTCTGCTGACTAGCTGCATGTGTAAACAGACAGCCAGTCTGAACATACTTTTGCTATATGTACAAAAAATTCATACATGGAACTAATTTGCCACTTTATTCAGTAGATTTTACCTAGCATGCATGACCAATGACAAGAACGAAGACATCTGCTGAAATGGTATGTGATAAATAAGCACACAAAACTAGGGCAGTAAGCAAAACAAAGCCAGATCAAGCACCACACCAGCATATATAAAACAATCTGGATAACTAAATTGGCCAGATATGGTCAGATTGAGAGCCTGAGCAACAAAAAATCCATACAGGACTGCAGAGACAGCTGTAGAAGCCAGGCCTCTCCCAAAGACACCACAAGTAAAAAGACTTGGAGTATCAGTAAGTTCAACAATAGCAGCTGAGTAACTGAATGCCTACCAGAAGGAGCAACCAATACCTTAATAACCTGTCCCAAAGACATGGTCTTGCCTCCTTGGCATTCACTGAGCTCCAGGTGATCTGCAAGCTGATGGACTTTGGAGTGACCTTACCCCAGGCATAGGACATGCCTTGCTTCCAAGGGCTTAATACACTGCTGGCAATTGCCACCAGAGCTCACAGAAGCAGCAATAAGAACAAAGTGCTTACTTATTTAGCTCTCCTTGGTTTTCTAATGCTATTTATCAGACAGAAACAACAAAAAATAAAGACGATGGCTTAAGTGGTGATGCTGTCCACATTGTATAAACAGCCAGCAAATGCCGTAAAGATGGCAAAACTCAACACCACCATTCCCCTCCACAGAATGCTCCACTACTACTACTGCGGTAGATGCAACTTAAAAACCTTTGACATAGTAATTAAGCATGAATTTAAAAGTTAAAAGAACCTGAAAATTTTCATCATACATAAATACATTTCAAATGCAGTTGAAAAAATAATTCTGCAAACAACATAACTGATTGACACTTCTGATATTGCAGCTGGAAAGGATCTAGATAGTAAGCACGCCTGACTTTAAACCTCAAGAAAAGAAATCACAGAGTTGATGGCATCTAAATTTCAACCAACCTTTAATCAGCACATTAATAAACACTTCCACCATATAAACATTAAGTACCGCAGAACTTTGTTAATTTTCACATCAATTATCTACGAACCAAAGTCTTATGATCAAGAAACCACAGCGTTCTCTTCCCAGTAAGACGTTTATTAACAGCACACAGTAGCAAAATGCCCTGCTACCAAGAGATTAACCACATACTGTACAGGCCACTTCTTATAATATTATGAAGAAATTAATAACACCTACACACAAAGGAGAGAGCGTGTTTGCTTAGTTCCTAGACTGAAAAAAATTAACAAACCAGAGAGATGGGATGAAACCATTTCATTAGCAGAGAAAATTACAAAATGTTTTATTAACAAAATGCAAAGGCCTGCATGCCCCAAAATTTCTCCTGACATCAAAAGGAGCTTAAAAGGTCATGTAGTTCACAGGAAACAAAGTTCACATATGTAAAAAGCTGAATTATTCTTCTACTTCAGTTCTACTAATTAGCCTCTCAGAAAGTTCTGGAAATGAAATAAACCAGCTTCATCAGTGGACGGTTTTTTTAATTGCCTTGTCTTTTAAACACAGAAAAAGATCTGCAGAGCTACCGAAAGCAAGAGACACACATTAGATCTTTCAGGTGTCTTCTAGAACACAGCCCATCATGGTGGTGCAGTTCTCCCCGTTCTCTAGGCTGCTCTACAACCCTGGGAGCTGCTGACCAGGCCTCGTTGCGCCTTAAGTGATGGGTTGGCACTTTATCACCCCTTGACCGTACCGATCACTCTCACTCAGCTAAGGCAGAGAATGGCAGAATGGCACTGTCTGTACCGGAGCAGGGAATGAGAATGCAGACAATCAGTTATTCCCTGACAACCCCAGAATGCTCCTGCCCAGACTGTAGCCTGAGTGATAACCCCAGTGGAACAACATTGTTCTTGGAATTTTTGAAAAGTTACCAACTCAGTTTGCGGCCGAGATGGAAATTTACTGATGACTAAAGCCAATCAATTCACAGCCTTATAAACAGGGGTCCTAAAGTGAGACCCTTCTGAGCTCTCCTAGACCACAGCTGCAACCAGCATCTTCCTCTGAGCGGGACACCGCTCAGAGCTCGCAAACCCCTATGTCTGTGATGCTCAGAGGACCACTGCAGAAAGCCAGTGACGGGGCCTGGGCTGATACCCTCAAGGCTCAACCTTTTGACCACTGAGGAATGCAAAAGGCATTAGGTATGAATTTTAACTTGTATACCTTTGCCATAATATGCATTGCAAGCTTGAAGTAGGTAGGTTATTTTTGTGATTTAAAACAAATCTTATTGATTTGCTTTGCTCCTAAAATCCTATGGATAATCTTCAATTGTGAAAAAATTCTCTCTCTCCTCCTCCATCCCCTCCATCCCCCCCCGCCCACCCCCCCTACCCCCCCCCCCCCCCTTAGATACAAATCATTGTCCAATTCTGAGACTCGGACTGAACTTAGCCGCGCCTAAACTCTGTTAAGAGTTTAAAAAGCAAAGAGGTCCACTCTAAAACTTGTGACTCAATGGAAGGATCTCCTTTACCCTTCTATGCCTTTGATCTTTAAAAACTATTTCCAGCTCTATTCTGACATGATTTCAATTCAATTTATATCTATGCATTTACTTCATATATAATAAGTAACAGAGTGAACACTGCCATCAAATCTTGTGCAATCACATTTCCACAAATTCATGCTAAACCTATTTCACTCATGCTCTTTGATGGTAATTCTTTAAGCGACCTGACCTAAACCACTCCTTTTGCAACACCCATGCTCACCAAGACAGTCATTCCCCTTCACCTGGGATTCTCTGTTCTGTGCCTAAGATAAGGCTGTGTTGTCATCTTTTTTAAAAACCTATGCCCTGCATTGGTTCTTTTGGAAAAAGGTACATCAAGGGGAAAGACTCACTAAAAGAAAAGAAAAAAAAAAAAAAAACCTAACCCAATTATGTAAAGTTTTGTGATATTTGGACCCTGTAAAATAACATAAACTAACAAAGTTTCGTGATACTTGGATCCTATAAACTCACATAAACTAACATAGATCAAGTTTTGTGATATTTGGACCCTCTAAACTAACATAAATAATGTGCAGGCATGTGCGGACATCCACACAGATCTTCAGCAAAATGCACGTTTCCCATATGCAAATTCCACATACTGCAAATTCCAATCTGAATGCTGCACATATTCACCTTTTCTCCTCCTCTTCCTCCTCTAGTTGGAAGTACCACCTTCCCTTGTTAAGGCAAGCATTTTAGTCCAGATATGCCCACAGGATGTGTGGATGTATGCCCACAGGATGTACACACATGCACGTACACATCATCAAGAGTCAGAGACAAGTCTGTTGTGACTACAGATAGTCAAGAACTCAGAAGAATGAAATAATGTCTCATTAGTTTAATTCTAGGTATTTAACATCACAAGTTTTCAAAGGAAAATCCCAGTTACCTAGTACCTTCTCAATGTGCCAGCCAAGAATGGTACAAAAGGCTATGCTGGAGTTCCTGGTTTGTACTTACTGATCTCAGTGCATCAGGTGACCCTTCCACACCCAGCAAAATAATCTTCCATCCAGCTGGAGCAGACAGCTGGGGCCATTTAGCTCAGTCTGGTATCATCCCCCACTTCAGGTTAATCAGATCCTGCAGCTCACACAGGTTGGGGTTTTATTTGGTCACACCAGACACCAGCATCATTTTTATTATGAATACACCACGATCCCTAGCTCCAGCAGGAAGCTGGACACAAGACCAACAGCATGATACATGGCCATAAAACATTACTGCCATTAAACACCACACATGTTGGGTCTGCAGCAGGTCTCCTCCATGGCTGCTCCTTGCTGGCAGCTGCTATCAGAGTGTTTCGCAGCCTCCATATAGACAGTGGAGAAAAGGACACTCAACAAGCAAAGGTGGAAGGAGAAAATGTATCGGTTTGTGTTCCTCCTGCTATCCACCTTCAGTTATAGCTTTCCCAGTCCAAATCAGCCCTCCATGAGGATACCCTTGCTCCCTTTCCTTTTTGCCTGCCTGCTGCTGGGCACCTCAGCTCCCCACTCTGCAAAGGAAACTCCAGACTCCAGCAGGTCTCACGTCATGTCAGAAACAGCCAGCTTCTGTCACTCGTACACAGAGGATGAAAAATCTCTTCAACTGGCAGGTGAAACCTTTCACCAGCTGTCCCAGGACCATATACAGGCATCAAACATATATACAAAAAAATTAGGGAGATGGCCTTATTGTTACATCATTTTCCCACTGTCTCCAGATCCATAAAAAACTAAAGCAATATGCTGCAAAATGATACAAAAATAAGGTTGTTATGACTCTTTTGCATAGCCTTTAAAAATCAAGTCAGATGAGTTTTACCTATGTGAAGAACAGAGCTACTGCTAATTTGTCTCTGTTAGCAGGAAGTTCTGAATTTTCTTCCTGTGGTCCTACCACTAGGGTTAGTATTTTTTAAATAAAAGAAAGATTTCATTAACAATAAACACCTGGGAAAAAAAATTCAAGGGAGTAAAATTTTGTGTCTATTGAGCTTCAAATCACAACTGTTTCATTTTACAAAGGAACATGCATTTTATATAATTCTTGTGAGTTTTCTAGAATGTGTCTTGTTTTCCTGCACTTGAATAATGGTACATTCTTAAAGAATCAAGGAAAACAAAAAAAACCCAAAACGTCATGTGAGGCTCCCAGAATTACTCCATGTGTGGTGAAAGACCACTAAGTGGTTAATATCTCCACTGAAACATTTTCCTTTAGCAGTACTGTTGTCATCCTGAAAGGTATCTTGTAAAAAAACACGTTTGTTTTTCCTGCTTCACAATAATTTAGCAGCAAGTTTATGTTAAGGGTATTACCGCAGTTTGGGACCTTCATATCCAGCAAGGTTGTCCTCTTGTTGTTGTCATCTGTGCAATATAAATCCTGAGTTTCTGTGTAAAACTTGGTCTCTTGGAATTTCTTGATCCACATAATTTCACAGGAACACTTAAACGGATTGTCCACCAGTATCCTATAGCAAAAAAACCCAATTTATTTAGAATGCAGAATGTATCATGCATATAGAAAAACATGGTGGCAGGGGGACTCCAAACACTCAGCTGCATACAAGTAGAAGTTGAACCCTTTAGTTAAGAAGAAGGAATGCAACTTTTAGTAACCTCAATACAACGCAAGCTGCAAGCAGATAACCATTCCCATGTAGAGAGTGAAGCTCTCCTTGCACCAGGAATCCAGACTGTCATAGATTGGAGACACTAAAACAGCAGGCTCAACTACTATATCCAATTCACCAGTGTAAATCAGGAGCACGTGGACAACTGGGCTTTCCATCAAGTTCCATCTTATTTCATAAGAGTCAAGCAGAGATAGTAATTCCTCCCTTCTACACTTGACTCTGTTCAGCTACCTCAGAGAGATCATACTAGAAATGGTTTACTGCTGTGAGGTAGTAAATTCTTCATAGAATCAAACAGTCACGGATTATAAGCACACTATAACAAACTCCAATCATAAAAAAACCCTTCAAAATTCATCCACGACAGCACTCTAGAAAATCTCACAGTAAAACCTTAGGTAACGTCATTAAAAAAAAATAAAGAAAATGGAAAAAACGGCCCTGAAACAGAACTACACCACCTAGCTATACAGTATGCTGCATGGATTTTAAACCACAGGTTAACAAACTTACCAAATTCTAGTTTTAAAATTCAACGAAACTACACAACAACGTAATGCAATAATACCCAAGTAAAATATGAACAGAAACATGCCAATGTCTAAGTAAGAAGTGACCCAGCATTACTTTTTTCTCTTACAGGCATAAATGAGATCCAATAAAGCATGTGCAAGTGACTGTTCAAGGCATCTCATTACAAGAACAATTGTTCTTAACAAAATTTCATGGGTATTTTTGATGTACAGAAATCAGGTTGCTCACAGAATCTATGTTCATAAATGCCTCCTGAGGATATGAAGTGTGCAAATCAGGAAAAACTCAGCTTATGAAAGCTGTAACCTGTTCCCCCAAAAGCCACCCGTAGCTCTTTGAGGATTAACAGCTGTAGGGATCATTCTTGCAACTCTCTGAAGGAGCAATCTGTATTCACAGAAGTAATCTGTTGGACTTTTAACACCACCACAGAATTGCTTGTGCAAGACACAGAATATGAACATTAGGATCCCTTGGGTCAAAACCTACAGCATTCATTTCCAAAACCAGCAGGATTTAGTTCCCATCTCCTGTTTCATCATATAAGCTCCCTGTAACAGAGAAATTTGCCTTGATCAGTGGCTGAGCAGTCCTTTTCTTCCACTGTTTTATTTTGTGTCACACACACCAAGGGAGTTAGGCACATCACAGGCAGGATGCTGGATTGAGTCATGATGGCCCTCCACATACACTTGTGTGAAAGAAAGTATTATGACCTAGTAAGAGCAAATTACAAGTCTTTATCTTGTTCACTGTAACTTTACAGCTGCAGCTACAATTTGTTCTAAAAGAAGCAGCCTTTCAAAGTGGCATCTCCTTCTCTACATGCCTGGTGAATATCTCCTACTTCACCCTATCCTGAACTTTTCATCCCTTTATGTTTTAATTTACAAGAGTGCTAACAACAGGACACTTGTTCGTCAGATTTAGAGGAAGTTCCTCAGAAGCCTTTTATGGCACCAGTCTCCTCTCTGATTCCCCTTCCAAGACCCGTCTTTCTGATACTCCACCTATGTATTCTAGCCACTTACCAACAGAATTATTCCATTTTATCACTGTTTTTTCTCTTCAAGCTCTGATTTTTCCCCTCTGGTTTCTTTCCCTCGCTTCCCCCACGCCTGTTTACCTCACTTCATTGCCGTCTCTACTCGCATAACTTTAGTTCTTCTATCCCTACACTCCAACTGTTTCCCAAGCCCACGACACTCCACCTCAATTTTGTATCCACCCCTCCCTCCCTCCCTCTCTCTCAACCTGTCCCTCATCACACATTGCCTCCATACCTCAAATACCACTCAGTGTAACCTTCACACCATCCATTTTTCCCATGTCTGCCTCACTCCCAGTATCCTTCCCCTGCTTTTACTACCAGAACACTGTACGGGCACTGTTTAACTTGTATTAAAAACATGAATATATTCACTCCTGATTCACATCAGCCAGTTGTTTTGCCTCTAAGTGCTATTTCTTTGCTTCATTAAACTTCATTTCCATAATTCTTGTCACGTATTTGTAACATTTGATTCTCTCTGTCCCAAATCCTTTTGTATTTATGTTTCTGCCCAGGAGCAAACCAATTTCTTGAGAAACATTAGCAACACACACTGTTCCCCTTCAAAATGTTTGTAAGCACTCACTCTATCCATGGCCAAAAAGCTGTTCACCTGAGATGGACAGATTCAAGACTGACTTGATTTCTCCTTCCAAATAAGCATGTTACTGGCAGCAGACAAACTCCAAGAAACTGGGAGCAGAGTATGCCTTCAAAACTGCAGTTATTTCCTTTTTTGCATGCTTCCTGAAGCATGCTCACACTTAAATTTGCAGCCTGGGGACAGGGGCAAAAATTAGTCCATTTCTCCAGTAACAGCTCAGAAAAAAATTGGAGAACCTCAAGCTTAACACTGTGCACCAGTCTGAGTCCTGTACCTATTTTTTTGAGGTCACAACTACAAAATATAGAACCTACAGCCAAGTACACACTAACAATGGCTTTTTCACAGGGACCAGATACAGCCAATGAAGAAACAGGGACTTCAGAACCAACACATCTATGCAGGGCATACAGCAGCTAGCCAGTCTCTCCATCGGAGTGCTCAGCAACCGCCAAGTTATGAAAGAAAATTCCAGTGAGCAATGTTCCCTGGGCTGTAAAGAAAATGATTATACCAACTTAATCATCAACAAAACATACCTAAGGGGCATAACCTCTTTCTGTGGCACTGGGATTTTCTTTTCTCATTTCTCACATATCAAAGTTTACCCGAAAAGGTTGGAGATTGGAAGGCTGGTGTTGCAATACTGGGATCAGCATTTTGGACAACTTCTGACTGTGCTATGAGGTACTGGAGAGCAATCTCCCCCTCCTCCGCGGCCCCTGCCCTCCCAAAGCTCCTGCAGGCCTTCTGTAGTCCCACATATTAGCAAAGAATGCACAAGATGACCAAAATTTTGCAATGTATACTAATACAGAAATTTTGCTTGATGGAACAGATGATAAAATGCAGTATTGAAACAATCAGCAAATACATGTTTAACAATGCTTCATTACCAAATGACTATATAAAGCACAATGTAACTCAAAGAATTTGAGAAAATAAAAATATTCTTCAATAGCCCACCATAAGCATAGCAGCTGCAGGGCCAATATAAGAATACGAGAGACAGGCTTCATTTGAAGATCTGTAGAAGGTTGTATTTTCACTAGATCACATACTTAATACAAACACCAGTTTTGTGTTAAGTCATCTCAGAATAAAATATTTTAAAGCTGAAGGGAAGAGGCTATTTTGACCTCTACATTGTTTTAAAAGATATACTTGACCTTCTTGAAGCCCTGGAATTAAAGTTTCTCTGCATTTAAGCACTTAGCATTGCTGCTTTCTTTGGATCAGAATTTCATTTCTAACCATCAGTGGACCTCTACCTTCAACAGAACAAACTTCAAAGTCTTGTTCTTCCATTCCAGCCAAAAATAAGCTTTATTTTAAGAAATGACAACTTACAGATCAGACAAACCCAGATGGCGAAAAGGCTTCTTGGACAAACTTGAGAGTTTGTTTCTGGATAAATTGCTGTGGAAAAAGAAAGATTGAACGAATTAGAATTGCTTCTTCTTGCACTGAAATAGTTTGCGTCTCTTAAAAAAACATTAAGAACTCAAACCAGCTCTAAAAAGCCCTTATTCTTTTGACTTCCATTGTAAAGAAATGGTGCTCAGCTTTGGTTTATGATTTGATGGGTTTCAAGGGTTTGAATCCAGTCTGCATATAAAGTCAAAGACACTCAAAATCAAACTCAGCGAGGATCAGTATTTTCACTTTTAGCACTTCTGTTCATTGCAGAAAAGCAGCAGATTTAATTGTGTTTCAAAAGTATTTTGTAAAGTCCAGGTGTTAATTACATGCTCAATTTATTCATAAGTGAAATGGGTGGATCCCTTTCTTTGATGCTGCACCAAACTCTGTACTCACATAAGCCCTCTTTGCATGCTAGCACACATCCACATCAGAGCCTTTTAGTTATTCTTTTCAAATTGCATATACAATATGCACCCACGTGGAAGATCAAAAGGAAAACTGTAAAATGCCTATATTAGGCTTTTTTATGTCAATTAAGCATTTATGGTTTCCAGTGGTAATTAAGTGAAAGGTCCTCTCCCATTACGCGGAGCAAAGAAATGTTCACCTGCATCAGAAATACTCCTCCCCTCCCAGACTGACAAAATTGCCTTCTCCACCCCAAAGTGAAATAATGCTGCTTTTATACAGTCTTACCAGTCCACCAGTTAAAAAGATAGTGAGAGCAGTAAACTGTGTAACTGCCAGCATACAGTGCAAATCAATGTGATGAGCCAAAATACCACCAGTTTCATGCAGTATTATAGAGGTGCCACAGGGGCTCTACAGTTAAAGTTGGATTGCATTTAAAACCAGGGATTAAATATCTTTTTTTTTTTTCCCCACTCTGACTAAAGAACACAGTGTTTACTTCCCGAACTTTCAATCCTTGATCTCCAAGGACAAGATAATTTTCAGAGAAATTACAAGTTGGTTCTTCCACAAATGCTTAGAAGAGAATCTTTAAGAGATTTTATTTCCTGTACTTCCTTCTTGATGCCTTCTGGCAAACAACAGCCTGAAGTTTATAAATTGACTGGTCCTGATGTGTGACAACAAAACAGATGAGCCACTGTTACATTAGTCAGGTGAACTGGACTTCCCTGTGGTAGGTGCTGGTGGAAACATCTCATGGACCCTGATCAGATATATCAAAATAAAAGTACAATTTGCACCCAGGACGGAAGTCATGTTTAAGTAAAAACTGACACTATGATTTTTTCCCTAATACATATAAGCCATACGTTGGGAGGTTGAAAGGAAGAAGTTGAATCCTCTTAAGGACCTGGGCTTCCGTCTCCAGCACCAAGGCAATGTGAAGCACACCAAACTCCATCCCTTTTCACTTGCCATGTAGGAGGACCCCTCCAGTTCTGACATGGCCAAGCAACACATGAGCACATGCAGATGCCCCTGTGGTATTACAAAATGAGGCATGCACCTGCTTTTCTGACCTGTACATCAATTAAATCCCACCTTTCCCAAAAGACAACCAGATAAACAGCGGGCTTTACCTGCAGACAGGTGCCCATGCCACTCCCTACTCTAGTGGGAAGCAACATATTCCAGGTCATGTGATGGCCAGGTTTGACTCATGGTTTCCAGACAGCATAGGACCCTGCTCCTCCATATCAGGAGAACTCCCTAACCATCAGACAGTGGGTTCCTCACGGAAATCTTTGTCCAGCTGAGGCCATTTGATTTTGTGTGATCTTCCCTGGAAGCCTAATAGGACAGCCAGACTCCAACTCTGATTCCAGACAAAGGCAAATCAAAGGGGATTTGAAACCCTCTACCACCAACAACTTCTTAACAGTATCACAGTACAAATCTGAAAACGGACCACAAACATCTCACGTAAGACCCCAGCCATCCTCTGAGATAGTACTTCTCTCTTTTTCGTTTTAAGAAAGTAACACCTTTAAATAAAATTTTCAAGCCTATATTAAAAACGTAAAGACTGATTCTGGGAGACACTTGACTATTAGCAACTCAGAATGGATGTAACAGCCCACCTACTTCATGCGCAGGACTGAAGTTCCAGCTTTCCTAAGGGTTTCCTCCTGGCTGCTTACATGTTTCCTTCCTCAGCTTACTCATGGTCATCTAACTCACACCATCTCTTTGTGAGGTGCTGAACTGCCTGCCTCAGAGCTATGAGCTCGATCAGACAACAGACTGCAAGAAGCAGGTGCTGCCATAGCCGTATCTTCTTGTCATTTAGCTTCAGGCCAGTCATTGCTTTTGGAGGATTATTGCAAACTTTAGGCAGCAGAATAGCCAAATTTACTGCCCAAATTTCACCAGGTATGTTACTTTCTGAACACTTTGTGCAGGTGCAGGTAGCAATGACTCCACGTGAGCCAGTGAAAAAATGGGACTGATAATTTAAATAAAACTATCAAAAGAACAGAGAGTCATTATCTTGTTTTTAACAACTCAAATTTTCAAAAACCAAAAGCACCCTGATAGTATTAATTATCTCTTCACATTTTTACCCATTGTGCTTGATATGCACCAGGAAAAGGAAGTAAGAACAGTAAGAGGAGTAATTAAAAATTCCTGTGCCTCTATTCTTGATCATGGGTTGAAACCTTTCAGTGCTTCCAAGACTGTAGCCTTTTCTCTCATGTAGTTTAGTGCTTTAAGGTTTTTCCAAGTTGACAAGTAATTCAACAGAAATTTTTCAGATCACTGTTACAGATTTATCACCTTAAACAATACTGTGACAGCAAATGTAGTTCTCATAAACTAGAGCACTTTATATTGTTTATAGAGATGCCTGCTGCAGTCTCTTTAATTCCTGTTAAGTGAAAAAATCACTACCAGGCTTATTCCAGAGTAATTAAGGACCACACTTCCACTTCCATGGAAAGACATTACATAAATTAGTTGCCCAATTCAACGACACATAAAAAGATCATGGCGAGCAGCCCCAAGAAGATCCATATTTTGGATATTTTATTCAAAAAACCCAAAAGTCTGGAGTACAGAGCCTGACTCCAAAGCTATACCTAAGGAGAAGACCCAAATTCAGTCCAAAGCGAGCCCATGATTTACATGCAAGTATCAAGCTCACCTTAAACTTGCTAGCCCTAATTCAGCTAAACGCAACCTGTGGCTATGTGAGAAATGCAAAAGCAGCCTGAGAAACTGCATAAATGCTCACATAGCTAGCAATATGGGCACAGCTCTACCACATATAGCACTCCTGGCAAGAAGAGGGAAGAAGGAAGAGGAGAGAACAGATCTAAGGAGAACTAGGGGAAAAGGTCAAGAAATGGCCATTTTGCTATGCTCAGCCTCTCTCCACTGCCTGCTATACCTATGGCTGGAGCCAGGCCAATGTGCAAGCAAGGGAAAATCTGTAGCAAGGTCTCAAATGGTTTCATTTGTCTGCCTTATCCCAAACCTGAACAGTGCAGAGATACAAACACATCTTAATACCTAGAGCTGTACATATTCTACACTCACAAATCTGTGGTTTAGCGATGCAATTATACACAGCCTGGCATATAACAGTAGCTATTTTTTAACATTTTTGGAAATAGCCACTTGCTGTGTCATGTATTTTTTTTTTGTTTAAAGGTACTAATGCTATAGCATGCATGTGTATCACACAGGTCTATTAAAATTACCGTTAGCAGCAGATAATCTTAGAAATTACAGCACTACTAAACTAGGACTGTTTACTGGCTTGTTAAATACAACTGTTGACTAATTTGAGTCTAAGGTCAATAAGAATACCAGAATTAGATGAGCAAGCCTATTAATTACATTTTAGTAATATCTATTAGAGCATTTAT
The DNA here is from genome assembly GCF_023638135.1 of Falco biarmicus. Classification (NCBI taxonomy): domain Eukaryota; kingdom Metazoa; phylum Chordata; class Aves; order Falconiformes; family Falconidae; genus Falco; species Falco biarmicus. Next base: position 42,400,178 of record NC_079311.1, read on the forward strand.
TTTCCTGGGGTTTATGTTATTATTCAAATCTTCTCATTATACATAACTCTGGAAAGATATCTGGGCTACAGAAGTTTGGCCAAGAAGATAAGGTAATGATAAAAAAATGCTTAAGGAAATTTGTGTTAATGAGTTTCTTAAAATCTGATATTCTTGTATGATTCATAAAATACATATTATGTCTATATAGTAAAGCTCCTTAACTACATAAAAAAGATTTTTCATAGAAGATAAACTGTAATAATATCACTAGCAAAATTAAAACTTATACAGTAACATCAGTCTTCAGAAGTGTTTGGAGTTTCTGTTTTCTTTATGGGACAGTAACAAACTGTTGTTTCAAAGTAAAATGCAAGACTTCTAAAAGACCTGTACCCAGAGGTTACTCTTGCAAAGTGGAACTATTTCAGCTCTTAATACTTTTCACTGTCACAAGCACAACAGGAGCTGCACTTCATTCCCAGTGCAGTCAACAGTTTTATTGCTGATGACAACAAGCAGTGATTCACTAGGACTTTCAGAAATATTTCAGTGTGCATCAAGACCTGCCAGAGAAAATAAACATATGTTGTTGGGGTTTTTTTCAGGGATAATAGATCAGCCTCAGCAAAAAATGCCTGCATACTTAACTACTTTGTCATGTACATATAGAGGAGGTGGTGCCACTTAGTATCTTCCATCTTATCTGGGCTTATCCTTAATCCTGTGTCTGTTAACATTACTGAATCCCAACAAAAAGAAAAAACAATATGAAACTGGATAAGCTTTTGGTCCATAATGTAAGTATTGTGGATCAGGATTCCATGTACATCAACCAAACAGATGTCAGTCAGCCTAATTCAACAAGCAGCTTCATGAACTACAGATCTAGTAAAGCCTGCTTACCAACAGATCCATATTCCACGTTTGACTGTGTCTTCCTGCTGAAACTCTTCCCTTGGCTGAAGTATTTTAAGGACATCTTGTCCACATGGGTTCTGTAGTGCCTAGCAGGTCATACAGACACAGTGATACTTTTCCCCTTAAGTGGGTAATCTAGTAGGGTCTCCCTGTTCTGTCCAATGGTCAGTTTTCAGAAAACCTGTTTACCTGTATCAGTTTTGGTTAGAAGAATCACCTGGGACAGAGACACTTCATGACTGCATGAAACCCATTTCCCTAAGGAAACAGGAAAAAAAGCCTATCAAGAGGATCCCACCAATTGTCTCAGTTATCTTTTTCCATGTCTACTTGCCCATACAGCTAGGAAGATCTTCCAAACATCTATTTACCCTGCTTCAGTCAGCCTCTGAGCCTCCTTAAATTATTTGCTTTACAAGCTCCTTGTAGCTCTGTCGCTCTTCTCTGTAATAGCTTCCAAGATGGGTAGATTCAGTGTCCTAATCTATATATAGCATTCCGATAGATGCCTTCCCAGCAGCTCAAGTAACAGGGAAGCGGTATAAAAATCTAACACAAAATTCCTTTCGATCCCAGAATGAATTCGCTTTGCTCTGCTGCATTATATTGAGATTCTGCCCCAGCACAGCCACTAGATCTTTCTGTGCAAATGTGCCTCTCAGCCAGTAAGTTCTTATTGCACATTTCCACAGCCAGCACATATGCACTTGGCTTTATGGAGTTTCATCTTTTACAACCATAGTTCACTGAGAAATTGTTACACAAGTAAACACACAAATTCAGAGAAGACACCTCCCTTATATCACTACCTGATGATATTAAAAGCTCTTTACTTTTTTAATGACTATATGAAGTAATATGTAAGCCTAATAGGCTGACAAGATCTTGTTCACACTCTGCCAGTGATTGTTCCACATCAAGGAGAGCAGTTACTGTTTAGGCAGATACAGACATTCATGTCCACTTCCTTACATGAATTAATTGCCATTCTTTGGAAAACACAGGTGCAGGAAATTATTAAATTTCATTAGCAAAGCAATCAGCCCTGCTCTCCGTTCAACTGTTCTTCCCTATTACAAGAAAGCATCTTCCAAGTCCAAGGCTTGGCCTTATGACTTCCCAGTCTCATTAGGACTTTAACAAAAGCAAGGAGTTAAGTGCTAAATATATCTAACAAGGATAGATGGGCTGAAACACACACCTGAATACTTGGCTAAACCAGGGCTCCTGTGAGGAACTGAGCCTCTCACATGATCTTAATGTTTTGTAGGGCTAGATCCATGGTTTTCCATGTAAGTAGCAAAGCGAGCTACTCCATTTCTGTCCCACCAAAAGACACTGCGGTCCTTCAGGGACGTGTACTTACGCTAAAAAGAAACAAAGCCTTTCATTTTAGCTGATTATTTTTCTTTCTACTTTTATAAATAACTTTGATCAGTTCAGCCTTTGCTAAATCTAAAATGTAAGTAATCTAGAAAAACACAGTCAAGAAGCTGCACAGACACAAACTCTGCCTCCTGAAGTTCATGAACCACAAATTGCATTTGGGTGTGAAAGTAACCTCATTCTTCTATTCTGCTTTGGGTGCATTAGTTCAAATCTTAAGTGACCTTCCAAAGTGTATCTTCTGATCATCCCCAGGACTTACGTGCATAGTCATGTCACAGTCTCTGGGCATATGCACTGGTGAAATTACATTAGATGCGCTCCATGCATGCACCTAACTGCACTGTAGCTGCTAAAACACATTCAGCCCATGGAATCAGATTAGAGCTACTCAAACCTGTCACTGAGTGTGGTGCATAATGTGGACATCACACCCTCGGCAACAGCTCACTCAGCTGACAGAGACACTCTGTGCTACTACTTACCACAGAAGACACAGCCAGAGTCCATTGTTAGGACCAGAACAATGAACCATGGTCTTTTTACCAACTCACATTATGTTCTTATGATCTGACAGTCCCCCACCATGCATGTCCTATGCTCTGCCAGTTCCTTACCATACATGTCTTATGTAGGGTCTATTAACAACAGAAGATCATTACAAATCTGTCTAGTTAAAACATTTTTAATGAAGTAAATGGTAAAAGAGAAAAATAAATTAACAATTACTTAAATTAATACAAATTGGGCCGTTTTGATTTAGAAGGCAGATGCTATTCTTACTCACATGTACTGTAGGTTGACGTTTTTCACAAATGCCTGACGGGACACAAATCTTAAGCCTGAATCCACCACGGTCCTGTGAAAATACATAAAAATCTTAGGATATTCGTTTAACTATAATGGAATTCTTAATTTATAATAATGGTTAAAGTAAGAGTGCAGATGAAATCTCAACAAGGCTGAACTGCAAGATTTACAACTATCCTCTGTAACACAAAAAGTCAGGCCTACACTCTGATGAGGCCTTTATATGCTTCTATAAAAGAAATGAAGAAAAAAAAGATTTATAAAATATACATCTCACATACTCACAGATTTTTAAGTCCAACATAAAATCCAACTTCATTGTCATTGATACTTTCTAAATTTCGCTGGTTTGCGATGTAACTGTTGAAAAAGCAAGACACAAAAAAGTATGAAAGTGGATCCTTCCATGGCTTTGACTGTTTAGAGTTGAAGCACTGATGTCAGAAAGACAGCAGTGATTGCTGACCTACTGCCATTAACACTAAGGTCTAGTTAGAGCATTTATAGAACAAAAGTGCTCCTTAAAATATTCCACATCATTTAAATGGTACTTTGTGGGACAGGGCTGGAGGAGAAACAGTTGGGTTTTACACAGGGGAAATGAAGCCTTGTTCATCAAGGAAGCAAGTCACCCTGAAGGCACAGTACATAAAGCTGTATTACAGTGTCATCACTTTCCAGGACTCGCTTCCCTACCTCATGGATTTTCACAATAGCAAAAGGGCCAACCTGAATGGTGGCAGTGGAGTTACCCCCATTTACAAGGAGGAGGGATCAGACTGCCCTAGCCTCTTCTCTCATGTTGATAACTTCATCACTTGTTAAACTGATTTTCTCCATGCCACAAAGTAGCTTCAGTTTTATCTGCAGCGTGTGGCAACGGGAAAACTGAGGAAATGGAGTCTGTACTTCATGATGTTACATACACAAGCAGAAATTAAGAGGAAATGTCACAGTAGACCAAAGCTGAGTCCACTCACATACCATGAATATCTGCCTGAATCCCAAAAGGATGCGGGCATGCAAGCCAGTCCTTTGTATTATGCTCATGTGAGAACTATGAATAACCAGTGACATCCCACAGACTTGAAATCAAAATGTGTTACAGGTAATGCATGGGATGATATATAATCTGTTACCTCTTCTGCAGCAAGAAGAAAAGTTTCACAATGCAAATCATGCATTCTTCTTCTAGGAAGAAGAAATCAGTAGAAACTGCAACTCAAGTAGTGTTATGAGCAGAAAAGTAAGCCTGATGTATGAGATGCCTTGCTAAAGAGTCCATGCACTTCAAAAGAGAACCCCAGTCCCAGAAAAACTTTAAAGAGATTGACCCATATTTTCATGAGAATCCAGAACTCCAGAACAAAGCTGCAAGTTTTCCTAAAAAGGAGTCTTTCTTTGCTAGAATAAAGTCTGTCTCCATTTTAAGCATTTTTATTATTAATATTATTTAAAGGGAAATCTGGTGAATTGGAAAGACAGTGTATTGAATTCCCAAAGGCAACCTATCTCAGCTGGTGTGTGGAAGAAATTCACTGTGTGCCCACATCCCAATAAAAGCTTGAGAATTGCATTTGGGCTCTCCTCCAAAGCTGCAAATCTGACTTGCACTATGCTCTTGCCAAGTACCAGGAAAAGTAAAGCTTCCCCTAATGGGATTCACTCTCTTGGGAAAAAGAAGGGCAGTAAAAAGACAATGTATGATGCTAGACAAAACACATTACTATAGCATCATATGACACCAACTGCTCTGTAGGACTTCTTAGGATAAGGTTAACACGGTGTACCCATTACAAGATAATAGTCCTTCATATTTTATGTTTCCTTCCTTGTTTTTTTAAGGCAATCTGATTTACTCTCTTGGGGTTTATTAATCTTTCGTTGTTGTTGTTGTGGTTGCTGTTTGGTAAATTTACATATTTTGCCAAGTAAAAGCAATGAAGTAGTTTACAAAAGACTGTCAATCCTTCCATTTGAGTGTCCTCCAAGTGAATGACCATACTTCCTCTGAACCTGCCCTGAAGAAGAACTCATGATTTAATTATCACCTTCTCTGTCACTTGGACCTATTAATACTAAAATAAAGTTATGCAAGACGTATGAAGATATGCAAGACGTATGAAGATACCTTCCTCATCCTGCCCTCAGTGTCCAACCAGACAGAGGTAGGGAAAACGTGGAAGAGCAGGAATTGAGGAAAATGGACAGAGAAAAACAGAGGAATAAGAGACTCAGAATAGTAAAAGAGAAGAAACTGAGCAATGACTTGTACTAGCTCAAGATTAAGCCATCAAAAAGCCTCTGACAAACACTGCCAGAATGCAGATCCATCACTTAAACACATTTATCACCCATCTAAATCTGACACTGCAATTTTAATCATAAAAACATTTAACCAGAACCTCCCACTAGAAGAAGTTCCATAACTTGACATAACTTATAGTGTTGCACAGAAATATATTGGTGTATTACATCCTGTGGTAAGCCTCAGCCACTGTAAAATAGCTTAGCTCTGCTGAAGTCAATGGAGCTACCACAGTTTATATCAGACGCAAATCTGAGTATGAGCACAAAATCTACATAAAAAAAAGATCAGTGTTGGCCCATTAGGGAACAAACCAAAAGGATGATATTTTGGAAGAAGTGACATGAATTTATGATCTTTTCTTTCCTTCTCTTACGGCATTCCTTAAAAGAAAAGTGAGGGGGGGCATACTTTACTCTTAGCTGCTGCTAGTTTCTTTATGGTGAATGATTTATGATTCCAGTTCCTAACAGAAAGACCCAAAAGAAACCACTGATTTTCCATAGCTATACCTTTGAGTAGGGACCTAGAAGAAATGGCTAAGTGCAACTAACTCAAAACAATAACTGCTCTGCAATGCATTTGTAAAAACACCCTCTGTACAAAACATGACAGTAAAGTGAATTTCATGCAGTTGGAAATCCTTGAAGAAATAGTGGACAGATGTAATTTACCATAAGCAGGTCATGTCCTCTTATGCTTAACAAGTCTGTTTTAAGTTAAGCCTCTGCAGCTATTTCATAGCAGTGAGAAAGAAAGGAGTGCAATGATGTAGCTATACACTGTAAGGGGACGTTGTTCTTTTTAATTTAGAGGGAGGTTTGCAATAAAACCTATCCCTAACTGAAGTCTATTTTTACCTTTTTCACAACTACTCTACCTTGATGTAACTTATCATCAAACATTAATACACTAAAAGCTCTGACTTGTGGTGGGAGACACTGAGAAATGTAATTTGCGTGCCTGGCCTTAAGAATATCCACCCTGTTCTTTAACTGAACATTTTTACTGTAGCACAGAAGAAAAACATCCTGACTCACGGCTGGCTGAAGTCACGTGAGGGGCTTGGAAGCTCCCGCTGCACACCACAGCAAAGTGTAGCAATGCCAAAACCTGGCTGGATAGCACCCAGTCACATCACACGTATCAGCTCACAAACACAGATTTCTGCCTACAATACTATTTGCTTGATTATACTATAGCATTCTGCCTCTCCTCCAGTGAGTCATCAGTAAACAATATTTGTTTTCAGATCTTTAATTTCATCTCCCCTTTGTAAACTACTGATTAATTCTGATAAAGGCATTCAAGAATCACACACCTACTGACTGCACATTGCAATCTACGATAACATGCTCATCTCAGCACACTTCAGCAGCTACTGAATGTCACACACTCATACTTCACCACTTCTGCAACATTCTGGAAAGGATATTTAAAGATCCTATTGTAAGAGAGTGAACTCCTCCAAATAAGCTCTCCTTCAAGAAGGAGGTCTTCACTTCTGCTTGTTACACATGAAGGACTACAGTCCGTATAAGGTCAGTGAAGCAACCCCTGAACTGCAGCAGCATGAAGAGAAAGCAGATTCTGCTCTTTAAAGCAGTCTAGATTAATTTGTGCCTCAGTAGCTCAAAAGAGGATTTCACTCTAACTTTCAAATATTTCCCTTAACCTGAAAAAAAAAAAACTGGTCAGCAGAAGTACACCTTCCTAACTTACTTCATTTACTTTATTTCCTCTGTATTAATGTATGTTAAGGTATACCACTCCATCTGGAGCTATAAAGACATGCTGGAAAACTAGAGCACACTTGTCTTAACAACATAGATGCAAGCAAATAACACTGTAATTCAGCTCCAGAAGTCTTTCTGTTGCCAGAAAACTCCCTTTATGGGAAACATATTTTTTTAACACTCCAAAAAAATAAATCAATTATATGTCTAGCTCTGAATCATACAGCTGGGAAAAATTTTTTAAAATTAATGAACATTCCCTGGTGAAATATTTCTGAACTTTGGGAAAACTTTATACTCTGAGTTATTTTTCCACTAAATCTTTAGGGAATAAGGCAGCATACTTCAGACATTGAACTGTGAGTAGATGAATTACCATTTAATGACAGGTCACGTATGTCCCTGGTCTACACTACTGTGAGAGCTACACGGTAACACTGACAATTAAAACACTGCCAAGTTCTCTAGGGCTGTATGTTCTTACAAACTCGAACGTCAGATCAGGTTAATCAAAAGGTATGCTAAAACTTTCAACATTTTCAACACACCTGGGCTGATTCATGGTTATGCATCAAAATCAAGCAACATTTGTAAGCTTGACACAATACTCGATGAAATTGGGCAGATTCAAATGAGTTTCACTTGCAACCCCTCTGAAAACAAATTTTAAATAATGCTCGAGGGGTGTGAACTCACATAGTTTGAAAACGAAGCATGGAGATACATAATGTTGCGTATCAGGAATGCCAGGTTTCAGACAGATGTAGGGACCTCTGCTCAACCAGGAAATCTTTCTACGTAGGACCAAGCTTCCCCTAGGAAGGAAACTCTTTAACAGCAAGCAAAGAGCATGATCTACATACCTACAAGTGGCAAGTTCCCTAAAAGTATACAGGCTTGCTCCAATTATTTTATTCTATTTTGCTGTCTCCATCTGGTACCATCAGTGTCAGATTTCACGAGGCCAATCTCAAGAAGAACTGCTGCTGCTAGAAGCATGCCATAATTTAGGAAAGAGGCAGTGTGTTGAGTTACTCCACGGTGGACTTACCTAGCACTGAACAATTTTACAAGCAGGTGCTCAACTCCTTGGTTGTATGGTGTCTCCTGACAAGTTCTGAGCAAGTGCTGTCGTGGTATTATTTTTTTCAAACTGTGAATCATTCTTTATTTCACAAAGAGTGAAAAACTGATTGCCACTACCATAGGCTCCTTAAGTCATACTTCAGTTTTTTGGGTTTTTTCCCTCCCATTTATTTAACCATGAGTCAGAGAAGACTACAGGAGGTAGCTCTCCACGTGCCAGTACAGCAGCCCTGGAGCTGATATAATTAACTCTGGGATCTTTCTTCACAGCCACAGGCACGCACATTTTTTAAGTAAACCCTTCACTACGCATATCCCAAATTCAGGTAATGCGCTGTTCAGGGCAATGTGGAATTCAGCATCTCACAGCCAAGGTCACAGATCACCGTTACCTTCAAGAATTCCCTATTCTTGATGTGTGGCTGCATCAACTGCCAGGAAACAGTGGGGCTCAGGCATTCTGCTCTGTGCCAATATACTATCATTATCCAATTAGTAGTATCCAATTAGTAGCACACAGGTGTCATTGCAAATTGCTTCTCCAAAGCCATTATCCTGAACACTTAGTGCCAACGCACCAGCTTAAAGCAGGAGAAAGCAGGAATTCAGTGTAGATCCCAATCTTGTTTTGGCACTGCAGGAGCAGATCCATACTCTTGCTTACGACTACAGCTCCCTGGGAAATGGAAAGCCCATGGTCTGCCAGACAACCTTAGCTCCCTGTTTACAGTATGCAATCATGAATGCAAAAGTAAAAATAAATGAACATGTCTGCAATGCAGAGTTTAAGGAAATGGTTACTATATTTAGAGGCAGGGAAAACGAAACATAATGCACCCTTGGGCTTACTTACGTTTCTAGTTTGGCTTTAAGGTGTTTGCACTAATATCTTCAAATAGCAGACTACCAAATCAAGCAAACTCTCAAGATGTTTCATGCAGCTTTCCAGATGTAAGAATCATGCCCTTGACGAGCTCCACCTTCAGCATTACTTTCCCCAAAATGCATGCAAAGCTTATTTAAGTATTTTCTCCGTTCAGAGACCTGTCCTCCCCCTTGAGCTCCTTGAAGTTTGTACATTTGATATTTCAACAAGACATCAATTTTTGACATTTCTCCAGAGGAGAACTGACAGCTACAGTCTAGCTTTTCCTTAGCAAAGATATTTTGGAAATATTTATTTTATTTTTTTTATATAGTCAGAAAGAAGTATCAGCTGGCCAGATAATAACCTATTTATTTTAAAAGGTATGTCTTAATCACTGACCTTATGCATATCTATAAAACACATTTAATCCACTGTGTATGAAATAATCTCTGCCAGCTGTTAGGAAGAAGTTTAAACTCCTGTACAGTCTCTTTATAGTATGTACACTAAAGACCGCACATTAAATTACACAAAAAAAGGAGAGTAGTGAATATGGCTTTTCATTAGCTCTCAGCAGAAAGCAGACAAAAGACTAATTAATTAATTATAATAATGATCCTAATAATTCTAATAATAATTATAATTATTATTTGGCTTGCAAGGACGAAAGAGCATCTCAAAGGAAAAAATAAATATAAATACATGTAACATTTCTTTCTCCTACAGAACCACCTAGTGCAGTTACTTTTCAAAGATTAGTAACACAACCACTCTTTTTCAGCATTTGCATACACCACCTCTGTAGCTGTCACTGTCCTTGACACAATTGGAAACAGCAGAACATCAGTTCCATAAGATTGCCTCTAACCATCCTTTATATGGATTTTTTTAGGTCCTTCAGTGAATCAAAACATTAAGGCATCTTGGTTAATGTCGAAACTAAATTCTCTTCTTACCAGGCACCCATGCTCATGCAGTGACTTTGTGGAAGGGATGTCTTAAAGTGAGTGTCCTGGTTTCAGCTGGGATAGGGTTAATTTTCTTCTCAGTAGCTGGTGCAACGCTGTGTTTTGGATTCAGTATGAGAATAATGTTGATAACACACAGATGGTTTTAGTTGCTGCTAAGTAGTGTTTATACTAAATCAAAGACTCTTCAGCTTCTCAGGCCCTGCCAGCGAGAGGGTGCAGAGGCACAAGAAACTGGGAAGGGACACAGCCAGGACAGCTGACCCAAATTGGCCAAAGGGATATTCCATACCATACAACGTCATACTGAGTATATATGCTGGGAGGAGTTGGCTGGGTAGGTGGATCGCTGCCTGGGGACTGGCTGGGCACTGGTCAGTGGGTGGTGAGCAACTGTACTGTGCATCACATGGGTTTTTTTCTTGAGTTTTATTTCCCTTTATCTTTTTGTTATCTCCCTTTCCAATAGTCATAGTTGTAGTAGTAGTAGTAGTAGTAGTCACTTTATTGCAATTGTTAAACTGTTCTTATCTCAACCTACTGGTTTTACCTTTTCCCAAATCTCTTCCTTCCCACTGAGGGGCGGAGCAAGCAAGCAGCAAAGTGGTACTTACTTGCCAGCAGGGGTTAAACCATGACAGTGAGTTCCGCATCCTTCAAAGCTGGGTAAGCACTTGTTGACACAAGCCAGCGCTTCACAGTGTTTTAAGTCTTTTTCCTATCTCCAGGTTTTGACACGTTCAGTATTCCCTGACTCTTTGACTCAGTGTAAGAAATTCCCTCTGAGTTTCCCTCTCAGGTCAGACTTCCCCCTACATATATTATTTCCACTGTTTGACATTAATACCTGGCTTTATTCAGTTTAACATTACTTGCTTTTGGAACATCAAATATTCTGTTCAATTTGCTCTGATATTCACTGGATCGTTGAGACATATGTCCGTAAGTGATACACTGTCCACTGCATGCAGTACACCTCATGCCAAATACAGATCTAAAGGTAGTACTTCCAAATGATGGAGTGAAACTGCAAAACTTGAAGCCATCTATCCATGAAAATCCATCTACATCCTGTTAATGCATTAAATTTGCTGAATAATTTGACTCTTGACGTCTTAAACAATATTGCCCTTTCCATAAGCCAGCAAAATTTTTCTTTCTTCTGTTTTTATTTAAGCCTTTAGAGTCTACATATGGTCATGATCTCTTCCCTTTTTCTCTGCAATTATTGCATAGAAAACTCAATTGTTAGATGCTTCTCCATTCCTCAAAAGATACCATCTGCTGCTGTGGTTTACACTTGATTTCCTAGCCTCTTTCCCAAGACCTGTGAAACATCTTGTGTATCCCTCACCACACATCTGTGTATTCTCCAAGACATATCTTGTCTTTTAATGGAAGACATACATAAATACAACTTCACAGGTTATCAAATCATTCCAAAAGGGTTATACATTGTCTTTTTGACTTTCCATGATGTTGGCTCTCTTGATGTTTACCTCAGTCTTCTAGGCCCTGAACAGGTTGCTGCCTTATGTATATTTATTATTTATATTTAACCAATGCCCTTTTCAGAGAGCATTTCCAGACCAAAAAAATTGCTTTTTTCCTGAAGTCTTTCAGAGGCGCTCTTCACTCTTCCACATTTACGTGCTTTTCACAGTTCCTTCTTTCACTTTCGTTTATAACAGTTATTTCTATTCTGTTCTTCATTCTGTATAGTCCATTTCTCCTCATTTTAATTGGCCAATCTTTTGAATTTATAACTTCTTCCATTAGTATTCCTAAAAAAGCTCCTCTTCTTCACTTGAAGAATCCTGTTCTTAAGTAGTTTCTTACCTGCACTGCATATATTAGCATAATGATGTGTTTATTACACTTTCTGCACATTTGTCCATAACCAGAGTATTTCTAATACGCACGCCACTTGCTGCCACTGTTTCCATAACCTTCCATGTTCCTGTACCTGGCCAGTCTGACTTTGGGAAAATTCTCTCTTGCAACGGTACACACCGACAAGCATCCTGTGTCTGTCTTTAAGATTTCTCTTTGTATTTCTGTTCATTCTGCTGCCTGACATATATGAATTGACTCTTCTAGAGTGAGCTGAGCTTTACTTAAAACCTCCCTCATAGAACCTCCCTCATAGACATCTTTACTGTTATACTTCAGGAAAAAATATGCTCTTTTGTAAGCATTCACTTTCCATTTTACATAGTTTCAAGTCTTAGATCATCCTCTCTATCATTTTCCCTTCAAATTAAATTCTCACTCTGCAGGTACCTTTTTCATAAGGTGACATCTTTTGCTACAGTAGGCTTCAAACTTCTATACTATTTCTGCAAAGCTGCCTTCCCCTTTACCCACCACTATTTTCATAGCATTCTGCATTTACCTTTACAGCTATTGCCCCTGCCACTGCTTAGGAGTAGGGTAGTATTTTTCTCATCCATCAGCCTGCATATAGTTCCCTATAGTTTTCATGTCCACACCATACTGCTGCACACACCTTTCAGCACTCCTCCAAGCTACACAACCTGGCAGCATTCCCCCCACCCCAGGATGTGCGTGTTGAAGGTGTTCACCTGTAACTATACAAGATCAAGCAGACATCTTGATGATACTTCCAGCTGTTAGGACTCTCACCTCCTAAACCTTTCACTTCAGATGATACCCAGTGTGACACGCAAAACTGCTTCAAGTTAAACTGTTTGTTAGAAGTTGTAAGAATATGCAGAAGTGCTCTACAGAGGCCAAAAACTATGCATACAACCAGGCCAAGCAAACAGAAGGAACAACTGCCCTGTCTCCATGCAGAGACCCATGGAGGGTTGGGAGAAGCGTTCAGGGCAGGGAAGATGGACAGAGTCTTTCTTCCACCCACACCCACCTCCAGGACAAGTGGTATCTATTTCTGCAGCTGTGCCACCTAGGTCCATGTCCCCCAAATGAAACAAGCTCCATGCAGAAAACATGGTCCAGGATCTGCAGTGCTGTCTGGCACAGAAGTAGTATACAGCACTAATATTTTTCTATTTAGGTGCCTTGATGTCACATGGATTTGTGCTAACTCAAAATGTTTGTAGATTTATTTGAATCTAACCTGAAAAGTTTAACATCTTGTGTATATGTATAAATAAAGAGTGCAATACAGTCTTCAAAAGATAATTACATTGCTACCACTCTAAACTGTAAAATACTTCAGCATATGCCTAAGTATACTACATAGTTAGTCCCATGAAGACAACACAACTGCTCCCAGCAGAAAAGTACAGCATATGTGTTTAGCAGGTGAGGATCACGGTATGCATATTGTGTTCCAAAGCCTGTTTCTAAAACTTACAAAGAGGCAAGACTGGAAGGGGGGAGTAGGAGATGACCGTGCAATAGACTATTCACATGCCTAATGGGAGGGGGGGCGGGGGGAAGGAATTTCTCCTTCCTGAACTAGACCTACATTCAGCAAATAGATGCACCTGTTTAAAAATAAACAAAAAAAACCCACACACACACACAAACAACAAAAAAATGCAACCCATGTCTGTGTGAGGCAGATCTGGAAGATCTGGAAGGACCACAGATCTGGAAGAAATGCTGGAAATAATGCTCCAGTGGTGTCCAGCGGTACCAGGTTCAATTCCTTCTTCTCCTTAAGGGAATATTGTTGACCCCCAGTCTCTTGGAGGATACCATAAAGCAACCTGAGAGGGGGCAGTCTCAACCTTACCTGTTCATGCTGTTCTGATTTTTGCTGATTTTGCTGATTTTGAGCATTCAGTGGAGGAGCAGGACCCAGCTGTCTCGCTAGACAAATAAGCATCACAGCTGCTTAGCTAAACAGACTGTCCTGCTCGCTGACCCAAAAGCACATTTAAATGTTCCATGCCAAGTAAGGCGACTCAGACAGGAAGAACCACAGCAAGCTCACATCTGTACACCATACAGGACAGTAGTTAAGATGCTGACATACAAGACCTTGGTTCATACCCATGCTCTGCTTCAGGCAGAGCAGCTCCCCACGTGCACTGCTGAAATGGTTCATCTGGGACCACACAAACATCTTAGTCCACAGTGTGACTCTGCTCACTAAAAGGAAGGTCTTGCTTTTTCCACTCACCCCAGTGAACTAAGTCCCCAGGGTCTTCTCATGCTCAGTGACAGGAGAAGGGTACGCCTCCATTAGATAATTTGCAGCAGAACCCTAATTTAGCCTCCTGAATCACTTCCTGGAAGAAGCCAGAACTCCATTGCTGGCAGGACAGCAGCCAGCTGAGTTCAGCGCCTTCGCTACACAGTTCATAGGGAGTTGCCAGATTTTAAACACTGAGGCCTGGGACAGTCCCAGCATGAGCAGCAAGTCCAGCACATGACACCCACTGCACATGCTGTGAAAAGTCCCCCAGTCCATACCCACTAAGTCTGACATGCCCAGTATGTGCACATGATTTATCCACATATGCCTGCTGTGCTGTCTGGCATTCAGAAAATCAGACAGTTGTTGCAAAAGAGAGGGAAAAGTCACGTCCTATACAATCGTCACATGGAATACAGCATCTGATTGTGCAATGTGGGACATCCACGCTTCACAAGGTATCTGCTGAATATGGCCTTAATTATTTTTACATGTATGGTTAGGAAATAAATAAGGTAAAAATACTTACAGCTAAATCTAAAACTGGAAGATTTCTTTTGGCTCAACTGTCAAACCAAAATGAAAAATAGGTAACTTGCCCAGCCCCAACTACAGCTCTATTGACAGACTCTTCCCTAAGGAGCTCAGAAGTGTTGCCATTTCACTGCTTTTCTGTTTCAGCAATGGACTAACCTTGATTAATGTATTGCCCTTCTTCTACATTAGACAACTGTATACAGTGAAATAGACACAAGCTTCTGTAGTGACGGCAGCTGCTACTGTTTTGCACATGGAAGTGCAGGTTCATTTCAATACAGAATTACCTGAAACTTTACAAAAGACCACTCTAAAATACTCAATCTCAACTTCCTCTTGTCCTCAACGTATTTAGTCTTCACACAGTAGGAAAACACTTGAGATCCAAGAAAAGCCACAACTCAAAAACATATCAAATGATGGAGCAACAGGCCCCTTCTCTTCTTAGGCAGGAAAATGCTTTGAATCAAAGTTCTTTTCATCCTTCCCATATTTCCTCTAAACTACTCTACCCTGGTGGAATGCTAATTGCATCCAGTTTTGTCACTGACTTTAACAAGGCCAGAAGCTCAGCCTCAGCTTCCCCGTGAAATAAAAGGCATCTAAGTACCTTGCTGGATCAGGACCAGGCTTAGCAAAAGGCTGGTTCAAGTCACACCACTCAGAGATTACAATCTCTGAAAATGCCTTGGGCCTTTGGCCTACCTTGTTCCACTTTCTCTCACTTCTGCAAAAAAACAGCACTTCTTCAGGCCTGGTCTAATAACAAAAGAATATTGATCTGAAATCTGATCTTCACAAATGTATCCTACCGATGACAACACAAGCCAGAAACAGGAATAGCTGAATCTGTATTAAATACATTTAACTTTCAGCTATAACTTCTGTTGATGAGCAACACTCAATGCAGGTCATTTTCTTCCAGAAAATAAAAAAGAATATTGCATATTCACTACAGAATTTCCATGGCATGGCTCCTTTCCCATTATGATTGTGCAACGTTATGGTTAATAGTAGATATGTGAGAAACAGGATCTCCGTATGCATTATTTCAGGAGGGGGGTAGTTTAGTTTGCTTTTTGCAGTCTCTGAAAATACAGGCTCACAACTGAACAGGAATTAAGGTGCATCCCAATTCTATGTGGTTTTAATAGCAGCTGTGTGCCTACATACACCTGGATGGAGAGACCTTGGCAAACAGAAAGAGCAGCCAGTAACAGAGCATTCACATCCCAGGCAGTATAGGCTTTCAAACCACTGTGAATTTATTTCTCTGTTTGAAATGCATGTAAGTTAATGGATTTATACAATCAGTGATTCACTTTTTATAAGACAGTTTTCAAAAAGAGTTTTTTCAGATGTAACAAGATAAATTTACATCTAACATCAAGAAAGCATTAAGAAGATTTGAGTTCTCTGCTCTGCTTTTCATCTCTTGTTACTCTTCATTACTAGATACACTTATCCAGCCTGGGCAAAAAAATTTGGATGACCACCTTCATTGACATAGTGTTAAGACATTCATGCAGTGACGGATGACAAACACAGGAGAGAGAGAGCTGCAATAAAAAAAAAAAAAAAACAAAAAAAAAAACACAGAAGAACAAAACAGGGTGGGGGGGATTGTGTCAAGGGTCCTTCTTACTTTAAAATTAAATCCAATATAGAGAAATAAGGCCCTTGTTTAGTTATGTCGAAGTTTCTGCTTTACAATTTGGGATCGAGAATCTTGCTAAGCTACTTACTCCCTTACACTGTCAGCATAAAAATAATAAAAGAAAAAATAGAACCTGAGAAATCTGGAAAATGCCATCCTAAAGATATCACAGGCTGTAGTGCTGGCCCTCTCTTTTCTCATCAGTATGGAAAAAAATGGAAGATTCTTGAAAACAACATATTCAAGACCAAAACCTTAAATTCATATAAATAACTTTCATTTTAGGATATAAATCCCAAACCACATTCAAAACTCTTGAGTGACCAAAGATGTAGAAGAAGAGGCAGTATTCTGCCAGCCCAATGCTGCCCAATGCTGAGTGCCTCCTGAAGGATGCTGCCCTCCTCCAGCATGAGCTTTTGGCATCAGCCTGGATAAGGCAGCCCCAGTGAAGACCCCAAGGAGACCCATCAGTCCTCATCAACAGGAAAGACAAGGACTAAAATAAGCCATACAAAAGGTTTCCTGGGAGCAAAAAAATAATCCCAGTATACACAAAAGCCAATGCTTTGGGATGTTTTGAGTATTTTTAGAACCTAGAAATTACAAAACTGGTTTTCACAATGCTTACTTTCAACTCACCTTAACCAATTGCATGGATTTTGAAATAAAGATTAAAAAAAAAAAAAAGACAAATTTCTAAAAGCAGCTATTATATCACCACTGTCCAAAACCCCTTTAGTGATTTGTTGCCTGATGCCTCATGTTTTATTATAAAATTCCAAGTCACCAGAAATAACTTTCCAATCCAGTCAAGCCATGCAATGCTGCACAGCGAAAAGTTGCTTTGAAGAAGAAAGAGGTGGGGGTTGAAGAGCCTTGTAGAGCATTTTATACTATGTTAAATCTGCAGCAGCCTAGGAATCTAAAATGAAAGAGACCCAAAATACCAACAGCTCTGAGCTTTGCATGCATTTAAACATGCCTTTTTTTTTTAGCACAAGCTCACATGACTTGTTAAATAATTTACTCTATAAATTACTTACCCTGTCTTATTTATTAACAATTCTAGAGTGCTTTATATAACTGCATTAGACATCTATTTTGTGGTTTTGAAATGTTCGCAATACACAATCACCTCTCCTTTAATAGGCAAAAGCTTAGAAGTCACCTACTATATTTCAGACAAGCAGTTCTGCCTGAATTAGAGCAATTAATTTCAAACCCCATTCACCTGAAAGTAAACATATTAATGACTTGATATCAGAACTGTGAAACTAGGCCAGGAATATACTTGCATTGCAAGAAGACACGTCAAATCAAAGTCTTTGAAGAGTCATATACACTAAGATATACTGACAATACATTTTACTTAACAAGGAAATATTAGACCAGTACCTTTATAAGGAGCCCTGAACACTTTAAAAATTACTCATTTACTACCCTACCTATACTTTTGCTCAAGTGATTTCACCAAGGACTATTTATCTGCTATTTTGCCTACAATGCATGGATTGAATAACACTTACACAGTCGTTTTGCTCTCACCACTCTTGGTCCTTGGCTTTTAATGTGAGCTTTAATGACTCATACGATTTTAACGAAGGATCTCACTCTAGAGTCCAATTTATCTCTAATAATATCAAAACTACCAAGCAATTATTACAGTTAAGCTCTGTCAGGATAAGCAATTTTAGCACTGGCACACGCTTTCCACATAAAGACCAGCCCATGTCAGCACTCTAGCCAACTGGGACAAATCTAAAATCTTGTTAGAGGCAGAGCTGCTTTTTATTCACCTTCATAGAAAATGATGCAAAAACAACTAGGAAGGGAAAGAGTGAGGAAGGTGACTAAGAAGAACACAAGACACAAATACTCATATGCCCTGCCACACCAAGTTTCAGCAGCTGGCCCTCACAGGGCTGATACAAAGTGTTCTAGGTATCTTTCTACTGCTCTCAGTAGATTTGGATGGGGGATCCAACCAGCAATCAAGAAATAGCTGGACTGGGAGGAGAGTGCTTATTAAGCTCTAAACTGCGTTTTACCAATGGGCCAAAACAGAGCTGAAGCATCAGGTAGTGGAGGCTGCCCAGCATGTGGGACCGCAGGTCCATTATTTCTACCAGCACCACCCTGACTTTCTCTCCCACTTTTCAGAGCCAAGGGGAAACCCTTGCTGCCCACTCACATCCTGCCTGCCGGGTGCCATCTACCTGGCCTGCTGCCAGCCCCTGCATCACCACAGGTTTCACATGCCCACCCTAGCCATGCAGTTAATCTCAACAACCCCCAGTGCATGTGGCTCAGGTGAGGATCTTTACTCAGCCCACGTGCCCCAGGCACCTGTGGATGTTTTGCCCAGGACTGCGGGTTCCACTCCTGTCAAGAAAAGGACATAAGCAACAACGAAGGTCTGGCTTCAACAGACACTCAGGAAATACATGGGAATAAATCACTAGAAATTAATCGTCTTGTGCTTTTCCCACTCTTATTTATACCAAGAGTAATTCTGCCAGAGACCAATAAAATTGTGCTCCTCTATCTGTAGAGCACATATAAGAAAAATCAGACCTGAAGCTTCCCAAGTAAAATGCAATGGCCCTTCCTTTTAAACCTGTTTCTTAGCTAGAATAAAGCAAGATGTGCAGCACTAAAAAGTGTTTCCACAATTTCTATCTACCATGTTAGAACGCTTCCCTACATATTTTACTGTTTACCGAGCTCCCACAATAAATACATGACAGCTACTGCAGTACAATTTTTAATTTGTGCCTATAAACTAATCAAAGGGCTTCTGTGTTTTTTGTTAAAAGTACACTTGAAAAGAACATCTTAAAAATGTGCAACAGCATCTCCTGAGAAATCCATGACTCAAAATTATTTTGAGATCACCGAACACAACAACATGCAATGTCACACAATGATACAGTAAAATCTGAAAAGAACTGTAAAGACAGTGATGCTCAAAAGACACAGGAAAATTAAAACCAAAAACATCAGCGAAAAATGACTAAACATGTTTTAAGTTGATCATGGCCGGAATACGTATTTACATATCTATTTTCTCCCCTGGCCATTTAAACTGAGTTTTAATTCTAGGGGGAAATTGCTCTGTTACCTCCAAATTGAAAGCACCGGGTAAGGCTAGCAAAGCCATGAAAGTAAGCAGAGATGCATAGATCAAAGCAGGTTGTTTTTTTTTAATGAAGCAATCCACAGAATACTAAACAAACATCTGAAACAATAACTGCTGTAACAACTCAAGAGACTGTTTCTTTACCATAGGTCCTAAAAATCTACCAAAGGTAGGCCATATATGAGCAGTAGAAATTAATATCTCCAGCTTTTTCCCCAAACACACGCACAGAAATGCAGCAAACTGACTTCAGCAAACTGCAGAAAGGTAGCCCAAAAGCTAGAATTCCATTTGAAATCACACAGTATTACACAGTATTTTTATATTGTTTCTAAAGGACACTGAAAAAGAGAAGAAGGATGGAAAATGCAAATAGTGAAAAATCTGTATAGATTTTGGAAAAAATACTCTGGTATCTTTTACATTAAATGCCATGGAAAACAATCCAGAAACAATGGAGACTGAGAAATATGGAATGGACAAAACAGCTTGAGAAGGTGTTTTTTTTCCCCAGATCTATCGTCAACATGTCCAGTATCCAAAATTTTTTGCTCAGCAAGAGCCTTTGCAGCTTTGCTCAGGCGGTGTAGGTAGACACCACCAAGCACAGAGCTGCGAAACAATGCAGGATTAAACACAAAAAGCTACAGAACTCCCTCACCAAGTGTCATCTGTAGGCAAGCAAGGATGGCAGCAACACATGAGTAAGAGAGAAAAAAACCCAACTTTTTGCACATTCCTCACTATTAATGAGGGTTTCCTAATCCTCTAGCACTTGCTCATTCCTCTACAGGCTTAGTATTTTCTCCTTCCAGCCACCTTACTGAAGAAGGGCAACGCAGGCTCGCACGCCTACGGCCAGGGCAGGGAAGATAGTTTGCTCTCCCTTTCACCAGAATCTGCCGCACCCCCTCCTTCCCCCTATCCCCCACCCCCCCACCCCCACCCCGCCCCTTCCTTCTTGTTTTTTTTTTAATAGGAAAAAAGAGTACTGGAGAGATCGGGGGGAGGGGGAGAAGCCTCCCACCAAAACTCTCAGTTCGCAGAAATAAACAGAGCGAAAGTAAAAAATTAAACAGAATAAAATCCCCCTACACCTTCCAAACCTGCCGCCGCCGCAGGGGTGAGGTGTGGGCGGTGGGCGCCCCGCGGCAGGGCCCGGGGCCGGGGCTGTAGGCGGCCCCCGCCCGCCGCCCCCGGTCCCTGTCCCAGTCCCGGTCCCGCTGCGGCCAGCGGTGGCCCCGGGCGCTCCTCCCGCCGCGCCGCCCGCCCCGCTCCCGGGAACCGCATCGCGGGCCATTAGGATTCATCATCCAAATGGGCTCGCAGCGGCACCTCTGGGAAGTCGCGTCCGAAGTAAATCACACCGGGCTTCTACGCGTCCGACCACCGCATCTGCCCGCGGAGCCGGTGCATTTCGGCGCGGGGGAGTTCCCCGCCGCCCGCCGCCCCCCTCCCGCCGCGTCCCCCTGCTGCTCCGTCCCGCCACCCCCGCGCCCGGGCTGGGCCCGGGCCGTACTCACATCTCGGTGACATTGTCGCCCTCGGCGCTCCGCTGCGGCACGGGGAAGGAGGAGATGTCCGACGCCGGGTCCGCGCACCAGATCCGCCAGGAGCTGCAGCGGCAGGACGCGGGGCAGCCCAGCGCGCCCCGCCAGCAGCCCAGCGCCAGGCAGCACAAGCCCCACAGCCGCGCCAGGCCGAGCCCCGGCCTCCGCCGCCCGGACACCATGCCGGCCCCGCTCACTCCAGCGCTGTCCCGACGGCCTCCGCCTGCTCCGGCCGCTGCCGGCGGGGCGCACGCCCGGAGGGTGCGCAGCCTTCCGCGCCGCGGGCGGGCACCCCGCAGTCGGGGCTCACATGGGCGCGCCGCAGCCGCAGCCACCGACGCCCCGCGGCGCTGCCCGCCACGGGTGCTCCGCGGCGCGGCGGGAGCCGGAGCCAGAGCCGGCGGGACCGGGGCGGAGAGGGGCGAGCGGGGCCCCGGCGCGGCGCGGCACCTGCCCCCGGCCCGGCGGGCGGGCGGGCAGCGGCGCCTCCTGCCCCCGCGGCGGCTCCCGATGATGCTGCAAAACGCGCGGAGCCGCGGGGGCAGGTGGCGGAGGCTGCGCTCCTACCTGCGGGGGCCCGAGCGGCCGCTGCCCGCCGGAGGGAGGGCGGGCGGCCGGGAAGGGAGGCGCAGCCCGCGGCAGCGGCAGCGGGGCTCGGGGCGCCGCGCTCGCTGCTTTACGCACCGTCTCCTCCTCCCTCCAGCTGATAATAAAGCAGCTCCGGCTCCTGCTCCAGCCCAAGCCGGGGAGCTGCCGGCAAAGTGACGTGAGGCTGACGCAGAGAGGGGCAGAAACTCTACAAAATGAGCCTGAAATCAAAAAAAAAAAAAAAAAGGCAAGCAGGGGAGGGAGGAGGGGGGGAGGGGGAGGGAAGGGAGGATGCCGGAGAGGAGATACCAATAGGCGCCTGTGCCTGAGCCTTCAGAAGCGCGCACACACACGCGCGCGCCCCGCGGCACCGGGCCGTAAATGCGGGCTGCCACCCCCACCCCACCCCTCGGGCGGACGGGGACACTTCGCCGAGGGCCACTGGGCATTCCCGCCAGGGCGGGATCTCGCCCAGCGGGTGATAAACGGGGATGTTGTAAGAGCCCCGTCAGGCGACGGATGAGCGACCCTGCGAAGCCTCGTTCTTTACCCCAAACGCTTTGTCCTTCCCTTAACGGCTCCGCGGTCGGGGACGTTTTGCGTTTTCCTCCCCTACCCCCGGGTGCGGGTTTTCCGCAGCGGTGCCGCCGGTGCGCGGAGCCTGCCGCAGCGCTCAGCAGGCGCCACCGCGCGTCCCGCCGCCGCCATGCACCGCGCCCCGCGGCGAGGCCCGTGCAGCCGGTCCCGCTGGGGGAGGGGAGCGGCGGACAGCCGCGATTAGCAAGAGGGGTTAATTAACCCCTGACCGCCCTACGGACCGGTACAGTGCCCGCTTTGGGGCGGGGTGGGGCGACAAGGAGGTACCGTTCACCTGCATCGCGGCTGAGGCAAGTCCGACTTACATTCGTGTGTCACATATTCGCAGGTGCAAAGAGCAGCTGATGTGGGAAATTGGGCATAATAACGATGTTCTTCGCTTGCCATTTCTGAGACTGTGTTCCTTCAGTCCTGTCAAACGACAGGCCGCCTTTGCTTCAAGTTGACAGGCTGTTTACTTGTCTTGGTACCATTATATCCAAAGATGGTGACAGTCCTTTCTTGTCTAATTACCTGAGCTGAATATTTTGAAATGAGTAAATGGGTGAATTAAAGAAAGAAAGGTTACAGAATTTTGTAACAAAGGTACAGAACGAGCAGTCAAAATGCTGATAGAAAGTACTCGGGAATCAATTTGACATGGCGCTTATTAATTGAAAACACACTCCTTTCTTTCCGCATTTGCTCAGGCTACAGAAAAATCCACTTCTCACTGGGTACATTGGTAGGCCTGGCATAGTCACAGGCAGGGCCGGTTTTGCTTTCAAAGAACATCCTGCTACGAAAGTCATATCCATACCTAGTTGAAACACTGATTTATAAGGCCCTGTAAGGCAGAATGAAGACCAGATAGACGTGATGGAAAATATTGTCGATCATGCTATCATATTTAAACCAAATTTATTTGAAATTTAAGTAAAGTTTTTGCATAGATACATTTTTTACTCAGCACATATCTCCTCCTTACCAGTTCAGCACTTTGTCCTTTCTGAATAAAACAAGGAAGATCAGGAGAGTCCCACGGAATAACAAAACCATATGATGCAGCACAAAAACATGGAAGGACCATAAAAAATACCATTCAAGTACATGGCATTTTGTCTACAGGTATCACAAAATTGGGAAAAAAGGGCACTAATAACTTTAAAAAAAATTAATTCTCTAAATAGAAATATTTATAGAAGCATAGAAAGTAAGATAAAAATTTTATGCAACAATCTTCTAGTAGCGAAATAGTTCGGGATTTTTAAAGGATTTGGAGGAAAGTGTTTAAGAGGAGAGCCAGAAAAACTAATGGCATAAACTGCAATATGATTCCATTTTCAAAACACCTAGAGAAAGGTCCTTAATACCAGCCATTATGGAACCCTATAAGTTGTTGCAAAACCTGCATTACTGTTCTCCAGCCAAGTCTGCTTACAAATTTGGAAAATATGCATAATTCCCCCTCTCTCTCCTGGATGAACACAAAGATACCAGCTCTTTAAGGCAACAAATACTCATCATAATTCTCCCAGCGATTTTATGACAATAAGCTCACAGTTGTCTGATCACATATGGGGACCTACTGGACTTTATTACTTCATAGACATCTTATGTCTCTGGGATTTGGGGTTTCCCAATAAAACCATGCAGTTGGATCAAACTGGCTAATTAGATAATTCAGTAGTGTTGGAAGAGTAAAGTTCTGTAAGTATGACCTTGAACTCGTAAGGTGGCTGATAAGTGTTAAATAATGCTAAAGTGCACGCACTTGGAAAGGGGGTACCATCACGTGTTGTGGTAAACATAGTTTGTATTTTCCACAGCTCGAACATAGATCTCACAAGAGTGTTGCTGAGTTGTACAGTAATCATTTCTTAGAAGGGTTCGGACTTACCCATATGTACTTGTGCGTGACAATGCCAAAAATGACCAAGTGTGAAAACATGCTGGTAAAATACCAAATTATGTTAAAAATATATTCCCCCCCTGAAATCAGTATTTTATCAAAATAGATTGACAGAGAGAATGTGGGAGGATAATGAACTGAAAGTGTAGTATGCTAGGGCCACCAGAGTTGCTAAAATGAAAGCTAGGGAATGCTCCACCACCAAATACCATTGCTGGCGTACTGGGGGAAACAGCAGCTCTTTCAATAGGCACAGCTAGATGCTTCTTTTAGTTCTAGATTCACAAAAGGATCACTGTGCAAAGAATTGCTGTAATAAATTGCGACTTTTTTTTCTACATAGCTAAGTTTTGTTTATAAAGGTAACAGCATTCTTCTGTGGTTTTTCTCTCAGATTAAGGAATGTAGGAAAGAACTTCAAATACTCAAATACTTCCTATGAACCACTTCAAGGAGAAACACAACTGAACACTAGAGACAAGAAGCTTTCTGGTAATGCTGTGAGAGCAAACATCATCCTGAAGGTAGTAAAATGACAACAAAGACTTGAAAATATGACAAAGCTATAGACTCTGATCAGAGGCCTAGAAAATAATGAACTCTGAGTCAGGACTGAAAAAACTGGCTTTCTTCAGTGCATGAAAGATTGAAGGCAAGTGCGGTAACATTCCTGAAATATGTAAAAGGGTATGTAAAGGGACAGGTAATAATCTTTTTCTTTGTCTGTGGGACAGGACAAGAAGTAAGGCACTTTATTTACAGCAAGGAAGATTCATGTTTGACATTACAAGAACTTTTGTATGGAAAGGATGGTTAAGCACAACAGATCACCTTGGAGAACACCGGAATCTTGCGCAATAGAACCTTTTCAGAGCAGGTGAAGTAAAGGCAGATTTGCCTTAGGTAGGTGAGAGCCAATTAACAACCTCCCAGGGATTCTCTTCCCTTGTAATACGCGTTTCTTTGCTCATTATTTTTTTACTGCCATAGATAAAGATAAGAGAGTGCACTCATCTGAATATATTAGAAGCAAAACCTGAAGATGCTGAAATACTCAATGTGTTTTCTTGAAATTACTGCCCTGAAATTGAGATTGATTGCTCTGAAACTTAAACTCATGCACTGTATGGAAAGTACCTTTGTACCATAGCAAAGAAGTCTTAGTAACTATTTGGATTTCTAGAAAGGAGGCAGGAGCTGAAAACTCAAAGAATCACTGTGAGAGTACTGCTATTTATGTGGGGAAATAATAAATTATACCAGAGTCTGGGAAAAAGTAAAGGCCACATAATTTGTGGGTATAATAATGTATCCTATTCTGTCCAAAGGAGTGCATACAGAAAAATCAGTCTTACCAAAACCGTATAGAAATAAACTGGTTACATTTTGCATACAGTTTGGGGGATTTTTAGATGTTACAAGAGGGGGAGCTTGGACAGCTCATGGGAACTCTCGAATTTGTCAGAAACCTTTTGTTTCAAGAGAAATATCCTGATTCCTATGAAACCTTTCACATGAGGATTTTCTTACATTCAAGCTAGAACTGTGGTCAGAGACACACAGATGCACTGTGACCCAGAGCAAGCACATGAACTCAGATCTCCAGCAGCTGTTGGGCTGACATGTACTTGCCTTTCTTCCCTAACTTCCTACATCTTTTCCCTCAATTATAAAAATTGTCTTCTACACAGCCCTTTTCTGAACATCTTCCAAACACGAGGCAATCTGAGTGTCCTAGCCTGACTTCTATTGTTTCCAGTGTTCCGCCTATTTGCAGATCTATCTAGCTAACTTGATCATAGCTGATTTTTCACCCCTGGATAATAGATGCGGTTTTACCTTATCGATATTTTTCAAGCAGTGTTTAGCGCTTATTGGCTTTAAAGTGAAGCTGAATCCTGCCACCTTGTGGTCAAGAAGATTATCACACCTCTTGGGAAGAAGGGAAGGAGGAAAGAGGAAGGAAAAATTAACTGTAACTACCATGATTCCAATAAACGAGGAATTAAAAGGGCCTGAGGGTAATGGTTGGGTCCAATCCGATGTTCACTGAGATGTCTACCTGGGAACTTTTCACAAGGGCAATCACTCTTCTAGGGGCACTGCTCACACCACAGAGTCACTTTTCATATCCCCACAGGGTTTCAAAGCTGTGGCCTCCCCTGTGACCTAATGACAGCAAGGCACTTAACGCAGCCTCTCAGTTTGTGTCTGTCTTATATTTGGGATATTTAGGATTCCTCTTGCTGATGGATATATTTCTATGGATAATATAAATGTGACCAAGGGTTACCAGGAACTGCGATCAATACCTCCAGCCATCAGGTAAATCAAATCTACTTCTATCTGAAAATCTTGTATATGGGAGCATTCTTAATTTTTTTTCTTTTGTTAAATTAAAAATATTGGTACTAGAGGTGTACTGTATAAATGTACTTGTTAGCAGTTTCTGTTTCCCTTTGGTCTGCTTGTTTACAGGTGTTCAACAGGTGTTTGAGCAGCTTCTATACAACAGAAGACATCACATGATATTAACTATTTTTAAGACTGAGCAAGAGGAAAACAGGAAAATTTTTATAAAAGACCTACTAATTTCTGGACAGAACAATAAATTACTCTGCTCTCACAAAATGTCTGTCTTGTCCCCTGTTCATCTCTTGATGCTGACAAAATTCCTTACAACCCTCTAGCCTGAGCTGAGAAACCATATTGACCAATTTGCTGCTAAGCCATTCTGCTATCAACTGGAGGCCTTCCTGTTCAAGTTTATTTTCAGGATTTAGTCTAGAGCGGAAGCTATGCATATCCCTTTGATCAAAACTTTTTCCACACTGCTCGCTCTCTCTCCTCCTGACCTCAACTATGCATAAAACCACTCCCTTGCTGATTATTTCCTGTGGCTCCTGCAGCCTTTGCTGGCCACCAAGATGTTGTAATCTTTTCCCCATCTCCTCCAGAGTTTTTTCCTCCCCACAACACCCAGATCTGGTCACAGGGCACTAGGGGTTCTCTTACATAATGTTCTGCAGGTTACTATGGTACTTTCACTCAGTTTCCCACAGCAACCACATGGAGCGGGAGACATTTTAAGCTGTACCATCATCATCAGTTCTTAATTCTTTTCACAAGATTCAGATAACATTGGTCCTTCGTGCTGTCATGCCAGTTTTCTGAAGTTCAAGCAAGCAACATTGCCTTGTGGCTTGGCAACATCTGGATCAAAGAAAGAGCTGATAGTTTCCCATCAGTTCACAAAGAATGCCAAAAAACTTCACAGGCTGAGAACATTTGGGTTTTGAAAGTGTTAGCATAAACTAAACGCACTATTTTGCATGCTTTCTCCAAATCTTTACCTAAGGCCATGGTACAGCTGCCTCCACCAGGCAGCTGGGTTTATTGCGTGAAGCACATTGCATACAATTCAGTGCAGAAAGCAGTGTCTGTTGATGGTTAACAGTATTTACATTTCTTTAAGGAGAGTTCACCTTACATCTTAGGATCTGAAGCTGAAGTCAGTGAAAGATTCCTATTGCCTTAGCTGAAGCTTATCTATCCTGCACAGCTTAGTCCTCAGCAGTTAAATGCTGGTTCAAGTTGTACTTTTTTGCCTTGGCCTTAGGTTCCTCTGTTAGACTGAAATAATGCAGCAGAAGTTTATACCTACTTCCAGAGGAATTTGCTTGAGGTTTTTGTAGGGAGTATTGGGTTTAGATGTCACAAAAATTCTTGTTAATATGCTCTATTAATGCCCAAAATACTTGATTATGTTCTCTTCCCGTGTTGTTTGGTTGTTTTTTTTTTACATTGCATGTTGATGCTTGAACTTTCACTAGTTATATTTTTCACTTGAACATTTCTTCCAAGAATTACAGAGCAAAAAAGGAGAGAGGCAAGGAAAGAGATGGCTCCTCCTTACTCACCTATGTCAATGCAAATTGGAGATTAAGGTTTGCTTTATTTTGAATTCGTTTATGCTAACACTTTCAAAACCTAAAACAAAAACCTGCCTTCCAGTTAACTGCATTCCTGTTTTTGAAGGACATAATCCAAATGTCCATTTGTCCATCATGAATGTCTCCCTGAGTTTATTGGTCTTTGGGTTAGACTGTAATTTCACATAAGCCAAGAGTGTTGTCTTTGCCCACTAGAAGATTCAACTCAGCAGATTTCTGAGAACCTGCTGCAAGCCAGCCCCAGTTACCCTTCCAAGCACTGCTTTTCACTTAGTGACTCAGCTGCTCCAGCTCTTTGGCTGAATCCCTGCATCTTAGGATATGTCACTCATTCCAGATGGAGTAGGCAGGTTTTAGTAACCTTTGTGATGGTGGCAAGTTGCACAGAAAATTCAAGACCCTCTATTGAAGGTGCCAGTATAAAGCATTTAAACTTCTTTTCCCTCCATCATAGATAGTTTCATACTCATTCTACCTGAAAAGCTCCTTCTCTCCTCAGACACTGGTGCTTGTCATTTATATAGGCAAAGCTCTCTGGGAGCTGTTCCTGTCAGAAGTACCTCTTAATGGCTTCATTTTTCTTCCTGGGCCTCTACTGCCAGGTAGAGGTATATCTCACTCATGTCATAGGCCTTCTCCTAAGCTTTTCAGGTAAATGTGAATATATGGGTGTAGTAACTGCCAGCACCAGTGGCACATCATCAGTGCCTCTCAGGTGTTTGCCAGATCTTTCAGCTCTCCAGTTTCTTCAGGGATTTCAATCCATCCCACCTGAGGAAACAAGCAGATGAAAAACCAGGACATTAACTCACCCTGTGACAGGGAAAGGAGAATGCCTACTGTGGATGTATTGCTCCCCACACTTAAGAGATGAAGTCTGCATTACACAGGTTTAACTTATTTCTCACACGTACCTTCTTTGCCTCACCTCTGCAGCAAGAATTCTCTGGTTTTGTTAGAAATTTGGTCCCACACCAATAAAAGAAGATGAAAGAAAGCCAGAAGTTTTAAACTTGTTGATATCAAACAAATACAGCCTTTCTTAACTGTGTCCATTTTAACCTGGTTTTGAAGACCTCTCCTGAAGAATGAGCATCATCTGCAGGAGGTATGAGATACATTTTCCTTGGCAAAAGAGGCAGGCTTTAGTGGCAGGATTCATATGATTACACGTCGACATTCACAGCATAACTCCATGTTCCTTTTACTTTTAATAGGGAGAAATGGACAATGCCTGACATATCTCATCCTACAGTAATGTCTGAATAGGTCAGATGGATCACGTCCTGAAAGCGCCTGTTAATCTACTGACTGTAAGATGACTATCTAGATGTGGAAGTTTTTATTCCAGATACGTATATTAAGGAGATACTGAACCTGGAGGGATTTCTGCCTTTGAATGATGCAGTGGGTAAACCTATCAATGTTCCTGTAAATACTTGGAGAATACAAGCACTAAAGACAAAACTACCTTGACTCCTTGATCATACAGTCCTGCAAAAAGATATTTCTTGATTACAAGCCTTGGCCATCTTTTATTTCTGTCAATGAAGTATAAAGGCTTGGAAGAGCATTTTCCAGAAGAACAGTGAGCAAAATGCCCTGCAATTTCAAGTGTATCAGATTCTGATACAGTTTGTATATCTACAAGGTTAATTTAGTTGACTAATAGCCAGTACCACTTAGTTTTCATCTTGGTTCAAGCCAATGATTGTTTCTTCAGCTTGTCTACATATAGTGGAACTACTTCAACAGCAGTGAGTGTCTGTTTCTTAAGACAACACCCTGCCTTTATCAGCCCAGTTTTTCCCTTTGGTATCTGCCCTTGGGGGCTCTGGTGTGTTTGGAGTAATTGATTGGATTTTTTCTGCTGAATTGCAGCTACTCAAATCGTTCACCCTCTCCTGATCAATGGCTGAGGACATTATATACCCTCAGGAAGCAAAGCCAGTTCTGAAACTCATGTCCAGCATCTAGCCCTAAAGCTCATGTTCTTGTAGCCCACTCCTGTTTGATACATTCACCTGCCACAGCAATCCTTTCTTCCCCTCTACTGTCCTCACCAGTGTTAAAAATCCTACAGTTCTTGTGGTGCAGCATTTTCTCATAGCCCCTGAAGTATGGACAAGACACCTCCTGTGCAGCGTTCTTCTTCCTTACACAAGACTGCCTCGTCAGAGTTTTGTGCAGTCATGTCAGCCAGGGACTCCCCAGGTATTTTGTAGCTAAGAATAACTATCTATAGTTATGGTTCACACATGGCCAAACCCAGTTATGTCCTGGTTTTGTCCTTTAATGCAGATATGGGTTACTCCTGGTTGGACGGACTCTTTCTTTCACTTTTGGCATCCCCAGCTGCTGACCCAATCTAGATTCTGTTGCAGATACAGGGCTTCCACCAAGCCTGGGACAAGCTTCCTGGCTTTGCTGCTGCTGCTTATGTGACTAGGCTTGGAGGCTAAGGTGCTTATGCTCAAAAAGTTTTTTTTTTTCCCATTACTTCATTAAGGAAAAATGTCTCATGTCCTAGTTCATGTTGCATATATACCCACAGTAGCTCTACTGGGGAGGCTCAGGAGTCATCATTGAGACCCAGTTTAGTCTTCCTTCCCATCACTATTTATTGTGTCTTGACTGGATTTTTTTTCATGGAATGGTTCTTGCATAGTAGTCCCTACAATTATCTTTTTTACCTGAGAGAGGATGGGGAAGCTGAAAAGATTCCCAGGGCTTCACCCACCCACAGATTCCAGTCATAGAAACCTGTAGGATGAATACAATCCCTTGCTTTGCTGTTGAACCAAGAGCTATATTTCTATTGGTGGCAGATGGCCTGATGGTTAAAAGGTTAAAAGCTTTGTTAAACATGTGCGTGCATTGCCATTGATTGTGGATTTGATGGTATTTAAGTGTACGTTGAAAGGAAACCACTGATGTAGGGCCCTCTCCTTGTCATCCTTATTCAATCCCAGTGTGAAACAGCCTAACAGATTGTCAATTTATTAATTGACCACGGAATGTGGGTCAAAGGACTAAAGTGCATGGGCGGTAATTACTGTGGTTTGGTAAATCTGGGTACATGAAAGTTCACTGCACCTTCAGTGTAATTTTCTATACAGTGAGAGAACTAATAAAAATCAGGGGCTGAGTTTGCACAACACATTTGGTGTAGCTGAATGCCAAAAAATCTTTTCAGGTTATTAACATTAAAACCCTGATATTCAGCTATTGCTTCAGGAGCTTATTTGACTTTGCAGGCTAACATAGACTTAGCCATATGTGGAAAAATCTGTCACCATTCTGAAAAACAAGAAACTAAGACTATGATCAGTAAGATGATAGGCAAAGCTTATATCATCATTACGATGATATACAAATTGCATGCGTGTTTAAAATCTGGTAGGACTGCCCAATGTTTGCTGTTCTTTTTCTGATCTGATGTTAAAAGAAGTTGTTTGCCTTGCTTCCTTAGTTGTACCCGGAGTTCTAAATTTTTTATTTAAATTTAAAGATAAGATACATAAGAAGTAAATGTAAGTAGCAGTAACACTGATTATATGATATATAAACAATGGTATAACAAAATTAGTTTCTGGTTCAATTATTAATAGAGTATTGTTATGATAAATACGTAAACCACGTTTGTGTATGATAAGACATACCCACCTTTATAGTCTAAGAAGCTTAGGTAATATATTTATGACATTGAGAGAATTAGTGTGGCAGCACTATCCTAGAAGTCACTGGTCCAGCTAGTATTTTATAAAATTATCTAAGATCAAGTCACTACACTATGTTATTTCTGTTGACCTAGAAATGCAGACCATAAGCACAAGGATGCAAACACTTTAAAGCTGACAAAACAAAAATCACATGCTTCTGCAAGCAAAGCAGTATCCAT
The DNA here is from genome assembly GCF_023638135.1 of Falco biarmicus. Taxonomy (NCBI): domain Eukaryota; kingdom Metazoa; phylum Chordata; class Aves; order Falconiformes; family Falconidae; genus Falco; species Falco biarmicus. The sequence continues at coordinate 42,432,188 of NC_079311.1, forward strand.
GAAAATGTGTTTTGACTGCTCTTGCTTTTGCATTAAGTTCCTGCTCTTGAATATCCGGGATGATTCCTGAGAATTCACAGAGACATATGAAGACCAAGGTCTTGATTTAAAACTTGTACAACAGTGTAGAAAGCAGGCAGTCCCTTATTAAAAAGGATGGGATTTATTCCACTTCCTAAAATACAACAGTTTTATAGAGTCACCGTGTGCATTAACACAATTGTCTGCACATCCTGAGCATTATCTGTCCTGGTGACTCAGTTAAACTGAGCAGGCTGTTCAATAGTCACTCAAGAGGACTTGGAAAATGGTGAGTATATGCTGGGAATATAAAGATAAAAATAAAAATACTGGAAGTGCCTGCTACTTGAGCCAAAACACAAGGGGACTCCACAAAATCAACAGCGTCTTTGAGGACTTACTAAGAGACTTGAACACAGAACACAGAGCTGGCTCAAGTATTTTACTAGACAGCATTCAGTTGGCAAGGGCAGAGAAGAGCAAAGAAACCATTTGCCTTAGAGTGATAATTATTAGGCCATGGTATGGTCTCCCAAGAGAAAATTGCTGGAAGCACCAATACTTGGCACATCTGAAATCACATTAAATAAAGCACTAGAAACTCTACTGTAAGAAACGGGCTTTCACTGGCATGCTATTCTTCTACCATTCTGATGCCCAGAATCATAATATTTGATGTCCTAATTTCCAGACATATGACCTAACACTTCTTTTTCAAGTTATTTACATGCTTACATAAATATAGGGTTGGGTCCAGGGTTGTTTGCCATTTTGCTAAATAAGAATTTTTCTAACATTTATCTTTCTAGAGTAGTGGGGGAAAAATGAAGGAGCAATTCACATCTCACTAAAGTCCACTCACTTTTCTGTGCCCTTTCTTGGGTGTCTTACCTTTATAGAAGACAAGTTCTTATCTCCCAGATCATCCCATAGCTTTTTACTTATATGGTATACATTTGCCCTGCTAGATTTCAGACACTGTGAAAATGGATGTAACTAACTTGAAAATTGCCCAATGGTTTGTTGCAGGCATGTAACTGACTATTTGAACTTTTAGCTCAATCTCAGTCCAAGGAGGTGGAGTCTTTTGAAGTTTAGTGTGCTTTTTGACTGCAGAGTGTAACAACATTGAGAAATGCAAAGTAATAAGGAAATGCAACAGCATTTTGACCCCTGCTTAAAGGAAAACAAAGCAAATTGAGTAGTATACAAGCTGTAAACACAAGAGCAACACTGGAGTGTTCTTAATAGAGGCCTGAGGCACCAGAGTAAGTCAGGCTGTGCTGAGCCTGCAAAGCTATCTTTATCAACAGTGTCAGTATCTCTTTGTCTGGCAATAATGGTACTAAAACTGTGCTGTCACAAAAGATATAGTAAGACAAAATGCCTGACTCAACAACGAATTACTCTACTTTTGTGTCATGGTAACTCCTCTAAAAACAAGCAGAGGCAATAAGATGTAACAGGGGAAACAGACGTGCTAATCGAGCTCATGTCAAGGCAAAGATTTCTGCTTGCCAGTTTTGTTTAATGAAAACATCTCACTTTGCTGAAATAGAGCACCAGACAATATTCCATAGTATATTTTCTAAACTACACTATACCATAACTGCCATAGCAAACTACAAGAGTCATATCCTACCCATCTTAATTATGTTTTTATGGCAATTATTATCAGGCACTACCAATACAGAGTCTTTGAATTATTTTTCTTAACATACAAGCAAAAGAAGATATACTGTAACTTGAAGGAGATTCCATATGAAGGCAAGCGATCTTGGCAGAAGAGTTTTTACCCCTGTCTCAAAATGGAGGCAGTTTTTGAAGAAAATTTGTATCTGAAAATAGGAACAAATATTGTTGTTGGATTGCTGAAAGAGGTCTGCTACATGCCATTTAAAGACCTTTAGGCAAGGATGAGCATGAATACAAAATATATGCCTTGGAGTAATCCTAGACTTCGTAAATCATTAATTTCACCACCTGGAAGACCCTAAGTATGTATTACCTCATACCAGAGGGGAGTTCTGGGATCACAATGAGACACAGATATTGGAAAAAATAGGCAAAAGTGTTGGGCATTTAATTATATTTCTGTGAGGCTGAAGAAATACTGTAGGGATTATCTCCTGTAATAAAAGGCAATTTCTTAAGGCACTGAGTTCCAGGCACTCCTGAGGGTTCACCTGTGTAACCTTTAGTCATGGTGCTGAATGGTGGGTGACCAGGGCAAACTCGGTGGGGCCTATGGGATAGCTCCTTTCAGAAAGAGTTGCCAGGATAAGAAGTATTCCCTAGCTGAACCCAGAGGCTCAGACGTCCCAGTTCCCAAATGCAGGGTGGTTATCAAGGCAACCAAATGCAATGCCAAGTAACTTCCCAAGAAGTTATAGCTGAGTACAGAGTCAGGTAACAAACCCAAAACCAGCTGGGTCACTGTACTCAGATGCGTGAGCTGGTTTGTTGTTCGTTTTGTTTGTTCATTTGTTTTTAATTTTTACTCCTTTTTATGAATAGACATATTTTCTAAAACCATGATTTTGTCCCATATCTCCAAAGAAAAACATTCTTACACCTCATCCCAGCAGACTAAAGAGAGGTGTGGTTTGTAGGTATGAAGCCACAGAATTAACATCCCTAATTATGCTTTATTGAGTAAAGTCTAACTGCTTTGAAACCAATAAGAAAATTTTCACCTGCTTTTGCAGAATCAGCATTGAACTTCAGTCACAGCACCAGTGTGAAGTCAATGAGATTCTCCTGCAAATTTCAGGGGGACTGATGGACTCTATTTCTAAATTTTTTTAGAGTCACTCTTATAGGATGCACCTTAACAATGAGAAATTAACATCATATACAAACGCTTTGTTAAAAATTTCTCCACCCTGTATCCCATTCACCTTCAATACTTACAAATCATTTGGGAAAATTTAAATCTCATTCAACAGAATGAGTTTTCTATGACACATTTCTGTGCTCTGTGTGCACAGCATTTCTATTATCCTGTGTAGGCCAGACCTTGTAACAGTAAGAAATAAAAGTTCCCATAAGTGTTGATCAGGTTTCTATCTTGAGAGAGCAAACTCATAGAAATTTTTATAACTATATCAAATACTGCTTGCCTGTGCATGGTGTGATTCTCTTTCTTGGATCAGAAACCCAGTGGTTTAGCTCACAGGCTGTGAGCTGGCCCTCCTACATGAAGCTGACATCATAATTAATTACAAAGAAGTCACTGTACTACTGGTATTCTTGAGATGAGGCATTAGCATAGTACTTTCTGGACAGCGTCCACTCCTAGAAATTATATCACAAATTGCTTGGCACAGACACAAGCTCTCGTCATTAAAGGAAAGATCAAGAATGCTATTGAGATTCCTGGCATAGTGTAAAACCAAACAAAAATAAACCCAGTTATTCAGTCTTCAAGGATGACAAGCACAGAGGTTACATTAGTGGGTACCTGGTGGCAAGGTGTAAACTGCATCAGATTGCACCATAAGAGGCAGTAGCTGCCACTAATCCCTCAACAAAGGAGGCTTTCCATGTGTCCTCTAAAGTACTTGCACTCTTCTCATATCACTGCTTCTCTGTAATATGATACGTTCATTCATTTATTTTCCAGGATGAGGCTGAGCATAGCCGACAAATTCCTATTGATTCCTTTATTCTCTATTTCTAGGCATTTTGTTTAACAGTGAGAGCAAATGAGTGAATAGCACTTACTATCTCTTCTCAGCTGAGTATTCACAGCTGTAACTCAGTCACTTTTGCAGCTGTCTGTACTCCTGTTGTTCGATCCTTCCCTGATCTCTGTCATTTCTTGCTTTAGATCAGGGCTTTCAGGTAGGGCTGATGTCTGTGACAAGCTTTCTTGACTCTGTGATTCCCAGAAGATGCAGAGAACGGACACCCCAGTGACTATGACTCATGCTTGTAAGCTGCTGCAGGTCCTGGCTCAGAAGCTCTCCTCCTGTTTTGGCTTGAGTCATCAGCAGTGTAAAACAATCCATGATCTCTGAACACTGCCCATTACAGTCAAACTGGGAAGAGGACAGAGGAGAAGGGAACAGGAAGGGGAAGAGAAAAAGAAAAAGAAAGCTTTCTTCTGTTAATAACTGTGTTTTCACTGCAAGAATCAGAAGTATTATTTCTCTGCCATTCTTTGCTTTTTTTCCCCAGAAGTCATCCTATGTTCTGAGCTGCGTAGAGATTCTAATTTCTGAAGGGAGTAAACCTATTTCCTTATTTGTTGTTAGGGGACAAATTTACAAAAGCAGCTCATTAAATGAGCTGGTTTAGTTTTCTGAATCTACCTTGTATTCTATCTAACCTGCAAAGAATAATTTGATTGCCAAAACATGTAATATTTAGGTTTTGCTCACTGTCTTTCGCTAGTCAAAAATTCTGCTAGCAAGTAAGATATGGCATAGCCTTGTATCTATAATCATAGGCACAGGTCTTAGGTGTATAGGAGCCAGTCATAAGTGCATAATTTTGCAGCTTTTTTTCAGTGGGGTAGTAAAGGTTAGATGGTATTTCTGCTTTGTAGATTGACTGATTAGGAACATCTGTGGCTCACATGGGTGCATTTTAGTGCATCCCTTTAGGGGAATACTAGACCCCTTGAGCCTTCTTTTGATCAGGAACTGCAGATAAACTCCCCATCTCTTCCATGGGCACACGCACTCCAGACACTGGAAAGTACCAGCCATGTCCTCCCCACCTTGCAGTTCTGATGCCTGCAAAGGAAACCTGAGGCACAGCTTGTTCCGGAAGGTCCCAAATCTGGGCAGCTGGGGTCCTCCAGATTCAGGTAGGAGATCTGGAGTGACAATCAACATTTTTCCTCATGTCCTGATGGTAACTGGGAGGTGGTGCAGCCCCTCAAGCCTGTGACGTTAGAACTATTTCCTTAGGTCCCCTGTAATTGTGTGTAACAGTTCAGGATGAGAAGAATGAACTGAAAAGGAGGGAAAGACTAGAAATTACCAACATGATCTAATGTTTTTAAATCTCTAGATTTCTACAGCTGCTCAAAGAAGGAAAAGAGAATTTGCATAGCATTTTCTTAACAGCACACAAAAAATTATATTAAGTCCTTACCACTATATTTGAAGGAAAATCAGCAAAAGGAGGTTTCATAAACTGTACTGTACATGTGGCACATACAATGTTTTAAGAGATTTACGTATTCAAAATAGGCTTTAACTCTGTGGTTCACTTAAGCGAGTCAGAGTTACTGTTCTGCTACACCAAATACCTTGCAGTTACAGGATTTAATAGATAAAATTGAAACAGGGGGAAAAAAGAAAACAAAGAATAGCAAGTTATGCTTTAAACAGAGGAGCATTTTTTTTTTTCTTAAACTACACAACTGGAACACAATATAAAACAGCCAAATTCAAACTCACACTACCAGGTAACCTGCTTTCCCCTTCTACATTTAAGTCATAGTCAGGTGAAGAGTCCAGTCAAAAATGCCCAGAAATCTCAAACCGCTGGTAATTCAACCAGAATTTATTGAGTTTTTAGGCCACCAGTTTGTTACAGCTTTCTGCAAGGCACAAGGGAACAAAGGTGGTATTTCAAGCTATGAAGACAACTTTGCTTTTCTTTACTTTTCTGTCTTCAGCTTCCATTTCCCTCCAATGGTTTTTGTTTGGCTTGGGGGAGTGGGGAGAGGGGGAGATCAACTACAATTTGAATGAATTAATTTCCACCTGTCATTTTCCCAATATCTTTCACCGAGGTGAAAAGTTGGTCTCATTTTTTTGGAAGCCTCTAAAAGGTCACTTAACTGCTGCATTTAGAGTACTTAGGAAATATTGGTCACAAAAGTGCAAATCAGAAGCATCTGTGACTTCCAATAAAATATTTGAACCAAAGTGTGAAATGGTATTAGCTTGTTTTCACATCAAGTCTGGATATTTCAACAAAAGTCCATGCTCTGTGTACATTTTTATTCCTGTTAAAAATTTAAAAGGCAAGCTTTTAATGTCTCAGCATTAACATAAGTTGTAGTCAGTCTGTAAAACCATCGGAAAGATGCTATTAAAAGTATATTAATAATAAAACAGATGCTTTAAGGAAGCTTTGTATCACAGCAACCTCAGTTCACTTTGCTTTCCATATAGTGAGCTGGTTTTAGAATTACTGTCCTTCAGTCAAGTTTAAGAGTTTCCATATAGTGGGCTGGTTTTAGAATTACTGTCCTTCAGTCAAGTTTAAGGGTGAAAGTTTCTAACTTTTCCCTAAAAAATGAGGCCTGAATATTCTGTTTATGTGACCTTTTTTTTTAAAAGAAGCAGATGTCACTCTGGTCTTTGATTTAACTACTGAAATCAGTTATTGCAGTCATAATTTGCTCCTAAAGAACACTGAGACCCAAGTATGAAATAGCCACCTGTAGAGGATCAAACAATAGCATCAAAGCTGGACAGAGTTTTTTTGCTATTAGAGAGATATGGCAGAGGAAAGAGAAAAGATTGTTAATGCCTGGTAGCAAGTATGTTTCCAGAAGCGAGTCACGGCCCCAGATAGTCCAGGATCTGAATACCAAGGTGCAGCAAGGCCATCCTGCGGTAGTCCATCCTAAGTAGTAGCATCCTCAGGCGCAGCCACAGCTCTACATTTACTCCAGAGTCAGGACATAAGTGAAAATTTTTAAAGACTGCTTTAAAGCCAGTAGTATTACTTAGAAACACCTATCGTATGCCTTTTCTTACCAGCTTCCTTAGCTATAGTAAAGGTGCTCTATCATAAGTTGTTAAAACTTTACGGAAATCCTACACTAGATGTGACTAGAATACAGTGACTATTTCCATATTTCCAGTGCCTGTACTTACCCACTTTATGACAACCAACCTTGCAATACCACATATGCACGTGCTACTTCAGAAATACATATACAATTGTACAGCTGCCCGTTAGCAACTTCACATCCATTCTAAATAAAAATTCTGCATTATTGATAGCACTTCTCTTTGTATAGTGTAAGCTGACAGTTTTTGAAAACTACTAATTTAGAGACATATAAGTCCATGATAGCTATTTTTAAATCTGCAAACGTCTCTGCTTTGTTCAGATTTTGAGAGACCTATTTGCTCTGTCTGCTGCTGCCAGTAATACAGGCTTATGAAGCACAAGCATGGGACAGTTGTGCTCAAATATTATAAAGCTTGTTCCAAACACTGAAGCAAAAATTTATGTTTGCCAATTACAGGAAATAAAGCCAAAATATCAATACTTGCCTGTCTAAAAGAGGCTGGATCCATCTCAGTCACAGAGATCTAAGTTACCTCTCAAGTTACAGAGATTCATACTTCTCAAACCATACATGCAAATATACATTAAATAAGTTTTGAGTCAAATGCGCTTCAGGCAATTCTTACATCCAGATTTTTTTTCAGGGATTCAGTGGAATTACATATCATTTTTGTGGTAATATGCTGCCTCAGGCCTATAGAAGTGTAATACACACAGATACTGCCTTAATAAACATAGATTTATATCCCGCCTCTCTTGTAATAGCTTTAAAGAGCAATAAGAACCAAGCACATAGTTCTAAAACTATTGGACGGTCTCCAACTGACCTAGGGCAGCTCATGTTTTACAGTAAAAATATTCTTCAGTACTCAGACTAGAAGCCAGCTGTAAATTGGTTCGTCCTCTTCCATGTCTGATATAATGTTTACTACAAAGGCACAAGTTGAAGGAAGGTACAAAGCTCAGGCATGAGCCAAGCACCCTCCTTGACACACAGAAAAACATCTCTTCTCCCCCGAGTATGTTTAGGATCTCTTCATCCTTCCTAGATGGAGAGAGAGGCTTTTTATCTCCAGTGAACTTTCCACAGTAGCCATAATCTTTCGCTCCAGAGCAATCTGTCTGATTTGCACAGTCCACAGGCTAAACACCAGACAGGGCCAGCAGAATCGCAGATCGTTCTAAAAAACATCCCCCTTCACATTATTTCACATTGCCACAATGCCTTGCACTGGGCCTGGGGTTCAGCGGGCGCAGGAGATGTGACTGGGCCCTTACTGGCACATGCCACTACCCTGCCAGCAGTGCTGCCATGCCCCTGCAGCCCGTGCTCCATGAGGAGCAGCCAGCCCAGGGCTCTGGTGTCCACCACTATGAGGGGCCTTGCTACAGCACAGCCAGGTGAAAACACAGAGCTGGGAGGGAAAACCAGCTCCACGGTCCAGCCATATGGATAAAGCCAGAAAAAGGCTCCAGTGATACAGGTGGTCTTCAGAGACTTTCAATTCTTGACGCTGGCCACAAGGAATGATGCATAAGCTTTGGAGCGATCCTCGGGGCTGTGCAGCTGAAATACAGGAGCTGTGGGAAGTCCTGATGCTGACCAGCTGTATTAGCATCACAAGGACCCCAGTGCCTACCATACCGACATTTAATAGTAGTACTGCAGAAAATATTTTATCACATTTGTATGTTTTCAGAGAGCAACAAAGAAAGAGATCCCAGGATCTTTTCAGATCAGCAGGTGAGAAGCTAGAAAGGAGAGGCAGGATCCTAGCAAAACCTGTCCATAAAAGTAAAATGCTGAACATCAGTATGTGGGGTTTGCAAATGGTGACAGGTCAAATAACATACAGTAATCTCTGGTGATCTTTCTCCACATCTCCACTGACTGCTGTTAATTCCACAGCCAACAATCATGGGTGCCAAGGAACTGTTCCAAGTAAGTTTTGACAGACAAAGTGACAGATGCTTTGCAAAGTACCTGCTGTCTCGGGAATTTCTAAATACTTAACTGCACACCGCATCTTACCAGTCTAATTACATAAGCCATCTTAGCTTGAAAAAATAAAGAAAAAAAGAAAAAAACCTGCTGTGCCCTGAAATCCTTATGTTACTGGACTTTAATTAGAAACCAAGCCACACAAAAGCCCTGAAAGGGAATTTAAAACAATGAAGGGGTTACAGCAATGTATGCTGAATTTCCCGGAGAGTGAAGCTAAACTTTCTGTTGGTTTCAAATGCAGAGTTTGTCTCTGTCACATCTCTGTCCTCTGCTTCTCCTTGGCAATCATCTGACTTTCCACAGACTCCATGTGTTCCCACATCCCTCGCTTTCCCTCTCTCAGAAGGGAACAGCAGGGTCTGGCCAATATGCCATCCCTTCAGCATACTGTTTAGACCAGCTTGATTTGCGGGCTGATGTGGATAGGTAATGTTGGTACTGGGAGCCAGTTCATGGATCAGATGAAGGAACTCACACCATCTCTGGACCTGAGGTCAGAGAGAATTGCTGTTCATAGACACAGAAATATTTGGGAATTCAGACAGTTGTACAATCATACTTAGGAAAAACAAGTAAAGAGGGTGTCCTGGTTTCAACTGGGATAGAGTTTATTTTCTTCTCAGCAGCTGGTGCAGTGCTGTGGTTTGGATTTGGTGTGAGAACAATGTTGACAACACACTGATGTTTTTGGTTGTTGCTGGGTGACATTTATACTAAATCAAGGACTCTTGGTTTCTTGGGCCCCACCAGCAAGAGGGCTGGGGGGGCACGGGAAATTGGGATGAGACATAGCAAGGACAGCTGACCCCAACTGGCCAAAGGGATATTCTGTACCATATGAAGTCATGCTGAGTATATAAATTGAGGGAAGAAGAAGGAAGGGAGGGGCATTTGACATTATGGTGTTTTTCTTCCCAAGTAACCATTACACGTGATGAAGCCTGGCTTTCCTGGGGATGGCCGAACACCTGCCTGCTGATGGGAAGTGGTGAATGAATTCCTTGCTTTGCTTTGCTTGTATGCATGGGTTTTGCTTTACCTATTAAATTGTTCTTATCTCAACCCTTGAGTTTTACATTCCTTTCCAATTCCCCTCCCCATCCTTCTGGGTGAGGGGGAGTGAGTGAGTGGCTGCGTGGGCCTTGGTTGCCGGCCAGGGTTCAACCACGACAGAGGGTTTTGAACAAAACAGAAACATGGTAGGATACACAAGTACAACATGATGGAACTAGAACTTCTTAGGTTAGATAAGGTTAAGCACAGTTTATGTTTGTATTTTTAAATCCCTATTTTTACTGTTCCTGATAGCCAAGAAAATTTGAAAAGTATAAGCTGATGCTGAAGGACCTTCTTCCTCTGGATGGTCCTTTTTTCCTGCTTTGAATGTGAAACACTTATGGGCTGTGATGGGATAGGCACAGACTTTGTTAGTGGGATACCTAAACAAAGACACTCCCCTTGCTCCTAGTCTCTCTGATATCACTTCTTTCATCCCTTTGACAAGACACCAAGACACTTTACATCAGCTGCCGTTTGTAGCTGAGGTGAGGTTTGTTAGACATAAAGAGGGGAGGTCACAATCCATAGGGGATTAACCCAGCACTGTTGCCATTTAAATGTGAGAACTTCAGGACACAGTGCTGTCTTAAGTCACTTCTCAGGAGTCAGGTTCTACATTTATGGAAGGAAAAAAGAAATGAGGCATTCATACAGAAATAAATTCTGGTGAAATGCAAAACAAAAATAAGAGGCTAATCTTTTCCTGGACTGCATTACATGCTGCTATTTATATGAGGATTGGAGACTTTATCTGCAGCTTACATCTGTAAGAATTTCCGAGAGTTTTTAGAATGTAAGAATGCGATAGCAAAAAAAAAAAAAAACCAAACAAACCAACCAAACAAAAAAAAAAGTTATAATTAAAATAAGCTATATTTAAACTTAACTGCTAATATTGAAGGAGAGTACAGCTTTTGTCTTTGTGCATAAAAGATACTGAAAATGGCAGAGGAAAAGTATTTGTAGGCATGTGATAGCAATGCAATTACAGTTATATAACAAGCATGTAAACTCAAGAAAAAAAGTTTGAGTTTTCTTCAGCAGGGTAAATAAGTGTGTCTGAAGCAGTCTTTCTAAGCACAAGGGACACTTATATACAAGGTTTATAAAGCATGAATTGAATGAAAAAGACAACCTTTGACGTTTCTAGATAACAGCTTTCATTTAAAGTTATATAAAAAAATTCTAGTTTGATCTTTACTCAATATTTATCTACTAATTATTACTAATTATAACACATTCCAAGATTATTTTTATGGGAATATATTTAATAGGTATTTTGTGATTACACAAGTGTCCTTCAGAACTATTTTCTGATTTGCTCTATTCTTGATTTTGCTAGTAAATCCAAGACAAACTGTAGTATCTAAAAAACATAGGTAGAAATTTACAGCAGGAAACACTACCCCCCCTTATAGATTCTAGGTGCCTTTCTGTTATTGCAGTAAAAGACCAACCAAAAATCATTTGACTGAACCAAATGACAGAAGCCTGAAGACGTCCAAGACATTCCTGGAAGCCAATGAACTTGCCAGCTTCAGTTGCACAAATCTTTTCTGGAAGTCAATTAAATTTCCGTGTTCTAAACTAATGCAAGACTTCATCTTTCTAATAGATTGACCCTGTCCCTCTATGGTGCTTTGCTCTTCCCTCTCCATCCCCCATCTCAGTTATGCCTTCCTCATTTCCTTTGGTCTGCAGCTCTTCTGAGGTGGGACAATTTTATTGCTGCAGCTCCACAGCTCAACACAGCTGAGTCCTGGATTGGGCCCTTTAACTACCACAAGACAAGATCATGCTAGAAATATGGGGGGGGGGGGGTGGTGGTGTGGGTGTGGGCTGTGTCTCAACAATCTTTCCAAATGGGACTACCAAGTGGTATATAAAGAAGTGTAGGCCTATACATGCTAATACCCATTCTCTCCCATCCAAAACACATCAAAACTACAGTGCTAACATGCCAGTAACACTGATCCATACATCTGAATTCCCTTTCTCCCATTCCCCAAATATTTCTAATGCAATCCATCAGCTTTCAGGTTGAGAATCCTTCATATCTTGTTATGTTACATACCAATTAACTCAATATCTTGAGATTAAATCTGAGAAGATAGAATCTGTATACACAAGCAGGCATCGTTCTAATAAAGTACAATGCTTTCTGTAATGGAATCTTATTTTTAGAAAGTTAATAATAAGATTAATCTTCCAGACCAGAGGCATTGGTGAAATTAATAGTTGTTTAATCATGCAGAGCAGTAAGATTCTGTACAGTGTTAAGTGTAAGACTAGTCACTGAGACTTTCTGGTGAGTGAACAGATTATGATGTTCAACATTTCAATCTAGCCCAGTACCACAAGTACACAGTAATTGTGATTTTATTATACAGTCACATCAATAATGCAATATTTTTAATGATCCATCGTCTTTAGAACACCACACTGGAAGCTGTCTAGTAAAATAATAAGGTACTATGCACTGTCTAATTTCTACTGACATTAAATTAATAAGAAACATTAAGGAATTTCAACAGCTTTAAAGGAAAACAATCAACACTATAGCAATGAAGTTGTCTAGCTATAGCATAGCACATCAATACATACATGGATCATTGATTAGGAAAAGAATTTAGAATCGCAAAAAGAAAATAAGGGCAATGTAATAATAAAGTCTGACTTAACATAATCATTACTTTGCCATTAGACTAAAATAGCATCTAAAGCATGCATGATATTTTAAAATTTAACAATGCAAACACTAAACTGCAAATGAATCAGCCCCACGTATCTCATTACTTTCTTTAACTCTTCTTCCTCCCCAGAAAAAACAAGGATTTCAGTGAAAATATGACACCAAACAATTGCCTTTAATACAAGTATCTCTAGGGAGGGTCTGTTCCACTCTCTATGGGAATGGACCTTTGTGGTTATTTTGTTGCTAGAAAGCAGAAGTTTGAAAATCATGGGTGTGATGCAGTGAAGCGTTGCAAAGGGAGGGTTCCGATGTGAGTCGGTGTTACCTGGGCAACGAACACAATTAGCTCTGCTCTTGGGCTTTCTCTACAATTGCCTTTCTGACTGCTGTGGGCCAGTATGCATACTCTTGCTTCAACCATTTGCATCCATGCACAAAATTCTTACCATACGGTAATGTGCATATTGAGCCATTGTTGCCTGCTCAGCTATAGGTGCAAACAGAAGGGGATGCTTGTGCTGAAGCACAGCCCTAGCCCTTCATTTTGCAATTAACAGAAGCTAAAGGACATACATATACATACACTTCTAATACATTCACAGGGCACAAAGCCTGTCTCTTGCAGCTCTCTAACTATACTCTGCCCAGCCACCCTCTATGGGCAACTTGTTGATTTGTTTAAATGACTGTGGTCATCTTCTTGACAGGTCAGCATCACCAAGTGCTTTTTAAGGCTTCTCCAAACATCTTCAACAATTCTTAAGAGCGTCAGTAGCTCTGTTTGTTTTCTCAGTATATTTTCTTAGTTTGGTCTAGCCTTGTTAGACTGCTCTGTCATCACTCCATCAGTGACTCACTGAATCAATTCTCCTCATCAGGAATCCCGGAGCAGTGTGATTCCTATACCGTTACCTGTACAGCATCTTATTTAAAAAATTAGCTAATTAGCTAATCAGTTAACTAGTTAAGAGTATATCGAAAGTATAGGACGATACTGCTTTTTGATGCTAATGAAAGACCTTGTTTGTGAGCCAACAAAACCAACCACAAATGCTCCTCAGCCTCAGTTCTTCTCCTCCTTATTCTGCACATCACAACTTACACCACAATTCTCTTTGACTTCACAGCAACAGATCTGATTTGACTTCTACCTACCAAAACACTCAGATATATTCAGTCTTATACATCACTGGGTGAGTTTCTCTCATTATAACTCTGCTTCACTTTCAGAATGGCTGCACTAAAATATAACCTAAGCAAGTGTCTGATCTTGAATTTCTCCATGGCTTGTTTTGGTTTTCATAAATGCTGTCAAAAATGATAAAATCTCAAATGAAAGGAAATCAGGAAATGTGACCACATGCTTATGCCTGAGCCACAAAGAATTCAAACTGCTGAATGATCTGTCAGTATAATACCAATGATCTGTGAATTGTGCTTTTCCACATCACCTTACTGATTGCTGTACAGCAAGTAGCTAACCCCAGGCCCAAGCTGCTGCCTGGGAATGCTTACATGCTACCAAAGTAATGTCTACAGGCACTTCAAGATGTGCAGCTCCAGAACTGGAGAAGAATACCTGTATGGTGGTGAGCTATGGAGTGTGATGGCTGCCTGCCACTGCCATGTCAGTGTTGCTAATATGGAGCACAACTGATGGGTGAGTAAATCTAAAGAAAAGAAAAGGAACCAGCCTGGTTTTTTGAACTCTCAAGACTGGAGGGGGCAGGGGGAGGGGGAGATGGGGGGTGTGCTGAAGTAAGAGATCTTGATTCTCTCTAACCCAAGGACTTCTGTAGCTTCCTGTTAGTCTGACAAGGAGCACAATAGTGAAATGTAACTCCCTCATTTTTCACAATTATCCCCATAATTAATACTACTGTTTCAAAATAACATCATTTATCATTAAACATGAAAAAAACTGATTTTTAAAAACACATCCCTCACATGTCCTAATTTTCTATTTCCCCTTATACTACATTATTTGATTTCTAAACCCCAAGTTAAATACATGCAAAAGCTACAGCCTACTATTTCTCATCCAAATATTGTGATACAGAGACACAGAGATTGTTTCTATAGGTTATGATATTAATCAGCTTAACCATATCACAATTTTGAACTCTTCACTTTCCTATCAGTCCTAAAGGAATGATAGCCATATATAGGCTGTTGCAGAATTTCTTTCAATGAGCTTTATCTGTGCAAGCTTAAGGAATTTTGAGATATTCATACAAGTGTAATGAAACTTGCTTTAAACTGCTGAAGAATACAAAAGGGCTAATAGGCTCTCCTGATGAGTCTGTCAGGCTAAATCAAGAAGTTTTGCCATGGATTTAGTAGGGCCAAGAGGTCATGAATTACTGGGAAAGCCATTCTGATCACTGTATAAATTAACAGTAGATTTAGAAAGTTTTTCTAACCTCTCTGATTCCTGCAAGCACAACTTAACTTCAGTTTTACTTCTTTATTGCTCCTGATGAACTTGGTCTTCCAAGATTTGAAAGAGGTGTTTCTCTGAAGTACAACTGGTGTTTTTCATTTGGAATTAAAAGACAAGGACTAAATACCACTATTTGCTCTATTCAAAAAGGCCAGAACATGGCAAAGTTTCAAATAATGTCCCCACTGTTAGACTAAAAGGATTGAACAGAGTAGAAAACCCAATGCCTACACAATCCTTCTTACTAAATCTGCTAAACCTGCCAGCAGCTGCACTGGTTTAATTAGATTTTTTTAGGGACACAGAGGAAACAGTCAAGATGATATGTCTTCCCATGAACACCTCAATTTGATAAAAAAATCTTGTTTGTAGCAACCCAACCACATTCAAATCAAGAGAGGTCCTGTAGGGTGGTATAAATCTCCTAGTTAGCTATGGGTTTGGTTTTTTAGTTTTTGAGCTTGATACCTGTGTGAGATTTCCTTTAGTCCATTACAAACATCATAAAGTGCTTTATACAGTATATTAAAAAAGTCATAAAATTATTTACACAATGGAGAAATATAGCTCTAAAAATCAACCATGAGTTGGACACTTACGACAGCACAGGTAGTGAGTTACCTGTGTAGTTCTGCAAGTAGTTGTGGGCTGATAAATAATTTATTTCTTTAAACTTCAAATGAAAAAAAAAGTCTCAGCTTGAACATGAATTTTCTGTAGCAAAGAATGCTTTGCAACTCCATAAATCACAGAGGTCTTTAGACAAAAGAAAGAATGAAAAAAACAAAGAAGTTAATTCAAAACTTGTTCTTCACCCTACTTATTGCTTGGTACTGTTTCCAATTTACTGTGCTTCTGCAACATATGGACAAAACTAATACTGGTTATACTACTGTATCCCAATTCTCCTCAAAAGTATTAATATAAATACTTGTTCACATGCCACAGAGCTGATTTGCCTGCCAGGTAATAAAAATAGGGCAACTTCTGGATATTCTGTATTCTAAACAACCTCTTTGATGTGTATTATATTATCAGTATCTGACTTCATAACAAAAACACATTGCTTGTCTTTTAACTTAGAAAATACTGTTAAAATGTGGCTGCCAAATGAAGTATTTTTTGAAAAACAAAATCTGATTGGTATTTTTAACACTCAGATTCTGCTCAAACAGCCCCATGGTTTACAGTTAGGGGGAGTAAAAAATCATTAGTTGTTTAATGATGTTTCAATGAGCATTCCCTCATCTTGCACAAAGCAGGTGTTACCTTGATAATTCCTAGCCCTTTGAATGCAACAGTTACTACCTGCCAGAAATCTGAAAATATAATTTCATCCTTAAATGGATGTATTCATGCATGTATACACTTTCTTTGAACCTTATTTTTTCCTTCAGCTGTCACACCAACGAAGACTGACTGGTGAAACCAGATCAGCGCAGCTGTAATAGGATTAGAACTGGTTTCAACATGGAACAATTTAACACCTCATACCGTCCTCCTTGCCTGTATTCATGCAGAAAAATTAAGAAAAGGAGGTTTTTGCTCCTGATCTTTTAGTGAGTGGGCAGGAGAGAAAAGGCACATGTGTCACAGAAAGCAGTGTATAAAATAAGGAGGTTGACCCTTCAAGTCTCCCAAACCAATGATGCTAATGAGAACTTCTCTTGTATTTCAGTACAGGAATAGAACTCATGCTGCTGACTTGCACCTCCACTGAAACTTGTGATGTGTCCCCAAGCTCAGAGGAACCCATATTCCTGGGTCTTTCTTACCTAATCAGCAAGAAATCCAAGAAAACAGCATTAGGATAAACTCTTACAAACAGCTGGATATGTCTGGGAGAAGCCTCGCGTTCACAGGCCTTGGTTCTCATTGAGAATTTCCCAGCACCTGGTTGTGGTTGACCAGCTACCTCTATTGTCTGCTTAAGGGACAGTGCAGCAGGGCACAAACAGTAAGGAGGTTTCTGGACATCGCTGATGACAACTTTCTGGCAGGTAATCAAGAAGCCAGTGAGGGGAAATGATATGCTTACAAACATGGAGAACTGAGCAGGAATTTAAAGGCTGGGAGTATCCTTGGCTGCAGTGACTATGAGACAGCATTCAGGGTCCTGGGAGGAGAAGACAAGGTGAAAATCAGGATCACAACAGTGGACTTCAGCAGAATAGACTTTGGCCTCTTCACAGACCTGCTTAGAAGATTTCCACGAGATCCAGTCCTGCAGATAGAGTGGTCAAGGAGAGCTGTTTGATTTTCAAGGATCACATCTTCCAAGCTCGAGAACAGTCCATCCCAACACAAAGGAAATCAAGCAAAAGTAGCAGGATGCACCTGCCTAGGTGAAAAAGTAGCTCCTGGTAAAACTCAGCCATGAAAAGGAAACATTCAAGAGCTGGAGACAGGATCAGGTAACTCAGTAGGAATAGAGAGCATGCAGGAATAGGGTTAGGAAAGCCAAAGCCCTCCTGCAGTTGAATCTCGAAGGGGATGCCAAATGCACCAAGAAGCATTTCTACAGGTGTATCAGTGTAGAAGAATTATAGAAGAATGAAGGCAGGTTAATTAACATTGATAATATACAGCTGAGGGCTGGCTTCAGGGGTGGTGGGTTGGCTGATGTGGATAATGTGCAGCTGTGGCTGGTTCCTGCTAAATAGTCAAATAGCTCTAAGGGGTATGGAGGAGGAGCACTGGATAATGAGACAACACTGGAGGAAGAGGAGCACCAGCTGACTAGGGACCCAGAAGAAGCAGAGGGAGGAGAGAGAGCACCCTGGATGTAGGAGAGACAAGGAGAGGCCCCAGCAGGAGAAGAAGGGGGCCTGGGTGAGGAAGGCTGGCTGGAAGAGGAGCCAGGAGAAGGAAGACTCCAGATGCAGCAGAGGCAAGAAGCAGGGTGGACTGGCCTGAAGGGGGGGAAGAAACAACATGGACAGTAGATGAACTTTTGAAACCTTGTGGGGGATTGGCTGCCATGCTGGGGCATGCATAGGAGCATAGGAGCTACTTGTTGAAGGTAACCTGGTATGGGATGGTAAAAGCCTTGTTGCAGCTGGCTAGTTTTGATAGTGCTGCAACATATCAGCAGCAAAAGGATGACTGGGGGGTATGTAGACCTTCTGGCAGATATGGGATCTGGTGACAAAGGACACACAAAAGGCCAGAGCACTCAGTGCTGCCTTCATCTCAGACTTTGTTGAGACTAGCCTTCATGAATTCCAGATGCCTGAGACCTGTGAGAAAGTCTTGAGCAAGGAAGACTTGCCCTCACTGAAGAGGGGTAGGGTTAAGGAACATGTAAATAGACTGGACATGGAGAAGTCCATGGGACCTCATGGGATGTACCCACAACTGCTGGTGGATCTGGCCTATGTCAGTGTGAGGCTGCTCTCAATTATCTTTGAACAGTCATGGCAAGTAGGGGAGGACTGGAAGAAAGCATCTGTCAGTCTCACTTGATATCTGGGAAAGCAATGGAGCAAATCCTCCTAGACACCATTTCCAAACATAAGATGGATGAGAAGGTGATTGGGAATGGTCACTATGGATTTGTAAAGGAAAAACCATGCCTGACCAACTTGATAGCCTTCTACAATAAAATGACTGGCTTGATGAATGAGGGAAGAGCAGTGGGTATTGTTTATCTTGATTTTAATCAATGACTGAGTTTTAGACATATCAGTTTTTTGACCCTGTCTTCTGGAACTTCCTCATTGGCAAACTAATGAAGTTACAGACTACATAAGTGGACAGTGGGGTGGGCCGAGTGAACTGCTGAGCTCAAAAGGTTATCAGCAGCGTGAAGTCCACTTGGAAGCCAGTCCCTGGTTGGGTACTCCTGTGGTCAGTACTGGTGCCAATACTGTTTAGCATCTTCATTAATGGCCTGGATGATAGGACAGTGTACCATCAACATGTTTGCAGACAGTAAAAAATTGGGAGGAATGGCTGATATGCCAGATGGCTATGTTGCCATTATGAGGATCATGGACAGTCAGGAGACATAGGTAAACAATAAATCTCATTAAGTTCAAAAAGAACTGGAAAGTTCTGACCCTGGAGAGGAATAATCCCACATATTATGGGAGAACTATGTACCATACGCTGAAGGTTGACTGCCTGGGCAGTGGCAGAGAATGGCTTCTTTTCAGAGAAGGACCTGAGGGTCCACAAGGTGAACACAAGGCAGCAATGTGCCTTTGTGAAAAGAAAGCCAACAGGCCCTGCTTTAGATGGAGCATCGCCAGCAGGCTGAGGGGAGGTGATCCTTTCCTGTTACTCAGCACTGGTGAGGCACGTTTGGAGTAATGTGTCCAGTTCTGGGCTCCCTACAAAAGATGAACATACTGAGGCAAATCTACCAAAGAGTCATAAAGATAAGTAAGAGATGCAGCATCTTTCACATGAGGAGTAGCTGAGAGCAGGGACTGTTTTGCCCGGAGATGTCTTGGGGAATCTTATCAATGTATGTAAATACCTTATAGGTGTGAGCAAAGAAGATGGATCCAGACTTTTCTCAGTGGTACTCAGTGAAACAAGAGGAATTTAAATAAAGGACATTCCATTTAAGCATAAAAAATGCCTTCTTTGCTGTGAAGGTGCTCTAACACTGGAACGTATTTCTCATGGAGGTTGTTGTATCTCCATCCTTAAAGGTCTTCAACATCAGACTAGACACGGCCCTGATCAATCTGCTCTTGCTGACTCTGTTTTGAGCAGAGGGCTCAGACTCAAAGGAATCCAGAGGTGCCTTCCAAACTCAGCTTTTCTGTGAATTAGCATTTACTATCTGCAGTCAAGACTGATCAGTTATTCCCTCACAGCATATCTCTTGCCTTCTTTTTTTAGAATACTACTAGCCTTTACATAATAGCTGAATAGAGATATACTACCCTGAATTTGAAAATCTGAAGACTCCAACACACATAGACTGTCCAATTTGCATTATGTATGACAGAAAAGTAGACAATTTGTGGCAATCTTCCAGAGTATATGTGCTAGGCTTAACCTGAAATCCTCTATATTATTTCATCTATTTCCACGGTCTGTTCCCATCTGAACAGAAGTGACTTCTAATTAAAGCAAACTTCACTTTACAGTTCTGGAATGCTGTAATTTTGCCTCTTTTCTCTGGAAATGTTACAGTCCTGAAGCAACAACACACGTGATACAAAATAACACCAAATTAAAATATATATTTAAGATGATATCAAGTGGGATGAATGGGATACCTAAAAAACATCTGACAAAAAAACTAGGACTCTGAGAAGAAAGTTGTGAGGTTTGCTGTCAGACTGGCAGCTAGACTCGTGCTTGGCTGTTCCACCAATGAGCAGCCAGAAAGACAGCCTGATTAGAGAGGAAAATTACTGAACTTAATAAAATTTCTGCTGAAAAATACTGACAGTAAATGCCTGCCATCTTGGGATCTGTAAGCCTGAGAACTAGGTCTGTGAACCAGAAACATCCTTGAAAAAGACAGCTGACCTCTTGGAAGTACAGCTTGGGTACCTAGAAAGTGGAGACATTCTGAGATGCTATCAATAAGTGCAAGAACAAGGGACTGATATGGCACCTTACCATCTGAAAAGATGGAAAGCAGTCTGGTAACATAAAAATTGCTCTGGAAGAACAGAAAACTTCATCTATTGGCTGTTACAGGTGAAAAATTGAAATTAACAGCATCTATTGACTGCTCAAAGCAGTGATGTCCTATGCCCTCTTATGTCTCTACGATATGAAAGGAGCTTAATTTTTATCCAAAGCGGAGCCTTCCTCCCTGAGAACTTTCCTCACCACACATACTTTTTCTACTCTAAACATGTTGAATTCTCCACGCAAACTTTCTACAAGGTCTTGGGCTCTCACTGACAATGCCCAGCTGACTCCAGACTGTGGCAGGAATCACCTTTGAAGTGAGACTGTCTGTAATCTCACGGTCCCCCTGTGTTGAGCCCTCTTCTGGGATCAGCTCAGTTTGTCCTCTCACTTCTGGAATTGGTTCGTCCCCCTCTTTGGGATGGTCTGTCCCCTTCTGAAATCTGTCTAATTCACTTGATACCGATATTAAAAATCCATGTAAATAACCTATTATATCTGCCATTATATTGTTGATAAGTTTCTTTACTAATGAAAAGTTCATGGTAACGTAATAATATATACCTAATTGTTTGCTGCTGTTATTGAATGTTGCTGTATAATTGATTGCTGCTGTTATTGACTGCTGCCATACTATTGACTGATACTACATTATTGATTGCTGATAGTTATTTGTAATAGCTGGAGATATGTATATATATTCACTTTACTAATCATAAGTATACTTGCTAAAGGTAATTTTTTTATTACTTTTATTTTTGTGGTGGTTTACTTGCTGTGGTCACTTTTGTAGTATTTGTGGTTATCTACTAAAGCAGACAAATTTAGAGAATAAAGCTTCTGTGCCCTTGTGCATTACAGAATCCTACAAACCCATGGTCACAATCTGTATACGCCCACAGAGTGGATAAACCTTTAGGTCTTGACACCCACCCAATTTCATCTTCTTTCCATAAAAGCATTATCAACAAAGAGATACAAAGGCCATCTGGGGACATTGCACACAAGAATATTTAGGTAGCATATTAGTTGCCTGTTTATTGCCTCTGTTTCTGTTCCACAGCCTTATACAGGAATGTCTTTGGGTGTATCATCTGTTGGTTTCAGGTGTTCCCAGACATAACCAGGAGCTTCAACAAGGCAGTTACTTGTCCATGCAGTGTTGAAAGCAATGGTGAAGAGACAGCTGGAAAGGAGGATAGCCACTGAAAAGGATGGAAAGATGAGGACATAGAGCAAAGCTAGAAAGAAGCCTGAAAAGACTATTTATCTTTACCTTGTCTTTCCTGTCTACAAATGCAGCTAATGGTACTTTTCTCTTTTTCAAAGTACTCAGTTGTATTAGAGGCAGAATCTGAGTTGAGTGCACTTTGGCCAGTGCGAGATACCTCTCAGTCCCATCAGGATGTGAACCACTGATTGTAGGTGGTAATCCATGTGTAATCCTGATAATGTGGCTGACATTCTGATTTTATCTTTGCACACCTGAAGAAATTAAACAGTCATTGTGACTGTCAATAATACTGCAATCCACTTGTAACCTACTGTGTAAAAGAAAAAAAGGCAGAGCACGACAACTCTCCTTCACAAAGATTTGAGGGATTTTAAGGACCTTTTAAACATAAAAATTCTCCACATTAAGGAATTTATCTGTAAAATAAAGGCTTGCAGATCTTGAATTATTTCACTCTGTTAAAGACTAAACACACTAGGTAGGATTCATCTTACTTAGATCTAGATACCTAAGTTTGGTATCAAATGCAACATTACCAGCAAGTTTCCCTTAACAGTCAACAACGGGAAACAGGTACTCCTGGGGGAAACTCATCTAATCCATCTCAAAAAGCAGCTGAAGAACTGGATTATTACATTCTGAAGATTAACATTGTTTGTAACTAGTTTCTATACACAGAGCTTGCTGTTACTAGCTCATGCCTCACCTTTTAGCTTTTGACGCCCATGTCAGAACGGATGAATAGTACTTTTAACAAAAATAATAATCTACTTATGTCAGTTTAGGAAATGATTGTACATATATATCACATGAATTCTGAGCAAAGTTAAAAACAATTCCACCGCTAAGTGTATCAGGGTATGAGGATTCAGGCTGTGCTGTATATCTGCCGGGAGAAAGAGAGGTGGCTGCCCTCAGATGCTGCAATTTGTACTGAAGTACTGAGGCATATCATAGGGGAAATCAGGTCTTTCCAGCTTCTCAAAAGTAGCACAAGTATACAGACTGGGGGGAAAGAAACATGGCAACTGAGATGCCACATGCTTCTTTTAAAATACATAAGGGATCATGCTGTTGCAATAAATTGGAAGAACACAATGTAGGCAGAGCCAAAAAAGGAGAAGGGTAGAAGGAAAGTAACTACAGGAAAAAAGACGTCATGATCTGCAGTAGAAATCATGTTCAAATGAGGGAAGTCTGGCTCTTACACAGGAGTTAAGAAGATAGTAGCAAGAATTACAGACTTTACTTTTTTTCTAAATTTTATTATTTCTTGAGTTACTGTAAAATGAGTAAACTTATGTGTTTCTTTGCCTTTGTCCTTATATCTCCCTGAAGAGCTGAACTGTTAATCAAGACTAGTCCCCACATGGGAGGTACAGCAAAGTTGTGTCTAGGGTGAGGATCAGTCAGACGTCATCTGCTCTGTTTCTGTCACTGAGCTATCTGAATGCCAGAACTGCTGCCTCTGGGATGTGAAAGAAGTAGACTAAATCATCCAGTTAGCATGATGGAAGATCTGAGACAAATATCTAGCACAGGGAGGTATGGAACCAACAGTCTCACAAGTGAGCAGCCAGGAAAACTCTTTCATGTGCATTGTAACATTGCTACATGAAAAGCAGTTTCAAAAAAACCCAACAAACCCAACCCAAAACCAAAACATTTTTCTCCACAAATGTCAAAGCACTTTGGACTGTTCCTCTAGAAGATATTCCCTGAAACTTTGGCCAAAGCAGCAAAAATATCATTTTTACAGATCATCTAGATTAATTGGTAAATGGTTCTGCTAGAACTTTCTTGTGCAGTCTAACTGCAAAATATTACTTTTGCAATACCTGTAAGCCAATTGTGCTGTAGGGCTAAAACCGAGAGCAGAATTTGATTTATTACTTTCAATGGTAATATTCCACTGACAGTCCCAATATTATAAGGTTGTTTTTTTCCCCTAAGGTATGGTTAAAACATTTTGGCTGGTTTTGCATTCTAGTGTTTCACAGCAGTGCCGCAGCGTTCAAAAGATTGCATCTTTTTTGTGGGTGCTTTCATCTTTACATGACTGAAACTCAATCAATATTCTCCTTCTGAATTTTCAATAAGTTATCATGGACAACTTTGCTGAATTAGCAAACTTTGAATTGACATGGAATGAATAAAAATTCCCAAAGGATTCCTTTTCCACACTTACACTCAATGTATCCTTTTCCTATCAAGAACTGTGGTCTACCTTAAAGGTCTAGATTTAGCTCTCACTTACAACGGCATTAGAGACAGGTAATTTAATGAAGTTAATGGATCTGTTCCTCTTTTATACCCACTGTAAAAGGTGATGAGAATCTAGCCACCATAGAAGCAGTACCAGTCATCACATTTTATACTGCATACTGGCTTTCATTCTTGTTTTTCCCAGTTTCCTGTGAAGACAAGGGTTATACAGCCATGCCCTGCTAGTCTGACTGTCAATGTGATCAGCAATCTGTTAAGCTCTTTTCCATAAACCATCACTTTTGAACCTATGAGCTAGTTTCAGCCAAATGGATGGAGGGATCACTGCTCTTTTGAGTTCTGGGAAAACAAGTGACTTCATAGTTAAAACTTAGTAAGTGACTTTTTGATACAGTTTGTAGAATTTGTTGTTAACCTAATTGAGGAAAAGAGAAAAACATAAGTGCAAATGTACTAGGTGCCCAAGAATCCACATTACACATTCCATACCTTCAGGAGAACAACAGCTATGGTCTTCATCTTCCTAGAAAATTAAAGTCAGTCAGGCCTAAGACAGAAACCCACGGGAATTCAGGCTTACATGATGTTTTCTGTTAGTCATAAATATAGTTTTGAGGCTGAAATTTTCCAGGAACATATTTTTTTCTGTAGATGAATTTTGAATGGAAAAGTTTTAGTCCTTTGGAACACAAAGAAAGCTGGTGAAAAGCAAAACACATTCAATTTATTAAGATATGTATTTAATACACTAAAACAAAACAAAACAAAACAAAACAAAACCAAAAAAAGAAAGCTTTCCTAGCTGGGAACAGAAGGAAGGTAAAATATCAAAGTTCTTGTCCTGCCACTGTCTTGAGCAGCAGATAGCTGCTCTATGACTGTCATAGAATCCTTTGTCCATTGAAAATAATTTCTGCTTATAAAAATGCTACGTCTTTTCCAGCATAAAGCAACAATTTTAAATGCAACAAATAAGTGATGGCAAAAGTAGAAGAATAATAAAGCCAGTATTTAGACAAGAAAAATATACTATATTGTTTAATAGTGAACTGGTTAGCAGCAATTGAAAATATTTCTGGCATTACTAGCAGAGGTTGTGGGTTTCTTTGGGCACTAGATCCTAACTATATGTGCTTCATCATCTCATAAAATGAAGATGTGACCTGGTAGCACTCTTAGAATTGTTATGGCTGCTTTAATACTTTGCTGCTAGCCAATCAATCTTGTTGGCATTTGAGAAAAATGCTGCATTTTGAAAGTGAGCTCTTCACACAGTCAAGCCCTCTATTTATTGCACTGAGCAATTTTATAAATTGCAGCCTAGTGAAACTTAGTGAAGGAAAGGTATTCTACTTACCCTGAAAACAGAAAATTCAAGCACGTGCCATTTTCATTGTGACATAGACTTTTTATGTTTGAATCACAAGTTTGCCTTATAAACACAGATTTTCATATTAGGTAGAAGGTGGTTTACATTTAATATGCAAGGCTTATGCTTCATTAGTGCTGACTTTGTAGATGAGTCTGAATAGCTCCTTAACAGTAAATTTTTTCATATTTTTATTTTTGTCACCTGAGAAAGTTTCATCCTTTCCTTCTTCAAGTGACATAAAGGCAAGTCATGACCCTGTCTTTATAAACTATGAATACACATCTGAGAAATACTTTTAAAGTAATATTTTGGGGTTTGGTCCCAAGTGATTCAATATCCCAAGTGATATTTTAGTCAACTCCATGATTCAGCAGCAATAAATTTATTAGTATAGGTTCATCAGATTGAAACTGCCTCCCTTTATAACCTGTTGCTGGAGTTAACATTTAGAGGTTCCTATAACCTGAAGAAATACAAATAATTTCCATCAGAAAACAGCTGTTATTTTATCTTGCTATCTTTTCTTTGAGATCTTTCAGTCTGTACATGTCTAAGTAAATGCACATTATTCATTACCATTTCCATTAGTCATGACACAGGTAGTCAATCATTTGCAAAAAACCCCAAGAGACTGAGGAAACTACAACTGCATAAACACAGATTTTGTTCCTGTCACCTACCTGGTTCTCACAAAACCCATTCTCCTTCACATGAGTTATCTAACATAATTTGCAATTACTTGGCATAACTGTACATATTTTAAATCTCTATGTTGGAGATCCAGGAGAAAAAGCACTTTTTAGGCAAGTCATATATGTTGGTTTATACGGTTATGTTTAGAAGATAAAAATCCCACTCCAGCCTTTAAGAGGAAGATGGCTGAGATTTGAATAACATTGCCTTATCCATCCAAAGAAGATGGTATCCATTCATCAGCTTGATACATTTTCTTAAGACTGTCAGCAGTAGCAAAGTGATAAGATAATGGAACGCATTCATTTTAATTATCTGAAATATTCCCCCAGTGAAAGTTGAGAATAGTTCCAGTTCATTTAGTAATGAAGGGATAAAGAAACTAATCACTTTTTAGCTTGATATATTTGAATAAACAAATGCTGCATAGTTGTTCACCAAAAGATATATTTTTGCATAAATTCACTTCAGGTTTCATTGGTTGGTTGGTTGGTTGGTTTGGGGTTTTTTTGTTTTTAATATGCACACCCATCTTAGAAATAAGAGCTTTTCAGTAACCTTGTGACTGTTGCATTTTCTTTCCCTACAATTAACATTGCTACTTTTACATACATAGTATCAATGAATAACTTGATGTATTATTTGCTTTTTGTCCATTTAAATGTATTAATTTAACAAACTGTTCTGATTTTGAGTACAGATCATCTATAAGATCTATGGAGACTGTGGTATTCTGGCAACCACTACCTCAGCTTCACACACTGATGGGATCCTTTATATTACACTGCCCAATGAACAGTCATCTATAATTCACTACGCAGTTACCATAACCATAAAGATTTAACGTTTGTAGTTCCTCTGAGTAACTGAAAATACATATAGGCAGAAATAAGTCACAGTTGAGGAGACTTATTCTTACCCAATCACAGTGATCAATGTATCACTGCCTGTTGAAAAACGACAGAGACAGGAAATCTGGATATTTCTGTTGAAAGATTGATTTTGATAAAACAAAACTAAATAGAAAATACGGCTTTCGGTCATGGTACTTAAGATCATTGATGAAATGCATCACTAAAGAACATGGGATGTAACCCTGATATGTGTGGGCTTGGGCTTAGTAAAGGAGGCTTTTAATAGTATGTGATTTTTACTAAATGAATATACATACATTCCTGACACACATTCCCAGTTATGTTTCTAGCCCAATGTCATATCAGGAATAACTTAGTTAAACCACCATAATTACATCATGACACATTTTATCAATTAGGTGAGGGATTCTGTTCAGTCCAAGGCTCTCAGTGAAGCTGAGCTCTCCAGCAACAGCAGATCTTTCCAAGGAGGGCTGCTGAAACACAGTGCATCCACTGCCTGCCAGCAGCTCCCACCTCCATCCAGATGAGCTCAAAGCTGGATGGAATGGGTGCAGTCATACACAGAAAAGCCAGAGACAACTTCTCACAGAGACCGTATCAAAACAGCTACAGTGAAGTCCTTTATAGCAAACACAATCTCCCCTCTCTGATAAAGTTGGCTTTGATCTTGTGTACTTCTGAAAACATCAGGGTAGGAATTACAGCTTAAAAGTGCAGAGAAGCATTTTCTCATACAGAGTGAAATATGATTATGCAAGTATTAGGATGATGCACCAGACATGGCAATTGGGAGTGAACACGTTTCATGCAACAGTAAGAAATTCCACTCTCCGCTCAATTGTTCTTACAGCTGGTAGAATAGAAACTGAGTCAACAACGGAAATTTTTCCCAGTCTTCTCCTAGACAAACTGTCAAGACACAGACTGACTGGGCGCTCTGTGAGATGTGTAGAAAATTGTCTAATAAGTCGCACTCTGAGGGTGGTGATCAATGGTTTTCATTCAGTCTGGCAGCCTGTCACAAGTGGGGTCCCCCAGGGACTGATGTGGAACCCCAGGCTGTTCAACATTTTCATCAATGTCCTGGATGACGGGATTGAAAGCACCCTCACCAGGTTGTTGATAACAGCAAACTGGGTGGTGAGGTGAACACAGAGAAGGGAGAGTGTTCTTGCAGAGAGACGTGGACAATCTGGAAGAGTCAGCTGTCAAGCAGTGTGAAGTTCAACAAAACCAAGTGCAAAGTCCTCCACCAAGGATGACATAACCAAAGAGCCCAGCACATGCTAGGACCTGTGTGTCTGGGGAGCAGCCTTGCTGAAAGGGACCCAGGGCTCCTGGCTGTTAACTGAAGCTGAACACGAGTCATCAGTCCAGCACTGCTGCATCACTGCATCAATGAAGGCAGATCAGATCCTGGGCTGCATTCACCACAGCATTACTAGCAGAGATAAAGACATGACCATCCAACTCTGCTCAGTGCTTGTCAGACTGCACCTGGACTACTGTGTCCAGTTCTGGTCCCCACAATTCAAGACAGACAGGCTGGAGACGGTCTGAAGGAGGACCTCAAAGATGATCAAAGGGCTGGAGAACCTGCCCTGTGAGCAAGACTGAAAGAGCTAGGTCTTTTCTCCCTGGAGAACAGAAGGCTCAGCAGGGACCTCATTACAGTGTTCCACTACTTAGAAGGTGCCTGCAAAGAGTACAGAGGCTCTCTCTTTACTGGGAGTCACATGGTGAAGCAAGGGGCAAAGGGTACAAGCTGCAGTGGGAGAGGTTTAGTCTGGACATAAGAAAAGAACAATCATTCCCTGGAACAACACCACCAGGGACCACTAGAGTCCTCATCACTGGAGGTTTTTGAGATGTGATGGGAGAGGATGCTAGATAATCTCTTCTGTGCTCCCTTTTCCAGGAAAATATGGACTAGATGATCTCCCAAGGTTCATTCCAACTGGGCTGCTCTATAATTCTATGATTTTATTTACTTATTTTTCACTAATGGCCACATAATTTACCTTTCTATCGCAGTGGAAGGATTGTCCTCAGAGCTTCTAAATATTGTTATTGATATCTACTCTAGCACTCTTTAGACATACGGAAACAGGAAGCATGAGGAATCTGAAATAAGAAAAAGAAGGAATTAAATAGAAGTATGAGCTGGGAAGTGCTTCAAGCAATGATTATTCTTTCAACATTCAGCTAATTGCTCAAGATGACTGACTGTGACTAGAATATTAATGATCATATTTAAAAGCAAACACAAGTTTATCAGCTATTTTCCAGAGAAAGAACAAATAGCACAGACTTGATTCTGATCTCATTTAATCAGCTTTTCACATACACAAGCAGCTGGAGATGGGTCTGGTTACAGTTATCTTACGAAAATTCAAAGTACCTCTGTTGAACTGCAAAGACTTCCTTCAGATTACACACAACGAGATCAGGATCTAGATCCTCCATTTTAATGAGAAAACACCTAATTTAGAGCAGCATGATATTAGAATCAGGCCTTGAATGTGAAGAAATGGTAGAGTTACAGCTTTAACATATATGACTATAATACAAGAGTAGGGTGTCCAGTACACAAAGTGAAATATGGAAAATCAAGCTTTGTTTTCATGCTCACACCTGAAATGTGAATGTGTAACAGATGTTTAGCTATCTCCTTTTAGTCTACACACAGTACAAAAAAAATGTAACACATCATAATCAAACTGATGGGAAGCCTGTATCATACAAGTGACTGTAAGGAGTTCTCCGTTAGTATATCTAATTTAATTTGAAACTGTGATGCAGACCCAAAACACCTTTGTCTGAGAAATCAGTCACAGGGAAATACCCTAATAATGACCTGTAAATCCTCAAAGCTCTCAAATGTAAGGCTTCAGTGAATTGCAAACTTACTTATACAGGGTATGGGTTTACATTTACATATTCATATGTATCTAAAATTGCACAAATGTACATATTTAACTTCCACTTATTTATATTAAACCTAAGCTGCTATTCTTTCATTTTGCTTTGGCTGAATGTCCTGTTACTTCATTTGTTTGGTACAACATGGGTTTCTTACAGTAGGCCACACTAGATTAGGAACAGAAAGAAATGAACAGTGTTGCAATATATGAATTATTTATTATTTGGCTAGAATAAAGCAGCCAGGGCTTCACCCAAGTTTCTTTTCTCATTGTTCCACCCAAGAGAATCAGTAGTGCCTTTCTGTTTTGGAATACACACCTACATGGATCTTAGAAAATACCAGCACACTTCTTCTTCACAAGGGAGTAGCCCATGTATTAAATAAGGCATTTAAAAACTTCAGAAATGTACTTTTAGAGCCTTCAGGCTGCCTCAAGGTGTTCTTTTCATATTCTTTAGGGTTTTGCTATCCCTTCCCATCTTAGCCTCCCAGTAAAATGGAAGATTGATACTACTCTGTGAAGTTCAGATAATCTATTGGTTTGTGATTTGCTACAATGAGATCATGCAGGAGCCTTCACTGACCAGAAAGGCATGCATGTGATAAAGACGAGTGTAGAAGAGTAGAGGTCTCAACAGACGATTCTGTAGGCAGCACCTGGACAAAGCTACTTTTGGAACTTACTGAAACAACCAAAACTAAGGTCGCAAAAATCAGTTGCCACAGGGATGGACAATAAAAGAACATCACAAAGGAGAGAACTTGTGTTAAATAACCTAAAGGGGGAAAGACTTTATGTTAGCAAAGAGCATGGTGTGTCACCGGGATCCACCCAAAGCACCCTTTTCTGAGCACCTCTTTTTGACTTCAGCAGGTTTTGGATACATCATATTTTGAGCAGGGAGAAAATCCAGAGCAATTTCTTACTACACAGTTGTGCTCCCAGCGGTCCAAAAGGCCTAACCCCAGCATTAGATTACCAGATGCTCAGGGGTTCACTAATCCATTAGCTATTACTCTGCATTCCAGGTTTTTCATAAAAAATGCCACAGCTGTGAATCTCTGAAATGTCTCCTAAATCGATGACTGACTTCAGAGATTATCACTTCCTTTTTCCCTTAGAACAGGATGGAGCTTCCCCAGTGGCTTCATGCTGCTGGAAGAGATTCTGGATAACCTCTGGCTGTTTAATCCCCACAGACCCTGGAAGTAGTGCAAGTGTGGGTGGTGGATGGAGGCAAAAGTTTTCCTACTGAATTCTGAGAATTCTTACCCTTCAGGTGCTCCCTTTTTTCCAGGAGTGTCAGTGATCTGCTGTCAAAATTTTCAGGAGATGCTTGAAGGAAAATATTTTCCCTTCGGCTCAGATAAGCCCCATGTCTCAGAGGTGCATAAGCAAGCCCCCAAAAAGTTTGAGGGAGAGGGGAACCTGCAAATAGATAGACCTTTTTAAAAAAAAATAAAATCATTTGTTAAATAAAGTTATTCTAAGGAGTTGCTTATAGTCCAAAAGCATGCTAAGTTCATGAATAGCAAGGAAGTGAGTTACAATTAAATTTGGAGTTAATAAATAACATTTATGCAATTTATGTTACATATTTCAAGGCAATACATGCAAAAAATAATTAATTTGTTTGCTTAAGGTATATATGTGAATCTCAGCAACGACAGACATTACTAGTGAAGAAAATTTACTGCAAGAGATACCTAAAACACAATCAGGACATGTAAATCAGTTTTCCCCTCTTTGTTCTTTATCTTTGCTTTTTCATCTTAAAAAAAGAGCTTATAGGTCTTCTTTCTTTTTCAGTTCTTAGTTTGAGATAATGAAGGCAAAGACAGTTTCTGACTCTTTCTGAAAATTATGATGTCTGCTCTCTCAGACACAAAGGAAAGGCAAAGATAGGCAACATGCCTCCAGTTGAACACTTTTTTCTGACAACACATAAAGCAGAAATTCATGTTGAGACTTTGGTCAACAGTCAAGTGAGTGGCATTCAAACCTGAAGATCCAGAACAGGTTTTATTTTGTCTGGGAGAGCACAGCAGGCCAGGTTACGTTTGGCCTTCAGAGGAAGGACCCAGGTTTTTTCTCTTCATCATATATCTGCACTGAATGAAGGCAGAAAGACAAGTGAAGGCTCCTGAGTCCAAAACTGCTCTGCATTACAGTCTAGGGTACAATCCAACTTGAAAATTAAATTGAGCAAATATGGTCAATGACTATAAAAACAATCACGTCTTCTCCTTGAACCTGTACCAGTGAATAACTTACCGTATAAAAATTTCTTTTAATCTGGGACCTTCTGGATCACTGGGAAACCATTAATTATTTAAGGTCCCCATTAAGATTGTCCCTTGACCTTGAGATCATAGCAAGTAATTGAGTGTTGAAACAGATACACTGAAAACAAGTACTAAGGTTGTTTAATGATCATGTAACAAGTATGAAAAGAAATAACCTTCCAAACCATCATCATTTATTTTAATATTGAGCTCAGTAATTCAACATTGTGTCTTATATGTCTAAATATTTTTGTTTGGATTGTATCACTCTTAATTATATTGAATAGAGATCCTTTTAACATGTATCATATCACTGAATTCAACAGGATGACAAATGAAAAGAGGTACCACTTCTGTGGTTCCCACCCATAACAAAATTTCCAAAGGAGAACATATCACTTCTTTGTTTAGACTCAACTGCCAAATATATTTATTCATGTTAACTTATGTTATTTCTTAAACATCTAAGACCTGTCTAGGAAGAACAAGAGATTCTATTTTTCCAAGAGCTGCTTCTCTGTTGGATTTAGAGGGATCTTGTGAAAACCTAATGTCAAATGAAGCTACATACTTTTGGTGCTAAAGGATGAAGAAAAATAAATTAAAGCAACATGCATTAGAGTAATTTATGTCAGTTTATTACTATATAAAATATTCAAAATATTTCCTCTTGCTTAATTGGCACAATAGATGAAAGAAGGACATGGGGAATAAAAATTGATATTGCAAAGTTAAAATATAAAATATCCAAGATTTTCAGGAACAAGTGTATGAGACATTTGTAACTCCATAGTTAGATATCCATCTACATAGCCCAATCTGCAAAGCTGTTGACTATCCAAATGCTCCAGTTGGTACAAGAGTTTATGTTTAGATACTCCAAACGTTTGCAGATTACACTGGCTTCTAATATTTCTACCCATACTGCAGGAAGGCAGCCCAATTAGAAGCATTTCCAAAAGCCTTATTAGTACAGATGGGACAATCATGTAACCTACTTAGTAATATAAAACTGTATAAATTGTTTGTACTGGTTTTGGCTGGGGCAGAGTTAATTTTCTTCTCAGTAGCTGGTGCAGTGCTGTGGTTTGGATTTGGTGTGAGAACAATGTTGATGGTACACTTAGTTGTTGCTGGTGATGTTTACGCTGAGTCAGGGACTTTTCAGTTTCTCAGGCCCTGCCAGTGAGAGGACTGGAAGGACACGGGACATTGGGAGGGGACACAGCCAGGACAGCTGACCCCAACTGGCCGAAGGGATATCCCATACTATGGAATGTCATGCTGAGTATATAAACCAGAGGAAGAAGAAGGAAAGGGGGGACATCTGGCATTGTGGCATTTGTCTTCCCAAGTAATCTTTACGCATGATGAAACCTGGCTTTCCCAGGGATGGCCAAACACCTGCCTGCTAATGGGAAGTGGTGAATTAATTCCTTGTTTTGCTTGCATGTGTGGCTTTTGCTTTACCTATTAAATTGTTTTTATCTCAACCCTTGAGTTTTACATTCCTTTCCTACCCTACTCCCCATCCCTCTGGGTGAGACGGAGTGAGCGAGCAGCTGTGTGGGACTTGGTTGCTGGCTGGAGTTAAACCACAACAGATCTTTTTGTACCCACCTCTTATTCCATACCATTTATTCATGCCACATTTGCCAATACAACTTCATTAACTACCACCACCCTTTCCATCCTTTGATATAATACACAGATATCATTCCCCTAGTCCACACACCACCCCTGTAAAAGTGTCTATAAAATGTCCACAAAACATCCATTGATTCATTTAGTCCATGAATACAATTTCTTATAGGGGTCATTCAGGAGAGGAGAGGTTGTATGTTATAAGGGGTTATGGGGCACCATCACCAGCTCAGGTCGGGTCACTGATGCACCTGCACTGCCTCTTGTAAGGCTTGACCTTCCATGGTCCAGGTGGTTCCTGCTGCAGTCATTCCTATAACATGTGACTCAAATCATGGGTTACAACAATGTAAAGGTATATCCATTGCAATCTCCACCCTTGGTCCCTTCAGACCAGCCCATAAAGTTTAACATTGTAATGAACTCCTCCCCTTGCCCCTGTTCTGGGTTAGGCTATTACAGAGACTGCAGGCCCTTCAGAAGTAAATCAGCTCCAGCATGTCCTTATCCCTGGCTGCCTCCAGGGCTGTACCTGCTCTGTTGTGGTCTTATCCATGGCCACACACTTTGAGTTACTCCAGCATGGCCTCATGCACAGCCACTGATACTTCAGGGTCTACCTGCTGCAGCATGGACTTGTCCACAGCCACAGATGCTTTGATGTGTACCTTCTCCAGAGTGGACTTGTCCTTGGGCCACAGTTCCCTCAGAGGTATACTTGCTGTGGCACCAACATAGCCATGGTCACAGACACTGAGAAATACCTGCTCAGGCATGGACTTACCATGGCCACAGGGGCTTTGGGGTGTCCTGCTCCCATGTGGACTCATCCACAGGTCACAGTCCCTTTGACTCAAGCTCACACTGGAGTTCCAGCCTGTCCAGCAGAGCAGCACAGAAACAGCAGCGATGCCCTGGCCACCTGCCAGCCCCGGCACATCGCCATGGCTGTTACCAGAATGTTCCCAGGCACAGCACAGTGAGTGACAAGCAGTGCAGCAACACAGCAAGCAGTGAATGCAAGAAGCAGCCACTAACGAGCACCAGAGTCTAATATACAGTGATGCAAGCATGCCCCGTGGCAAGCACAGAAACCTGCCCCTTAACAGCTATTAATTTGATCTAGCACATCCCAGTTGAATCTGTTATCTCAAACCCTTTGAGCCCCACCTTGGGTGCCAAAAAGGACCATCATGGTTTAACCCCAGCCAGCAACCAAGCCCCACACAGCTGCTTACTCACTCCCCTTCACTCAGAGGGGTGGGAGGGAGAATCAGAAAGGAATGTAAAACTCGAGGGTTGAGATAAGAACAATTTAATAGTAAAGCAAAAGCCACACACACAAGCAAAGCAGAACAAGGAATTCATTTACTACTTTCCATCAGCAGGCAGGTGCTCAGCCATCCTCAGGGAAGCAGGGTTCCATCATGCGTAACAATTACTTGGGAAGACAAATGCCAGAAGGCCAGATGACCCCCCTTCCTTCTTCTTCCCCTGTCACAGCACTATCAAAACTAGCCAGCCGCAACAAGGCTTTACCATCCCATACCAGGTTAATTTCAATAAGTAGTTCCCACACGTTGCCCCAGCACAGCCACCAATCCCCCACAAGATTTCAAAAGTTCATCTACTGTCCATGTTGTTTCTTCACCCCCTTCAGGCCAGTCCACCCTGCTTCTTGCCTCTGCTGCATCTGGAGTCTTCCTTCTCCTGGCTCCTCTTCCAGCCAGCCTCTCCTCACCCAGGCCCCCTTCTTCTCCTGCTGGGGCCTCTCCTTGTCTCTCCTACATCCAGGGTGCTCTCTCTCCTCCCTCTGCTTCTTCTGGGTCCCTAGTCAGCTGGTGCTCCTCTTCCTCCAGTGTTGTCTCATTATCCAGTGCTCCTCCTCCATACCCCTTAGAGCTATTTGACTATTTAGCAGGAACCAGCCACAGCTGCACATTATCCACATCAGCCAACCCACCACCCCTGAAGCCAGCCCTCAGCTGTATATTATCAATGTTAATTAACCTGCCTTCATTCTTCTATAATTCTTCTACAATTCCTCTACATTCCCCCAGTTTATGTACCCAGCATGATGTCACATGGTACGGAATATCCCTTTGGCCAGCTGGGGTCAGCTGTCCTGGCTGTGTCCCCTCCCAGTTTCCCGTGTCCCTCCAGCCCTCTCACTGGCAGGGCCTGAGAAACTGAAAAGTCCTTGATTTAGTGTAAACATTATCCAGCAGCAACCAAAACCATCCATGTGCCATCAACATTGTTCTCACACCAAATCTGCACCCTCTACTGAGAAGAAAATTAACTCTTATCCCAGCTGAACAGAGGACATTATTCTCTCAGCACAGTTTGTTCATAGACTAATTAGTTACGCAGCTGACATGAGGTACCAGAAAGTGTGCAGTGGACAACAGTGTCCAAAGGATAAACACCAGAAGGCCACGTTTGTTGCTGTCATAGCCTTACATCAGTCTGTCCTGTCACTTCAGAGACTGTGGAATCAAGTGAGGTGAGGGCACAAGGGAAGCAGATGCTTTTCCTCAACCAAAACACCAGTATGGAACAGAAAAGGAAAGAGCAAAATACAGTTTAAGATCATATTGTGCAGAAAGGAGCAGGCATGGCTTTGGAGCATACACAGCTTTATATACTTCGCAGAAATAGAGCATTTGGACTATAGGTTCCCCCCATTAACAGCTATAGGAGGTTTTAAAATAAAGGGAGTGAACTTACAGCAGGAAGAAAAGTCATTCCAGAGAGCAGTTTTCATTGCTTTGTAGTTCCAGCAATGCTGCTGGCATCAGCACAGTGTTTATACTGTAAATCCCCACAGTCTACTTTTATTTTATGGTCTTTTTTAACTTTCCACTTTTGGATTGGTTTATTGCAGAGTGGATTATGTCATATTTTACCAACTGTGAAGGTATAAACTAATAGCTGGGAATGTGTTTGTTTTAAATGTTTCCATTTAATGCAAGGAAGCAGATATAATTTCAGGTTTCAATATGCTTTGCCTCACAGATGCTTGGTTGCCTCAACTTTTAATGTTGAATGCCGTTTATTTTCTGAAACTTTAGGGTTTGTTCAGAAGAAAAGCACTTTTCTTTATAGAATTGAACTCTCTACTCTTGCTATAGACTGTTCTTTATGATGTCTGATCCAGTTCTCATTTACTTTACTTCTATAATGATTTCAGTCGCCTCAGTGTAGATGTTAATGAGATTAAGACCGGAAGGCTGTCAGTGCATTATCATTGCTCACATTGTCCACCCATGATTTTTTTCTGTTTCCATGCTCATATGCACACACGCACAGTATGGCACACCAAAAAATTACATTCACTAACCAGAAACAGTCTTTTGCACTTCCTGTCCTGCAACTCTATCTAATTCTTACTCTCACCTGACCTACTGACATCAAATAAACCAAAAAAGCATTAGTGAGTCTATTCTACCCACACCCAAGCTGCATCCATATACAAGGGCAGGAGGGAGAAGTGAAGATGGCCCTGTTCAAACGCCTTTCTTTGGGACCATGCCATCCCGTGCCAGATGTCTCCCAGCCTCCTGCTCTTACACTACCCCAGCCCCAGCAGTGGGATGGCCCTACATGAGACTGCTATGTTCCTCAGGTCATCCAGGTCACACTGGATTATCTGGCACTGGATTATGGCTGTCCTGGTGTCCTCATCCACCCACTGCCCTCATCCACTGTTCTTTACCTAAAACCTGTGCTAGAACAGAAGCAAGAGCAGCTTGTGAGTGGCCACACAAGGCAGATCAGCTGATGGCTAATAAAACAGATTGCTCTAACCAGGTTCAAAGCAATGCACAGTCATTTCAAAAGAAGTGGAAAAAGTGTATAGAATTGTTTGACAATTACTGATACGCTGAGTTAAGACATGTAATTATTATGCAGCATGAGGGGGTTCACTTTGAATAATAATTCCAAATTTCTTCAGGCAAAAAATCCATTAATTTTATTTGTTCAGTTTAACTTGTCAATTCAGGATAAACACATTCATTTACAGCAACAGCTAGCACCAGGAGGAATGCCTGGCATTATTTTTTCCACACCTGTCAAA
This sequence comes from Falco biarmicus, assembly GCF_023638135.1. Taxonomy (NCBI): domain Eukaryota; kingdom Metazoa; phylum Chordata; class Aves; order Falconiformes; family Falconidae; genus Falco; species Falco biarmicus. The sequence goes on from NC_079311.1 coordinate 42,470,123, forward strand.
ATCCCACCCTGCCCCAACCCTGCCTCTCCCCCTGCAAAATATGTATGTAGCTTTTCTGTAGCAACAAACAAAGTTACTGCTAATTAACCACATTTATATTCTGTAAAAGTAACTCCATATATGGAAAACCCACGTATTCAACAGGGTACATGGATGAAATTGTTTACCATTCTACCTAAACTTAAAGCACAAAGAGGCTAAGACAGAAAGGAAGACAGAGGAATTCTTAAGGCATTTACAAGCCCTTAGAATGACAGTTTAACTGCAGCTTAAAACTATTTGTGATGAGAAAAAGGCAGATAAGGGAAGTGTTCTGCCTTGTAGGAGCACTTCCTTTTTCATTTTGATAGTTATCCCAAAGACTAGGCCAGACCCCCACAGCAGTCTCTGAGATGGCTGTTGCTGAATATCCTTAACCCTGGTGGCTGTGATGGTGCCAGGATCTCTCATGGAAACATTCCTTCTGTGAGGAGCAGTTCAGGGACTTAAAGCAACATAATCCATTCCAAATTCCTTTGGGTTTTGAAGTATGTGATGACTTTGCAGTCACTAGACCTATGCTTTGGCTGGTATTTTTACAAGGACTCCTGTATCTTTGTGGTTCAAACTGAAACACAAACATTCTTACAGAGTCCAGGAAGTATTTGCTAAAAATTCTAATGGCAAGTGTTAAAACAGCTCCAAACAGATTAAACTCTCAGCGTCTTTACTGTCAGGCCACATAAATGACCACAGTGCTTGACTTTCATTTTTCAGATTACAAATTCAAAGGAGAAGGAAAAGCCAGATAAGATACAGGAACTGAAGGGATGATCTGGCATTTTCTGTACTGAAAGAAATCATGTTGGCTATCGCAACTGTTCAAATTTTACATCATTTCTGTAAGTAGGGCCTGAAGAATTTATCCATCTATAGCAAACTGTGCATGGTTCAGAAGATAAACAAAAGATCTATCTGTGCTTATCACAGCTTCATGAAAGATCATTAAAAAGGTTTCCGAAAGAGTCTCAGTTGTAAGCAAAAGTGAAAACATTGATTCATGAGAATTTAAATCAGTTGTTGCTGATATAAATTTTCCAGTTTCCTGGGCTTCTCCAGCTCTGTAGGGTACACCGATGCTATCTAAGAATACCATAGCTTTGTGAAAAAAGGAAATCTAACCTTCACTTAAATGTTAATGTCAAGTATTTTATTATAATCATATGAATACATCTGATCCTAAGCATCCAAATGGAAGAAATGTATTGCTTCACTATGCAGAAAGACAAAAGTTACCTGTCAGAAATCAGGAGGCTGATTGGGTAGCATCAGTAATCCTCCTCTTTCCGTATAGACTTAGGCATAGTCTTCTGGTCAACAGTGAGAACAACAGCCTCCTACAAAGGCCTCATACTGAGCTTTTATAATTGCTTTAGTAATTCCATTGATACCAAAAAAAATCACATCAGTAATGAACCCTCCCCAAATATAAGCTGTCAAAATTCCCCCACCTCCTGATTTAAGACTATTTTCAGAATTACACATGTTTTCCCAGAGATCTGCCCTCACTGCAGCCCTCCTTGGTTGGCAGTCAGAAGACTAACAAGGCACCTATGTGGTTGGTGTGGTGTGTCATAAACCAAGATACTAATTTATCTGATTGCCTTCCAAGGGTGATGTGGGAAAAAGCAGCTGACATTAACCCATTGTCTAACTGGGATGTAGAGAACTGGTCTGGCATGTGACTATTCATTTAGAAAAAAAATATTGGGAAAGGAGAGACTCCTGTCTTCTGAATCCTCAGAAGGTTAAAAACATACTGAATAGATCCAACTTTGTACATAAAGGAGCATCACTGGTGTTGGTGGAGGCAGCACAGTGGGATGGGAATTAACTTATTGCCATGAATGGTGACACACACCCTGAAGCCAAACAAGGACTGGAGCCACAGCCTGGGGGGAAGCTTAATAGGTAAAAAAATGTCTGAGTTTGTCCCTTATGTGACATGTAATGAAAGTGAGCTCTGCCTGTGCCAACTTGCACAGATGTCTCGATCCTGGCAAGCATTTGCCTTGGTCCTAGCCAGGCTGAGATGGAGGTGGTTTGAAAAAACTGGCTACTGAAACATAACTTGGAAACTGGATTCCTCCTGGGACTCAGAAGCCTCCTCCTGGCCTAGCCCTCACTGCTGGCTAATAGCAATTCAGTGGACACCCTGGTTTGAAATGGCTGTGAAAGTATTTTTCTAATTTGTTAGTAGCTACTGCTATGGGAGCAAGATCTGCAAGGCCATTTGATTATAGCAATGGTGCCAGGACAGTCAGCCTGATGCAGTTTAAGATTTATACTTGGCAGTTAATAAAAACAATTGACCATCTCTGACAGCAGATTTTTCATTAGGGGTATATGAACAACCTTTCAGCAGAGTCATCCAGTTTAGCCCTGATAGCTCTCCTGTATCTGACAAAACCAGATGTGAAAATAATAACATAGCAAATTACTGACTCAGGACCCCATATTACAGAATTATGTAGAGCAGAGATGTGAATTCCTATACGTAAAGTTAGGAAAAGTCCAGTGTGTTCATCTCTTAAATGCACTTAAACATGAAATCAGGAGGGTCTAGTTTTTTATGCTTTGTGGGGTTTTGGTATTTCTTGGCATGGCTCCACTGTCAAAGGGCTTTTAGGTAGCTGTCATCCATTCATATGGATTTCCAGCTGAAGGAGATGACAACTATCTAGAAAATAGTTATCTCCACCTTTTCTATTAATGCCTCCATGAATTTTCACTGAAATAGTTATGTTTAATGGTGTTTCAAGAACAAACTGTTTCTTTACACATTGAATCTCATGCCAACACATTATGTTACAGAAATCATATCAATTAAAAATTCAACTAGCCTGAGGCTTTTGCTTTTAAAAATACCAACAAAAACTTACCAAACTTGTATGAGATCTTAATGCCTGTGATTTGAATAATGAGGCACTTACTGTGATCAGCTGAAAAAAACCCTTGCTTAATATTCCTGATAAGTGATTTTAATTTTAAAGCCAAAACTATCCTTCCATACTCAGTCTCCAAGAGTATTTGTTAGAGAAAGCTGGGTCTTTCGGTTTATGTTGTTATTCTTACAACAGACTGAAATATCTTATTCTGTACTCTGCAATTACAAATCAGGATCTTCTGTTTTATTTTTTGATACTTGAAGTGGAGTCTTTTGATTAATAGACCCTAGGAGCCCCATATGATCTCAGGATTATTTTTCAGGAAGACTTCAGTAAGGTCTTCCTAGCCTGTCACCCAAATATATCGTTGCTACTTCCTATCATTCATGTATGATTCTGCTAGTAGAACTTATTCATGAATGTGGTCACCTTCAAATAAAATGGAATTGAGATTTTAGCTCTCTCAAGGCCTATATCTGTATTGCCAATGGTCTTTCATTACAAAAAGCTTTCGACAAATCCGCCTTTTTAATGATTAGTGTAGGAAAATAGTTCAAAACCTTGAGAACTTAATGAATGTTTTTCTTTCTTTTTAAAAAAACCAGACCTGCGAGGAACATGTCTCATTTTATGCAGAAGTCTTTGACATCAGAACCATAAGCTCTTAAAAGAAAACCACCCAGTTGTTTGTTGATAACATCAGAAACGTTGCTAAAACACATTCCATTCATTTTCAGCATTTGTCAGTGGCATTTGAATTGCATGCATATAAGCTCTTCTAATCCATATGAAATTCTTTGGAATAGAAACTGTTTCACTGCTAACAGGAAGCTTGCAGAAATAAGGTCTTTGGTTCTGTCTTTCCTAAATTTGAAACTGCTTCTAGACATAAAAGCAAGGTATTCTAATGGAAAAAAAGATATTTTTTTTAATTGTTATTTTTTAATATGTACTGAAAACTTTCTGCACTCTAAGGGGAAAATAATTCAAAGGAAGGGAAAAAACACAAACATCAAAAAATTAGTATTATACAAACTATCCACTTACTTTATTGTAAGGCATATCAAGAGCCACAGATGCTTTAGGGTAATGAAAATGAGTGGAGTTATTAATGACTTTTTGTTATTTTTTATACACATAACCATGGTATTATCTATTACTTGCCTTAAAAATATGACTTTATTGTTGTTGAGAGAGATGGTATTCTATCAAACCTGATAACATCAATCTTTCATTTCCCCATTTACCTTGATTTTTTGCTACTGCCTTGCCCAAATGAAAAGTATCATGCTGAGTACATACTTGCTGAGTATGTTTGGGAATATGGTGTCCTCTGCTATGATCCAATGAACCCTGTTTTTGTCTTCTAGTGTAATTCCTATACATTACAATGCATATGTTCCGTGTGCTATTACGATATACAGTGATGATATGTGAATAAATCTTTGAGTTTAAATCCCTGGGGAAGGATATGGCTATCAAAACTATTGGATAAGTGAAAGGTTTATATTCAAGAATGCTAACTCATTTCTAAATAGGCACTGAGCTCCTTTGAACCCTTGCTAAAGGTTCTGTATTCAAGACTGAAGAAAAAACTAAACCATTTTGCCTGCTATTTTTAGCAACGCCAAAGGACAGCAGCTCTACAACAGAGGTAAGTAGAGGCAACCATACCTTTTGGTATCTTCTTCAACCACTCGTATGGGTGAGTTGCTAGATTGTATCAAGTAGCTCCAAACCTCTCAATGAAGTTAATGTTATCAACAGTTTGCTGTCTTATCTCCTTTATCCTCCACTCCTGTACAAAGACAGCCTGGGACTAGGTTTTCTATCACCAAGGGAAAATTTGGATGTTTCCCTGTTTACAAGAAGAGTGACCTGTGGGATGTTTAGGACAATACACAAATGCTGCTGCGGCAAGCTGCATGAAGACATCCTGAGACACACTGACTGGTTCTCCAAGTGTCATACACTGGCAGAGTCAACAAGAACCGGTGAGAAAACAGCTCCTATCCCTCCAGTGGTTCCTAAGTCTGCTAAAGGTTTAGGTGTTCCCCAAATGGAAAACATTTCTTTTTCAGTATAAAATTTATGGAAACATTTAGCTATGAAATCATACCCCTTGAAGAAGATGCATCATCTGCTCTAACTTTGAACAAGGATACAGCTGCTCTGTATCCCTGTAGTAGATCCAAAGGATTTACCTTTTGACTCTAGTGAGTTTTGCAGCACAGAGGGAGAAATATCTTTAACAGAGGATGTACTTTCCTTATAGTGTCTGGTATGTGATTGAATTCACAATCTCAAATAAGTTGTTTTTCCTAAAATTGCTTTTAAGTGTGGAGCTGTTGCCTATCAAATGTTCAACAGCAAGATTAAAGAGCAATTCTTCAACTGCACAAAAGCAGGAAAAGCAAAGAGTCATTGGGGTTTGGTTCAGCTTGGTGTGTTTCATGGATGAGGTTTGCAGATAAGTCACCATAGCACAGAGTGGGTGTGCTCAACTGTACTGGCTGCAGTGGTCTTCTGTGGTAGTATCCTGGAGACCCTCAAGTTCATGTGGTTAATGAACTTTCATATCCTGCCCCTCAGAGCATAAAGTGGATTAAGCAGTCTTCTGGAAATGGCCCCATTTTCACCAAACTTTTATTTTATAAACCTAAAATCACCTCCTATATTTTAGTATGGCTTTAGATAGTACATTTTGAGTGTCTGTTTTACTTTCTGAGGTAAACTTAGGCTTTCATATGCCTCATCATGAAGATATAACACGTGGGTGTTTTTATCTGCTCTCATGGAAACTGATGGAATTGAGCACTGGCTCTTGCACTTAATTATGTACTGCATAATTACTGCAGTGAAGCTGTACAAAAACGGAGCAAAATTAGACATATCAATCATGTTTTGATAATATGCAGGAAAAGAAAAAAGTAACCAAAGCAGAAGATTTGGAAAAGTAAACACTATTTTAAGGTTTTCACAGTCATTTTCTCTACGGGACTATGTTCTTTTCAGTATAAATATATATATATATATACAGAGAGAGTTAGTTAGAATAAAGCTAATCCTAATGCAAATGCTGTTTGGAAAAGGAATAATGGTGTCCTGGTTAATTTTGGAGTAATTTGTAATGTGTAGTAAAATCACAGCTGTTGTTCAACAAATCAGACATTTTTCATTTCACTGGATAAGAGTTTAAGTCAAAAGTACCAAATTCAGAAGTGGTCTAAGTCACATTACTTAGGACATTGAACTTAAGTTCCTCACTAGTTCAAAATAAAGATGTGTAACTACAATTGCAGCAAAAGTAAAGTCTGAATTCAGTTTTAAAATGCAAAACGTCACTATTATTTCAGTGTTGCTTATTGAGATTTTAATGTATGAATAAATGCAATAATTGAAGTTACATCTACTTCTGTAGTGACCATGTTGCAACTTATTGGTGATTCCTGTGTCCGTTTTTTTTTTATTAAAATGTATCCCTGATAATTTCTTCATAAGTGTATATGGAGACCTTTGGTTTGTCACGTTACCAGCTTGGAAGAATCCAGAGTCCTGTCACAGTGCTGTCACCTACTCCCTTTCCCACACTGCAAGCATCTGAGTACATTTACAAATCATGTGCTTCCTGACAAAAAAGAAAAACTGCAGTGGTTAATGCACATACATGGAACTTGGTCTGGTAAAATAGTGGCATCTTATCACTTTGTTTCGGTGTTATTTCTACTATAGTACTGGAGTACTTTCTAAATGAACCAATCCATGTCCTCCTGGAACTTGCAGTCAAAACTTGGGAATAAAGGACAAGAAACTTCCCTTAGTTCTTAGTTTAATTAATACAAATCAGTTAATTCCTTGTGAAGAAGGACAAGTATTTTATCCAAACCACAGCTCCCCTTGTCCCCCAGAAAGATAACTTGAGGTATCTTTAGATATAGAGCTGAAATGTGTCTTACAGAAACACATATGCTTCCCTCTGGAAAAAAGGGTGGGAACTACTGTAAAGGCTTCATATTTTCCTAAGCTTACTTATCAGCCATAATTACTCATTTCCTCTGTTGATGTTTTCAGAAAATTCCCTACAGCCATGCCGTGAGAGAATTAAGGTCTACTCAGTTGCCTCAGGACTTTTCCTAGTTACTCTCCATCCATCCAGAGAAAAGAAACAGTGTATTGCAATTCAGGCAATCAATCACAGCAATCATTTTCCAGGATGGGTTGTTTTATGCAGGGTAAAGTGCTTCTGATTATTAATGCCTTTGCCTTTCAACTACAAAAGTACATTTCAGGACAAGACAAAATTTTACTAATAAGGAATGAGTTATAGAAGACTTATAATGCAGATGATTATTCCAATTCAGACATCAAATGCGTACTCTACAATGCATGAGAGAAAGGAATCATGACAGAATTTCTCAATTCAAAACAATACCACCTCTTACATACCCTAGAAGATCCAAAAGAAACTGCAGCTATGCCAATTACATGGAAAACATGGACAAACAGATGTTATCACCTAACTTACTCCTGAAATCTGAGGGGAAAAAAACTTGAGCACTACCCTTTTTTCCATTAGGTTAGCAAAAGGATTTATGGTTCCCTCACTACAGCAAGTTCATATCTGGGCCTAAGGCACAATAACGAGTTTTCCAGCTACCTGGGTGCATCTGAATAAATGTTTAGTGTACCAACCAACATACCTAAAAATACTTTACCTATGCCATTGTTCATAAAAATCTAAGCTAAAGATATGTTTGTGGAGGGCCTGAGAGCAAACAAAAAGAACCTATCTAACATTGCAACTTTCAGTAGAACAGCTTTCCTCTACTATGCACACTTGCGCTACCCTCAAGAACTTCTAAGGATTTAAGCCTGAGGTTACCCACATCTGTTGTAGAACGGAGGTATCTCGTGGGGGCAATTCACTCCTGGTCTGGAGGGAAAGGGGAAGAGAATCTCTAAAATAGGTCCTTGCTGCCAAAGGCATTTAAAGGGTTCAGCTGTAGCATTTCTTATGAAAACCCTGGAAAGCAGTTGTAATAACTAGTGGATTAGTGAACCCCTGAGCATTGGGTAATCTAGTGCTGGGGTTAGGCCTTTATGGATTGCTGGAATCACAACTGGATCACGGAATTGCTCTGTATTTCCTCCCTCCTTATAAAGCCACAGAATTGGTCTAAACATTTGCAAGTTTACTCCCACTTAATCCTGTAAGGCCTTTTTCCTTGTCTGTTGAGACACTTTGCACTAGCTGTAACCTCCGTAGGATCTTCAAGGTTAACTCCATGTGGAGAATATTACAATAATCCCATTGGGAAGTAGGTGATCCAAGCCTGGAGCATCAGCCCAGAGTACTAATACTGTTTTTTAATTCCTGTAGAATTGCAGGTTGGAATCTTTGTCCTCAGGAGCTGAACTCTTACTGTGGCTGGTCTGGAAGATGCCCTGCTTCCTGCATGCAAAGATGAAAGTTGCTGAAATTCATTGGTCTTCAGGTCCATCCTGATCCATGCACTGTCACTGGCAGGGAAGCTCTTGCCCTCCAGCTGGCAGCATTAGGAGGTCTGGCAGGGAACAGTAAGTTAAGAGCGCTGGAGTTTCAAGTGGTACTTGCTAGCTGCTTTCTGGCGACCAGGGGCTATGGGGGCTCCCTGGAGGGGCAGGGCTGTCCCACCACCCCAAACTGGGACCAGGGCAGCTGGGAAGCAGAAGTGCAACTCTAATGCTGGGCACCACCACCAGGGGTGGGCTTTGGGCTACCACCTTCCCACAGGGCATCTGGGAATCACTTCCCATAGCACTGGGCAGGCCAGGCTGCCCTCTGAACTGGTCCTGAGCCCCAGCAGCTGAAATTTCTATAGAGGGACATTGTCTCCAGTCCCTAATATTAAGTACAAGACGTATAAAGCCCATGCACCTAATCTTTGCACTGAACACCAAAACCAGTGACATCCCAATCTTCAGTTCAGGTGTCCTTTAAAAACCCATTTCTCTTTCAAAAATTTTTCAGTGTGTTTATGTGCATATTTTAAGTATCTTGACATTACAAATCAGACTAGACTTGGGAAGGCTTTGTGGTTTTAGATATTAATCAGAACTTGCTTTGTATTTGGCTAAGATAGAAAATCAATAACAAAGCCAATATTTTTTCTAAATTTTAAGAACCTTTGTAATTTTGAAAGTTCCAAGGCAAAATTACACGCTTTTGAATACCCAACCTCCTTTGCTTTCTTTTAATCTTGTCTCAGAAATGTAGTAAGCAGAAAAGGGAACAAAGGATACTCTCCTAAGGCTTTAAGCTCTCAGAAGCAAGACTTTCCTTACCATGTCCTGTCCATTGCAAAGAGGTTGAAAAAGAAATTCCTCCCTTTGGCTTCAGTGTAGTTAAACCAAGATTAAATCAATGAAGACATGAGAGAGTCAGACCCATGTTCTCACATGCAATCACACACAAAGCCTGATAGTAAGGAAGTACAAAAGATGGACTACTGCCTAAAGACCTTGAGTGCAGATCTTGATCTTGACTGTCCCAAATACAAACAGGGTCTTAAATACTGTGGTGTATGTCAACATGACTCTATCATGAAACTTAAGCAGCTTGCAGTCCACAAGGGTCCATACTGACCCAAAATTCACAGGTTACTGTGAAACTTCTGGCACACAGGGCATAGGCTCAGTCAGCTATGGGAAGATATACCCAGCCTTTTAGACCCCTACTTAATACCTTCTCAATGAAGGTGAGACATCATATTAGAAGGAAAATTATGTCAGAGGCAAGATTCAGCAACTCTTCTTATATGTGATTCCTGACTACTTGTGTAAACATGGGCTTTCTGTGGATTGCACTGCAGAGCTTTAAACCTTATTGCACTGTGACCTGAAAATGGTGTTCAGGCACCTTGATACTTTGCATCTGTTATGCATTTACTTCTCAAAGATCCCCAGGAAAATAAAAATGTCACTTTTCATCTTGTGCACCATATGGTTCAGGCATTTTAGATCTGGCAGCTTAATCTCACAGATCTGGCATTTTAGTCTCACTGTGGTTTTTTTCACTTTTAAAACAAACCCCTCCCCTTTAAAACATAGCACAGTACTAAATGAAAACCTCCACGTAGTATCTAGTATGGTCCTAATTATAAGTGTTGGTACAGGGTTGTGTGCTGAAGAAAAGGACTTCTGGGTTCTTAGACAGAAGATGACCGTAATTCATATGTGGAGATCATATTATAAAGGATGCATCTCAACACAGTGCTATATCATTCTCCTCAGTCAACAACATTCCCTTTTAGCATGTAAACTCCTAGGAGTTCAGATGCTTTTGTATTATGCATTCAGACACAGCTTTGCATAACAGGGCCCTAAGCTACACTGGTCACCATGCAGGCAAAAATGACAACTATCTTAGATTTTCAGTTCTGATGGTTTGAACATCTTTCCCTTAGATGTTACACACTCTGCTAAGGGAAAACTTTGCCATTTTGGTTATTAACTAATGTATAGGGAACGCTGTGTAATCATCTGAGCCAGGTCCAGCTGGGAAGATGGTTAATGCTTTGTTGTGCCTGAAGCTGTAAGCTCCATAGACTAGGAAGGTGCAGGTGTATGCTTAGACACTTTCTTGTCTGTATGTTATTAGAAAGTTTTTCTCTGACTTGTAGCAAGAACAAAGGCCAAAGACACATATTCTATCTGTGTCTCTTCATTGCAAGGCTGCAAGTAAATGCAGATACAAAACTGTAGTCTTCATCTGCTGCTTGTTAGCTGATGTGGTAAACTTACTGCCTTTGTGGAATGGTAAATCTTCCGACTTGTTTATCATTGTTAGTGTCTGCTTTTTTATTACTATATAGACATCAGAAATACAAAATTCTTTTTATTGTAGCAGTATAACAAATTACAATCCACTATGTATTGAACGATATAATACAGAGTTTGTTTCCTGTGTATTAACCACCTTCACTCAGATTTAAATTATTTGTATTTTGCTAAGAATAAAATAATTCCAAATTGAAAAATATGGTAGGGAAACTGTGCGAAGGAGGTGATCTAAAGTACTGCTGTGGTATAATAGACCAGCATATTTACATGGGGGCAGACATCTGGATTATCATCTTCAAAAGTAAGAATTGTTTTACAATGAGATCTTAAATTCCCCTAATCCATCTTTCCATTTCTCAGTCAGACCAGCACCGACACTTCAGAGGAACACATAAGAGTGCTACAAGAGTGACAACAGAGTAGAAGTCCTTTACAGCTGTATTCACCTAAACTCTAATAGTTAAAATCCAGCTTAAATTCTAGAGTCTCTGTTTAAAAAACCTTTCCTTTTTAAGTACCTACAGTTGTGACAACTCTAAATTTTGAGATTGTAACCCTTTAAAATTAAACTATCATCCTTGATTACTTGCTGTAGCAATGAATTTGATGGGCTCAATATACAACACCTCTGGAAAAATACAGTGTTTATCAATTAGGAATTTTATGCTTGCTCATAAAATTGGATAGCTCTAGTTTTGCTAGAGAAAGGATATAGCCTTAATCCCTTATGTAATTTACCTCACTGATCATTTTATACATGCGCACATTAAAGCAGCACTTATCTCCTTTCTGTGGTAAAACATCTTTTCTACATCTCTTCAGAAAAAAAGCCTCTTTCATGTCTTAACCATTCACAGGTTTCTTGAATACCTGACCAAGACTGTGGCAGAGAAAAGCAAAACTGCTGCTACACACAGATGAAGATGTGCCACTATACACATCTGCATTACTGTGCTTTCCATATTGATCCTCATGACTTTTTCTCTGTATCTTGCTTTTGCCTTTGTGTTTTGTTGGCTCTTTGGCTTTTTTTGTTACAGATTCATATTGAATTGTCCATACAGATGCCCTGCTCCTTGTCCCACAACTATAAAGAACTCAGTGAAACATGAAAGATAAATGTTTTCATTCAATGATCAACAGATGATGCACTTGTTAACACTGGATACTGTCTGCCACCTGCCCACTATGGGGGGGAGGTGATGGACCCTCAGTGTGTGAATCTGATCCTTGTTAGAAAGTCTCAGTTCAAAGGTAGTTCAGGGCTCAACGTAGCAAACAAGTTCAAGGAAGCAAAAGTGGTGTCCTCTTCTACTTGGTAATACTTCTGCTGGCTTAGAAAAAGATAGATATCTTACTTTCTACTGATCTCCCATTTCAGAAACTTCTACTGCCTTCCAACTCATCTGAAGCCACCCCTACCTGAAAGGCTGGTATTTCTGCCAGTGCTGCCAATAGGAACATCTCTTTTCTGCATGGTGTGGAAGGGATCATGTCAGTACACTTCTGCAGTAACTTGGCTCTTACTCTTCTGTAAAATAGTAACATGTACTTCTGTTACATTGCAAAGCAAGTGTTTAGGACTGCAAAGCAAAACATCTAAGCCTGTGCTTAACAATTAATGTCTTCCATCTTTTTTTACTTTTTTAAATTAAGAACTCTATAAACCTTTTTAAATTGCCATACTAAGAAAGAAATTACAAAGCTCCACAGCCCCTTATTTTAAAAGCCTTGTCAATTTGTCATCTTGGGATTTCACATCCATCAATCTTATCACTGAAACATGTTATGTTCAGAACAATCAATGAAGTGTCCTGTCTATAAAAGAGTAATAGCTTGTAGAAATCTGAGACCACTATTATAGACAGTGGTTGCTATAAACTAATAGAAAATAAATGGAAAGGGAATAAGAAGCCCAGGAGAACCCATAGGAGAAGGATAAAATAAAACTAAAAAAAAAAAACAAAACCCAAACTCTTGTCAGGCAAAAGATAGAAACAAAATAGTGTAAGAAAGAGAAACAATTCAAAATGGGCAACTGCAGGATGACAGAAAAACATACAATTAAAAGAAAATATGAATCATAGATAGCCAAATGAACAGCATGCAGACTTGTCACTTTATAATATAGGCTTTTTTGTCACTTTAAATGAATCAGATTTACAACATAATCGCACAGGAAATGATCCCCTCTCCCATCCTATTTCTCACATAGCTTTCAGGATTGTGAAACTAACAAAACACCTGGAAAAGGAGAAAACAAAACTATTCTGTGAAAGCTTTTTCTGTCTCTTTAGCATACTATTTTGATCAACATTAACAGTGTGTTAAACTTTGTGCATATGAATTATGGTGGATGGATGACACTGAAAACTGAAGTCATCTTTACCTACTAATGAGTTGATGTGAGCTTTCTCCCATATCAATATATCTTAGACCTGCTCTAGAAGTAGAACTGCCATGGGTGAGACAAGTCAGTGATGAAAAATAATCAATGCTTACATTTCTGACTAATTGTTAAAGAAACAGTTGATTAGTACAAATTAGACGTAGCTAAACAATCAGTAGTTCTAAAAAAAGTACTGCAAATAACCACAAGCATTAATACTTTTAGCTTTTCCCCATTTAACAAGCACAGCTGGCATTCAGTTTGCAGGGAGGCAATCACAATTTGGGACATTCTTTTCATCAGCAAGATGAACCAGTGATCAAATGAAAGAGCTCCTGCCCCTGTCAATTGCCTATTTCTTCTGCAGTTACAGAAGAAGACTTTTACCAACACACATGGGAATTACAAGCCTAGTTGCCATTCACCTTCAGTAGGAATTAAAATTTTAATAAGCATCTGTACCAGAAGTTTAATTTCTATCAAAAATCTAATGGTAATTGGCCTTCTAAATCCAGTGCCCTTGCAGAATCTCCTTTGGAGTCTGAAAATAACACTTTTACACTTTGAACATTGTCTATGAATTGTAGATTACAAAGCGATGCATATATTTAATCTTTTATGCATTATCAGCCAATAAGATCAGATGTTACTGCACAATCTGTTAGCTAGGATCCCTTACAGTAGAAATGTTGTAATATGGGAATACCCTTTGGCTTTCATTAATTCAATACAAATCTGAAACTTGCAGGTTCAGCAAGGTTGCCTGTGGTAATTTAACTGGCCTTGCAGGGCAAGAGCATTGATTTATTTCACTTGGATAGAGACAGGAACACCACAAGAGCAGGTTTTGTGTTTGGAGGTCGCTGACATCCAGTCAAAGGCTAGCGTGCAAGGAGATACTATTCCCGTCATGTCTGGAAAAAAAAGACAGTTGACCAATATGCATGAAATGATCTCTCTGACTTATGTTATGTACTTACCAGGAGATGTTACAGAGTCAGCAAAAGTAATCATGAACACTGAAATTCAGACTGCAACAGGCAGTCTGTGCGAATAATACACATAATCAGCAATATGCCAAATAAAAAATTTCCAGCTGTGAAAAGCCTGGCAAGTGTTTTCAGCTGGTAAAGACAGCATCTTGATACCTCATTCCCTGCTCGCTGCAAGGAGGTTAGACTAGATGATCTTTGGAGGTGCCTTCCAACCCAAACCATTCTATGACTCTATGATATGCATACTTATATCTGATGCAGTTAGCACTGTAAAAAAACACACATAAAGAACCTTCTTGCTTTGTAAGAGTGATACTTGAGCAACACAGTAACTATTGAACCTGATTCATTGACCATTTCCTTATTTTCTGTGGAAGGCACAGTTGTGTGCATTCTTAGTTTGCCTAGTCCTTCGTTAATGCAATGGCTTCAATATATTTTTGCCTAATACTGAATCAAGGACATGCACTGTGTTCTTCCACTGATTTGGTGTAAGGCTGTAGCCAGGTCTGCATGCTCTGAGTGGCATTAGAGAAAACTCTTTTCCTGCTCAGGTCAGCTTCACCAGAAAAGGCATCTAGCAAGGAGTTTCTGACAGTTTGAGAGGTCCACCTAAGTGTTTTGCTCCAACATCAAAAAAGATATTTTGCTCTAAACTCAATTATCACATTAAATACAAAACCAAAGAAAAAAGTAAGCATGCCAAACAGTCTCTGGCATATATTTTATATACAGTTACATCTTGCTAGATCAGAGTTTTTATATGGGTTATGTCTATATGGGGGATATGTCTATATGTTTGATATGGGATATGTCTTCTGTGGAAAAAGACTTGGGAGTACTAGTAGATGAAAAACTGCATATGAGCCAGTAATGTGTGCTTACAGCCCAGAAAGCCAACTGTATCCTGGGCTGTACCAAAAGAGGCATGACCAGCAGGTGAAGGGAGGTGATTCTCCCGCTCTGCTCTGCTCTGGTGACACCCCACCTGGAGTGCTGTGTTCACCTCTGGAGTCTCAAACATAAGAAAAACACAGACCTGCTCAAGCAGGTCCAGAGGAGGACCATGAAGATGACCAGGGGCCAGGAGCACCTCCCCTAAAAGGACAGATTGAGACAGTTGGGGTCATTTAGAAGGCTCAGGGGAGACCTTATAGCAGCTTTCCAGTACCTAAAGGAAGCCTACAGGAAAGATGTGAAGGGACACTGTCAGGGAGTGTAGTGACAGGACAAGGGGGAATGGGTTTAAACTGAAAGAGGGTAGATTTAGATTAGATATTATGAAGAAATTCTTTACTGTGAGGGTGGGGAGACACACTGGAAGAGGTTACCCAGAGAAGGTGCGGATGCCCCATCCCTGAAGTGTTCAAGGCCAGGCTGGATGGGGCTTTGAGCAACCTGGTCTTGTGGACCTGGTTGTGGACCTATGGCAGGGGCATTGGAACTAGATGGTCTTTAAGGTCCCTTCCAACCCAAACCATTCTACTATGATCCTATACTGGAAGTGTGACCCTAACACAGAAGTATTCCCAAGTCAAGTTTAACCTACACAGCCCAACACAGCAACTAGTATACAGGTCCATCAGAGACCCTGAACATATTTTTGAATTTCTAGTATGTGCACAGGTTTTAGCTGCCACATTTTGTCACATTTTCCTTCAGTCAGAAAACCCAGTCTTAGTATCGCATAAAATAAAAATACATCCTCTTCCAAAGGTTTGGTTTCCATTTATCAAACTCCAAAATTCTTAATGATCGGCACCAAGGCAACAAAAGTTCAGTCCAAGTTCATTTCAAGAACTGCTTCAGCCTACTGCCTGCTTCTTGGTCATCCATAGATGATTCTTCTTAGAGCATCACAGACTTGAAGCCTTCTCCCTTTCTCCCAGTGCATGACCGATACATTCACCTTCCAAGTCTGATATTTCTGGCAGATTTTGAAAGAAGGGTTGGCTTTTGTCTACCCTGAGAGCCAACACTCTTCCTGTTCACCTGTACTCTCCAGCAAGGAAAGTGTTCAGCCTTCCATTTAGGAGTGAAACATGTATGTCCACAACTCTGAGAACTGGACTTCTTCAAACATATCTTTTTGAAAATGATTGCATGCGCAGCACTGACCTTAGCAAGAATTAAGGCTTCCTGTTGTGGTTGAATCCCAGCCGGCAACCAAGCCCCACGCAGCCGCTCGCTCACTCCCCCTAGCCCAGAGGGGTGGGGAGAAGAATTGGAAAGGAATGTAAAACTCAGGGGTTGAGATAAGAACAATTTAATAATTAAAACAGAATTTAAAAGGTAAGAACAGCAACAATAACAATAATAATATTAATAACAATAATAATATTAATAATAATATTAATAACAACAACAGTTATAATGAAAAGGTGGGGAAAAGGATAAAATCCAAAGGAAACGGGAGAAAGGAGGAGATGTGATACACAGCACAACTGCTCACCGCCGGCTGACAGATGCCCGGCCAGTCCCCGAGCAATGATCCCCCTGCCAGCTAACCCTCCAAGTTATATACCAAGCATGACATCCCATGGTATGGAATACCTCTTTGGCTGGTTCAGGTCAGCTGTCCTGGCTGTGTCCCTTCCCAGTTTCCTGTGCCCCCCCAGCCCTCTGGCTGGCAGGGCCCAAGAAACCGAAAAATCCCTGACTTAGCATAAACATCACCCAGCAACCACTAAAACCATCTGTGTGTTATCAACATTGTTCTCACATCAGAGCCAAAACACAGCACTGTACTAGCTCCTAAGAATGAAGTTAACTCCATCCCAGACAAAATCAGGACACTTCCTATTTTGGAAATCGATTTTTCCCTTCTTTTATCATTAAAATCACTGCATAGAGGTGCCATGCTGCAGGCTACTTTAATTACAAGTTTGTGGCAACGTGATTGTGAAATGCATAGTATATATATATATATGTATGCACATTCAAATGTGCCCGGGACTATCAACCTGGAAAATGTGCAGCACAACACCAGTGGACCTCAGCTATAATGTTTTACCATACAGATTCAGGAAGTAAACTTCCTGATTTACTAAACAAAAGTTCATCCTTTTTTGGCATGTGTATGCAATTTTGTGCATAGCAGTTGTGGTTACAGCAGCATAGGCTTGACTCCTGCAATAATAAAGCCTGGCCAAGGTCTTTTCCACCAGTCATAAAAGTACCAATGAGGTCTTTACAAGGTCCATTTATTTCTACCCTGATCAAATTATTTTCTTGGGGTCCTGTGTATCAAGATGTTTTCATTGCTTTGATTAACCAGCATATACATTCTTTTTGTTCCTCTGCTGCACAAGAACCACAGAATCACACAGACATGTGACTATGTTGTGGAGCTGCAAAAATGGCAGAAGAATGCTGTTACTGGAAAACATACAAAATTGGACTTATTTGTAGTTATGCTACACACTTACCTAGAATCTGGTTGTAGAATGTTTATGTAATTTTTGAAGTTTATGTAATGTTTGAAGGGTTTAGGTCTCACCAAAGAAAAATATGTTGGAAACTTCTGAAAGGGCAGCCTGAGGATAATGGTCTATTTCTTTCATTTCTAAATGAAAAATTCCCAAAACCTAAAATCTGAGGATATCATGTACACCCAGGCTAGGCTGTGCATACATCTCTACACAGACCAGAAGCAAAGGAACAACAGAAATCCAAAAAATAGCGTAGGATGAAAGCAAAGGAAGAGGGTTCTGATTCGGAGTGTATTCTGCAAAGGACAAGAATGAAACTGACTGGCCTCAGCTGTTTCAATGTATCTATTTCCATATGGTAAAAAAATGCTTTGCAGAAATCTCATGATTTCTTCAACTGACTCATCTCTGCATTTACCCAAAAAGCAATTTCCTAGTCAAATGGAAGAATCATTCTACCACTGCTTTTGCTGGTTAGGAACAGTAACAAACCCTGTCCCTCAGTTTCCCCCCAGTGGAAAAAAAAAAAAAAAAAAAAAAAAAAAAAAAAAGGTGGATTTTATTTTTTAAGGACTTTATCTGCTCAGTGTGAGGAAATTACAGTTCTATAACTTTCGCACTAAAGCAGCAGAAGCCCCCATCCCCACTCTGCCTAGCTGAGGTTTAGAAGCTACTGTCAAAAATTTTAAAGAAAATCACAGAGGAGCCCTTCATTGGGAGCAGTCATTTAATGTACGGTCAGTTATAAAGACAAGATTTACTCTAGGTATTAGTTCTTGCTTCAGCTATAAGAAAAAGAGCTTTTATTTTCCAGTTTCCAGATCTCAACAGCTAGAAGAGGAGAATTAAGAGGCACTAGGCATAAATAGTTTATTCTTTTCTTATTCACACTGGGGTAATGCAGCTTTATTGACTGACAGGCTCTCCTCACTTACAACCTAACCCTCCTACTTGTTACAGAAGTGTGTAGATTAGACCCTCAGCTGATGCAAATCACAGTGATCTGATGGCTTTATTGGAGCTGCATCAGTCCACACTCTAAGATTCAAACTATTCTATTTTCTAAATGGTAAAATTGCAAGCCAGTGAAATCCATATTTGTTTTGCCATTGATTGTGCTGGGGCACCCTCTTCCCATGCTCGAGAAATTGAGTTAGAACTAAACCCTACTCAATTCACAAATAGCTTTATAGCATGTGAGTTTATACTTAAAAATAACCTCCATATATTAGATGTTATGATTTTTATGGCAAATTAATGACACAATGAGGGAAATTAATGTCTGTTTCTGATATTATTCAGTGCTTTTTTTCCACTGGTAGCTAATTTCTTCTCAGTTGTGGTGTGTTGAATATATGCAGATTACTTTATAAATTAAGGCTGTGCCGAAATAGTTCTTCACTTGAAATATTAACTTTCTATGTTTTCTTCACAATGTTTAACTATCCTACCATTTTTCTTATTGATTCAAAAGCAGTAAAAATTAAACAGAGTATTGCTTTTATTGGTGTATGAGGTTCAGTTTCAAATGTGGTTATTAAGGAAATGCTTTGTTAAAGAGCTTGCATTATTTATCTGAGAGAATAATGAAATCATAATTAAAGTACCTTTGCGGTGCCAGACGAATTTCAAACTGAGAAATCCTCTTATTCCTCCCTGAGATACACAGGCATTTCAGGACCAGTGAGCTAGATGACCAGCATTATTGCATTGGTAAGTTACCCTCCCATTAATAAAACCGGGCACAGGTAAGTTTTCAGGAAAAATAACACTGTATTGCACAGAATACATCTGCAAAGTTTATTGTCTTTCACTAGCCCCTAGATTTTCAGCCATTCCAATAAGCATAAGTGAGATCACATGCTCACATGTTTACATGTTCCCATTAGGTGCAATTCCAGAAGATCCTAATATCCAAAGTCCACCTCCTTCAAGCCAGCCTGAAAGCAATGCAATACAACATTAAGACTACTATCTTAAAAGCTTCTGAAATCCAAGTGTGAGACCTTTGCCAGAGGAGAAGAAAGAAGATTATTTAGCTAGAGCGCTATACTCAGGGAACATTAGGGACACTTGAGCTTCATTTCTCATTTGATCAACATGTGTTTAGCGCCCCACCTGACCTGAAGCTCAGCTTTGCTGGTGGTGATCATAGCTAAATCTTTTCTGGATAGATATAACAAGGATGCCATAGATTAAAAGAGATATTCTGATGCTGGCAAAGGGTGAAGACATCAGAATCACTTTTATTTAATTGCTTTTCAGATTAAATCTCCCCCTTTCCACTCCTTCCCTGTGAATTACAGTGCTATAGGAAATAGACTTCAAGACTTTGCTCTGCAGGTCCAAGAAACAGCATATGACTGCAAAGTCTAAGAAGCTTTTACAGCTCAGTTTCATGAGCTGGGAAAGCCCGTGCTGTGATGTCTCAGAAGCTTGGTATGTTCCACCCTTACTGTAGAGATGATCACAGATTCTCATGGAGCAGCAACTATCTCATTGGAAATTACACTCTACATAACTGAAAAATGAATCAGTAGTAGTAGTCTCCTTTACAGTACTGGGTTTTCACCTGTAAATGTTCAGCAGTGGTAAGAACTGCAACTGCCCCAATCCACCCCACTCAGATACTGTACCCTTTACCTAGGTCAGTTTTTAAGTATTGTTTTCCCTTGGTTTATTGCAGTATATTAAAATCAGGAAAGGTATGTTACTTTATTCCAAGTGTTTTACGCAGAAGTCTCTGTGCTTGCTTTGTCTCATGAATGTGTAACAGGAATTTCCCCCTAAAAATAAAACATTTAGGACATTTTGGCCCTGATTCAGAAAAGCCCTCATTAAAAATACATAAATTTCAATAGCATAATAGCAACATATTGAAAGTACTTTGCAGAATTAAGGCTGGAGTGAGATCTACATGCCAAATCTAGAAACTTGTCCATTCTAAAAGACAGAAAGACATTTATACACACATGTTCAACACAAAACCAGTTTATTGTGAAGGAAAATGGCAACTGCTGGAACACCTTGTGTAAACACAGGCTATAAATTTCTAGCCCTTCCTGTCTTCTTTCATTTAATTCAGTTCTCATGATTCATAATGCAAGGTGTAACCGAATTTTCAACTCTTTTGACATATATGAAATTATACAGCTTGATGTATTCTACTCCAGGCATTCTAAGAAGACAGCTACACCTATCCATATTTCATATTAACCTCCTAAACAGAGAGTGTTTTGTCATACATGATTTCTAAAGCATTCTGTTAAGCTCTTGCTTTACAGATTACAGGCTATTCATATCCTTTTAGCTTTCTTAGGTCAAATTAAACTAATATTATGGAATGTAATGTGATATCTGCAAAAATACAAGTATAATTTATCTCCACCTTATGATGGCAGACTGTTGGGATTTCTGTGCAGGCAGAGGCTTGGTATTCCTTCACAGAAGTTCAACAGTACTAAAATTCCTCCAGTTTCAACAGTTTCTTCTGGTGTCCATTCACAGAAGTAACATGATGGTTAGGAATCTTTTCTTTCTTCTATGCATAAGAAACTGGTCTCTGTCATATTGTTTCCAAGACAGTGGCATTACAACAACCAAAATTAGAAATACCTGCAATTGTATTCCTTTTGAAGATCAAACAGTTGATCACACATCTTTCACTTTTGAACTCCTACAATTCAGGAAAGGGGGAGGGGGGCAGGGAGGGAACCCGCAGAAGATATACAAATCTGCTAGTATTTTGCTTCTTTTTAAAATTTTGCCTCCTTCTAAAACTGACATTATTGCCATCCACAGTTATATTAGCAGAGTTCAGCATCAGAGACCTTCACTGTCCCCCATTTCCCATTATATAATAATATAACATCTCTCCCATTTTAGCCAGCACAGGCTGGTGCCAGTTTCTTACAAAACAAGCAATTCTTCACACTTTATGTCCCACATGGTGAACATTTGGTCCTCTGTGCTATGAAAGTAACATGCAGTACTTGGTCTGGATTACTTTGCTTCTAATCTTTCCAGAGGTCCAAAGTAAGCAAAATGGACCTCTCAGGGTTTTGGCTGTTTGTTTGTTTCAGCACTTAGCTAACTAAGTCCTATTAATAATGTGAATAAACTCAGGATTATACATGCTTCTGCAAGACTTCAATAAACACCAACATTCCCATTAACTTCCATGGCATACTATCATTTTGATTGAATGGAGGAATCAGAATTCCAAGCTTCATTAAGACTATTTTGGAGACATTCTTTAGTTTCATATAGGCACTCCATTTGTGAGCACAGTTTAGCAGTGAAGGTGTATAAGGGGAGCAATAACCAATGTGATACCTTAAAAAATAATCAGAACAGAAATAGTCCTACATGGCATTAATAAATTTAATGGATTTATATGAGGCAGACAAAAGCCATGTAAGTTCCTGAAGGAATCCAGCATCATCAAACTTTTATTGCAGCTGAGATATGATCCAGAGGTTAAATGGTCAATTACGTGTCTGCAACAGCCCACTTGGCACTTTTCCAGTCAGATACATCTACAGTCACCATTGCTGAAGCTGAGTGATATTCAAAATTGACACTGTGCTCACAGAATAGCTCAAGGAAACAAGAATAGACTACCTGACCAGGATTGCCCATGGCTTTTTCTACAGAGCCATGTGTCATTTATGTTACCGAAACATGAAGCTGAATTGTATCATTTGCTCGATATGAACATGATATAAACTATTAGTGAATTAGTGAATGGGGCCCCCTGGGAAACTGCCCTCAGGGACAAAGTTGCTGAACAGAGCTGGCAGCTCCTTAGGGACATTTTTCTTAGAGTGCAAGAGCTCTCATTCCCATCATGTAAAACATTGGGCGAGGGCAGGAGGCTAGCATGGGCCAGTGAGGACTTTCTGGTCAAACTAAAGTGTAAGAAGGAAATGCACAGGCAATGGAACCAGGAATATATATATCCTGGGAAGGATATGGGGACAGTGTCTGGATGTGTAGGGATGGGATCAGAAATGCACAACTCAAGCTGAATTTGGCAGGAGTTGTGAAGAATAGTAAAAAGGACTTCCACAAGTACACTGGCCAGAAAAGGAAGATTAAAGAAAATGTACCCTCCCTGACAAATGAGGCAGGAAGGATGATGACAGTTGACATGGAAAGGGCTGTGCATGGGGGGGGGGGTTCTCCCCTCTGGTAGCTGTTGGGGGGTTGGGGGCCCCCCACAAATGCTCTGCCCAGCCCTCAGGGAAGCCAGGCCAGGTGCAGAGGGGACTTTGCAGCTCCAACTGTTCCAGTAGGTTAATGCAGAGGAAAGCCCACTCACTGTAAACTTCAGTGTGATTCATACTCAGAAATATTTCCTCAGTTTTCAGGGGTAATCTCTATTCCCACATCCCTCAAGCCCCTGAATCTGAAGGCAGAGCCTGGGGGAATGAAGTCCTTCCCATCACAGGAGATCAGGTTCAAGGCTACCTGAGGAACCTGAGCATTCATAAGTCCATTGGACCCAATAAGATGCATCCCAGGCTCCTGAGGGAACTGGATGATGTAGTTGCCAAGTCACTCTCCATCATATTTGAGAAGTCATGGAAGTAGGATGAAATCCCCAGTGACTTGAAAAAGGGAAACATCACACCTATTTTTAAAAAGGGTAAAAAAGAGGACCCTTGGGGACAACCAACTGATCAGTGTCACCTCTGTGCCTACTAAGACCATGAAATAGATCCTCCCGAAAGACATGTTGAAACATATGGAATACAGGAAGGTGATTAGAGACAGCTGACATGGCTTCCCCAAGAGAAAGTCATACCTGGCCAATCTCATGGCCTTCTGCAATAGAGTAACTGCATCAGTGAGTAAGGAAAGAGCTACAGATGTCATCTAGACTTCTATAAGTCCTTTGATACAGTCCCCACAACACTCTTGCCATTAAACTGGAGAGATATGGGTTTGGTAGATGGACTGTTAGATGGCCAAGGAACTGGCTGGGTGGCTATGTCCAAAAAGTTACAGTCAGTAGCTCACTGTCCCTGTGGAAACCATAGTGTCCCACAAGGGCCCATACTGGGACCAATACCATTTAACATCTTTATCAATGACATAGACAGTGGGCTGGAGTGTTCCCTCACCAGTTTTGCAGATGACACCAAGCTGAGTGGTGCAGTTGGTTCACTAAAGGGAAAGGATGCCATCCAGAGGTACCTTGACAGGCTTGAAAAGAGGGCTTATGTGACCCTTTTGAAGTTCAACAAGGCCCATCGGTGCAGCCTGTCCAGATCCCTCTGCAGAGCCTTCCTGTCCTCCAGCAGGTCAACACACACCCCCAGCTTGGTGCCATCTTCAAACTTACTGAGGGTGCACTCAGTTCCCTCATCCAGATCCTTGATAAAAATATTAAGCCGGGCTGGCCCCAACACTGAGCCCTGGGGAACACCACCGTGACCAGCCGCCAGCTGGATGTAGCTACATTCACCCCCACTCTTTGCACCCAGCCATCCAGACAGTTTTCTACCCAGTCATAAGTACACCTCTCCAAGCCAGTTTCTCAGGAGGATGATATGGGAAAGACTGTCAAAGGCTTTACTAACATCCAGGTAGACAACATCCACAGCCTTGTCCTCACCAACTAGGCAGGTCACCTTGTCAGAGAAGGAGATCAGGTTCATCAAGCAGGACCTGCCCCTCATAAACCCATGCTGGCTGGGCCTGATCACCTGGTTGTCCTGTGTGTGCCACTTGATGGCACTCAGAATGATCTGCTCCATGACCTTCCCTAAGGTCAAACTGACAGGCCTGTAGTTCCCTGGATCCTCCTTCCTGCCTTTTTTGTAGATAGTGTCACATTTGTTAATCTTTAGTAAACTGGGACCTTCCTGGTTAGCCAGCGCAGCTAATAAATGATCAAAAGTGGCTCAATGAGCACTTCTTCTAGCTCCCTCAGTACCCCTGGGTGAATCTGATCTGGTCCTAGATACTTGTGTCTAAGTGGTGCAGCACTAAGTGGTGCAGCAGGTCACTGACCATTTCCACTTGGGTTATGGGGCGGGTACCCTGAGAACAACTGGTCTTACTATTAAAGACTGAGGCAAAGAAGGGATTAAGTACCTCAGTCTTTTCCTCATCCTTTGTCACTGTGTTTTCCCTCACACCCAATGAAGGATGGAGGTTCTCTTTAGCCTTTTGTTGCTAATGTATTTATAGAAATATTTTTAATTGTCTTTTACAGCAGTAGCCAGGTTAATTTCTAGTTAGGCTTGGGCCCTACTAATTTTATCCCTGCATAACCTCATGGAATCCTTGTAGTCCCCCTGAGTTGCCTTCCTCTTCTCCCAACTCTCCTTTTTTTCCTGAGTTCCAGCCAAAGCTCTCTGTTCAGCCAGGCTGGTTTTCTTCCCCTCTGGCTCTTCTTTTGGCACATAGGGACAGCTTGCTCCTGTGCCTTTAAGACATCCTTCTTGAAGACTGTCCAGCCTTCCTGGACCCCTTGGCCCTTCAGGACTGCCTCCCGAGGGACTGTCAGCCAGGCTTCTCAACAGGCCAGGGTTGACCCTCAGGAACTTCCAAGGCAACAGTTCTACTGACCCCTCTGCTTACTTCTCTGAGAACCTAAAACTCTTACTATCCTGTGATTGCTATGCCCAAGATGTCCTCTGACCACCACATCACCCATCAGTCTGTCCCTGTTTGCCAACAGCAGGTCCAGTGGGGCATCACCCCCAGCTGGCTCCCTCACCAGCTGGGTCAGGAAGCTGTCCTTCCCACATTCCAGGAACCTCCTAGACTGTTTCCTCTCTGCTGTGTTGTATTGTCAGCAGACATCTGGATGGTTGAAGCCCTCCATGAGAACAAGAGCTAACAATTGTGAGACTACTCCCAGTTGCTTATAAAATATTTTGTATACCTCTTCATCATGGCTGGGTGGTCTATAACGAACTCCCACCATGATATCTGCCTTGTTGTCCTTCCCCCTGATTCTTATCCATAAACACCTAACCCTATTATCACCATCATTAAGCTCTAGGCAGTCAAAACACTCCCGAACATACAGAGCTATGCCACCACCTCTCCTTCCTTGCCTACCCCTTCTAAAGAGTTTGTAGCCATCCATTGCAACACGCCAGTTGTGCAAGCCATCCCACCATGTTTCCATGCTGGCAATTATGTCATAGTTTTCCTGCTGCACGATGGCTTCCAGCTCCTCCTGTTTGTTGCCATGCTGCCTGCATTGGTGTAGATGCAATTCAGTTGGGCTACTGATCCCACCACCTTTTTGGGAGGAGAAACCCTAATTCCTACATGACCATAAGGTAAAATGTGTGTCATCTTGATTTGGCCCTTCTTCATCAGCTATCAATATACAATGAAGAGAAACTTAATTTGAGGTGATTTAGGATTTATTTTTCTCAAGGTCACATTTCTATATTTTCCTCTTTTGAGGGAAAAGCTTCTGAGATAGTCAGTATTCTGTCAGCAACCAGTAAGATGTGAATCCACAAACTCAGTCAATTTCTCAATTTGGTTAGGAAAAACATGGTGCTGTGGTCTCTGAGCTTGCAAGTGTTTTCACTTTGGTGTTTTGTGTTTTTCTCTTCTGAGCCTCCATAAATAAGACTCTAGAAGCCCATTTGCTTCATTTGAGACATTTTAACACAATATTGAACAAAGCATTAGCTTCTCAAAGAGAACTACTACATAATATATTTATGGATTTAAAAACTGGTATATGCTCAGATTGTATGGATTTATGTGCTTGATGAAAGAAAGACCTAATGGATGTAAATTATAGTAAGCATGTGAGATTGATACCCTTGTTTATTGATGGCAATAATCTATTAATAATTGAAATACAGTTCCATCCCTATTATTTATACATACTCTACAACATTATTCATATTTATCCTGTATGGTTTATCAGTATCATCTGCACATTTCTACTGATTATGTTTTTACAATGATATATTTTTAGGGCTATACTGGATTTGCCTCCAACTTTGAAATCCATGGGCAACCATAAATTCAGAATTCTAATGCAGTGTTTTAGTTCTTCTTAAGAGAGAAGAGTGGGTGCAGGTATGGAAAACCTCCAATTCAAAAGAAGCAAAGAAATGTGAGGTGAGGAATCAAAAGATTAAAACATCACACCATAGAGCCCGTGGGGTTAAAAAAAAAAAAAAAAAAAAAAGGGATCTTTGAGACAAAATACCTGCTGTACTTTGCTCATCTTGCTCAGTTCAAACTGCATAAAACTAGTATAAAATTACAATATATTCCTTGCTGGGGTATCTGTCTTATGGATGTGCTTAAGCAGGGTTAATATTCAGGGACTCAGGGTTGGGAGTGAATGCATCCACAACCAAATTTCCATTCAGATGGAAAAATGATGCAAGGAAAGGTGTATTATCTCTCCTGTTTGATCTGTGACTTTGCAAGGCATCAGCAATTCTGTTTCTAAATTTCACCAGAACTGCTTTAAATTGAACAGCTAGGTCTATTAGAACTATTAGAACTGCCATAAAAGGATGTAAGAAAAAGTGGAGCAATTTTTTAGTTCTTTGATAAGCCCTGTCCACTTGGATGCTGTGAGTACATTTCTTACACACAGACTGACCAAAGTTTCTCTGCTGCATTTATCTCAAAATGCAGCCAGAAGAAGCCCCCTCATTTTATGAAATAACCCAGCGAATAGAACCATCACATAGGTAATACAGAAAGAGTTTCTAGCCCTCCTCTGATAAGGTTCAAGACATGAAAACAATCTAACCATCAGGTTACAGATCATCAGAAAACATAAAGAAAGCTAGGGGTATGGACTGGCTACGTAACTAGCAACTGGCAACATTTCTCATACCAACTTAACCAAGTGGTAAGCTACCTCTTTCTGACCAAGGAAATATTATACTCTTCTGCCCAATTTTTAGTGTTCACAGAAGACAAGAATGCATTGTAGACAAGCATAAAGTTGAGGAGCACATGTTGAGGACCTCTACAACCCAAACCATCTATGCTGAAGGGTCCTTTAACTGCACTGAGGAAACTCTAGCATACTAAAACGACCCCTACCAGCTCCTCATCCCCTCCATAAAGGGATAAGATTTCACAGCCCTGCTTTCAGGTATTTCCTATTGACTTGTTGAGGGTGCAGACTTTCTGACGCACTATTCTGAAATAGGCAAAAGGATCACAACCTGACATAACATTCATACCTCTGTGCAGATACTGACTTACTCTGTACAGAAATCTTTGTGCATTGCTTTGATTTTTATATTCTTTTGAAATATTCTGACTCCTTATCCTCACAGCCCTCCACAAAGTCTAAGCCAAGAGCAAGTAACTTCCATTGCTGTTATCTTTGTAAGCTTCATTATTGGTCATATGTGTAAATAAACCAGTGGATTGAGCACTGATTCCAGAACCTGTATTTGAAATAACGTCTTGAAGAGCACACCTTAAAAAAGGTTTGCTATAAAAAATAATAATACTGCTTGGGGCACATGGTGATTTCCCTGAAGTGTTGCTTGCCTTAACTATTTTGCCATAACTGTTATCATTAGACCAAAATAACCAGCTGAAGGATAAGCCAAAACCAAAGTGACTCAGACAAGCATTCTTGATGTAGAATAGAAACCAAATTCAGATTAGAATTTTGAATTGATCACTGTAAATTGTAAAGCTAAAAAAAAAAAAAAAAAGAAAAAAAAAAAAAGAAAAAGAAAAAAAAAAGTCTAGGATGAACATCTCTTTAACTATGTAGGTTTTAAAACTCTGGTCCAGTTTCAGACCAGAATTTTATCTCAACATTTGGGCCAAACTCTCAGCCACACTGCAGCTCCTTTAAACACATAAGATTAAAGGAAATCTGTAAAATTCATATGACTAGACTATGAAGGATGCCCTTACACAAGGGAAGTCTGTGTACAGAGAAAAGCCCTGTCTTGCAAACTGTATAGGTAGGCTGAGTAGTAGTAAGGGATTGTTGCAAGAACACAACTCTTCTCTGATGATCCAAAACAGTTTTTATTTGACCAGTGAGACAAAACTTTCTGTTTCCTTGTTGCTGCTGATTTATGGCTCTCTCACTCTGTGAAAATTCTTTAAAAAAAAAAAAATCACTATTTTTAATTACAGATCTTTCAATTACTTTCTGTTTGTGAAAAGTATAAAAACAAAGAACTAGCTCAGGACTGATATTTGCACTGCAAATATTCTAACCTCCACTCTCTCGGCTGTTTGGTTTTGTCTGGGTTTTTTTTGGTTTGTTTGGTTGTTGTTTTTTTTTTAATTTATTTCTGTTATTATTTCTATATTTCCTAGAGGTGCTAAAGGCAATCTGTGTTTGAGTAAATCAAGTCATCTGAATACAGAAGAAAACAACACTCCATCCAAGAAGATTTTTGAAAACTTGTAGCCATTTATTATAACTGAGTTTTGCACGTTTAGATTAAATTACTGGAAGCTACATATCCTGAGTATCTCCGCAAATCAAGTCATGATCATCTCTTTCACTCGAGGAGATAATGGGACACACCTTCCAAGATCCTTTTCTACTACAAAAAAGCAACAGATTTTTCTGCTCCAGGAAAGCAGGAAATAACATTACATACTCTGGAGCACCATCTGCTGGTACCTAACCAATTCTTTAGCTACTAGATTAATTACTTTTTTTTCTCAGTGAACAGCTTTGTATTTTCTGTGCTTTGGAGTCTTGAGTAGGGAGCAAAGTTTTGGGGGGAGTTGGTATTTTAATAGAAAATAGATAAGTTGACTAAATCAAGAAAAAACGCATTTCACAAAAAAGTTGCATAGAATTACCAGCCACCCTCAGCATATGAATTACACAGCTATCTTTTTTTTTTTACAGCTCATCCTTATAATGCACCTGTATCTCAGAATGTAAAGGACAGCTCAGAAGCTGTAACAACCCAGCTTTAAAGGGCAACAGAAGCTTGGCTATGTAACCTGACTTGTGAGGACAGCAAGAAAAGATTGAATGAAATAACAGAGAATAAATGTGGAATGGGGCCTTAGTAAACTGTGTAGGTTTGTCTCACAATGACCATTGTTATTATAGCTCCAGTATGAAGCAATAAACTACCTGCTAGAAGTGGTGCCTAGAGAGACAGCAGGGGCCACTGCTACTACCTTGGCTTTCCAGTGTGTCCAATATTTGACCTGCCTTTCGAAAACAGTTGGCTAGGAGTTTATATTTCATAGTCATAGAATGGGTTGTGTTGCAAAGGAGCTTAAATATCATCTAGTTCCAGCCTCCTGCCATGGCCATTTGAAATGGCTTTTCATAAAATATTTTAAAATGTAGCAGTTGAAAATTGAAATATTGCATGCTCATAGCTGGGCATAAGAGGCAGGGTTGTGCTCTCTCTGGGCTCTTCCAGCTAGCTCAGGGGACAGCCTAAGGTGCTGGAGGCACCAGGAGCTGCAGCTCTGAGGCAGTACCATTATCCTTCTAGGTAGCTGGGGCTGGAGAGAGCTTCAGCTATAGGTTTCAGGACAGCTAACCTTCTTTCTCCCTAGGAGAGGCACAGCCAAGTTAAGAAGCTCAGAACACGGATTCTCAAATGAAATAATAAACCCACACACACCTATACCCTAAATAATTTACTTTAATCACTACTAAACAAATGTCCTCAAATATCTCATCCCACTGGAAATGCTGGAAAATTGTTTACCTTTCCAAGCACAGAGAACATTTTTAGAAATTTGCAGGGGGGGAATATCAGATTCCGCTCAGTGCGTTGCTGCCTTCCTAAATCCTGCCATTGCTAGTCATTCCTTTGGGAAAGTAAAAGGGGCCAAAGCTCTCCTCGCTCTCTCCCCAAACACACACGCACACACATTTTAATATCTTCTGGTGCCATAGTGATTTCAGCAAATGTTTTCAATGGGCCCTGCAACTTCTGAATTTTGATTAGTTCAACCCCCAACTCCCAGTAGTATTGCTTCACTTAGCATAAATTATTAATTTATTACAGAGAATTTCAAGGGGACAGAGTTTCAGTTGGATAAAGACATCAACTGCAACAAGAAGAATGAACCACCCATGTAGTGAGCGGGGAAAATTTCTGTTTGCAGCTTTTAAAAAAAAACAGGTGGAAAGGTGACACAGCTGGACATGAAAACTCCCCGACTTCATTCCTAAATTGATTACTTGGTGCATCAGTTCCACAGTTGGTAAAAACAAGCAATCTATACTTCTTTACACCAGCTGAGGACCTCCCTTAGTATTTGAGTGGGACTGAGTTGTTTTCTTTTGTGATTTTTTTCTGACATAATTTTTTGGAACAAACATCCAGACTTGGTAGCATCATGAGGAAAGCCATACTGCAGCATGGTTTTGTTGCACATCTAATGCTGTGAAAACCAACCCATAAGACCAATGGATGCTCTTCTCTGAAAAAAGCAGAAAAAGGATAATCAAAATTTGGAGTAGAACAACCCTAAAATATTTTTTTTATTCTAATCCACTGCAAAAAGCTGATTGCATTAAGGAAACAAAAATATCTACCTAGAATAAATGTCTGATATTTCATAGTGTTATCAGAGTACCAGTGTATCAGAGTAACACCACAAACACTTGCATCTGCTGTATGCATTTTTTTTTTTTTTTTGGGGGGGGGGGGGAACAAACAAAACAACAACAACAACAAAAGAAAAAAAACCACCACTAGAAAAACCAAAATCAAGCATTTCCACAAATTTTGTTTGATAATAAGATAAGGGTAGGACTGAAAATATGCTACAGCCTACAAGTTTCAGTATGTAGAAGGGGCTGAATTTAGATATTGGTATACATACACTAAAGTGTTTTATGTATTCTTCTTGATCACAGTCCTTGGATTGAATTTGGGTGCACTTGCCAACCCCCCCAAAACTAGATTCTTACCACCATTATATCTCTGCCATTTGACTGCAGCATTAGCAGGGGATTGCTTCTATCATTTGTACAGGCTAGGCAGCCTCAGATGACCATCTCCGAAAGTATCACCACTGGCAGGTCAGCAGGAAGCTGTGTGGGAAGCTGCCTCTCATTGCACTTGGGGACCACTCTTACCCACTCACCTGTTTAGAGATATTTTGCATCACTAGCAAGTTGCCAGGTGCTTCAGCCACTGCTGAAGCACTGTAGCCCCTTGAAGGCAAGAATTAGTGGAGAATAATGCTGTCATAACAATCATACCTTCACTCTTAATCAATATACCCCAGATCAATGTTATCAGCCACACTGCGACAGATTTCAAATAACTGTTCCCTTAACTTTTGTCCTGAGATTGAGCAGATAGGGTCAATGAGAGCTCCTGAGGCAGAAAGTCGACAGTAAGCCGGAAAACGAAACATTTACAGCAAAATAGTGTCTGGTAACAGTGGCAGTAGTACTGAAAAGAGTAAATCATATTTGCTGTGCTTACACTCCTCTTCTGTGATT
Source organism: Falco biarmicus (assembly GCF_023638135.1). Classification (NCBI taxonomy): domain Eukaryota; kingdom Metazoa; phylum Chordata; class Aves; order Falconiformes; family Falconidae; genus Falco; species Falco biarmicus. Next base: position 42,502,123 of record NC_079311.1, read on the forward strand.
TTCTCTTTCCCTTCCCTGCATGCCCCCCATCTCAGGCAGTCAAAAATGCCCAAAGCTCTCCAGAGACTGCACTGGAAACCGCAAAGCTACTGGAGTTACTGCTGGAAGAACCCAATGCGAATACTGCCATCAAGTGCCCAACAGACGTGTTCGCAGGGCAGACTCTTCCATCTACAGCTATGTGCAGAGATGTGGATTTTAATATACGGCATACATCAGTTGTGGATGCTTGTATACAAGTCTCTCTGGTACAGTGTCAAACAGTTATTGAATCTGAACGTACAGGTAAATGCAACCATCCTCCTGGAGACAGGAGAACTGCATTAGAGTTTTAAAAGTGCAGCCAGGATGGGCAATTATTCTCCCCGTGGCCTGGCTTCTGTGACTGTAAGGCATATTCCATTTCCTGGTATGTCCCAATATTAAATTTGAACTCTCTCCCTTGATTCAGCACTTAGGTGTGCTGGCAAGGGCTTACAGGAGAAAGCACACACAAATACACAGGATCCTTGCCAGCACCTGCACAGGCTGGCATTAATGTGAGCATCTCAGTCCATGCGCTGATTGCAATGCCACACAGCCCTACAATGCCTGGGGGGAGCCCTCCAGCCCCCTGGTGACCCCCTGAGCACAGCCCACCCAAAGGCAGGGACCAGCTCCTGGCCCTTATCACTTCTTGCTCCTGGGAGATCAGACCCTGCTGTGTGCCTGGCCCTCTAGCTCACCGGCACCAAACACATTTCCCCTCCTTAGCTTTAGAGCTTACAGGCCAATTTCAACTACATCTAACTGGACAAATATACTTCTTCAAAACTGGTGATTTTCGGTGAGAGAGAGAAACTGTAGCTGGGTTTTTTTTCTCATTATTCCTGTAAGCTGGCTGATCCACAATAAGAATCAGGATCTTCTTATTATCAATATTTATGCTTGCATTTTTCGCTACATGTTATTTTAAGCAGCTAATGTACAAAGAGTGCTTTGCAGTCATCAAAAAAGTGTGTCCTCTGGCCATGCTAATTGTAACACTGTAAATGACTGTATAGGCAGTGTAAATACCAAGTTGTGAGGGAACTGGGTGCAAACAGCCATCAGTGAGAAAAGCAGAGGGAAGAGAGCTTTCTGACTAAACAGTCTTCAGAGAGACTTAAAGGGAACTGCTTGCAGACAGAAATTGTGCAACTTTTTGAAGCTTAGGCAGCACCAGGGTAGGACATAGGAAGTTGAGAGGCAGAGAAAGAGGTGAAAGAAAGAGTGAAATGGAAAGATTAGGAAAACTAAAGGAATTCAGGGGGAAATTACAATAAATAAAGCTGGAGACTGCAGCAGAAATATGAACATATGGGACACCCAAGGTAAAAACAGAGGAGAGATGAGACAGAACAAATAGCTTCAATATTGTATAAGGCTTAAAGATGGAGACTAAAAGCCTGAGTATGATGTAGGAAGATAACGAGGTAATCAATGTGGTATTTCTAAATGTGATCCAACACACTGAACAAGAAGACGATTTTATAGGCAGGATTAGGTTAGGTTATTCTGTGTGTGTAAAATACTAGTATTGCAGTAATTAGTATTACTGGCATTGTTGAGCTTAGGGACACTAATACTGACAAAGAGAGAAAATCCTTACCAGGAAGACTAGACATATAAACAAGATAAGGAGTGATTTAATGTAAGTGCTGGGAAGAGGAAGATTACAGTTAATCCAAGTAGGAGGTACCAGGTCAAAACAGAAGGGAGGATTTTGGTGCCAGCAGAGGAGGAGGCAGGCAGGGAGATGGCTGCTGCTGTGCCTGGGCTGAGGATCTAGGGCCAGGGATGACCTCTCCTTCTGGATGCCCTCATAGACAGTAGGGAAAGCCAGCACTGTCTTCCAAGTTAAACTTTGACTCTCCGAAGGAAAACTGATCCAAACGTACACTAAGCAATACATCTGTCTATGCATGGGCCAGATTTTTTTGTTCTGTTGTTTAGTCGAGGAATGAAGGCATACGTATGAATAATCGTGTAAAAGTAATAGGAAGAATAACGCTTAGTTTCACTTTTCAGACCGCAAAGGCAGCTCAGAAGAGCCGTGCTTACTAACAGTATCACTTTAGGATAAACAGAGGCTTCCTGCTGTGACAGCCTCTGGTGTGTGGCCTATCTGGAGAACACACACATATACTGAATTTCTGCTACCAACAAATGTTACTTCTCTGTTTAGAATAAATTATTGGAGATTATTTCCCCTCCCAGGAAAGAAAGGGGTCAGGGGGTGCACCTGACCTTCCATGGTTCCCCACATCAATCACTACTAGGACTGTAATACGATTCCCACACTCTGGTTTGGTGCTGCTTAACAATCTGATGTACAGCTGGTGCAGGGCAGCTCTGCAAGGTAATTTGCTTCCAGTGGAATTTTCGAATTTAAATTACTTAAGTGTAAAGCTTTGTAAAATGAATAATCCATCACAAATAATTAGAGCTGCCCCTAGAGGAGCTGGATAGTCAGCCAGAAACAAATGTGTCCTGCATTTGACTTACTGGTTATGTCTGGCCTGAAAAGCCAGCTTTTCTGATAGAGGCTCCAACATGGATGGTAGTTAGCAATTCCAGAGGGTGTCAACGGGCAATCTGTTCATGTGAGAAAAGGCTATAAAGGATGGCATGAATAGAAAAGGAATTAGCAAGTACTTTAACAGTGGTTATTGGGAGATCTGGCCTTCTATTTACTTTTTTCTTTTCACATGGCATTCACTAGTCAACTGGCATTTGCTGGTTTTCTGGCACACAAGATCTTTTATTTCTTTACGTTCTGTACCTGATTCCATAACTAACCAGAACTTCTTGCTCAGCTGCATAGTTACAATTCCTTCCTACTTTTAAATTAATTCTTTACTTTCTAGTCCAGTGGTAAATAATTCCATTTTTCCGCCACTGCTTCTTTTAAGCAAGGTGTTACTCCTCATACATACTGAATATGCCCCTGTCCCAGCCCACTGGAATGTGTTTGTGTACGCAGTTCGCGTTTGCAAATGCAGCCCGAATGGATTTGGGTTTGACTTCCTGTACACTATCCTTCCTCTCCCAGTTCTTCAAAAGGTCTTATTTATTCATCAGTAACCCTGAAGGATCCCACAGATCTGTACAGTCCAAAACATACGGAATTTTAAGACATGCAGAGAAATTGCAACCTGTAATGAAATATATTAAAATCAAAGGGAACTATAAGAGTATGGGGGATCAGAAGACTAAGGTGGACAGTAGGCTTCTCTGTCTAGAAGTTTTGTGCAATATCTATCAGCAAATTACAAAAGTGTCTCCACTATAAGCTAGATCAATGCAGAATAGTTACTTCTGTGGCAACATTGTTGTGCATCATCAGACCTTGGATCTAAGTGGCACCAATCGGCTGGCTATAGGGAGCTCTGTTGAAAAAGCTGGGAGAAAAATTACACTGCAATATGGTGAAGTGGAATTGATCATTGCTGTTTGTAAGAAACATAAGGAAAAATTGTCTCCAGGTTATAATGTGTTAGTCTTATGATTAGGTTGCTTTGTCTAGCAGTATATTTAAGAAATACAAAAAGGTCACTAGGCAGCAAATATTTAGCTGAAACAATACTAATGAGCCATCAGTATGTACACCCTGCAGGATGGAAATGTTATAATAAACGTACAAGGTAGGAGCTTCGCAATTTTTGAAGCATGGTAAAAAAAGATCTGCAAAACACAGACTGCAGATATAAACCTCCAACTGACATATTAGCTATGTGAACACAAGATCTGTTGACCGAAGGAGGAATCCTTTGGCTGATTATGGTACTGATTGTCCAAATCCACTTACATCCTGTTAAATCCTTTGCCTTGACAGACAAGCTGTAGTTTTGTGTCACTTGGACTTTAAAAATGTGTGTCCTGAATTTCTTAGTGAGGAGGAGGAGTTCCAGACTGTGCTTGGAAAATGTATTTTTGATCTTAGGCATAATTCTGAGCTGGGTGTCTTGCAATACGTATTTAACTGTTTGCCCCCCCAAAAAAAATTAGTACAGGGAATGGGTAAAATGGTCTTGCTGGGATGGTACAGGGAGCAAATGTCTCCAAGCTCCAACAGCATTCATTTCAGCTGAGAGAGCTAGGCTGGGCAACACTGCTGTGATGCTGGGGCAATCTAGAGCTGCCCCAAGCTCTGCTCTAGGCCAAGCCTTCCCTGAAAGCTATTAGAATGATAACAGCTTTAGCTGTGTTAACAGCAGTGTGTTGAGTGGTGTTTAGCCACCGTTGACCTCTTTATCTCCTCAGCTGTAGAAAAGGCCTGAACTTCTAAATAACCATTAAAAATTCAAAAGAACATTTTAAACGGTGCCTCTCCCTCCCCAGACAGCAGCAGTTTAAAAAAAATGCCTGAGAGTTCAAGCCGAGTGCACGTTGCCCTTGGTTGCTGTAGTATTTCACAATGCAAGGAATTATTTTCTCTTCCGAAGCATATTTTACTTCAACTTGTGCATTTCGTCAATAAATATAAAATACACAGATATGGAAAATAATAAACAGTGCTTAATCATGTTTAAGTATTTCAACAAACTGACATCCCTATATTTAAAAGGGAGGGTTCTTCCTTTCTTTTAAAAGGTTTTGGTGTTCTGATTTCTTTTAAGTCACATTCAGCACTCGAGAGGTGACCTTTAATAGATTCACACTGGGTGATCCCATTGCATCAAGCAGAGAGACATTATATCATCTCTAGTACACCTAGGAAACCAGCATGGGGGAGAGATTTAGTCCAGTCACTTCAAGTTAATATGTTATATTCAACCTCATTTGTCTTAAAGGCTTTGTCTTCCATACTGGGCTTGTTTTTGAAGGTTTGTTCTTGTTGTAGATCTATGGAATATTTATTCAAAACCACAGTATGTGCTTGCCCTGCTTCAAATTCACTAATTACACTGAACTTGAGATATGTAATTGAAGTAGGATTGTTTAATGAGGGTGTATGAGTAGTGTATTTTCCATCTTCTGAGAAGAAGTACCAGTACCAGACAAGGAAAACAAAACAAAACCAAAAAAAAAAAAAAAACAACAAAAAAACCCCAAAGGTAATGGGTAAGAAATTTGCCCCAAAAGAGCTTGTATTAATATAGCCCTTTATCCTGATTAAGTCCTAATTCTTTACACACACACAGTTCACTGTCCCACACAACAGTGTTCATTTAACAGTGTCTTGCACATCCTTCTCCTTAAACTGGAGGGACATGGCTTTGATGGATGGACCACTTGGTGGGTGAGGAATTGGGTAGACAGTTGCACTCAAAGAGTTGTGGTGAATGGCTCAGTGTCCAAGTGGAGACCAGTGATGGGTGGGTGGCGTTCCTCAGGGGCTGGTACTAGGACCGGCGCTGGTTAACATCTTTGTTGATGACATGGACAGTGAGATTGAGTGCACCCTCAGCAAGTCTGCAAACAGCACTGAGCTGTGTGGTGTGGTCAGCACACTGGAGGGAAGGGATGCCATCCAGAAGGACCTTGAGAGGCTTGAGAGGTGGGCCCATGAGAACCTCATGAAGTTCAACAAGGTCAAGTGCCAGGTCCTGCATGTGGGTCAGGGCAATTACAAGCACAAATACAGACTAGGCAGAGAAGAAGGACTTCGGTGTGTTGGTACATGAGAAGCTCAACATGGCCTGGCAATGTGTGCTGGCAGCCCAAAAAGCCAACCATATCCTGGGCTACATCAAAAGAAGTGTGGCCAGCAGGTCGAGGGAGGTGATTCTCCCCCATCTACTCTGCTCTCATAAGACCCCATCTGGACTATTCTGTTCAGCTCTGGAGCCCCCAAGCATAAGAAGGACATGGATGTGCTCAAGCAGGTCCAGGGGAGGGCCATGAAGATGACCAGGTGCCTGGAGCACCTCCCCTACAAGGACAGGCTGAGACAGTTGGGGTTGTTCAGCCTGCAGAAGAGACCTTGTAGCAGCCTTCCAACACCTTAAGGGGGCCTACAATAAAGCTGGAAAGGGACTTTTTACAATGGTATGTAGACATAGGATGAAGGATAATGGCTTTAAACTGAAAGAGGGTAGATTTAGATTAGGTATTAGGAAGGAATTCTTTACTGTGGGGGTGGTAAGACACTGGAACAGGCTGCCCAGAGAAGCTGTGGATGCCCCATCTCTGGAAGCATTCAAGGCCAGGCTGGATGGGGCTTTGGGCAACCTGGTCTAGTGGAAGGTGTCCCTGCCCACGGTGGGGTGTTGGAGCTAGATGGTCTTTAAGGTCACTTCCAACCCAAACCATTCTGTGATTCTATGATTCACATCCTTCAGCGGGCCCTGTTACATGTGACAGATGAAAAGTACTTCTAGTACTAGTATGCTAGGTAAAAGGTACTTAGGATAGCACACGCCCCCATCCTATTCCTCCTACCACATTTCTTGCATTAGTAAGGAGGGTCTGAGGCTGGAGGAATGGAAGCTAGGGGTCCTGGTCAGAGCAGTAAATTAGGGCGCAGTCCTTAGCTCTGCTATTTTGAAAACGTAAGCTTGCTGAACTGACAGTGTGGACTAGGTGATGGATAAAAAAGGAAAGATAAGACCTTTTGTTGTCAGTTAAGAAAGTTTTAGAGTCATCAAGGTTAAATCTCTCTCTAGTGCTGCTGGTTTTCTAACCCAGGTAACTTGATAATTTTACAGTTCTGTGTAAAAATATTTAACCTCAATGTGACAGTGCCAGCCCAGGGACTAATCAGCAGAGCTCTGAATGTAGTATAAGCTATGTTGGTTGTGATTTTTACAGCTGTGAAGCTTTGTTGCCTCTGTAATGAATTCTCCACAGGGAAACCACACTGAACACAGTATATTCACACTGTTTCTAAATTACCTTGGATCCCAATAATATCAATGAGTGATTTACTGTTAAATGTAAGGAGTGTAAGCACAGCGCTTTTTGTGATGTCCTCTTCATTACTCAGTAATTGAGGATTCCCACTGTCTGGTTTAAACTCATGCTTACCGAGGTCCTGCAGTTCCAAGCTCCAGAAACACTGTTAAGTGCATCAAGGAAGCAATAAGAGTAAGTGTTGTGCTATGTGTATATCTTTTCTTTGTAAACAGACATCTAAACACTTTCAGGACTTTTGGTCAGATTCTTCAGATTTCTGCATTAGTAATGCTCCATGACTGCCCTCTTTTTGGTCCTTTTGAAACACTTTATCATAAGCAAAACATTGATTTGTGCTGAAAGATCTTAAAGATCAGTACCATACTCAGGCTTATATTGCACTGGCAGTTCAGAGCAGAACACCTCTACTTATGTAAAAAGCATTTCATGAAGTAGGTAAGTGTCATTGTCTGTGTTGTAACGGGAACAAACAACTGTATAATAAACATTGAAATATTCAAAACTTGTCATATTCTGGCCTCACTTTAAAAAAAGTAGAAATTATTGACATTGTTTTATAGCAGAAGATTTTGTTTCAGGAGAAAGACTCCCTGAGCTGTACAGGCATTCACAGACAGAGTGTTAGTTACAAAAATAATTTATTGTAATCTTCTGCACAGATAGGGTAATGCCTATGTGGGGAACTGAATCTGTCAAAAAGGGCTGTCAGTCACTATGCAGATGGTGCAGGGCTGCCCCATTGCAAGCATTGCAATGGCATCTTCACTGGATCAAATGAGACTCCCAAAACTGAAATTGAGGTGAGTTTTTACAGTCCTACTGATCCTACTAGGATTAAAAGTGTTCTGCTCGGTCGGTCCTATTAGCAGGACAACTCCAGCAAATGCATGACCCATTACTATGGGCTATTTTTATGTACCTACAAAACTTACTCTATCTTAGCTATACACAAAAGACAATCCTACCTTACCATTCCTACATATGCAGGAACAGTTTCTACTGACTACTCAAATTCTCTTATGTATGCACATTTTGGTCAACTGCTTTCTGTGCCTGAGGAGCCGCCAGGATTAGTCTGTTTCTCCACCCAGGGTGTTAATCGACACTTTTTAACATGCTCATCGTGCTTATCCACTGGTCTCAGCCCTGCTGGGTCTGCCAGGGTGAGTCCTGGTGCTGTCGGGAATGCAGTGCACGGAGAGATCCAGTACCAAAGAGGCAGTTGCTTTGAGAGAAAGCAAGACAGGAATTCAGTCAAGTAATCTGTCACAAATGAGTACACCTTCTCATCTGTACAGAGACAAAGAAGGGAGTTCCTGTTAAGAAGCACTCCAGGTATGCACACAGACACAGTCTTTGTGTACATAACCCTGCCACATGCCAACCACACCACAACTATAACCACAGGAAGAACCTGAATTTCCTCCTTGTATTGCAATTATAAATTACTTTTCATGGGTTTTGCCACACCTGCCTTCACAGAAAATGCAACATGCATGCATTACTTTAATTATTTTTCTGCCTCAGAGGTCTAATTTTCACAACTGCAGTGATTAGCTGTCTTGTTGACTCTCTATAGCATTTCATCTCACTGAACAGAAAGGCAAAATTACTACAAAGTAAAAATCAACTGAGTCTGCACAGATGCCCAAAGCTAAACTGCATCCTGCATGAAATGTATTGACACAATTGTCTCACCAAAACCAGTTGATTTTACACCATCTATAGGATCTCTTCATGTGTCTAAGCAATGACCAGAAGTGGTGTTTAAAGATTTCCAGCACACAAAAGGTATAATTTCTCAAGCAGAATTAAAATAATAATTAAAAAAATATGAAAAAAATAAAATACGAAAAACCAAACACCAACTCACTGTCCAAAGGAAATATGGTATGCTAACATTTCAGCTTATCTTTGCATGTGACATTTATAGATTGATGACAGTTATATTTCTATGCATAAAAGGTTAGAAGAAACAGTCTGTGACAGATAACCAATAGATTTTTTTTTTTCCCTCAGCTTTTTAGATTAAGACAATTTCAGATTGGTAGAATAAGACATTAAAAGACACCCTGGTAAGCCTGATTGCATTTCTCTGTCTTTGAGCTTACATTCACACCAAGGTTCCCACCTGCAGATGACCGAATCCTTTCTGAAATATAGCCATTGAACCTGGATAAAATTTCTATCGTAATTTCCCTATTAGTATTCTTCAAAATAATCTTTCCTATCACCTTCAAGTGTATACCTTTCTTCTTTTATTTGAGTTTTGTTTGTTTGTTTGTTTCTTTTCATTCCACATGAATGTGCTATGGAAACATCTATGTGATGTTAGTTTCTTTTACTTAGCCTGTGTCACATGATTAGAAGATGACATAAAATCCTTTTTCTCTGTTTCTACTGAAGTCTGACCCCTTTGGGATGGTTGGGGTGGTCTTTTTGAACTCTCCTGAAGTTGCTGCTAATGTCTGAGAATCAACAGGTGTAGGATTCCTGCTGTTTAGCCTTACACGGGTATTTGTCACAAGGTAAAATACAATAGCTCTCAAAGGCCCTTGACTTTCCTCCAAGAAGTCTTTCCGCCCTAATTGATGGTGTTCGTTAAACATGAAGTTCTTTTGCATTAATGTTTCTCTCCTGTCAAGGGGCAACTTTAGGACAACTAGGAAGCATAACAAAGTTTCATTTCTATTGCCACAGAACACAGAGGAAGTGAGTAACTCGTTACAAAACCATCTCAGAGGGACAGCTGGGAGCCAGAGTAGGAGCTGGAGATTTCCTGGGCAAGAGGTTGTGACTACTGTCGACCAAAGACTGAACTCACAGCAGAAGCTGGGAAAGAAGGCAGCACCTGGCCACTCAGCCACCTCATAACTGTGTGAGTAGTATATTTTCATAAAGTCATCTGGCAAAAAGCTAAAATTATTCTGAAAATGCTGATGGTTTCCCCCCACCATTTATCTACATAGCAAACAAATTCCCCAACATACATTGTGAAAGAATTCAAAGTATTCCAGACAGGCTAGATGTTATGTCTGAAATCCTAAAATATTCTGGATGTCCAGCCTTTATTCTCCCACCGCTCCCATGAGTAGCTTACTTAATTTTCCAAAAATTTAAATAGTTTCTTTTCTTTCTTAATGAAAGACTTCTTGTGAAGGATCAGAACAGTTTGATTTAGATCAATGTTTTATGAGAAATGCAAAATATATGTTTGTACAAAAATGGCTGCAAAACCACATGATCTTTCTTTAATAGCATTTACTGTTACTTTGTACAGATGTAAAAAAATTTTAAAACTGGATATTCAGGGTTTTGTGTCCACATTTCATCATTGCTGTGATTTTTTAAAAAGTGTTTTTATCTTGATAAGAACTTCTTGCTTTATACTTTTCTCCTAAGAATGCAGGACCAGTAGCTGGGAATTTTGAAAACGTATGTTCCCCTTTGGTAAAAATGAGTCCCAAAGTTGGATTTTCCCAGAAAAATGTGTGTTGATTTCACACACATAAAGTTGTATTTCTTTCCCAGAAGACAGTACTTAACTTCCATTCATCCTTTATTCTCATGATATTGTTGAGGTTTAGAGTTTATCTTTTACATTGGTATCCTAATGAAAATGTTTCTAAAAACTGAATAGGCCATAGTGCAAACACCTGCAGCTTGGACATTATAGATATTAACAAGGAATGTCCTTTCTGCCCAAAGTTTTTTCAAACATGGAAAGGACCTTTTTCACTCAGAGAAGACAGTGGAGTGGTAAACAGGACTGCCTAAATAAATCTCATGATATATAGGAAACAGTAAAGCAATTAATCTTCTACTTGCCAACCATTTGTAAATGATAACCATGTTTTTCTTTCACTCACCTTTCCTTTGAGGAGCAAAATCTAAGCAGTAATATGGAATAATCATAAAAATACTTGTCCAACTGCAGTTTTACACTGACTCCTCCCACAACTCTGCTGTTGGGGTTACATTATTTTCCCCTGGTTTTCATCATGGAGATCTCAGTGGCTCTGGCAATAATTTGCATAGAAAAACATGGTCACTGAGTTTCAGAATAACAGTATCCCTGGAAAATCTAACTGTATTTTTTCATTAGGTCAGGATTGAAGCTTCTCTGCCCACCTCATGGCCTAGCCTGTATTTTTTATTTGAAGTCACGGTTAACCCAGGGTGTCTAAGAGAATTTATTCAAGTATTTATTGTCTCAAAGCTTTTGAAATTTTTACTGAAATGTTCTAGAAACCACAGCTGAGTAAAACTAGCACAACTATAAACACTGAATATTATCAATTAAGTATGTAAAAAAATCTTAATTTCTGAGCAACTGTACAAATCCTAACTATAAAGTAGCTTCTGACAGTTCAGCAATGAAACAAACAGGATGGCCTTACTCTTTTTAGATACCTCATCTGTTTCTTCATATTTCTGCTCATCTTTTAATACACCTAACAAATTATTAAGAATCTTATTGCTACATATTTGCCTGCTGTGAATACAGTAAGCAATGCACTGTTGATTAATATTTTATAGTACCCCAAAAACTCTTTCTGGCCTAGCCAGTCTGCATGAAAATTTCAGAGCAAGTTGGGCATTGGTGTGCTATTACTTGAAGCACAAAAAGGCTCTCAATACTATCCATTGTGATTAGGATTTCATAGCAAAGTTACTTAGCACTGGTATTGGAAGGTTTTCTTGTGCTAACCAGAAGTTTTATTTATTTGCCATAATACTCCGGTTTTTTTAGTCAGACCTCTGTGTATATTCCAAGAGAGATACTGATGTCTGGTGTCAGCACAAAACTCCCATTGCCTGTAATATACCCATTTATACCAATCTGTATTACTTTATATTATAAATAGGAACATTTTTCTGTATCAAAAGTATGAAGATCAGCTGAAAACCTCCCTTGCTAGCAAGACTTCTGGTTTCCTTTACCTACATAAGACTCCAAGGAAAACACTCTGAAGGGCTGGTGTTTAAGTTTGCTGCTTCCTTAATAAATTCCTGGGGAGTGACTGAAAACACCTCTCATGATTTTTGAGCAAAGGATCCAAAAAAATAACTGTTATACATTTTTTTTAAAATGTTCATTTCTCAAGTTTATTCATTTTCTGTTTGTCATATATGTGATAAGTTGTTCATTGTGCCAGCTGTCTGCAAAGTTGCAAAGATATAAAATACACTTAAATGAAATCTTCCTTAATCCATATAAAAAAGTAGTTTTTCATACTTACTGTGCTGTTGAGCTCCTTTTCCAGATTGCTGTTTTAATGCAATAAAATGCTTTCCTTTCCTACTTTCTCAGTCCTGCTAACCAAAACAGAAGGATTCTTTCAATAAATTCATACACTCCTACCATTAAAAAAGGAAGTGAGAAGCAACCAGGAAAATTATGTCTTCAAATGAGAATGAACTTTCTCCATATATTATTCACACTAGGAAAAACATGAATCTCTTTTATATGTGAAACTTAGTGAAAGAATAAGGTTTTTTGATTGGTCTTCCTCTAACTAAGAGAAAGAGAGCCCAGATTTCATGTAGAAAGACTGAGATGAAACATAAAGTGTCTTAGGGCTATTTTTAGGAAGCAACTCTTGGATTATTGTAAATTTTTCTCTCTGTTATTAGTCAGTAGAATTTTGGTAACACGAATTGACTTGAGTCTAGCACTGTTAGTCTAATGTAAAAGCACCCTAAAAAATAGAAGAATGAGTCTTTAATGCCCTCTTATAGCTGGAGGAATCACACAAGTGGAAAACAAATGTCCAGGCTTGTTATCAATTGAAATAGCAGGATGTGATATCCTTCAGACGCATGACACTTCTTGAAAGCTGATGTCTTCATATGAGTATAGAAACTAACCAGAAATGGGAAGGGGTTTGCTGTAAATGAGACATCAAGTAGACTGCTGGCTAATCATGAAAAATATATCAGCGAGTTGTGACCTTCTGGTTAATTACATGGTCCTTTGTCCATAGAGAAATAGCATATTTCATGTTTTCTATAGTGAGTTCAGGATTTTTCTTGGATTTGTAGGTGGTTTTGTTTTCAGTATCCTGTGAGATTTCTAACAGAAAATACAACCCAGGGGAGGAAACTTTGCACTGAAGTGATTACATTAGTGTTATTCTGACCTTTTTCAATGAGAAAACCAGTTCTGAAAAGTATCTAATGAGTTGCCAGAAGAAGAGGAACAATAGCAGAATTGTGTCTTTGCATAGTTACCAGGCAGGGCAGAACTTTCTTCCAACATTCAAGTGCAGAGTACGGTTTTTAGGAATCAATGGGCTGGATTTGAAGATGATTCACTACTTTGTTTCCTCTGCCCTCTTCCCTCTGATAGTAAACTCATGTGTCCAATATTGGCAGGAGGAGAGAAGGAAGAAAGGAAGAGAGAAACAGCTGAGGTATGCAGTAATCAGCAGGCAATTATATCAACATTGTTAAAGATATTTGCAGCTATTTTTGCTGGCAAATAATGTATAGAGAGAAGCAATTAGTCACAGTCTACTCACAGGGTAAATACAAATAGCAACAAACTTGTTGATTTCAAAACCTAGGGCATCAAAAAAAATTCTGAATACTGACAAACAGAATATATCATTAAAAGTCATGTGCTCCTAACTGAATAAAAGAAAAAACCCTAGTCCTTCTTTCTGAGCAACAGTTATGAGATTCAGAGAGCACATATTGCAACTGTATGATTTATAATACAATTAAAACATAGCTGGAAGATTCCTCAGAAAGATGCATAATTTAATTTTTCATGTAACTGTTCTTTATTTGCAAGAATATATTGTTGTGCCGGTCCATTCTGTCTTTATTCCTAAAATAGCACATAATTTTTTGCTTTTTCACAGGATGAGGCAAAATTTGTGACATTTTCAATCCCTGTGTAGAAAGTTACAAATTTAGGCACCTAATGAGTACGTAAATATACATTGCTGTATTTCAAAGAAACAGAACTCTCTCTCATTTTTGTTGTCCTTAAAGACAAAAATTATATTCATTCAAATCCTATCTGACATAAGTGTCTGTAATAGTGCTACTATTTTCAGAGACCTTACACAGAACAAGCTGTCCACAGGTAGCCAAAATAAAAAACATGGCTAAGAGACTGATAGTTCTACGAATATAACTGCCATACTGCAAAGAGCAAGCCTGGAAAGTTATTAGAAAACTCCAGTTAAAGATGAGTAAACTGAGGACAGATAATCAAATGAGCCTGTGCCATAAGATTTGGCATGCCAACTAAAAATGCATAACTAGTATTTGTTGGCGGTTTGGGAGTTGTTAATTTTCCCTTGTTTTCTCTTTCTAGATTAAGTCCCTAACCACTATGAAAACAGAGTTGTGATAACATCGTAGAAACAGTGATTTGAGAATAGCTGTAAAAAAAAGACTAAAACTGTGTTGACCTCTCAAAGATCTGGGTAGGGAAGATTTTCCCCCAAGCAAGGGAGGAAAGACAGAAGTCATATAAGTACACACCTTTGCCTTTGGGATCACCCAGGGATACATCGGCCTCTTGGGGCTCGCAGTAATCCTTCCTTTTTGTCTCAAGAAACATCGAAGGCCCTTTCCCACACTGGCCAAAAGGGGCTGTGCCAGGGGAGTGAGAAGGTGGAGCTATGAGTGAGCAACAGCAACCTGAGCATGCTCCAGATAAAAAGAGCATCACTTCAAGTGACTTTCACCCACCTTGTACATGGATTAACCAGGTACTGGCTGCTGTGCCCCTGTGCTGCAAGCAACTTCCAATATCCGCCCAAAACTCTCCTGCCCAGGCGAGGCACATGGAGCTGAAGGACACTACCTGTGATCACCCAGGCGTGCACAATGTGGCCTTCCAGGTAACTATGATTTCTTTTGATTTGTGGGGAAGAGGAAGGACTTAAAAACAATGAACAATGCTTACTTCAGTCCTTGAACAAAGAAAAAGCAATTTATGCTGTCTTCCTGCATCAACGTACTTTGCAGTGATATCCTGCCAATGTACAAGTCTCTTGTACAAAAAGTTGGAGCACAATTGACACATTCAGGAGTAGGCTCTGCCTATTGTCTTCGTCTGCTGCCTGGTACACTGTATCTTTGAAAAGTCTCCTAACTCAGTGTTATTTCATAGGCTGGTGTATCTCACAACTAGCCCATCCACCTCTCCCATCTGCTGTATCAATTACTGCGATTTCCTGAGGGCAAATAATTCAGTTTTGTTGAAGAGACGCATCATTATGCAGCAGACGTACATCTCATCAAAGCAATGTATATTAATAATGTGAGAAAAATGATCACGTAATCACAGTGGGGCATATTTTCTTTCTTCCATGCATAAAATAAGTGCAACTGTCTTGTTCTGCTCCCAAGAAGGGCACAGAGCCAGCCCAGAGGGTTCTGCATGTTATGTGCATAAAGTAATGTTAACAGCCATTTTAAAAATGCAGATTTCAAAAGCAGAAGCACCAAAAAAAAATAAATTGTTAACCAGTTAGCTATTGTTCTCAGTGCCCAGCACCCCTGCATTTTTATAGGAATTAGAACAGGGACAAACAGAAATTTGCAAACCCACAGCCAGGCCATTCACTGTGTTTATTATTGAAGGTGGAACAGGTCAGGGAGAAAGCGGCTCTAAAGAGTGCTGTATTATCGAAGTACCCCTTGCTTTCCTCTGCGGCCTCTGATCTTTACACTGCCCCTGAGCTCAGCTAGCAGTAAGGGTAGCACATAGTGGGGTATCAGCCAACGCTATTCAAATAACACAGAAAGGTCTTTGGAAATGCTAAGCATGTGGAATATTATGTAACACCAGTGACATCCAGCCACTCTGGTGTTATATTTATTCATTGAGCTATAGACAACGATAAGCAATAGATTAATCCGGTAATCTGCCAGTCAGGGAATATTTGTGGAATGTAAGGGAAATGCGGTCAAGTCCCTACTCCAGTCAATAGCTAATAATTCACACTAAGTGGGACAGCTTCAACAGGAGACGGAGACATAACTGTCTTAAAACATAAGCCAGTGGTTAGGGCATTCTCCTGGGTAATCAGTGCGCTCAACACACCTGTGCTTCAGAGCAGACAGACAAGCAATTTGAATTTGGGTCTCCCTCAGTTCATGTAAATCAGATAAGTGAGGACTTAATCCTGGGTGCATTTTCACACAAAATGTGTGTTCAAGATAGTGCATTCAGTTTCTAAAGTCTCTGCCTTACAAACTTACAGAGGAAGTAAGTCCCTCTCTAGCTGCATAAGCTCAATGCCAAATGCTTTTGAATGATGACCTAAGCTGAAAAGCACCTCTTTCCTCAGCAGTCTCTGTGGAGCACAGTTCAGTAACTCAGGTTAATTCTCTGCCTTACACAGCTAGCTCACCTGGGCAATGTGCAGGGAATCCAGGTGCTTCCTTTGCTGTCTGTCGCAATTGAGAGACGGGAATGCAGCTTGATGCAAGCAAATGTCTCTTTATTAGCCTGATAGCATGATTATATACACACAAGCAATTGTTACATCTTACTCTGATAGGTTCAAAACTTGCTTATTCTATAACTGTGGCAACTCGCGCAAAGATCTCACACTAGCTATTTAGCAATTCAGCAGTAGTTAACGATAACAATGTCTGCAGTTCTTACACCACATCCTTGAGCAATCTGACAAACCATTCCTTGTATAGCCTCAACTTGATACTTAGTCCCTGTTCCTATACCTTCAGTAATTTTTCATGTCCTGTATCAGCAGGGCTTGTGACCCACAAGCTCGAGCATATTCCTTTCAACTAACATTGTTACTTGTGGTCCTGCTTCCCAGGCCCCCTCCTGCAGCTGTCCATTGCAGAGGTTTGCAAGATCCTGCAAATCCTCTCTGATTTAAACAATGCAAATACCAAATCATAGAGACTGTGCAACAATGAAACCTGGCCAGAGTCAGGTTTTCTGGTTACTTTTGATTTCTGAAACACCAGAAGGTATTTATGTTTACACTATCGCTGACTCAACATGTAAGTGACTCCCTAGACAAAATAAGACACAGAAGGAAATAGGTAAACTTCTGCATATAGAAAAATAAATCGCTTCACAGTAGAAGCCACTGAGAAGAAAACAATCTCATAATTTTTCCCTATTTTCTTGTATTTGAGCTTTTCTTGCACAAAGAATGAACACTCTTCTTTCTCCAAGATGCAGTGTCTTCTAGTATTTTGCAATTAGTGTCTTTCTTAAACCACAAAATATAAACCTGTACTGGAAAGGGATTAGTTTAAACCATTTTAAGTATCAGTGTGGGATTGCACTCCACAGGTACCTTCAGATGTACCTGAGCCGATTCTGTGACTCAGGCAAGGTATCCCAGGAACAACTATTTGCAAATGAAGGAGATGGCTATTAAGGCAGTCAGGATGCAGGAGTCTTGCAGGGTCCTAAAGAGTCATATACTAACTTTATTGATCAGCTTCAGAATATTTTGCAACAACAAGTCGAGCATGAGAAAGCTCAAGGGTTGCTTTTAAAACAACTAGCTATGATAATGCCAATGAAAATTGTAAACAGGCAACTTTCACAATCGCAACCCCAACATGTGTCAAATGATTATAATGCAGAACTCACAGCAGACTGTAACTCTCGGGCTGAGTTCTGGAATGCAGTGCAGCACATTTTTGCTTCTCTAATTTCTTCTGTAAGAATAGTACACGCTCTTAATTTGCTTAGTAGATTAGGCTGCTAGCTTGCTAAAGTTTAATGATTAACGCACAATGGGATATAAAAAATAATGCAGTGACAAAGTAAACCTGGGTTAGGTAGTTTGTTTTATAAAGTCAGAAAGTTAAGAAAACAGCTCTTAACAATACAAAGCAGCTCAAGGCTAAAAAGTGGTGGATGAAGGATCATATCAAAGTTTTATTAAGTCAAGAATGAGAAGCATTGTACCTTCTGTTGTTGAAGGACTCTTAACAAGTTGAAGAGGTGGTAATATAGAGTAATCTGTCTTTTGACTGGTCAGTCATACAAATGGTCAAAGAGGGATAACTATTCAAGCTCATCTGAATTTCACATTGGTTATTGATATTTAAACACACACATCCTTCTGTACTATAATAGGTTTTGTACTGTGTCAGCTAGGATGCAGTTAATTTTCTCAGTAGCTGGTGCAGTGCTGTGTTTTGGATTTGGTGTGAAAGCAATGCTGATGGCACACAGATGGTTTTAGTTGTTGCTGGGTGATGTTTAAGTCAGGGACTTTTCAGTCTCTTGGGCCCTGAGGGCTGGAGGGGCATGGGTTATTAGGAGGGGACACAGCCTGGACAGGTGACACAAACTAGCCAAAAGGATGTTCCATTCCATATGATGTCTTGCTGAGTATATATAAGCTGAGGGAAGAAGAGAGAGGGGAGGACATTAGGTGTTAGTGTTTGCCTTCGCAAGTAACCGTTACAGGTGATGGAACCCAGCTTCCCTGGGGATGGCTGAACACCTGCCTGCTGATGGGAAGTAGTGAATGAATTCCTTGCTTTGCTTTGCTTGTGTGTGTGGTTTTTGCTTTACTTATTTAATTGTTCTTATCTTAACCCTTGTTTTACATTCCTTTCTGATTCTCCTCCCCATTGGGGTTGTCAAAAAAGGACTGTCATGGTTTAACCACAGCTGGTAACTTCAGCCACTCACTCACATCCCTCTCACCCAGAGGGATGGGGAGGAGTTGGAAAGAAATGTAAAGCAACCAAAACCAACAGTTTGCCATCAACATTGGTCTCACACCAAATCCTAAACACATCTCTGCACCAGCTACTATAAAGAAAATTAACTGTCACAGCTGAAACTGTGATACAGTTAATAACCATTGCATCACAGAAGTGTAAAACTTCTTCAGCCTTACTGTAGTAGACCCTCAGAAGTCAGCTAAGCAATGTTAGCTTTCAGAGAGGGTGTGCATTCATGTAGGGTAAAGTTCTATTAACCACATTAATCATATTTTTTTAAATGCATGATCCTGTGAAATATCACCTACTTCTTTTATACACTAAGCAGATTCCACTTGAACTGTTTACAGGCATGACATGAAAAATTGTGGGTCCTGTGTTATTGCTTTGTGATAATGCCAGTATCTGGGAGACTTAGAAGCAACTGTCACCTCATTAACAGCTCAAAATGGTCTCAAAAGAAAACAGACAGCAAACCTCAAATGTAAATGTACCTCTCATTCTACCTCTTTCTTTGATATCAGGGACATCTCAGTAAGCTTCTTGTATTAGTTTTGGGAAGATGCATAGCTCTACCTACACTTGCCATTCTTCACAAGCATGCTCTTATCCTTCAGTGCAGCATAAACTTAATAAAACTCCAATGCAATTGTTAAGACCTACATGCTAAATTACCTGCTTTGGATGCTACCTCATAGCTAGAATCAACAGACTGCCACACTGTTTATACCAAAACATCCAGGGATTTATGATTTTTTTTCCCCCCTTAAATGTCATGCAATATAAGGAATGTAAATCCTCACCCTCATCTGCCCATTGCTACTCAGAAGATTGTCCATGTTAAGTGTCTGCATGCCAATGTAATACATTCTGTATCTACATCTACAATAATGTCATACATAAAGTATAGAAACACTACTGTGTCTCTTCCATTCAGTGTAGTTTGGTTAACTTCTCTCTGATGGCACTGGCTAGAGTATCACTACAGTTGGCTACAGAATTTCCTGCTCAGAAATCCTACATTAATAGTAACCCTAAACCTGAGATTTTATTTATCTAGCTTGAATTTAGCCCTTATTTAAGAGGCAAAGGTTTTATCTCTTCAGTGCTGATGGTTCAGATCTCTGCTAATTATGGCATTAAACAAATCACACATTTCTCAAGGAATGGTAAGAACTAGCTCATAAAAAGGAATGTTGGTGGGACAAAAAAAACCTGACAAACTTTTAAAGGGAACTCAGAGGTAAACATAAAATAAATACAATACAAAAGGAAGATAACAGCTAATAAATAGTTATTATTCATTGGCCTCCTATTGTTAGTGCTAGGATGTATTAAGCAGTTGGTACCTGTTTCTGTAGAAGAGCAAACTGCTCTTAAGCTGAAGGAAGGATCCCCTTTAAAACTCTGCCTTTTACTCAAGCTGCATAAGGACATCGGTACTGCCATAACATACACAGCCCTCACACTCCATTTCATTCAAACAAGCTTATAACATCCTAAAAAATGCCATATATTTCTGTGTTTATCACCATTCTCCACAGTTTCCTAGATACTCTTGTCTGGTTAGTTGATTAAAACTATAGGTGTTATTAAGAATTTACATTTCATGAGCATAATTGTTGTAATTTCCCTTGGAAATTATGAGGGCATTGTACTGTATAACTCCATCGGATTCAGGCAGGAAATTATGCAGTCCTTTTCCACATTTTCAAAACATGTTTTCCAAAGCCATGTTTGGGTATTTTTTTAAAAAAGTGGGATATTACTCCATCTCTTACAGGAACATACATTTTACTTGCTCTGAGAGCAAAAGGATTTCCTATTTCTTTTTTTA
The DNA here is from genome assembly GCF_023638135.1 of Falco biarmicus. NCBI lineage: Eukaryota > Metazoa > Chordata > Aves > Falconiformes > Falconidae > Falco > Falco biarmicus. The sequence continues at coordinate 42,522,536 of NC_079311.1, forward strand.
TGGCCGATTGTGCCAGTCTATCATTTTAACTTGTTTATCCTGCATTTCAGAATACTATCCAACTATCCTACTCAAAACTGACCACTTAAAGTTTTAAAGAAAACACTAATGTACTCAGAGGTGGGTGAGCCTAATTTACAACCTGTTTTAAAACACCTCATAAAGATTTAGCCAGCTGAATTTAAATCTGGCAGCACATGTTTCTTATCTGCTGTCTTTACAGCTTATTTACTATAGTTTAACACATAAATAATGAACTTTCATCCCTCCTGCCATCTACACTCAAATTTGTCATTTCACAGGAATTTATGAATGCTATGATTATTGATCAAAAAAATTCTTCCTCAGTATTTAAAATGCACTTTAACTCCTTCAGAATAATGACACTCTGGCTAGCAAAAGGTAGTACATGGGGGGAAATTTACATGAATGTTCTTCTATTACACTGAATACTAAAAATATAGCAAAGTTTTTAACTAAAAATCAGATGGCTTCATTTCAGCTGACAGAATCTAATCTGAAATCCAATTAAATCCAACATGGTAACTTAAAACATTTGCTTTTGAAGCATCTGTTTTCCACACAGTTCCTAAAGTACCCTGATTCTAATCTCCAAAGCTAATCTAATGACCCACCCTTAAACCATCAACAATTTAAGCAGCTGCCTGGATGTGCTGATAGCAAATCTGGTTTCATCACTAACTGATAGGGGTGGGAAAACTGTAACAGAGACTGTGTGCTCTTGTTAAAAGCACAACCAACAGAAGTTATGTGCTCTTTGCAAAACCAATCCTCTCTCAAAAGTCAGAGAGGAGATAGGTGAGAAGGAGATAGGATGGAAGGCCAAAGTATGTAGTTAGGCAAAAAGACTTGGCAAATGAACTGCAAACCTAGAGGAAACTGAAAAAGCATTGAAAGAGTATTTCACTTTCAAGTAAGAGATAGCTCTATGCCCTTGCCAAGTATTTTACAAGTATGAAATTTCAATCAGTAAAAGTACAGCAGAGTGTAGAAGCAGAAATGCAACTGCATAACACTTCTCATGTGATCATCATTAGAAGTAGATGGATCAACTCTGTAATCCTTCAAGCATGACCTAAAAGAAAGAGAATTTTCCTATCCAAGTGTCTCTAACTTGGTTTTAGCTTTCAGCTTCCTTGTGTCTACCAATTGAGTAAGTTCAGAAGTGACTAGGCATATCACTGGACCTGGCCTGGGCTTGTAACAGGGCTGTGCTAGCTATAGTCCCTAAGACTTGAACTCCTGTCTTCTGTTGCAATGTTTTGTTCTGCAGAAATATCCTGGAAGGTGGAAAAGAATACTGGGCAAATGAGATAGAGGTCTTCTGGCCCTGCTGGGTGCTTAGGTAACAGTTTGCTACAGCAGGCCATAAGCACAGAGAGTTCAACATTTTGGTGAGGAATGCCTTCAGCAAACTCAGAAAGAGAAAGACTCAAGCAAACAGGAAAAAGGAATAGGCATTTCTATTTGTCACTTGAATACTGCCCTTCTTACAAGAAATTAAAAATAATTATTTTTGTTCAAGGGATACAGTTAAATAGCATGCATTTTCACCAAACAAAATAAAAAAAGTTGTATAAAGGGGAGGATGAAGAAATTGCACTTGAAGAATCAGGTGTGAAGTATAAGAAAATCAGTCATCTTCATTGCACTCATTCAAAGACTGTTTTAGTCAACAGAATTAGACTCTTACTGAAGTAAACTTGTTATCAATAGCAGTTAACAAGTTTCTACTGAATTTGGAATATGCCAGAAATGTGGTATTTCTCAGTTGAAATGAGTGCTTTTTATGCTTGCATGAAAGAACACAAATCTACCATTCTGCAGTGCAGGCTATTTGGAGTGCCAGCAATCATGTGATGCTCTTACTAATTTTCTGTAACATTACTCATACATTCATATATTTTAATTACTCTATAAATAAAACTCTTATGTAATTATTGCAGTTGAGCAGTGGGTTGGACAAAATGACATCTAGAGGTTTCTTCCAACTCAAATTATTCTGAACTTCTGTTGTTTGTAGACAGCAACTTGCATGTTTATTGTTCTTCACACTGTCGGTGACAATAATCCTAAGAAATCTTTGCTTTTTCTTGCTTGGCAATAAGCATAGAAGTCATCAAAGAGACTATCCCCAGCAGTGTCTGTGTGTCAATTACAGAACTGTACCACTTAGACTTCACTGTACTGTCCTGTATAGTGTTTTTAAGATATTATATCTCAATGTTACAGTTAACCTCAGCTTCTTGGATTTTTTTTCCTTTTTTTTCCCCACCGTATTGAGAGTTTCAGTGGAGGTTTTCATTATCAGCTGCAGAGGCAGCTATGGCAAACTCCTAAGACAGCATGGTTGGAAAGCAAAAGAGTAACAGAAGAGAAGAGCTTTTTGTAAAAGAAATACCTCCCTCTTAAGGGAATGCAAAGATACTTTTGTCTTAGAAGGAGGGGAACTCATTTATTGGCATCTGGTTTAATCAGGGCAAGAGCAGGTGAATCAATAGCTTCTTGCAACTCTCCCCTCTTCCCCCAGACACAAAGTTCCAGAAACGTTTTTACTGAAATTGATTTTTTGTGAAGTTTAAAGTCAGAGTATCTTTATGGAAAATACGTTACTGAAAAGTGTTCTGATTTCTTCTAAGGTCATGTTTCTGCTAAAAGGCAAAACTTAATTGATATCTAGTAGTACTGCCTATTCCTGCCTTTATCATAATTTACTATGATTAAGTCTATTCTGTATTGTTCATTTGGAAATTATTGTTTTCTCAGAAAGCTAAATGTAGATGCTAATTTACTGGGTTTATTACCATGTAAATAATGAGATACTTCTACTTCATGCAACAAAAAACAATGAAATGAGCACACCGTAATTGCTGCCAGAAGAAAACACTGAAATATAAAACATTTGTATAAATTGTGGATATAAGTTATCTGAAATTTTGTTTAAGCTGCTTTCTTACAAAACCCAAATAAGAACCAGCCTTTCAAGGATCATTAAAAAGAAATAATGTACCCTTCAAAACATTAAGAAACAAGAAAACTCAGCTTCAGGAAAAAGAAAAAAGTAGAAATAGCGGAGTTGGTTATTGCCGTACTCTCAGTACACTCTGATAAAAGGTATATCACAGAGAATTAGTGTAGTAAAACTAACTGCTCTTTCCCAAGATACTCTGAGTGTTTTATCTCAAGAGCAATAGAAGTACATATTTGAAAAAAAATATGCATTTACTGCATATGCCTAAGGAGTATATATACTGGAGCAAAGGTACTAAGAGCCTGGACAAGGCTCGAAAAAGCAGTTTTGCCCTTGACAGGGAGAAGGGCTGGATCTTTGTAAGCTTGTTAAACCAGTCCAGAGGCAAAAGGCAGCACCAGGAGGTCATGTGAGCTTGGGTCAAGAAAACAGCAGATTCACATTAGCTAAGCACCATCCATGAGTGACAGAGCTTTGGGTAATAGTGCAGGGACTTGAACGTCCAAGCTCTGTACTCTGAGTTTTGGATTCCCTGTACTAGTAAAGTAAAACATGGAAGCACAGGCATCAGGATATAAATCAGTTCTTACCACACATGAGAAAGGCTTTGAGCTTTTGACTTGAAACAATACAGTTTCTGGTCTCATCATGCCCCCAGAACAACAGCAAAGGTGTGAATGTTATAAATCTAAAAGGTCTCAAAGGCAATTCAGAGAATCAAGAATTCACAGAGAATCAAGAAGTCACAAAATAAGAAGTATTCACAAAATACTAACCAGGTATGGTTTTTTTCTTTTTTTTTCTTTTGCATAACCTTATGTAAATTCATAAATCTCAAATTCAGTGTCAGTAATTGGCTGTGATAATATATCCAAGAGAGATATTTTAACAAAACCTGAATTTAATTTAAAATTCATAAACTGACAAGGAAGCAAGTTCTGTTCTCAGAAATACATTGAAGAAAGAACACAGAAAATTGACAGGATGTGTAGGATTCAGAAAAATGTTTTCTAATGTCATGGCTTCATACACAACACAAAAGAGGCATCAGAAATGGTGATCAGAGGGAATATTGCGGACAAGGAGCTGATACAGAAGCATTTTCTCCCGAGAAGTTGGAAAAAAAGAAGGTGGAAACACTGTCTTTAGTCATAAAATATTTCAGTCAGGTGGGGCATACACATTACTAAAGACCTGCTCATCTAAAATGGGGGAAATTTCAGACAAAAGCAAACTGGAGGCAACCGTGTGACGTACAACTGGCCAGAGAAAGAAGAGGAAAATACAATACAGATGACACATGAACGCATTCATTTTTAAGTTTTTTGACTGGACATTAGTTTAAGCCCACATAATGAGTAGCTCACTATGAAGACATGAGAGTTTAAAAAAAATCCAACAGATATTTTACTACTGTCATGCATTAATATTTTCACACCCACACTCCAGAAATAATCTACTCTAAAAGTTCCATTAAAAACTTCTAGTACCTTCCTGTGTTGTAATCATAGCTACTTGCAAAATTGGTGAACATACCTGAAGCAGCACATAAAAAATAGAGGTTTCCTGATGCTTGTGGGTATTCTTTTCTATCTTCCAGTTTTTTGGGGTATGATCAAAGGCAGCAACGGTATGCTGCCAAAGAAATGCCTCTGCTCATAAAGTTGAAGTGATTTCAGATTTACAGTGATGGGAAGGATGAGTTGGACTGTTCTGATATGCTCCTCTGGGAACTAAACCTCTGAGATCCTAGGAAAGGAAGGTGGTAGACAGTGTCTATACCTTCCTCTTCAAAAAAGCCAGCAAAAAGGGAAATGTCAAAACAAAAAGAATAAAAGGACTTGCAGAACAGATTGAAACAGCTGAAAAATGGACAAAAGTAGTGGCAGTCAATGACAGCTTGATTTTAATCAAAGAAACCAATTCCTCCCTGAAAAAGTTCAGCTGAAAGTGATCTGCCACTACTTTGTGCAAGTGTAGTAGAGATACTACTACTAGAGATAGCATTTTCTCAGGCACACCGTGTCTGAGGCAGGAGAATTTTATTTTGCAGCTCTGCAGAGTATGGACTTCGCTGTGCCCCTGCTGGCAGAAGTCCATGTGCTCCACGCAGCCCTTGGTTTAGCCTCAGCAAGGACCAACACTCCCTATGAGCCAGATCTGATACCATGTTTGGCCATGAAAAAAGAAGAAAAAGGGTTTGGATCCTTTCTCCCTTTTCTTTATGTATCTGCTCAGAGTTAGACACAAAGTGGTTTTTGATTTCAAATTTTCTGAACACCTTTTAATGTCAGTGTAGGAAAGCATTTGCAACAATAACATAGCAACATAATAATATTCTGAGCATACTCAAATACATTGTAGACAATGTGAAGAGATGTGGATTGATGCTTTTTATATTGTAATACTCAAAAGACAAAATAGGTTATATTCTCAAGACAAATAATGTATTTCACAAATTCAAAGAGCCAGAGCCTGGGGTTTTGGGTGTTCCGGGCAAGTTCCTGGCCCAGGGAGGATGCTATGGCATTGGGGAAAGCAATAGGGGAGCAGGGGCTCTGGGGATGGTGGTGAGGACTGAGGGAGGGAGGTATGGAACGTGGGCTTTGAGCTGTGACCAGGAGAGAGGACGTGGTGCCACAGGGAGCATAGCCACCTGCAAACATGAAAACATGGCTTGTCAACCCAAAGGGCTGGACCCTCCTGATTTATAATGTAGGTTCAATAATCTGTGAGAAGCACCAGTATACAATATACCCCAAATTTAAGCCAAGGAATAAATGATATTTCAATACTATGAGCACTTGCTGGCCCTAAGCTGAGAAGCCAACCTCCTACAGCCACTGGAGAGTGCTCCCAATTACCAAAAATAATAGCAACTTAGGTGAAAGCATCTGCATCTTTCAAGTTTGCTTTATTTCACAGTCAATACCGAAGAGAGAAAGAAATTGAGTTTAGTGAAAATACAGCCAAAAGTTACAGTGCAGCTCCATGTTGCTACACAACTCCTACCACCACCACCCCCCCTCCAAAAACTGCAACCAGGAGGCCTGAGGGACTCCTGTCTATGTCATGCTGAGTTTTCTCCTAGGGGAATGAATAGCAGCTTCTACATACATACTCCTCCACACCATTGTAATTACTGGCTGTGTGTTAATTTTGCTGGTGAACTGGTTCAGGTTTCTCACTAAAACCAACTGTGGGCTTTCTAGGACTTCCAGCAGCAGGAAGGCCAGACAGAAGGCAGAGGCCAGAGCAAGGTCTGTGGTGGGCCTTGCTTCACACAGCAGTTTGAGGAATGCAGTTACCACAAATAATAGTGAGGCAAAAAGAAAAGGTAAACTTGCCTGCAGCCTGCCACCGGTCCAAGTGGCCTGGCACAGCAGGCCAGCTACTCTCAAGAGGGTAGGACATGGCTGCCGGCTCAGGAAAACACTGGGTGCCTTCACTGTGATCTTGGCTGGACACGCAAGGGCAGGTGACCGGTCACGCTGCCCTGGCACGGCATTAAAATGGGGAAGGGCAAGTGTGGCGCAAGGGCCAGGCACAGTTACGCTGCTGCCTTTGGACGCCACGGTCACCTGCTGCCTGTCACTGGCCTATTCACAGGCACGTACCTGTGGGACAAGTGCTTCCCTCTGCCTGTCCGCACTGGGCTGGTGGGACGAACACAGCATGAACATGGCAGCCCCCACTGGTGTGCCCAGCAGCTCTGGGGGCTGTGCCCAGCCACCTGAAGGATGGTCCTGGCACGTGGTGGAGGTCAGGCTGTTGCTGTTCAAAATTTTTAATGCAGCCAGGTTTATATGGGTTAAGGTAGCAAAAAGGTGTGTTCCTGATGAAAATGTGCTATCTGGCCAGATTTCAAGTTTGTGCTACAAAGCCCATGGATCCCCAGCTCCCTTTAAAGGACTGTTACTTGTCACCTTATCCCAGCAGCTTTTCTGAAGAATAAATGTTTTGGCTTAGTTACACTTGTAAAACAATAAGCCCCACCTCCTGCAATTTAACCATTCTCCAGACATAAAATTAAAGTTCTGCAAAGAGAAAAGCAACAAAAACAGGAGGTTGTCAACAGGAGGTGCTCGGCAAGCTGGCTAATTAGCAGCTCTACCATCCCCACCTGCACCTCTCACCTTTTGGCATGTATACAGTGGTGGTCTGTATGGGGCGCTTTTCAGCTCTGAGAAACACTGGTGTTTTCCCCCCCTTCATTTCCCTTTTCAAAATGTGTGGCTGGCTTGGGAAAGTTCACAGCCAGGGTCTCACCACTGGGTTTGCCTGATGCTGATCACAGCACTGGTGGCAGACAGGAAAGCTGGAGCCATGCACTCAGTGCAGACGGGGAACTCATGAGACTGCTTCAACCATCTGCCAGTGGGGTCTGGGATTTTTGCACCTTACTTAGGCATGCACCCCCCTCACAGCCTTGGCATCCTTGTTTTCCAGGAGGATGAACACATCCATGTTGAGAGTGATCTGCATGAAAACAAACATGATTCAGCAGATGATGAGCAGCCCCGCTCAAAAGGGTAATGTCTTTTGGATGAGTAAGTTTTCCACTCACTTCATCCTGGCCTAAGCAATTATCTGCCAGCTTTTCTGTTTCTGGAGTGACAGCTCTAAATTTCACTCCCATACGCCTATGCTACACAGACCTTTGTATTGCCTAGTAATCTGTGAAATACAGAAACACATTGTATTTAAGATTATTATACCTTTCAACTGATACATGTGATTGTGGAGCTATCCTTCCAAAGCCTTGTAAATTAAAGGAGCAATTTTTTTTTAATGTTTTTTTTTGTCCATTTTTATACATTTGTACTTTTCCAGTATTTCCATAAGAGCCTTTTTTAAAGAGAGGACTTACAGTGATCACTTTCAGGGAGTTAAAGATTCACTATTGTCCTTCAGTTTCAATAGCTATTTACCCCTATACAAAATTGGAATAGAATAGCTGTTAAAAAAAAAAGGCATTTTGATGGAGTAGAATTTTTACATTTTGTTTAGCACTGGTGTCAGGTGACCACACAGTAAAAGCACAAATCTACATTTTATACTTGAGGATTAGGGTTTTTTGGAAAGAACTACAAACCCTATACAAGACATTAAAAAAAATAAATATTTAAAATTATAAAGTCTTAGTATTTTTCTGTCATTGAGTCTTCATATAAACCTTCATAGAAATCATACTGTACTTCTCCCCTGATTTCAATGACTGCATTCTGTTATACAGCACACTATTTCAGATCTGAACCTGTCTTTTTCCCACAGCACCAAGCCTGTCAGAGTTCAAGGAGTGTCTGGAGGATGCTTTTAGTCATATGATTTGGTGTTAGGTAGTCCTGCAAGGAGCAGGGAGTTGGACTCAATGATCATTATGGGTCCCTTCCAACTCAAGGTATTCTATGATTCCGTCAGCAGATTCTAGCAACTCACTCACTGGATATCTCAGATAGGAGTTTGTCTTAATCAAACTGGACTTCGTGGAAAGATCTCGTGTACAAATGATATATGAGGAAGTAGCTGTGAAGGTTTAAATTATGTTTTTGAGTTGTACATACAGAGCTTAAAGATTTGTTCATATGATCAGGTTTACTGCTGTTATCATTAAAATACTACTTCAAAAATCTAGCAAAAGTACTTAGAATTCACTTAAATACCGTCTCATTTCTCCTCTGTTTTTTGGAGATTTGTCATTCCTTTAGCAGTACGCAGGATTAAACGTTTTCTTGTTTAAAACTTTTGGTGTCTTGTCTAGCAAAAACAAACACTGAGATTTCGTAGATCAAACATCCAAGTTTGAAGGCCTCTCCAGTGGCAGGTATCCAGCCTTACTGATAAATAAGCTAGCTAATTGGAGAGGCAAGTGTTGGCATGCAAATGGCTGTACAAGGTTTCTTCCCCTCAAACCTGGGCCCACAGTCACTTAACAAGAGGCATCTCTGCACGGGAGCAGGTTGAGCTGGGGTTGAGACCAAGCCTGTATGTTTTTTTCTCATTCTTATTTACTTGTGCTCCCATGGAAAGCCAAGGGACAAGTAAGGTTTAATTCACGGGGAATTACTGTTCCTGAGGTCCTCTTTTTCTTTCATCAGCAGAGGTACCATTATCTCTGGAAGCGAAAGCTCCTCATAGGCTGGAAGCAGAAGAGCACTTTGCTCCGTTCTGATTACATTCAGGCTATGGCCTGTTCTGTGCTCTCCGGCTTTGTACTTTGCTTAGGTTAATGTTTATGTTGAGCACCTGACAAGGGCAACGGTATCTTTACCAAGTTATTTTTTGTACATTAGCTCCTACAAGCAGGCACTAATGTGATCTGATGTCTTTCTTGTATCTGCTTAAAAGGAAGGCATTCACAAAGCTGCCTTTACTATGAATGTGTCTCCGGTAGGGGAGAGCCTGTAACCTGAAACACAAGCCCTTTGAAAGATCAGTCTGTTGATAACAAGGGTTCACTACCTGTGCAAGGTGTTAACATTCACTTACAGAGTACATGCAGACTAGAAAAAGGATTTCTGTTGCAAAATGCAAGCAAGAATAGTTATGGCATATACAAATATTTCACATTAAGGTTCTCCTTTAATTGTGTGTGTTACTTGGTTTTTAAAAATCTTTGGTTAAGTAAAAGCAACATGCTGCACTTTAAGCACATAGAATCAGCTTTTAAAAAAGTGTTTCCTTAGTAAAATAACTAATTTTCATAAGGAAGATGTTTTTCCTGTCACCTTTCAGAACAGAGCTTCATATTTATGACATGTATGCCTAAACATTTAAGATATCCACGTACCAAAGTGATAATCATCTAAACTAATAAAATAAGAAAAGAGAGAGAGTGAGAGATGTTAGAGCGAAGAAGACATTACAAGGAACTGTAATCTTAAAATAGCAATTTTAAGCCCCAAAGGACTCATAAGTACCAGCAACAGATAGTAGATAATATTTTTTCCTTTTTTTGGTTGATGGATGAACTATAAATTTGATAAAGGACCTCTACTTTATTCATACATCTGTTTCTCATTTCTTCTTTTCTTTCTTTTCCTGTTGTTTCTAACCTCTCTGCTGAGATTGGGCAGATAACCTAATGTTCTTACAAGTAGAAAGAAAATAACTATGATTTGTGAGGCAACAGGAATTCCCAGAACTAAAACTGAAATACCAAAAGCAATCAAGATTTCTCAGAGACCATGTTACTCTTTGTACTAGTTAAGAGTATATTCTTGCTCTGCTGTTCTGAGTACTTATATGAATTAAGTTAATATTCCTTGTTTCTTTCCAATTTCTTTCTTTTTTTTTTTTTTTGTGCAGAAAAGAAAGGTATTCATGCTGAATTTCAGTACGAATCAGTATGTATCTGACTCCAGCTGCATCTAGTTTCCACAAAAGAACAGTCTGGATAATTAGCATCTCTAGATTTGTTACCTTTATACACTGTAGAGTGTAACACACCACTTTAGAGAAACAGAGATATAGCTGTTTCCAGCTATACTTCCTTGTCAGCTTGCACAATACAAGAGTGTTTATTTAGTTAAGGTTTTTTAACTGAAATACATCTGCATCACTTAACATTGGAAAACTGTGTGGAATTAACTCTCTTAACTACTATTTCCCTGTATTTCAGCATCCCTCATGAAATCACGCTGTACTACCCTTAGTGAGATGAGAAAAGAATGAAAGTGAAGTACATAATAATTAGAAGAAAAGGTACTAGAATAGGACATTCAAATATAACAAATAATTTTAGCTTCCATGAACTGATAATTATTAGATGAGAAATTAATGTAATTAATAAACAAATTTTCAAATATCCAGAAACATCTATGCACACTTTAATAAGGTTTTAGGTGGCTATTGGTTATTTTGCATACACAAATGCAGCCTTAGGCCTTCACAACTATAGCAACACTACTGCTCCACATAGCAATGGTGGGCTGGCTATATTAACAGTCTTTGCAGGCCTGGCAATGGGCACTGAATTTTTACCTACCCTCCCAGTTTGCACTAACCCTGTTAACAGACATCCTCACAGAAGAGCTGTACTTCAGAGTCTAGTAGAACTGACCCCCTAACTTTGGCCTCTTAGATAGTTAATAATTTTGCCCATTAGTTATCTGCCAGATTTTCACTTGTTCGACATCAAACCGAAGAAGTCCTCCCAAAAGCTCAGCAGACGTCAGCAGGATTTTCTTTGGTACGTTGGGATACAAATTTAATCCTTACCAAGTGCAGCATACTCCAGTGGAGAAATTTTCATCTATTTAACCTGATCTTCCTGTGCAAATTACTCTTCTTTTTTATCTACAGCCTAAATATCTCCTGTTTTGTTGGGTTTTTTGTTTGTTTTTAATTCTCCTAGGTGTTTAGAAGAGAAATATGATAAAGCTTGTGACCTTTGCAAGAAACATAAACCCACAATTCAATATGTGATCTATGGAATTTTAATAACAGGTACAGTATATTACACCTAAGGTCGCTGAAGCCTTTTTTTTACTTACCTATATGAGATTATAGATTGTGCATGTCTTCTACCTGACACAAAAACTCTTGATTGTCTTAAAGAATGCATTTGAAGGGAGGTAGAAGTTAATTTAGTCCCAGAGAAAGCTCCAGACCAGAACATCTCTGCTTGTTCCCAAACTTAATAGAAGCACAGATCTTGTTATACTTCTCCTCCAGCATGTTTGAAATCCAATTAGCAATTACTTTTGAGATAAAGGGTAGTTCAGGGTTTGTGTCTATTCCATTACCAGCCCCCTCCAAGAAGCCTGTTAAATTACAGTTTTAGGAACTTGCTCAAAAACATGAAATCTCATTAGAAAGAGTCAAGCATCAGCTTGCACTGAACTGAAGTCAGCAGGCTAGAAATGAAAGTTTTATGTTCTGACTCATATCACTCATTATCCATAGCAAATGTTTGCTAGAGGAAATGTGTTTTATGTCAGCATGCACTGCAAAGTATTTCAGATATTCTTCTTTGTCCCTTTCCTAATTAGCCAGTAGACTGGTTCGTCTCCTTCCACTTCACCGAGTTTTTTTTTGAGTTCCTCCCACTTGAACACGGAGAACACATAGACCTAAAATGTCTGTGTGATAGGCATCAGTGTACCATAAAGTGGTTATAAAAGGGCTGCTGCATGCATGCTGAATATCCTGCCCTCCTAGCATCAGCTTGTATTGCTTTGTCATGGTACAGGCATATCCTGGCTTCAAAAAGTGAGTGAGTTCCAAGAATATGTCAGGATTTCATATGTTAATTCCATAAAAAAACAACTTGCCTTACAAAACCCAGTAGTTCTTCTTCCTTATTTGCCATAGACAGAATTAGATTATTATTTACAAGAACTGAATATTTCATCGGCCAGCATGTATTAGCCATGAACCTGCCAAATGACAAACCATTTCACAGCTTCTTTATGAAATAAACTACTTCTAAGCTTCCCAATTATTTCAGAGGGCCATCAAATCAGGTAATTGACAAATGTTTCTAAGTGTTTCTTTATTGGATAAACTTATCCTTCTGTGAAAGAAGAAACAAGACCCATTGTTCTCAGTTCACAGTTTTTACACAGGAAAAAGCAGTCCTGTAGATGAGTTTAATTTTCCCAAGTAGTTAACATGTTTGATATTAACTTGGCTTGGGCATAGCATATAACCTTCTTTGACAGGATGAAGCCACCTTTGATACCAATAAGCATACCATAAACAACATTACCTGTGAAAGCAAAATTTTTCAGTAATTAGGCCAAGAGTCAGAAAAGCACTAAAAGATAAACACAGGTCTGACCTCAATCACATCTTTAAATTTAAGATTTATTCTGTTTTTAAAAAGACCAGCCTAACTGATATGTATATTCTTGTCTCTGTGGCAGCATACCTGGCAATAGTTATTGCAGCCTGCACCTTGAACTTTCAGAGGGCCTTGCCACTCTTCGTCATCACTGTCCTAGCCATCTTCTTCATCTGCTGGGATTTTTTAATAGCTAAGTATGAAGACAGAATTGCTGCATTCTTTTCCCCTGGAGAAATATATCTGGAGAAACAGTGGTTTTGGCTGAAATGGTAAATATTAATTATTTCCTGTTTATGCAGAAGAATAAAGCATTAGCCAATTTACCCCTGAAGTTTAATTTCAGGTTAGACCCCCATAAGCACAGGCAGGCAGATGGTTCAATCAGACAAATTGCAGTAAGATCAAAGAACACATACAGAATAATTCAATATTTTCCAGTTTATACATGTCAGGCACACCTTTAAGGTTGCAATACAGTAAATAGTTATCAAAAATCTGGACAGACTGTGTATAAAAATTCCACAGATTGACATAGGACAAGTTCGTGGTTGCAAGAGAACATGTTTACAGAAGTTCAGATGTGTTGTAGCCTTCTGCATTCATTTTGCAGGCCAAAAAGTGCCTCACTGTCACTTGTTCAGAGAGCTGTGAGATTCGCAAAAAACTTAACTCTAACATATGCAAATTGTTAAAAACTGTGTTATCTAGACAATACTTATTCACATACCCCCATAGCAATTTTTACTTGACCTTCAGGAGTCAAAACATGCCAGCCACATTTGGTATCACAATAAGATCATATAACCTTGTTTGGGATGGTAGACATTCATCTGGTAGATAAATGGTAGATACTCTAGATCTGGTATTCCAAGTATTCCTGAGCAGTTATCAGGAATATTTAAATCACTCCTTGGAAAATGGGGAACCAAAGAAGGCTTGTAGACCAAAAAAAAGACCAAATGAAATCTCATTAAAAAGAAAAAGGAAACTGGCCAGCTGCCTTCTATCTCAGCTAGGTCACCTTCTATCTGAAAGACTTTAAGGAGGAGTCATTCTGGTTCCAGGAAAATGTCCCAACTTATTCTTAAAATTTTGAAATAGTGTTGCCACAGGAGCAGGAACTTCTAAGAAAGATTGTGGTCCTTCTGCTCAGGAGCCACATTACAGAGCAGTCACACACAGGCACATCCATTAGACAATCTGGCAGCCTCTTTGGTGGCAGGAGCAAACAGAAGAGGAAAGCCCTGGTGAGCAGACAGAACAAGCTGGGGGCAGCAAGTGCTGTATTACCTTGGCTGCAATCCTTAAGTTGTACATATCACAGATTAAGCGCTTAGCTGCATGTCACAGATTCCTCCAAAAGACAGAAAGTCTCTCACGTGTAGAAAGTGTTATTCAGCATTGCAATGGCCAAGCCATTTTGTGGAACTGGCCTGCAATATTTTTGATCCAGGTCTACAAGTGGAATTCAGGTATCTAGATACCACTAAAATTAGTGGAAGAAACAGCTGTTAGACATAGGTAACAGTAAAGAACTGGGACTATGCTTAGTTTTCCCTTCTGTAAATGGGATGATGTATTCCCTTGGGTCTCGGGCTCTTGTAATATTTACCTTCAGTATGCAAGTTGAACACGGTTCACAGATGTACACGTTGCTCTTGACATTGTTTCTGAGATAGCTAAAATTGTTGTGATTAAAAGTTATTTTTCTAAACAGACTACAGGAAAGTTATTTTTCTAAACAGACTACAGCTGTTTACAAAGAAGTAAGCGGTTCATAAGTCGTTCCTCCATACTGTGCATTTCATAGGCCCATCAGTTAAACTGCACAGTGCTATTAAAAAAACCACAGCCTCTATTGCCCAGAGCTAAGAAAAGATTCCACAAAGAAGACAGGGAAGGAAAAAGAGGATGGAATGAGAAAGGAGGGTATCTTCTCACACTTCTTTAAAATAGAAATAACACCCAGACAAGAGTCACTTGCACTTTATTTGGTTTCCCCCACACTCAGACTTTGGGGACATGGTTGGAGGACATTTGCTCTGGATGCCACCATGGGATGTTGTTGTCAAAGCTGCATCAGCAAAGGCAGATTCCTGCTTGTGTAGAGCTACATGTTTCAGCTTAGTATGTTACTCACAGAGTTCAATCACAGAGATGTAGTGTTGTGGGGAGGGGAAGGGGAAGGAAGATCTGGTCTTCTTCAAGGTGTCATGCCTGACACTTTTTTTTTTTTTTCCTAGGGTGTTGGGTGCAGCTCTTATTATAGCTGTCATCTGCTGGATCATCTTTGACACAGCAAAACAAGGATCCCGTCAGCTGATCTCCTTTGGTGGGCTTGTGCTATATGTTCTCTTGATGTTTATCTTTTCCAAATATCCAACCAGAGTGAGTATTTAGCCCATGTTGGATTTTTTTGTTGGTTTATTTGTTTGATTTTTGTTCAGTGTCTCAAAAGCTATTCCCCTACCCTAGCAACAAGTTCAGTAAGAGTAACAAACCCACAAATGCCAAAATTTAGGCTTGCTAAAACCCAGTGATGTACTTCATTTTAAAACCCAGTGATTTATTTAATTTCTGAGGAAAGCCATTTTGCTCTGACATCTTGGGGAGCATGTGTGGGGCTTTACCAGCCCCTGGCTCTCACTGTTTAGGAAGGCTGCAGCCCATCCTTTGTTCCAGCCCTGATGCAGATTGGAACACATTGGTCCTGGAGCACTGAGGCAGGCCTGCACCTTGCTTTCCGCCCACAGGAGGCTCACTACAGTCCTCTGGATGTCACAGGCACTTATTTGAGGACACAGTCATCACATCAACGCACATCACATAGAACTGAAGACATGTTCCCCCATGTAGCTCTTAACCCCTCACAAGTTTGATTCCCACTGCAAATGCAGCAGCTGAGGCCAAGCTGAGTTCTTCCTCCCTTTTCGGTAACCCACTCCCATAGGTTCGTTGATGCCATTTGTTTTAATTTTCCAGTTAAAATGTCCACTCTGAACTGCTGTGATATTACAAAGGGATTAGTTCAGCCACCACAACTCCTACCTCAGTTTTTACCCCTGTGCGCACACCTAGCATACAGCACATGCTTTCATCAGTCATACATTAATCCCAAGTTTCAGTAATACTTTTTCAACACTCTTGCATCAGTGCTGAGACTATTTTAACAGAAAAAGTCCCCTCATAAGGGACTAATGGACCTGTCACTCCCCATCCTTTGTAACTGCTGCTGAGGTGAAAACTCTTGTACTCCAAATGCTTTGTGGTCTCCCATGGGTCCTCATTATACCTACTTGGCTTGTGTTATTCAAATATCATCTGAATAAATTAAGAGTGCCACCTGAGCTCTTTGCCTTGTAAATAATCAGATTCAATTTTCACAAAACAAAGATGTTTTCTGAGGCAGCAGAGCAGAAATCTGCAGTGTAACGAAGAGGGACTGCTTACAGGCAGGCACATTTTTTCTACAAGTGCATTTATGTAATATGAATTGCAATATCTAACTGTGAGTAGTTCTCCAGTATCAAAGCTCTTTAAAGCTGGGGAACAGAAACAAAACTGAAATTACCCAAGCACACAGAAAAACCTGTAGCAAAATCTTCTTATTCCCAGTCCAGATACACGAAGAATATACATGCTTGGTAACTTTTGTTCTGATGTTTCCCTTCCAGTTAAAAAACCACCAAAAATAAAAGAAAAAAGTCATATCTGCTGCTCGCATGTATGTCTAGTTCATCTATAAACTGTAGCAGAGGAAGAACTATAACTCCTTTTCATACTACTTGATTGCTTCCAGTCTGTGATGCAGAAATGGGCATGTCCATACTTACCTAGTCAGGCTTTCAGCAGCTGGCTCAGATGAGACATCCACATCACAAAGCTTTCAAATTAGGTGAGGTGATTCATGCTGCAAGTCCCCTAGAACCTGTTTTGGCAGCTGCTCCTATCCTGCAGTATAGTTAGACAATCTCCTTACATTATTTTAACAAACACCTAAAGTAAATTATTATTTAATTAAATAACAAGTGGTTTATTTTTCTGTCCATCTAGGTTGCTTGGAGACCAGTGGTTTCAGGAATAGGCATGCAGTTTATTCTTGGGCTTCTTATTCTAAGGACCAAAGTAGGGTTTGATGTATTTAACTGGCTAGGCATTCAGGTCCAGGTAAGTTAAAAAATTTATTTTTTATATTATTTTTTGTTTTGAAACTCTTATGTAACAGCCAGGAGTTCAAGGGTCTGTTTCCCCAGATGCTTCCTCCTCTTTAGAAATACTGGGTTGTCAGAAAGGTAGTTGACTTCCTGATTTCAACCTTCTCATTTCTTTTTCTGTCCCATTAATACAAGACCGTATGGGACAGGCTGTTGAGTAATGACTAGAGTGACCCTGTCTTCTAATGGCTTTTACCATCTTCGCACTGAAATTATAACTTGCACCCTCCAAACACAAAACCACTATTGTGCCAGGGTGCTCATAAGAAACTCTTAGATCTGGCTCAACTCCAAAGCATCCTTGCAATACCTGATATGCCAAAAACCTCTGTGATTTAGCTAGGCAGAACCACTGTTGTCTTAAGAATAGCCATAGTCCTGGCCCCAGGGGCATATCATAGTTCTCACAATATATATGAAAACGAATTTAACTACAGGTGGCAAAACCAACAGCTGCGAGCAACAAAGGATATTGAGAGAGGACACGATCTGGCTGTAGGTAGGTGCCCCTGCAGGCAGTATGCAAGCACAAAGTATTTTTTTTTAAATAAGTCCAAAATGTAGATCAGAGAGTACCCAGTGAAGCATGTTCAGATTTGTCACCCCAGGGATACTATTCTCACAGCTGTTCTTTGCAGTACGGATAATTAAGTGCATTTAAAACAGGACAGTGCAGAATGTACTGTTTCTGCATGGAAGTGAAGGACAGGTCTGATGTCTGTCTGGCTGTTAATCTGCAAGCAGTGGGAGTCATTTGGACTTTGTCACTACTTTCTCAGTCTCCCCTTTCGTCTCTGACTGAAGCAGGTCTGGTGCCCCCTTTTGTTAGCTCCATATGTTTTATGGTCACTCCTGTCATAACTCATTACTCCAGCTATTACATCTCATTTTAAACCATATCATTAATTGCATGTGTGGGCATCAGGAGTATAAAAATGTACCACTGTATTAGAATTAAAATGTGGAAGATTTTTTTTTAGACTACTCCTTTAGAAACACATTTCTTCAGCCATTAAATCTCCATTTTAAACTGTATCACTTATTGTACTTATTTGCATGAGTGGGAGTGTAGAAATGCACCACAGTCCTGGGATTAAAAAATAATTTTTTCTTTTAATATAGCCTTTATCGTGTTGCATACTGCAGGAAAATGTGCCCTATGCCTTTGCTGTTTACCTACATACTCCAAAGTAACCTGCACTCCTGGCAGAGGAGGGCAGAGATCCTTCGTTCAGCCAGACACAGTCAATGAAGCCTGGACCCATACAGAGCAGAGCACAAGCTCCTTGAGACCTCAACAGATCTCTGCAAGACAACAAAGAATATTTGCTTAATTTTTGGCAGGGACCTGGAACTTATGGTTAACTTTTGTTGCTTTCTCTCCCTAGACTTTTCTGGAGTATTCTGACACAGGTGCTAAGTTTGTATTTGGCGAGAAATACACAGATCATTTCTTTGCTTTTAAGGTAAGATGGGTTTTATATATACTGTATGTGGCAGATAGGCAACAGAAACAGGAACAGTATGGCTGGGAAATAAATTAATTGTATGTCTTGTGATACCAGTGCAATCACTAGAGAAATCAGCTAAGAAGTAAATTATTCCTTACTCTGTGACACTCCAAATAGGAAATTTAGGAACTCCACATAAAGTCTTTCGTTTACCGCCATACACTGAGTCGACCTCTCCACAAGTAAAGGTGTTATACCATGCTATCCTGTTCTGTCCTAAAGTGTTGTGCAGACCACTGCCTCACAGACATTGCCCCTGTAGAAGTAGGAAGCCTATATATATACACTGATATACTTACCAGATAGAAGAGACAGAAGCTGCCCATGCATAAACAGGAAGAATTACAACACATTATTTTACATTAATAAAAATTAACTCTCCCTGTTGGACCTTGTTGGGAAACTGCTGGAATATGGCTTATACGTTCTGTGCTCTCCAACCGCACAGCATCCTGTCTGGTTTTGCCCTCCTATGTAGCCATGCCATACCTGCTTTGGCTGGAATCAAGCACATATATAGCAAAAAACCCACAAACAACCATGAGAAATAAATTGGACTTTCTCAGAGACCATTCTTCTGTCTGGTATTTCAGACATCTGACTGTGTGCTTACACACTTTTCATCTTCTTTTCTTCTGGAGGAGACATTCCAAACTGGATATTCTTGAATCTTAGCTCTTTCGCCACTTAAGAAGATTCTATCCGTAGAAGATGCTGCTACTAAGAATAGGCATAATACCTTAGAAAGGAAAAAAACCCTAAGCATTTCAGCAAGAAATATAACTTATATTTTAATTACAGTATTTTTGTACCTTTTGTTTCACATTTTAGCCTCCTCTCACCTTTACTCTATTGAATATTCAAGTGACAATTTGCATTCACACATATTCTGGGGGTGAAATGGTTTAATTCCCACCCCAATGCTATTTTTCGTGTTTTTCCAAAATGCCTTATGAATATGATTTTTTCAAGGTAGTTTTTTAATGCCTCCGTGGTGTTGCTAAATACTTTGCTAACTAAAGCTGTAACTAGGGGCCAGATAGTTAAAAGTTGGCTTCTGTGCATGCACACATCCATTAGTTTTATTCTATGCGATAAGCCAGCAAAAGTCATGTGGAATTTCTAGAAGAGGGTAACAGGGACAAGTAGGTTATTTTCACACTGAAAAATAAGAAAGCAAAACCCGCGAGTTGATTTTCAGAGCTGCATATGTCTTGATATAGGAATATATATGGCAAACAGAGTGACAGACAAGTGCACAGCAACATCAAAATGTTCCATCTGTTCTTCTTGTAGAAAGAGATTTCTGTCTTCCAATGTCAGTGAGTGACAGCCAGCCTATTCTCTCTTGAAACACTTGCCATTTATTTAGAATTAAGATGGTCAGAAGTACTTTTTTGTGTTTCTCATATTTTGTGAGGTTTGCATGCAGCACTAAGCTGTGCAAATCTTGTCCCAAGATATTTCCAAGTGTCCTCCAAGAGAAAAGTCTCAATCTTAACTTAGCTTTTAAGACAGAGCAGACAAGTGATAGGGTATGTCTTCACGGAAAACTGTCAGAACACAGTTGTACCCATCTGCATCCTTAGCAGCATGCAGGGACACCTCAGTTTTCTGCTAATGTAGATGGACACAGTTAACCAGAGAAGACACATCCCTTGTGTCTTATGGGAAGCATCCATTGCAACATTTGTGGGCTGCATACATGTAATCCTGAAGAGATCTTTGGTATCAATTCTCCAATGAAACATGGGATTTTTCAGCGTGCTTATTAAATTTATTCATCAGTTAAAACCTGACTATTTAAAGGTATGTATTAGGTATCAGGAGCTATACATATTAGAGACTAAACTTCCTCACAAGTTTGTCCACAGAGAGAGATGTAATTCTAACAGCTTAACCATGCAAGTATATTTACATTGCAGGGCCATCCACTCTTCCTATATGGAAATGCACTAGCCCTTTTTGAACAGTAGGCTTCTGCTACAACTGAGGTCCATCTGATTTCCCTGTCATATTTCCTTTTGCAGTTCTTTCACCATTTTCACAGAGTTGAGAACTGTCTCCACCTACAGGCTGTAATGGTGTGTATATAACCTAACTAAACTGGTGAATTTTTTAATGGCAGAAGTAAGTTGGAGACGGTCTCTTTGTCATCCTCTGCTCAGAGTATCCACATCTTTAAGGCAGACTTAGAGAATAAGGGCACTACAACAGAAAGAGGGAACTGGAAGTCCATGATATATAGGTATGAGTTTTAAGAGCTTTTTTTTTCCTTAGAAGGTATTTCCTGCAGTCAGTGCATGGTTTTTAGGAAAAAAAAAACCAACAAAGGGCACTCTTGACCTTCTATTTCCAAATATGTTTCACATTTAACCAACAAAGGTAACACTGCCAGTTAAGGCTGACATTCCAGCATGACCTCCCCAGGCTGTGCAGATATTCCTACACACAAAGGGTGTGCAACAGCCTCATAGTTACACAGGGAAGTTGTTCTCAGACTCCTTGGATCAGCCCCATGCCTCCTTTTTTCCTAACAGTCCTGCCTCCATGTACACATGCCCGATCCCCTAGCCATCCAGACTGCTCCTCAAATACAAACGTCTGCATGGTCCATTACCCTCCTCACCTCCCCAGATCTTGTACCTACAGGTCCAGCAAGGCTGCACTCCTTCCACCCTCCCCTGATGTGCTGCTAGCCTGAGCTCCTTTCACCCTCTGGGTGCTTCACCACATGCCTGACACTGGAGCACCACTAGAACTTTCCCTTCCCTCTCCCATGCCCCTGCCACAGCTCTTCACCATCAAG
Organism: Falco biarmicus; assembly: GCF_023638135.1. Taxonomy (NCBI): domain Eukaryota; kingdom Metazoa; phylum Chordata; class Aves; order Falconiformes; family Falconidae; genus Falco; species Falco biarmicus. The sequence goes on from NC_079311.1 coordinate 42,543,852, forward strand.
GTATTGCCTGCACATGCACATCCTGCCACCCAAGCCCTAAGAGCCTCAGAGGGAGCCCTCTGACATTATTGACTCCATGCCACCTGCTCCCTTGGTTTTGGCACAGCAAAGAGGATGAAGGAGAGGATGGGAAGCTGCAGAAGACACTCCTGCATCAGTTTCCCCATTCTTGTCCCACCTGTAACGTGGAACTCCATGTGGGTCCAGCACAAAGGTGAAGCTCATCTTGGGGCTGGTGGAGAGAAGGTGGTTCTTCCATATACATATGGGACAGAAGGAGTTTTCCTGAGGCTGTTCTCTCCTCTCTCCCAAGTTTTTATCTTTAAAACTTTAGTTTTAGTGACTTTAGTGTATTATCGCAGCGGGGAGCATTTCTATAGAAGAGTTCTGGATTTTTTTGTTGAACTTCTTTCATGTTAAGTGCTTTTCATTGCATTTCTCTCAGCAGAATGCAACTGAAAACCCACTATGATGTGAAGTGTTGCTTACATTCTGTAACCGGAAAAAAAAATACGGAAAAGCATGTTTGAAAGCCATCTGAGGTATTTTCAGAGGAATGTGCATAGGAAACAGACTGAAGGGTGTCTGCTGTCACCCAGCATAGGCAGAACATTGTCTTCTTGCTCCTTCAGCTAAAAACAAACCACAACTCTCAAACCTGAAAGCACTTCTTATCTATTTGGAGTGAAAGATGTGAGGACACTCACTTATGGTTTTTACCATCCAGTACAGACAGTTGACCTTTGCCTGTCTGCCCACTGCTTCTCCAGACCCATTTCCCTACAGGCATCGCAGCAGTCCCTGCTTGTACCAGCATATGGAATCAGCTGGGAGCCAGATGCCTCTCCAGTTAGTACACACTTAGGAACAGGCAGGGGAAATAGCAGGAGAGAAAAGGCAGGGGAGAAAGGTGTTACTTTTACTGAACTAAACTTTCTGTTACCATTGCATGGCAAGCCCCTAGAGGATTGTTAAAAGGATCAGAGAATCAGACTGGAGAAAGCACCTCGTATTAACTTGTTGAAGAGCACAAAAATATACATGAATTGCACTCGCTTCTTTCAGTGAAAGGTTCTGATCATCTAAATTGAGTTTCCAAACCTTTATCAAAATTGTTTATAGTACTAGCTCTCCTCTAGAAAGGCACAGATCTATTTACAGAAAAGGTCTGAACTAACAAAATGTTTTATTCTTTTTTTATTCTGTTCCTTGCTTTTATTTATAATGCATTATGTCCTCAGTTGAACACATATAAAAGCTTCTTAGTGTTAATGATCTGTCTGCCTGTCTTTGGACAGACCTTTTGGGGAGATTTTTCTTCCTGTTATGTACGAGTGTAGAAATGCTGGGATCCTGTGTTTAAAATACTTGAGAATCAAGTGATACTAGTTTTAATCAGGATGAGAAAACAACACATTTAATAACCCATCAAACAGTGGGTTAAGCATCATGCAATTCTTTTAAATTATATGTTTAAGGAAAGCATTTTTCTTTCAGTCTCCACTGAAAGAAACTTTCATTCACTTCTTGTATTTAATAAGTATACACCTGTGATTTTGTTATTAAGCAAATTCTCTCTCTGCATACAGTTACAGAGCTCTTGAATACTCCATGTTGGCACTATAATCAATACTATAAATAGAGCAGAAGAAAAGAGGATTTTTCTGTAGCGTGTTACCAAAAAGCAGCTACACAGTATAGGCTTTCTAAGGAAGCTGCCCTTCATTCTGTGAAATCAAGTCAGCTACAATCCCAATCAAAATCTTTTCAACTGCTGCTTATATAGCGGTCAAACCAATGTTTTTTAAACACAAAGAAGTTGAGCTCTGAATTCTACACCAGTCCCATTGCATATATTTCTGTTCATGGTTTTTGAAGTCTACAGATGATATCCAAGTCTTTGTAGATACCATTGACTAGTAAACATTGGAGCTGACTTAAATACGGCTATAAACCACCGCATATCATTTTAAAACCAGACAGTTTCAAAACTTGCAGTCCTGTTAGAAAACTGTGTAGATACATGAAAAATAGTTAATTCCAGCACAAATATAAACAATGAGTCTAGAAGGTTAAACATTTTACAGCATAAACGGAAACTTAATAATGAGTTTTCAATACCTTTAAGTGTATTTCCAAAAACAGGAGCCTGTTTTTCAAAAACTAAATGGCCTACAGAATCAAGGAAAGGCAAACCATTCTCGAAGTATTAATGATTTTGTGTCTTCTCATCAGGTACTTCCAATTGTGGTTTTCTTCAGCACAGTAATGTCCATGCTTTACCATGTTGGATTCATGCAATGGCTCATTGGAAAGGTACGAATTTCTGCCAGTAGGTACTCATTTGCCTAGTACAGGACACTTCATGAACACATATAGCCAAACTGTAGTATTGCTCCTGACCAAGATGTTCAGGGGCAGACATAGGAAAAGTAGTTGTTTATTTTTAACCTAGGAATAGTTCCAGGTGTTACTATTACTTCAAATTCCTAATTGGCATCATATATCACACTTTCCTCCCCCCTACTTTTATTGCTAATGTCATAGTAATTGTTAGATTTGCATGACTAGTTTTAGCTTCCCTTAGATGCCATGTTTGCTTAAATCTTCCTTTCTGCCTCCCCCTCTCTCAGTCCCCAAGGTGCAGGATTGAAGTTACATCACAGACAGTGGATTTCTGCTTCCTACTAAGCATTGCAGTAGTAATTGCAGATAGCTTCCTATCACAGATCCCCACAATAAGATCGGAGGCCTGGTTCCTTACCTCATGGTCGAAGTGTTCATTTCTGTCAGGTCCTGTGCCCAGTGCCAGTGTCCACTAAGACAAGAGCAAGTCCACAGAAAGTTCACTTACTGCCCTGTCCACCCGATGAGCTTACCATATGGGGAAAAATATCTTCCTGTACAGTGGTAGTAAAGGTTATTTGAAGATACTATTAAATTAAAAGTCCTTTTTCCTTCTCATTCACAGGATTGCTACGTAAGCACTACCAATGTCAACTAGCTGAAATAGTGTGCTAAAATCTCTATGGGGCATTTTTAGCCTTAATCTAAATTTCACTTTTTTTCCCCCTTCATATGATCTGAGTCCCTTTGAACAGGTACATAAGTAATAAGGGCACATCAAAATATCTACTTTGATTAATTTAGTTTAACAATTTAGTGCCCAGGAGGAGTCTGGGTTACTCTCAGTTCTGTTATATTATTCCCTCTCTGGCTTATTTTAGCACGCTACTATTAAATGAATGTGCCATGTCTTGAAGCTGAAATCATTAACTCAGGAATGCAGAAAATATTTTAAATTGTCTCAGAACTCTCACATTGACATGATTAATTGAAGAAGTGTGTGGAATAGGCAGACCAATATGTTTGTTTGGGGTTTTTTGTATCATTTTAGGTTGGTTGGATAATGAAAATTCTCATGGGGACAACTCCTGTTGAGTCTCTGGTAGCTGCAGGTAACATATTTGTGGGACAGGTGAGTTGGAGCATAAAAAAACATAGTAGCACAGGATTACTGAATATTGTGAAATACGCTGCTCAGTGAGCATCTGTGTACAGAAAAATCATCATTTCATACGAAGCTAGGACTCCAATACAGCACGACTGGTGGTTAATTTCCAGAATTCCAGTATGTTCATATGTCAGCAGTGATGCACAATGCGGAGTGAGTTTTGGGAGCCATATGTTTTCCCAACAGAAAGTCAAGCATAAATGCAGATGATAGATCTCCCTTAAAATGACTACCAGACTACTCCAAGGCTATGAAGAAATAACAATTTCAGGGTTTTTTTAAATTGAAAAGGCGAATGGCACGAAAAGAATGCACATGAGGCAGGCAAGGCAGGAGAGACAGACAATGCAGAAAACTAAAAGCTAGCGCTGGCTGTGCAAGGCCTTACCTACAAAAGCATGGGACAGTGTCTAACATTCCTCTTTATGGGATATCCATTAAACCTGTACTACAGGCTTCAAAGCAACGTGGAAAGATCACAAAGAAACATCCAAGCTCAAAAGTGACGTTAGCATATCAGTTATTTAGCAGTACTGCATCACTGTATCACACTGCTTCAAGACTTAAACTAGTACCTCCACATGATACTGCCTCCAGGATGTGCCCACACACATACCAGAGGGGCTGGGAGGTTTAAGCTACCCATATCAGCTGGTTTCACTTAACACACAGCCTTGCACAGCTTTACTTGCACTCAGACCTGTGGCTATCCCTAACTTACTCAGAACTGGATTAGGATTTCTTAGCAATTTCATTGGGCCTTCAGGAGAGACAGCAAGACAGCAAGAATTGTCTTCAGACAAGATGGATGTTGGTACAATTTTCCTTCTTGCGGTAAAAAAACCCCAATCTGTTAATGTTGAGAGCACTCATTAGCACTAAGATTAACTAGTCAAAGACACCTAAGAAAGCATGATGCAGCCACTCATTTTTCTGCTCTGTTAATAAAATAAACCTGTCAAATTTCAAAGGAAATTCTTAATTTGGTAGATGTTCTTCACTTCCAGACAGAGTCGCCCCTCCTGATACAGCCTTTCTTACCGTACATCACCAAATCTGAACTCCATGCAGTCATGACAGCAGGATTCTCAACTCTTGCTGGAAGTGTCTTAGGAGCATATATTTCTTTTGGGGTAAGAAATGAAACAAGAAATATACTGTTTATCTGAAATCATGTTAAGCATAGAAACCCAGCTAAAATGCCTTGGAATTATACTTTGAGTCATTCCCACCGCCACCACCCCACCACCCCTTTTTTTTTTTCTTCTGAAGAAATTAATCACAAAAAAAACCCCTGTCCTCTGACAGTAAAAAGGATACCAAGATCTGACCTTGAAGTAACCTGTTAAGTAGCACAAATGTCTGCATAATGATATATAGAGACTTCCTGCCATAGCTGCAAAGAGATGACTGATTTGTATACTTTCCTACAGTTCAGATGAACTGACATGTAGAATACACTGACTGATCAACACTCCCACTTCTGTGGCAGTGATACAGATAAAGTCCTTCAGGAACTAGTGTGCTAGCCATATGAGCCTGAAGAGTTGACTTGTGACTGAGGTTCTGGTGGTGTTGTATAAATACAGATAATAAGTGTCCCATCTACTAAGGGGCTGGCAACATAAAGCCAGAAAAACATAGCTGAAGGTTTGGTTTATGATCAGGGTCACTGGAGGATAGTTGATGAATATGTTTGTTCCATGTTTGAATAAAATACAGTGGAGAGGCAGGGGCAAGAAGGGAGTATTAGCCAAAAAGACTGAGAAAGTAAAAGAAGGAGAGATGGAAATACTGCAGAATTTACCAAAGGAGTTGTTTTCTGTAGAAATTTGTGGAAGAAGGGGTGAATAGAAATTATATTACGCCATGTAATATTTTTTTTTGTAAACACAGCTTCAAGGGACAAAACCAGTTTTCTGTCTCTGCAACACGCACAGGGGGTGTTAAAGCAGGCTGGCTCTCACTCACCTGCTCTGCTGTTGCTACACCTAGCTGCACTTGAAGGACCTGGCTTTTTGTGTAGCTTCTTTTGCTTTCTGGCTTGCCACTAGAAAGGAGTGAAGCAGTTTGCATCTTGGAAAGATTATTCCATACTTCTAACTACTTAGGGTTTTCCTGTCTCCAGTTTGCTTTCTCCTCTATTGCTCATTCTCTTCTTTTCTTTATGATCAATGTGAACTTTTTAATGACCACCTGTAGAAAAATCACCCAATCATCTAATGATTTTAATTGCTTTCCTCCATGTTTGTGTATGATGTGGTTAACACAGCTTATTCTTCTGTCACCTGGAATTCTAGGTTTCCGCCTCCCACCTAATGACTGCTTCTGTCATGTCAGCACCAGCATCGTTAGCCACTTCCAAACTATTCTGGCCTGAAACTGAAAAGTCTACAGTAACTCTGACGAGTGGCCTACAAATGGGAAAAGGGTAAGCTGATCTAGGCTGTAGTTAATAATAATAGTCATGCAAAAACAAGATTTGCATGACATTCACACATAGGCTTTAGGGGCAGTACATGGTAGATGTGCAAGCAATATATTACACACCAGTATATCCCAAATGAGTATTATTTTAATTCAGATGCAATGTTCCCCATTACAATGTAAGTAGGTGTCACTACTCATTGGGACAGGCACTGAAATGCCAAGGACCTGACCCAGACAGTAAACTCTCAAAAGAAAGAGGAAAATGCCTACATGAGACGAGTCACCAAGGGATTTTCCCATTTGCTCTGTTGCTGTCTTTCCTTTGTAATGAATCTGTAAATGTAAACAAACAAAAGCAAAGGTGGAGCAATAATTTCAACAATGACAGCACCTTACTTGTCACCCATCTGCAAGGAGACTCACTTGCCTTGAGAATGACAAGCAAAGCAAAATGGTTGGTAAGGAGCTGTTCCTGTTCTTTGGCATTTCTGCAAGGGCTGCCTGAAAGAAAACCAGTGCCCACTCCCTCACTCCACCAGTGCCACAGGCAGCCATAGTACTGAGACCTGATCCAGATCTTGCCCAACCCTGAATGTGCCAGAATTCATCCTCAGAGCAGCAAAAGGATACCCTTCCAGTGGCTCCCAAGAGGATCGAGAGCAAAAACCTATTCTACCTCATCATTTTTTCCCTATGAGTGATCAGATAGCTTCAGTAGTAGATGTAACTTTTAGTTCTATGATTTGTTCTTGAAATAAAAAATGTTTACACTCTGATTTTCTTTTCATTGATAAAGTGAATCAAAGAACCTGCTGGAAGCTGCCAGTCAAGGTGCCTCTGCTTCCATCCCGATGGTAGCAAACATCGCCGTGAATCTGATCTCCTTCCTTGCCCTGCTGGCTTTCCTTGACTCTGCTCTCTCTTGGGTGGGCAATCTGTTTAACTATCCACAGCTAAACTTTGAGGTATGGTCTCCAGGTCCTTCATGCCTAATGCATGTCTTTCTCAAATTAAGTGCCTCTGTGGTTTTGTTGTGGGTTTTGGTTTTTTTTTTAATATGATCTAAACCCACATATTTTCATGTGCATGTTCCTGAAAAATGTCTTTACAGCCAAAGAAAAAATTGTTGCCATGTAAATACTTTATTCATTAGTCCATGTATAGCGAGCAGAGTATGTTTGCAAATCATTTTATGCTATTACCTGCTGCCTCTGACTTGGCAGCCAATCTTTCGTTTACACACTTGTCAAGTCATTAACACTTCCTTCAGCTAAATATTAAAGTGGCTTTAGCTTCAGAAAGTCCCATCAAGCCCTTAATGCTCACTAGCATCACTTAGATAAGGACACTGGGGCAAGGCCAGACTTGTCTGAATCCACGCTTACTCAATACCACAGTTCTCAACACAATTAAATTGTAAAACTGCACCCAAATCACTCAGCTGGGAAAACAGATTTTAAACAGGACTTCCTTTTTAACATGTCATTACATCATTTCTGACCCAATGCAACAATCTTAGTACAATGGGTTTAGGCTTTTTGTTTTGCAAGCTTCCAAGGAAAGTCCTGTGTCAAATAAAAATACAACATTGTGACAAAGGTGCTGCTGAAGTGAATAGACACGCACAGCAGATGCGGCTTCAGCAACATTAAGATGTTACCCTGCACAGCTTCCACAGATTATCCCACTTGAACAGACACCCACGACAGAGGAAAGGCCCAAGTATGCGTACCTCAACCACACTGATGCAAGGGCTGGTATTTTAATAACTGCTGGATGGAGTAAGTTTTGGACACATAAGATAACCCACAAGGATCTGAGACCCAGACATGCTGCATTCAGCCAGCCATGTCTTTTGAGGGATACTAACACCTAGCCTTTTGTGGGCAGAGAAACCAGTCGCAAATAGTAACTGTTTAAACACCTCAGTTACATTCACTAAGGCCAGATAATCTGATTAAACCCTTTCACAACTGGAGCTATTGTCACTCATATAAAAATATGCTATACTGTGATATGGGATTTTTTTTTAATTTGCAAAAAACTTTTAATGCTGGGAAAAAGGTACAGATTTAATTACGTCAGATGCACAGTTTTTATGCAGAGACAACTCTTTTATTTATATCAGTTGGAGTCCAATAACCTGGTAATTAAGCATGTTCATTAACGCATTTGATTTATCAGTGGAAGAACTAGAACTCTCAATTCTCTAATCAGCTCTTTAACTCAGCCTTCCTTCTTTGCTTCAAACACTATGCCCAGTCTGAAGCTATTGTCGAAGAAAAAAGGCACAGAAACTTTTGTTTTACTTTAAGTGTAAAATTAGGGATGTACATAACTGCTTTGTTATACCTAGATTTTGGGTTAGTCTTTTAAAAATTACTCAAGTACACCTTACTATTAAAATCCCTCTATCTCCCAGACTGTTGGAAGTAATAATTCAAGGCCAATTTTCCTCTGCTGAAATAAACCCATCCTTATTTTAAGTTTAAAGAACTTATTGCATGGCATTGTTCTTTGACCAACCATATCTTTTGACCTGCTTTGTCTTATATATTTTGCAGAACATTTGTGCTTATGTCTTCATGCCATTTTCTTTCATGATGGGGGTAGACTGGGAAGACAGTTTTATTGTCGGTGGACTACTAGGTTACAAAACTTTCTTCAATGAATTTGTAGCTTATGAGCGCCTCTCAAAACTGATTCACAACCGAAAAAAGGGTGGGAGCATGTACATTAATGGTGTGAAACAGTATATGAATGTAAGTATTCTACAGATTTATTTGATATAATAGTTTTCTGCTAAAACTCACCTTATTTTTCAATATGGGCATAAATGGATAATGGTTGCATATTATTCTGAAGTGTGTCTTTCAGTGACAGAGTTCAGTTATGAAAATGCAGCATTGCTTTGTGAGGCCACCATGACTGTCATCACACTAGCTATCTCAAACAAACGTAGCAAAAGAAAGGCATAGTTATGGGGGACATGAAGGTCCCACAGGACATTGCACTTAAAATGAAGACTGTCTTCAAGGTGGGTTTCTTCTCACATCATTTGTAGCTAGTACTTCCCTATGGGATATTCTCCCTGGGCAAGAAAAATCCTGGGCAAGAACTGGAGGATCCTCGTGCCTGCAGAGGGTTAGCCAAGCATTAAGCTTCAAGAGGGGTATCCAGCAAGCTTTAGGTGGTAGCATTTAAGTTATTACTGGAACACCTCTGATGGACATTACTTTCTCCAGTAATCTCCATCAGAGGTGTTCCAGTAATACAAAAGGGCAGTAACACAAGATGTGTTATTACATTGCATACACCTCCCTTGCTGCACTGAGTCCAATCAACTTCTTTCAACCACCAAAGAAGTTAGTTTGCATGAGGATTTCCAGCCTGGAAACCTGGGCCCACCTCTCATTCATACATCCACCCAGATTCACCCAACAGGATACATAATTCTTGCTACAGTGCACTGAGGAAGAAACCTAGAGGATGGCAATACGAAGGACATCCTAGATGTGTGCACAGGGGCAAAAAGCATGCAGTGATCAAGGCTGACCTCTGCAGCTATGACTGCTCCCCCATATGGCATTCACACACACAGCCTGCGCTGAGTTTGTCTTCAGTCTAAACACAAGCAATGAAAACCATGATATCTGGCTTAACGCCTGCACTGGCCTTTCTTCCTCAAATCAAGACAAATTTTCACCATAGAGGACTTAATATGGAAAAATCCTTTTGTACAGCTTTTAATTGTCATTTAATCTGGGGTGGTGCTATGGATACCTGCACTATATACAAAACCAAACCCATGTTCCTGACCACTTGCATCCCTCATTACCAGAACATATTTCACAAGTGGAGGTAAAAAGCCAGGTGGTCTGATCAATTACTTACATGTTTGCCTGAGCATTACTAGTGTTCCTGGAATTCCTGGAAATAGGATCTTGGCCTAGATGGACTTTTGATCAGCTCAGCTACAGTCATGTTACATTTTATAAGCATAATATGGCTCTAAACTCCTGAATAAGTGAAGGTTTTTTTAAATCTGGAAGTCAGATCTGGAAGCCTTAAAATGCAGATCACATTAACTGTATTTCATCTTTTTCTTTTTTTTCTTTTTTTTTTTTTAGTAAGATGTTGTTTGTATAGAACTTCCATGTTCACTTCCAATACATAGGAAGAGCTGTACTAGCTTCTGTGGTAAAAAACTCTGACATATAAAAATTATTTTGATTCCTAACACTAGTAAAAACTGCCCAGTAACCATTTTAACTATGGTACAACAGTTCAGGCGAGAGTGCACTTGACTTCCACTTTTAATTTCTCTTCAGCTTCAAAAGTCTCCAATATATCCAGGCACAGATACTCAGTCAGAGTGAGCAAACAAGCAGTCTTCTGAACTCCCTCACCTGTGCTAGTAATAACAAGGCTACCCGTGTTCAGAGCTAAGTGCAAATGAAAGCAAGGAAGTCACAGTACACAAAGCCTTTTCTACGAAGAGTAGGTAGAGTGGGTACTTGAAAAGCATTTTCCTGCATATGTGCAGAGTGACTGAAAATACCTACATACTGGCTTTTATAAAGCAGGAATGGAAACAGAGAAGCTTTTAACAAACACGAAACATACCAGAACACTCATTCGGGCATCTTCAGCTTGGGCCTAAAACACATTAAATAGGAGTTCAGATTCATTTGCTCTCCTTTCCCAAAATACTTGAAGTACATGTATCTGAAGGTTTGCAAGGTTTGTAGCCTGATTTCACCCAAAAGTACTTCTGTGTCCTGTAAGGGGTCCCTCAATGGGGGCAAAGGCCAACCCAAACTTGCCTCTGCTCTGAGGTCCAGACTGAGGTGGTGTTGCCCAAGAGGAAGAAGGTGACTGAAGTGGGGAAGGTAATAAGCTGCTAATGGGGAATGCAAAATCATAATGTCCCTCTGCCTGTTACCACACCAAAGCACCCACAGAGACACATTTCCTTGTTCTCCTTCTGTGCCTGGGGCGGAGTACACACAAAGCAGCTTTGTACACAGAGCCCTCTGCTTGTTCAGGGGCAAAGAAGTCAGGGACACATACCAAAACTTGGGGTTTCAATGCCTTATTGTAGAGGCAGTCTAGCTATGAACAAGAAGCTGGTTAAAGGTCTCTGACTCATACCTTCAGAAAACAGCAGCCAGATTGTCACTAATAAGATAAGAATTATTTTTTGTCTTTAATTACTAGTTCTTAATTCAATGAGGCACAGCAATATACATGAAAAAACAAACCACTACATGATTTATGAGTCCTCACACAGGCAATGGGTATGAAAGCCTGCACCTTTTAGCAAGAGAATGAGCCTGTCTTGCTGAAAGCTGCACAATGGGGCAACAAGCAAGCAAGCAAGAATGATTTCAATCCTCAGGGCACTGAGCCACAATGCTGTGTTTTCATACTTGTAAATAAACGCAAGAGTCTCAAACCACTCAACAGGGTGTGTGTTTGTTTTCCAGGTTCGCTCTGAAGTCATTGCTACCTATGCCCTTTGTGGGTTTGCCAACTTTGGCTCCCTCGGACTGGTGATAGGAGGCCTCAGTAAGGACACCACTCACAGAAAATTTATTTGGCAAGCAAATCCCAGTGAAAACACCTGCAGTACCAAACAGGCTGTGGGTGAAGCTTAGCAGCATTAGGGGATGAGCAGCTGCTCTGCCGAGACCCAGCACCCAACCGTGCATGGAAAAGCTCACAGAGGGCCAGAGGCTTTGGCATGGAAATTCTGTGACAGGGGCTGAAGGCAAGGGGAGGGGACCAAGCCGTGCCAACAGGACTCCCAGTCCAGCCCTCACACCACAAACCTGAGCTGCTACAGCCCTTAGGCTTCAGGGGAAGAAAACCATCTCGGTAGCCTGCTGGTTTGAAAGACAAACTTGTCTGTTTCCTGTAAAAATATCACCTATGTGCAGTAGGCTCATAGGGAAAGGGGGCAGGGCAGGGGGCAGGAGGAAGGAATGTTGGGGAAAGGCTTTTCAGATCTCAAGGGAAAAAGAAAAATTGAAAAATCATCTGGGTTCCTCACTGGGCAGCCAGCATTGCTGGCAGCTGCCTTTACCCTGGAGACCTAGCGGGCCCTGTAGTGCCAGTAGTGGGACAGCACGGAAGAGCAGCACCCAGCCATGGGGGCCAGACGCCAGTGCTGTGCCTGGCATTTGCTTCTGAAAGCTGCCATCAGCCAGCACAGACATGCAAACTGCCAAAGCAAACAGAAGGCGCCATTTTATACACAAGCCACCATCTTAACAGAAAGAGCCAACACTGGCACTAAGCCTTCAAACGGCCCACTTAACTTGTCTCATTTTCCCTCCTTGTTTCTCCTGTTTCAAACTGCAGGGTGCGAATTTCCTCTTCTAGTGGAAGAACTGGCAGGCTCATCTTTTTTTATATGTATTTATGGCTGACACGCACTTTCATTTTCTTCCTAGCAAGCATTGCTCCCTCAAAAAGAAAAGAAATAGCTGGCGCTGCTTTCAGAGCTATGATTGCGGGAACTGTCGCCTGCTTCATGACCGCCTGTGTTGCAGGTACCGTACCCGCGCTTGGTGTCCCCTGCAGCCGGTGACCACAGGGTGGCAGCGCGTCGGCACGGCAGGCACGGCCGAGCGGCACCGGTCACTCAAACGCTGGTATTTTCGGGTTTGGCAGGATTAAAACTCATTATGCGACGAAAAGTTCCTGGAAACTAGAATATGAAAAGATTTATTTTATCTCTTCCATTATGTCTTACCCCCTACCCGCCACACACACCCCCCTTTTTTTTTTGTGTGTTAGTCTGTGTGTAACACATGACTCATGAACAAAGCAAGTTATAGATGAGTTAAAATCCCTCCCCCACACCACTGGCTACAGAAATACAAAAGTAATTACGGAGCAAAATTGGAGAAGTGGAAGGAAAGGAGGGTGGAACAGAGAAGGAGCGAGGGCGAAGCTGAAAAACTTTTTTGCCTTAATGTTAAATTGACATTTTGGGATGCTAGTGCTCCCACAGAGCATTTAAATTAATGAAACTGTCCTAAAGTGGGATTCAACAGCAGATCCTTATTCAGTCTTGCCTTCAAGCTGAGTAAAGAGCCATTTTAGGGAGGAAATTAAAAAGAGTATAGTATTAACAGTACAAGAGATTAATTAATTGACCAGATATGATTCAGCAGGTAAAATTTATCTCCACTGTTGAACAATCCCTTTCCCAGCTTTCTTTCTGAGTGTGTGATATGCAGAATTGCATGATGAAGGCTAAAGCACTCATATTCCTCTAGTGATGAAAGATCTTGGTTTTTCATGTAGCTGAAAACAGCATGTCTGTTTCTACCACAGCTTCCCTATCCCTTTGTGTTCACTGCAGCAACAGAAACATACACATTTTAAGGATAAGCCCACACTATTTTCTGAAGGTTATAGAACCAGTACACTTGAAATGTCATTATCTCACAGCTCTCCATGAAGTTTTAACATGCGATACTACTCTGTATAACTGAGGAATCAGGGAGCCTTACTAAAATGTGTCATTTCACAATCCTGGTCTTAAGAATAACATTGCCAACAGCCACTGGGAAATCTTTCCAAAACAATAAAATCTGCTTTGGAAAGAAAATTACATCCCACCCACTCCTGCCATGACAATGCTTTCCTTATGCCCAGAAGAAGGTAAAAGAGCCAAGCAATTTCTACTACCCCAGTTAAGAACACATTAAAACTGTGTCTGGGTTCCACAACTATGTACAAGGGGATGCCACTTTGATATTTCCCAGGTGGCTAACAAGGCTAACATCTTGGCTTGCATCAGACACAGTGTGGCCAGCAGGACCAGGGCAGTGATTGCCCCCTGTCCTGGGCACTGGTGAGGCCGCACCTCAAACGCTGTGTTCAGGTTTGGGCCCCTCGCTGCAAGAGGGACGCTGAGGTGCTGCAGCGTGGCCAGAGCGGGCAGCGAGGCTGGTGCAGGGTCTGGAGCACAAGTCTGATGGGGAGCGGCTGAGGGAACTGGGGCTGTTGAGTCTGGAGAGGAGGAGACTCAGAGGAGACCTTATTGATCCCTACAACTACCTGGAAGGAGGCTGTAGGCAGGTGGGGACAGGTCTTTCCTCCCAGAGAAGAAGTGACAGGACCAAGGGGAAACGGCCTCAAGATGCACGAGGGAAGGTTTAGATTGGATATTAGATAAAATGTCTTCACTGAAAGGTTGGTCAAGCATTGGAACAGGCTGCACAGGGGGTGGTGGAATCACCATCCCTGGAAGTGTTTAAAAAATGCATAGATGCAGTGCTTAGGGACATGGTTTAGTGATGGACTTGGCAGTTGTGGGTTAACCGTTGGGCTTGATGATCTTAAATGTCTTTTCCAACCTAAATGATTCTTCAAGTCTTCATTCTTCATAGGATTCTTGTCTCTTCATTACTGCATGGATGCTGACATTACTGTTTATAGGAAATTTTGGAGAAATCTAGCAAAGCAAAGATGAATAAACCATAACTATCTCCATTTAAAAGAAAAGTTCCTATATTTACTTGTACTGCTATAAATGCATCATTGCATCATAGCTCCATTTTAGTTGATGAAAGCACACTGGCCCAGCAGTGAAAGAGCCACTAGCATACCTTTTAGTAGCGTTAAAAGGGGCAGAAAAAAACAATAGTCTAAGTGGCTACTATAGTTTAATTTCTACCTACAAAAAAATGTTTGTGGTCACCCCTTAATCCAGTTCTGTAAAATTATTTGGATTTGTTAAAAATTCCACAATCAAGGATTTCAATCTTATACCTTCACAGAACCATCTTGGGGAGTGATTTTGTGTCATTTAGAATGTTTCATCTGACCATGCCCTGGTGACTGATATTCCCAGGTCTTCCTCTTCATTACTCATTAAGAAAATTTTACTTACTTCACAGGAATGCTGACTGTCCCTGGTCTGGAAGTTCCTTGCCACGTCTTACTAGGAAATGCCTTCAGCTCCACAGATTTCCCTGTCAACAGCACAGACCTAGTGGAATGTTGCCAGCAACTCTTCACCAGGTATTGAGCAACTCTTTATCCTTCTATCAGCATAATTGAGGGAGCTCACATATTCTTTAAAAGCCTAATTTTATTTTTTGTATTTAGCTTTTTTCCTTAGGCACTTGTTTTCCATGAACTTGAATCTTTTGAAGAAACTGATATTTTAATGCTTCTAAATTTCTTCCCTCTTCTTGGGCATTTCTCTGTTACATGCCAAACAGAACCAGAACCGACAGAGAAGACAAAACATCTTTGTCCAAACCTAAGCTCCCTGAAAGGCTAGAGATAGATTATGATGTAAAGATTCAGTGGTCTATCTCAAGGTCACCTCAAATAGTAACAAAAAATGAATCAAATATTTGAACCAATATCACATGAACATAGTATCTGAACATAAGTCTAGCTGAAAAAAGCTAGGAGCTTTTCCTTCTGCTGTCTATGAATCTAGCTGAGCGTAACAGTAATAATGCTTGTTTACATATAAAACTTTACACACATTTGAAGTAGAAAAATATTCTGAGGTAAATTGTATTTGATAATTCTCTATCCAAGTTAAAGGAAAAAAACCAGCTATGTTAAAAAAGGAATATATTCAGACTTAACATTATCCCACAAAGAACCAAAGGTACACATATTTAGATTATGGCAAGAAACTTTTACATTAGTCCTAATGTGCTGGGGTTTTTTTTTCCATTTTCACAACTAACTGCTTTAGAAATAAATACTCTAATTCACCTTTTTTCAATGCTATTGAAAATACAAGAACATCATCCTTCTTTTCTCATTTCTTTTAGTAAAGACAATGCTCTAACATCAAGCACTTGTCTACAACAGAAATATACAATGCAAATGTAACAGTGATGTTGCTGTACTCTAACCTACAAAAATTCTTTTGACAAAATCCTCAGGCTTTTCAGAATTGTTTTGATTTCACTGGATCTGCCT
Organism: Falco biarmicus; assembly: GCF_023638135.1. Classification (NCBI taxonomy): domain Eukaryota; kingdom Metazoa; phylum Chordata; class Aves; order Falconiformes; family Falconidae; genus Falco; species Falco biarmicus. Next base: position 42,559,765 of record NC_079311.1, read on the forward strand.
TCATACCCACTCGCTTAACAAAAACAGGGGGGTTTTGTGTGTAGTAGAGCAGTAACTTATTACATCTTCTCAGTATCAAGACTTCTGGCAGCATGAAATTTAAAAAATTTCACATGTTTAACTCCTCATGTCAAGAATCAAAATTTCAGTTCTAACTTCAGGTGATATTTTTTCCCCTGTATTATTCTTTTGACACATTTCTTCTTTCCATGCCTTGGCATAAAATGTAGTTTTGAATATTGGCATATGCAGTATGTGAGGTGGCCTTATTTTTATGGTAACAGTTTTGGATTTAAACTCTTAACAAAAATGTAATTTCAAAAAATCATTCATGTTGGTGTCAAGATCACCAGCTTCTGCCTGAACATCAGCACTTGCATACCACAGAATCACAGAATGGTCAGGGTTGGAGGGGACCTCTGGACATCATCTCATCCAACCCCCTGCTAAAGCAGTTTCAGCTGGAGCAGGTTGCACAGAATCAAGTCCAGGTGGGTTTTGAATGTCTCCAGAGAAGGAGACTGCACAGCCTCTCTGGGCAGCCTGTGCCAGGGCTCTGTCACCCTCAAAGAAGTTGTTCCTCATATTCAGATGGAACTGCGTGTGTTGCAGTTTGTGCCTGTTGGCCTTTGTCTTTTCACTGGGCACCACTGAAAAGAGTCTGGTCCCATCCTCATGACACTCACTTTTAAGATCTTTGTATGCGTTGATATTGGTATGATCCCCTCTTGGTCTTCCCCAGGCTGCACAGGCCCAGCTCTCTCGGCCTTCCCTCGTGAGGGAGATGCTCCAGCCCCCTCACCCCCTTGGCAGCCCCCCGCTGGCCCCTCTCCAGTCGCTCCCTGTCTCTCCTGAACTGGGGAGCCCAGCGCTGGGCACAGCACTCCAGGTGCGGCCTCAGCAGGGCAGAGCAGAGGGGCAGGACACCCCCCGCACCCGCTGGCCACGCTCCTCCTGATGCAGCCCGCGCTGGCAGCGGCCTTCTTGCCCACCAGGGCACACTGCTGGCCCACGGGCCGCTCGGTGTCCTCCAGGCCTCCCAGGCCCTTCCCCGCAGAGCTGCCTGCCAGCAGGTCAGCCCCAGCCCGTGCTGGTGCGTGGGGTCGCTCCCCCCCGGCGCAGGACCCTACCCCTGCCTTTGCTGAGCTTCATGACGCCCCCCCTGCCCCACTGCCCAGCCTGCCCGGGCCCCGCCGAACGGCAGCGCAGCCCCCGGGGTATCAGCCGCCCTCCCAGCGCTGTACCACCAGCAAACTCGCTGCGGGCACGCTCTGCCCCTTCACCCAGGGCGCTGGGGGGTGGGCTGAGCAGGACGGGACCCGGTGCTGAGCCCCGGGGCACAGCGCTGGCTGCGGGCCCCCAGCTGGGCTGCGCCGCTGGTCACAGCCCTCTGGGCTCTGCCATCAGCCAGGCCTCAGCCCACTTCCCTGCCCACGCGCCCAGCCCACCCGGCCTGCGCTCACCTGGGGCGGCTGTGGGAGACAGGGTTGAAAGCCTTGCTGAGTCCAGGTAGTCAAGATCCACCACTCTCCCCTCGTTTGTCCATCCATTCCGTCATAGAAGGCTATCAGTTTGGTCAAACATGATTTCCCCTTGGTGAATCCATGTTGACTACCCCTGATAAGCTCATTTTCCTCCACATGTTTAGAGATGATGTCCAGGATGAGCTGTCCCATCACAGTTCCAAGGATGGAGGTGAGGCTGACCAGCCTGTAGTTTCACTGCAAGGAATTTCTGTTCTTGCAACCTGAAGTTCCAAACCAGTTTATCATAATGTTGAATGAGTATCACAAATTTCTTTGCACAGTAAAAATTATCTGTGATGCTGGCTACATTCCTTCATTCATATTTCTTCACCGCTCCAACTTTTCCTCATCACAGTAATTTTAACTCTACCAGATTGCTACAAAGACAAGAACTTTCTGTGTTTTCACCAAAACGAATGTTGAGCAATGTGGTGATGCAAGTCGAGGCGGACTTGAAAGAAACACTATGTCTGCGTGGCTGGGTTTGGATAAAATGGCCTTTATTGTTTATACAAACTATATATCTTAGACAGTGCAGGTGTTAGACCCTGATAGGTTTTTGTGTCCTTCTTCTTGCTTGCTATTTGCTGTTGCTGTAGGTGCCCGTATGCTGCGGTTCTAAGTTCCAGTTCTTCACACCCTGTTTACATACCTGACAATTTGTGGCTGTCTTAAAGGTACACGGCTAAGTCTTTGAGGTCAACTAACTTATCTGCAGACCCCAGAAGAGCAACTGCTTCAAAGATCCAAAAACATTGAATAGTGAAGTGAAACCACCAATATTTCAGTTATTTAGGAATACATACCCAAAGCACGGGTACTTTATACAGAAAACCAGGCATTACCCTCACAAAAAGGGAGAACATCTGGTCATGGCACACGGCTGATGTTTGGAAAATCCATTTAATTTCTCATGAAATTTAACACATTTAAAGTTGCTTTGGAGAAAGTGTGTCTCTGTGTGTGTATGTGCACATGCACAAGTGTGTGTGCATGTGGATGTGCATATGCGTGTGTGTATATATATACACACTATATACACGGGAGGTGGAGGGAGGGGTGAAAATTTCCATAAGAGAAAAAGAGTATATCTGATTTCTGCTTTTCTCTCCTTCCCTAGCGTAAATCATTCTCAGGAGATCTTCCCTGGAAGAAACTACAGCCTAAGTTTCTTGAAAGGATGTTGCCAAATACTGGATCAACCTGCTTCTCATTGTACTTAAATTAAGCCTTGTCTTTTGGGTGGATAGGCCATAAATAAGAACTCTGTTCCTCGGTAGGAACATAATAAAAAATTTCCTTTTCCATAGCAAGTGTCAGACCCTCTTCCCACAACCTTTACGTTCCATCTCTTAGCAGCCTGATTCTTCTGACTTGCTTGGAATTACACATGAGTTAAACAAGATAAATGCAAGACACCTTTTGCTGCAGGTTTCTTCTCCCATTACAGATCAGAAGGGAACATTTCTGAGCTTAATTCTCCGGATTTCATCTCTACCCTAAAACTGATGTATCTGTAGAATTAAACTACTGTGGGCAAGAAGAAAATCAGATTTAGAGGATATGACTGCCACTTAAAGAAGTTGTGAACTAGAAATAATATTTAGAATTGCCATCCATTCCTAATATTATTTCTGCTCTGTTTTGTACCAAAGATATGTTTTTACTGCATGAAAGTAAATTACTCTCTTCTCAGAAATCTCTACACATTTCTTCTAGTAACTATGGCTGCATGTGAACTGAACTGCTAACATGTGGTGCACCCCACCAGGTAGGTCACTGAAGCACTCAAATCAGGGACTAGCCACTTATTGTAAAAAATGTAGGTTTCCTGTAAAACTCAGTTTATTAGCTTAATCCTCTAGAAAATTATAAATGCCAGTATTACTACTACTTGTGATTTTTATCACAGGTATCATATTGTTAGGTGTTTTTCTTTGGCCTCATCCACCTAGTTTTAGGAGACTGCATGTCAACCCCAGTTTTCAGTGTTTGTGAATAAAGTTGCTAATCTTGATTATGGCAGATATATACTCAAATATTTTATGCAAACCTGTGCTAAAGAAACTGCATGTGTTTGGTCCACCATTTTTAGCCAGCATACTGGTTATGGCAGGGTTTATCTTTCAAATAAGTTTAGAGTCTGAAATAGAGAAATCTATTCTTTCAAGGGCAATTAAGCCAAAAACATTAACTCTCACTGTCAAGCAGAACACATCCCACACACTCTGTTTATTAGTCAGTCATAACTGGCACTCTCCCTCCTGGCTGCTCCCTAACATGCTCTATTTAATATTAGGCTTTTAAAATGGCTGCTCTTCCCATTCCTGCAATTGTAACCTGGTAAAAGAACTATTCCAGCTAGTAAAGGTAACCATGCATGAACTTCTAGAAAAGCCCTTCATATAGCTTGAGGCATCAGCATTCCTCCTACAGAAGAGATGTGGAGTTTCTTCTCTTTTTTGACACTCTATAGCAGGATTATATAGAAGGCAGTTTTAGCAGAGGATATGTGACATTGCCTCTACCTACACATGGTCAAAGAGACTGCCCTCCTGGTTTGCTGATGGCTTAATCAGAAGATGATATACATGGGGCGTTGCATGCTAAATGTGGCAAAAATTGCAGCAAAAGCAGCATGGGATTGCTAAGTACCATCATGCTTTCAGGTGACAACTTCGCCTCTGTTGTGATGGTACTAGGAGTTCAATGTAGAGATCTTTGTGTCTCTCTTGACACAAAAAGGGAGCTGCGCACTTCACCTACTCAGGTTTAACCTGGCAGCTTAGACCCTGGATTATCAGGAAATGAACACATTTCCAACAACGTGATTGCCAGCAACAATGAACCTGCAACAGAGCTGATAAGAAACATTTGATTTAATGAAATGCTTGCTGGTACTTGTGGTGGCTTGATCCTGGCTGGATGCCAGATGCCCACCAAAGCCGCTCCATCACTCCCCTCCTCAGCAGAACAGGGGATGGAAAATATAACAAAAAGCTCATGAGTTGAGATAAGGACAGGGAGATCACTCAGCATTTACCATCATGGGCAAAACAGACTTGACTTAGGGAAATTAATTTAATTTATTATCAATCAAATCAGAGTAGAAAACTGAGAAATAAAAACCAAATCATAAAAACACCTTCCTCCCACCTCTCCCTTCTTCCTGGGCTTAACTTCACTCCTGATTTCTCTACCTCCTCCCCACAAGCAGTGCAGGGTGGTGGGGAATGGGGGCTGCAGTCAGTCCATCACATGTCTCTGCTGCAACTTATTCCCCAGGGGGAGGGTCCTCACACTCTTCCCTGGCTCCAAAGTGGGGTCTTTCCCATGGGACACAGTTCTCCACAAACTTCTCTTACATGAGTCCTTCATGCTCCATGGGCTACAGTTCTTCACGAACCGCCCCAGCATGGGTCCCTCCCACGGGTGCTGTCCTTCAGGCACAGCCTGCTCCAGCGTGGGTCCCCCCGTGGGGTCACAAGCCCGGCCAGCAAACCTGCCACAGAGCGGGCTCCTCTCCACATGGGGCCACAGGCCCTGCCAGGAGCTGCTCTAGCACAGGCTTCTCAAGGGGTCACAGCCTCCTTTGGGCATCCACCTGCTCTGGCGTGGGGATGCAGGTGGGTATCTGTTCCACCATTAACCTCCATGGGCTGCAGGGGCACAGCCTGCTTCACATCGTAGTCTCCATCAAGGGCTGCAGGGGAATTGTGGCTCCGGTGCCTGGAGCACCTCCTCCCCTACCTTCTTCACTGACCTAAGGTGTATGCAGAGTTGTTGCTCTCAAATATTCTCACTCCTGTCTCCTGATGCAATTGCACAGGTTTTTTTCACCCATGTTAAATACATTATCCCAGAGGTGCTACCACCATTGCTGATGGACTTAGCCTTGCCCAAGTGGCACATCCCTCTTGGAGACAGCTGGCACTGGCTCTATTGAACATAGGAGAAGCTTCTAGCAGCTTCCCACAGAAGGCACCCCTACAGCCTTCCCCCCCGCCCCTTGCCATACAAACCCAATACACACTCTGTCTTGCATAGATTCAAAGATCTACATGAACATTTTGGAAGTAATGGATTAAGTAATGGATGAAGCCTATGTGGAAGTATCACTGTTTCAAAGGTCTTGGAAAAAAAGGAGAACTTCACCTGCTTTGCAGCTGCTGGCATGGCAGTGCACAATATGTCCTACCTAATACAGATGACTAGTTAATGAAACACAGGTGGCAATGACTCTGTCACTCTCAGAAGCTACCAACTGGGTGGCAGTATGTATCTGATACTGCCTTGTGGAGCTTCCTACTGTAGAATTCAGTGTGCTAGTTAGTCACTAAAATTCACCAGTAATAATTCCAGGAAATGTTTTATACAGTGCAGTGAACAACAGTTCGAGGAAACATACTGTAGCCTTTATCACGCTGAAAGCATATATAATCAAAGAAAACTGTCCTTAATGTAAGACAAGTTCTCTCTGGCCCCGATCTACAAAAGCACTGAAATATGTAAATGAAGGAAGACTGGCAGGTAATGGGAATATTTCTACTTTAATTGGCTGAGAAGCAAATGGAAAAAACAAACACACTTTTAGAAACAAGCTCTTTTTCCAATTCTACATACTACAGCAGCACTTGCAACCTTTGTGAACATGTGAATAATTGACCATGTGTTGTGGTTTAACCCAACAGGCAGCTAAACACCACATAGCTGCTCCCTCCCCACCACCCCCCTGTCGCTGCAGTGGGGTGGGGGAGAGAATCAGGAGGTAAAAAAAGCAAAATCTGTGGGCTGAGATAAAGGCAGCTTAATAGGACAGAAAAAGAAGAGAAAATAATAATGATAGAAGAATTACAATATACAAAACAAGTGATGCACAATGCAGTTACTCACCACTGGCCAACTGATACCCAGCCAGTTCCTGAGCAGCAGCCCCCAGCCAGCTTTGCACCCAGTTCGTATACTGATCATAACATCCTATGGTATGGAGTATCCCTTTGGCCCGCTGGGGTCAGCTGTCCTGGCTGAGTCCCCTCCCAACTGTTTGTACCCCCCAGCCTGCTCGCTGGTGTGGTGGTGTGAGAAGCCAAAAAGCCCTTGATTTGGTGTAAACACTCTTTAGCAACTCTAAAACATCAGTGTGTTATCAACATCATTCTCATCCTAAATCTGAAACACAGAGCTGTACCAGCTACTAGGAATAAAATTAACTCTATCCCAGCTGAAACCAGGACATTATCAAAGAGGCAAGTCATGCACAGCAAGTTGTGGAGCCAGGTGTTCTCCAAACCAAGTATTATCTCTTTCTCACAAAATATATGAGTACAGAGGCAAGATGCTAAAGATATAGAATATGAATACCAATTCTTTCCTCCTGCACACCGAAACAGTTTTTGCTACACAGTGGTCAGAGTGCTTCACACTACACAGTGCCATAAACCTATGGTTCCCAAATGTTGTGAGTCTGTGGATCACTAACAGACCTCCAAATTTCAGCCAGGTACACTTAGCTTTAAAGTTGCTTAAGCATGTTGCTTAGCAGTGGTGTATAAGCTGGGAAGGCAGCTCTGAACCTCAGCCCGCCAGCAGTGGTGGAAGACAAACCTGTGCCTAGGGCATTGGCATGGGGCAAGGGAAGCTCTGTGCACGTGTAAGGTTCGTGTCTTGGGGAGCACAGAGCCCTGCTTGGCAGCTGGTGGCACGGGAAACATGCCCTGGGGGCAGCTGGTGTGAGGCACTGAGTTTGGAGTTTGTGGGCGCAGCTCACTCGAGTGGTACCATCCCAGCTCTGCAGGGAGGCCCACAGAACCGGTAGGCCTGCTGCTATTCTGTTATCTGACATCAAACATAAAAAACAAGTTGCAAAAAGATCACCTTTGAGAGGCTGAACTAAATTCTCTCGTTTACATCAATCTAACCTTAGGGGATCTTCACTGAAGCTGGTCTTACTATACACTCATACCAGTGTAAATCAGATGAGAATTTTTTTCTTTGGATTTGATTCTGATTTTAAGCTAGTTTTCAGTCCTATCAGTCCATATGAGCCAATGAAAGTGCTTCAATAAATACAATATTGTATAATGATCATTGCAACTGTACACATGCTTCTGTTTTGCCTCATGGAGCTCTGAATCTGAAACCTGAGAGCATTCAGAAAAAACAACTGGTGAAAATCAGTTTAATCTTTAGCTCCGAACTATTTCATGAAGTTTATTTTATAGAGGAAAAAAAAAATCAAAGCATTTTCTTGTTGCTATGGCATTCTGCAACATAGAGATTTGCTATAGCAACCAGTGTACTACCTCAAAAGGCATTGATCAGAATGCGTGAGTTGCCACGGGTTGCCATAGTGAAAACAGGTATTTTCTTTTTGCTATATTGATTGGTGCCTTTGATGTCAGGAGACTAGACATGTCAGGGACATGGGAGCATGCTACAAGAGATTGTTCCCCGGTGGCAAGTACGTATGGCAGTTCAGGACCATGTTTGTCTAGATTAAATGAGAAAATCTTGAGTTTTTACATGCAAAATCTTGCATGTTACAGGGCTTAAATATATGTAAGAAATATTATACTTGGGACTTGTTGCTTACTTGTTTTCCACATGCTGTGGAAGTGTTCCTACCTCAGCAGTAATTGCATGGCAACATTTGGAGTCCCCATGTTAGTGGGAATGGCCCTGTGTGTAGGATAATAAACCTGGGTTTGTGTCCAGTTGTGAGTTTTGTCATAGGCTCCATGTGTACTTGGGAAAGGCTCTCATCTCTGTGATGTCTCTGTTCCTGATCTGTAAAATGAAGCAGTAGCCTGGGGTGTTGCCAGCAGTTGCAGTACAGCAAAAATTGTTAGACAGCAAGAATGTGAGAGCAGCACTTTTGCAGTTGTGGGATTATACACTCAGGAACTGCCTCCGGTCTGGTTTTGTACTGAAAAGTAATGAGGAACTATGCATTAACATGCCTAGTTTCTGTCAGAGGCTCTTACACATGGATCAAAACATACGTAACTCCACTAGTCTGGCACTTTTCCTAAACTAACAGCTCTGGTTCAAATAAAGGAAGAGGACTGTGGGTAGGTTCATACCAATGCTATTTCCCCTCTCTAAAGAAACACTTGCACTGCTGTAGCATCTGAGCTCGAGTAACAGCAGGGACACAAAAAAATGCATGCCCATACCAAATCACTGCTGTTACATCGCAACATCCCAGCTACCTCCATAGCCACTTTGTTATCTCTGTGACACCAAATATTCCAAGTATCCTTAACCGCTGACTGAACTTGTCCTGCAAAACTAGTTGGCTATTTGGCCATGTTACACCAATTATTACACAGGGAAAGACTCCCAAGTCTCTTATCTGTATATCTTGGATAATTTCTGTTATGGGTAGTTCCCCAGGAAGCCACTGAAAAGCCTTTATCTATTTTCAATTCACAAATACCATGTAAAAGACATCCAGCCCCCACAGTTTTTTGAATAATCATGCCCAGGCATTTAAAAAAAGGAATTTGTCCTTGCAGTTACACACTATTTTGGCAGACAGCTCATCTGAAGCTAACTGAGGTACTATACATACACTGCATAAGCGATTGCTGTATCTGGCTTAACCTGAAACCACCCAGGAAAACCCGTGGAATTTCAGAGCTATCAGTTCTCTCCTCGTGCTACCTTGAACGCTGTAATAAAACCACAGCACAGCCCAGACCAAGATTTTAGATCAAGCTTCATTTACCAGGTAATTGTTGTATTCCTAAGCCTCTTGCACACACACACACCCCTTTCATCTTTTCTTCTTCTGACTACTCCATAGCTTTGCAGTAGCCCTGTTCATATTTTGATTTTGTCTCTGCTACTTGTTTTGACTTCACACGTTGCCACAGGGGTGCTGGAATTTTTCCTTTCTGGGATCACTAGGTGGCAGAACACAATCACTAAAAGCTCTTCCCAAGACACACGTAGGGATACAAGTATCTAGCGTTTTTATTTGTATATGTGTGGCCGATTCGGGGGGTTTGCTGCGCAAAATTTCAGGTTAAATGCTTTTATTAACTACCCCCCATCTTCAAGTAATATAAAGATATAATATGCTTTGGCCCAGGTGGTTTGCTTTTAAGGGGCCACTGTGGGCACTTTGAATAGCCCCACTTTTTAGTGCCACACAGCCATCCCTGAAAATCATCTTTTCCTAAAATGCTACCTGCTGATCCCTCCAGATTTCTTGTTACCTTTGTAGATTGTGGTGAAGAATGTTAATGCCTATCAGTAGTGAACTTAGTGAAAGTAGTAGAACGGATTATGGAATAAAGAAAGGCTTAGATACTGCAAACACTTGCAATGGTGGTGCGGGGAGGGTAATTGTGCACCCTGCTACAATATCCCTCAGCTGCAGATGATATGGGGCTAAAGGCTTTCAAAACTCACGCATGGCCCAGAACAGTAACACCAAGGACAATACCAAAGTTCATTTTACTGTAATCTCCACCACCGGCCCAGCTCTCAGCATGTGCTCTGCCCTGGGGCTTGGTGAACACAAGAAGGCTTTTCACATGCTGGTATAGTTTTCTTCAGTTGCCTTGTAGAGCTAAGGGGGAACAGGAGGAATCAGCTCACTTCGGTACAGTGTTAAGAAAAAACATATTAAAGATGACATACACCATGAATAGCAGCCCTAGAAAGTGGTACCCTTGGAAAGGAGAGGGAAAATATGTATTGCAGAGAAAGCAATGACAAGATATCGTTACGAGATGTGAGTCAAGTAAATGGCTTATTTCTGCAGTATCAATTGTTGTATTGTCTGGCAAACTATTTACAGGGAAGAGGAAAGCACAAAGAACGTCTCTTGCCTTCCAGAGATACTAGAACCACTACTCAAGAACTTAAAAACTTGCTGCTAAATATGGCAAAGTAATCCACTTCACAGAACAGTAACCTGCTCACAGTAAGTTAGTTGCCCTGCTCACAGTGAGTTAGTTGCAAGAGCTTGTACAGAATTTTAAAGGCTTTTTAAAAGAGACTGGACGGATATAGTCTCCTCAAAATCTAAATAAGGAGAGTCTTTCCATTACTTTCACTTCAATTGAGAGATGTTTCATCAAATAATATGAGACAGCAGAGCACTTGCTACCTACTTTGAGCTGTTCTTCATCTCTCAGGTTGTGTTAATGGGAACATTGAGGAAAGGCACACACAAAGGCGAGGGAATATGAGCACCGATACTTCAGAAACCTGAACTGGAACTATTCACAGAACACTCATAAAACCCAAGGGGCTCAAAGCTGGAGGCAGCATGCTGTTGAGACAGGCTTAGATAGATTTGGCTTTCTTACATTATCTTTTCTTCATATTTTCTAATGCAATTATATAAAGGCTATTGTGCATACTTATCGGCGGAGTTAACTAAAGGCCTTCTGAGTCATAGGTGGGTGGTGTTGGTCTTACCAGCAATGCTAGACATTGAAAAGGCTCTCTCTTCTGCAACATGCTTATAAAAGAACTTTTGCTTGGACATGAAAGGGAGCATATTCTCCAAAAATACTTTCAGCTAGTTCCAAAAGGTACATTTCTGTCCTGCAGACTTTAACTTGATTGGTTCCATTGAAGAATTTTCCAAATAATGGCCAAAAGGAAAAGATTAAAGTGTTGGCCTAATTCACCACAGTGCTTTCTCTATATTCTGTTTGTTTCCAGGGAAATGCAAGGCTTTAGTTAGCATAACTTTCCATTCCATCAAGCTTGCTGCCCAAAGTTCCTTCAAAATATTAGTGCCAACTGGAATTACTTTCTTCTCCATGCCTAAGTATATTGCAATAACTAGGAAAATATAATTCTGTATTTAATTGTTGCTGTTCTGATCTACAGAGATGTTGTCTTTTGCAGTTCTTTGAGGATTCAGTAAGGTGCTAAAATTATACAGAACTTGTTCCTGCAGTAGAAGTCACCCTCACCCCCTTCTTACTCCTTAAACAGTCCCTAAAATAGCAATGGGAAGGTGCTTTCAGTTGCATCTAGATTTATTTCTTCTCTGAGACAAGGTCTTTGGTCTGTGCAAACATCTCCCAAAATCCTACAACATAGGTATCAGGCAAAAATGGCTTCTGCACTATATACATATCTGTTCACTTACAAGCACTTATTTATGTGGAAAAAAATATTTGTTAACCTATTTGACTCCCACTAAAACTATGTGAAGCAGTGGCAGACAGTGAACTGGATTCTCTTCATGCTTTCTGCCTTCTTAGATACAGCTGTTAGAGCTACTTCTGTGCAAATAAGTCAGATAGTTACTCCTTAGCCATCAAACACAGAACTAGTGCCTGAGAACTATTTGACTTTGCAGCACTAGTAGTCAAGAAAAAAATCTTAGCTGACAAGCTTGAATCTACCAAAGAAAGTTCCAATTGAACCAGAGCTGATAGTCCTTGCCAATGCAGAGGAGAACAGCAATTCTTCCCCCGGTTTGTTTTGAGAGGGAACATGAAGGAAAACGGTTTTCAAAAGACAAAAAATAATCTTCCATTTGTGGATTTTCTTTGCAAATCTAGACATTTCAGAGATACAGGTCTGAAGCTTCACATCTTGCTACAAATGACCCAGGAACTATTCTGGTGGCACGATGCACTATTACTCTTCTGTCTCTGATAATTATCTTGTTTAAAATTCTTGGAAGAGCCTCTTGTACTTATATGCTACAGAACAAACTGCTGCTAGATGTCGTTTTCCTGACTGACAGAATAAGACTATGTTGATGATGGCTTTCTTGTTTGACAGCACTGTTTCTACAAAGCATACTCTAAAACATAACTCTGACTATATTATTTCCACAGGGACCATGAAAAAGCACTAATCTCCGTTTCACTCTGCATTGTACAATGACCAAGCATCAGAGAGTTTTTAATCCCATTTTTATGGAATAAACAGAAAAAGCATGTGTAGAGATCAAGGCAACAAGAGAGACAGGTGCATAGAATTATAGTAGTGCTATCATAGATAAATTCAAGGCCATACAGATTAAGCAGCCATTAATGATACAATACAGAGACAATACAAACATAACCAGGCCTCTTTTCTGAAGCAAGAGGTGAATGTGTGAAGATTTTTATTCTATTTGTATAGTGTAGTCCTCAGCCCTAGTCCTCAACAGTCCTAAAACAGAACACTGCGATCAGACAATCTCCTCCTTTCACTGCTGTGCCCCATGTTTATCGTCCATGGCTAGGTCTGTGTTGGTCAGCTCCATTGCTGGCATGGATAAGAGCCAAAGTTCTCATTTGTTATCATAGATGGGCATGTGGGGCTTCGTTTCCACCACTGCCTCTCATTACTTGAGTTTTATGCACATGCATATTCTGAAGAGACCCATGTATTGCTCTAGCATTGGTGAGATTATCTGGGGAGAGGGTTTTTTGTTTTAACCAGTGTTAGCACCATCCTCTTTATCACAAGTCTAGATAAACCAGGACTGAAAATATATGCCTGGTGCTGCTGCTGGTAGCACCTGTGGAGCTGAAAAGGAGCTGAAAGCAACAAAGACAGACTTTTCACAAGTGTTTGTGAAGGGAGGGTTGGAAGGCAATGGCTTTGTTTGATTTCTTGTTTGATTAGATTATAAATAGTTTGATAATGTTCAAAAATGAAAGAATATATTTGGTTTGCAGTATTTTATTCATCTCTCTGTTCTACATTGGGTTTAAAGACTGGTCTATGAGGTCTAAGTGGCTCTTCTAGGTGGGTGATGGCTTTGTGCTAGATCTCCACCATAAACCAATGTAGGTGACGCTATTAGAACTCTTCTGACATCAGTGGCGAAAGTTATGGAGCTGCCGTTGCTGGAACACTCCTGCACATGGGACTGAGCCTGTTAGGATGAAGTTCTGTATTGGGCTTACGTGGCAAGCTTTTGGTAGCAGGGAGCTTCAGGGTTGGCCTCTGTGAGCAGAGACAAGGGCTGCCTCCATGTCAGACACAGCTGGTTCCAGTTAGCCCCAAAACAGACCCACCACTGGGCACAGCTAAGCCATCAGCAACGCTGGTGGTGCCTCTGTGGTAATGTGTTTAAGAAAGGGTAAAAAACACAGTGCATCAGTTGTTGGAGAGAAGAGCGAGAAAAACATGAGAGAAACAGCCCTGCAAACACCCAGACCGGTGGAGAAGGATAGGAGGAGGTGCCCCAGGCACCAGAGCAGAGATTCCCCTGCAGCCTGTAGAAAAGACCGTGGAGGAGCTGGTTGTCCCCTTGCAGCCCATGGAAGACCAGGCTGGAGCAGCTGTATACCCTGCAGCCATGCTACAACAGGTGGACATGCCCTGAAGGAAGCTGCAGCCCGTGGAGAGCTCATGTAGGAGCAGGTTTCTGGCAGGATCTGCAGCCCGTGGGGGACCCACACTGGAAGACTCCATCTCTTGAAGGGCTGTACCTGTGAAAAGGATCCACATTGGAGCAGTTCTGGCAGGGCTGGGGACCAATCCCCAAGCTGCAGCTGCAATCTCTTCTGTAGGCAGTCAGCACAGCACCAAACCCCAGACTGCTAAAGGAGCAGTACGACTAAAAAGGGAAAATTTTACACCTCTTTGTGCAGAAAGTCCTCACTTGCATCTGCCTTTCCTTTATAGCAAGTGAAAAACTGCTTTAATGCTTAAACATAACTTGAGCATGGTCCCTTACCTTAAGTACAAAAGGTAGGTCTTATACCTTACAGGGACTGTACATGAAGTCCCCATACCATGTATATAGAAATATTTCCATAGACTGTCAACGTGCAGCCTGTAGAGAAAGTTCAGCCTACGAAATTGGTCTGGATGCCCCAGCAGGTCAGAGGTGAAAAAGAAAACTGTAAACAAATTCCAAGCGCTGTCTACTATAAAAAAGTCACAAACAGCGTAAGTGACAGTAATGGAAATATCTATGCTCACTCCCTGTCTAATTAGAAATACAAAACAATGCTGTTTAACTATTATTTAACAAAACAATGAGCTAAATGAACCAGTCTGAGACTTATAGTTAATGTAATCATAATCTATATTATATTTATCATCCTTCTCATACAAACTGTAAGATCATTTAAGGATGAAGTTCATTATTTTTCATTTCAGCTGCTTCAGTTACAATGTATTGTTGAGTAGCCAAAACCTGCCCGGGAAAGTCTGAAGAAGGAAAAGAACACCTGCAGAGTCAGGCTTTTTTTCCGTTCCTGCACTTATTTCTGCAGGGCTCAGCACCTGGTTGGCACAAGGGCTGCTCTGTGGTTCCACCTTACCAGGACTAGGCACATCAATAAGTGACTGAGCCTGGAGCTGCCACACTGCTGTGAACGTGTTGGATGAGTCAGGTTTCGGGGACAGCTTTTCAAGCATATCACACTTACAGACAGCTTTCATGTGCTCATCTTCAAGCTCTTTGGATCTTCGTTCATCTGGCAAAAAAAAGTCAGAGAGCTCAGAATCTAGTCTTGTACATCTTAAGAATTTGTTTCTTTTCTGACACTGAAATGGTACCTTCAAAATTGGACCCTTCAAAACTGACCATGTACCAACTAAGTCCCCTGGGTAAGCTCTTCAAAACAGGCTCTGTAGTGTTTAGGCTTGGTTATGGTAGGCTCTGCAGTCAGTCAAGGTCTTTTCCAAACTTACCTTCTTCTCCAGCACTCTTCTGCTTAAAAGTGCCTTACAAGTTGCTTCAGTTTACCAGTGCATTGGAATCCCATGATTCTTCCGCTAAAGTACATCAGGAAAACAATTTTAAAGAAAACCAAACAAACCAGCAAAGCTGGCATGGTGCGTGTAGGGTTGAATGAAGAACAGTCCCTGATGCGAAAAGTCCACGTGACTGTTTTCTGCCTTTCACCCATCAGTAATGAAGGATCTCTAAAAGAACACTGCCTGCTTCTCTGGATTTCAGGTCTAGGCAAGAACAAAGCAGCATTTCACAGGATTTCTGAAGGGAATGTAGAGCTTGCCTATGTTAGAGAATTTATTATGAGATACTCTCTAGAGACAAGGGCTACAAGTGACAAAAAGGTGAAGGATGCTAACCACTAACACCTTAGATGTATGCTTTTAAGCTGTTTCTAGTAATTTACTACAAAGATCTGAAAATGCCCCCCATGCTGTTTGCGGTAGGACATTGTAATGATCCATACAGCATCGGTAACATACTGACATACGTTGTGGCACGTTGTGAAAACATATGAGCTGCAGTACTCCCCTAAAGAGTATGAAAGAACGTGCATCTCCAGGCATGATGGACGCTTTTTGCTACTTTAGTGTTTGTGTTTCTGGCAGATGTTTCTCTGAGTCTATGGCATCTTTTAGAGATTTTCAAGCCTCTTTTCTGCACTTGCTCTCTGCTCTGATCCTTTTGTGAAGGAGCTTGCCAAGGAGGTTACTGTGGCTCCTCACAGCACACAGCAGTAGGCTTGCTCCTCTTCCCAGCACCCAGGGGATGGGCACTCCCCTCTTCCCTGCTCTTGTTCTCCCTCCAGTACTTTTCTGTCTCTTTTCTATTCTCTCTGCTGTGCTTCCCTGTGTCTCTCTGTCCCTCTTTTCAGAGACAGGAGTGTGCTGCTGCCCCCCAGTCAGTTGCTTTCCCGTTGGGGGACAGGGAGAGGGGATAGTGGTGCGGCAAGGAGGGAGGGCTGTAGGCAAAGGAGCCGCGGGACACACAGTGTTAGGCAGGATGGAGTGAGGGCCTTGTCCACACACAGAATGCCAAAATTCAAAGCTGTCTTCACAAAACAAGGCCCTAAATGCCATCCACAAGCTGAAGACTATCATAACTCAAAGAGGATTTTCAGCACTGTGTCCTCTGGGTATATGCAGAAGCATCTACAATTTCTCACCAGCCCAAAGGTAAAGGATGAAAACACTTAAGAAAGCCTGGAAAGTGGAGCTGAAATAGAAAATGCAACAGAGTGGGAAATGAAAACCTTTGATCGCTGCTTGTACAATTTCCGTGCAATTTCTTTTACTTTCTGAATTTCCATTACTTTCTGAAACAGGCTTCCCAGAACAAACTTTGTTTTCCCCTATGGGCTGGAAGTGGGATTCTCATCTTTGTTGGTGTTCAGTGTTTGGGCTTCCCACCATTAAGAAATATATATAAGTCGCACATCTGGTATGTAGTAGGTTCATTATTGTTAACGGGCAAATTCAATTTCTTCAAAGCTATATATTTTCATGAGGCAAAAGGAAGCAAAGTTTGTATTTTAAAATGAGCTTTGAATAATGTTTTAACAATAGGCATGTCCAGAAAATATATAATAATTGTCATCAATGTTGAAAATTTGACTGATTCATCTCTCATTGTAAATCTCTCATAGATGTATTTAATTTTGTTGTCTGGTGTTTTCCTCAGCTTTAGTGTTGTCTGGTTTCCAAAACACCATTTTTCACACGAAAAACAGAGAGTTTACTAGGAGTGTTTTTCAGAGGTGGAATTCATTTTTCCTCTGTCAACTTCTTTACTTCCCAGGTTTTGTCGGTTTCTTTTTGTCTGCCAGAACATCTCTTTATGTAGCTAAAGTTTACCTACTGTGATGAGGAACATCCTAGAAAACTTGAGGCTGGTCTTTATCCATATGCTACCCACTCTGTGGGATTGATCTCATTCTGCGCTTCCTGTTATTTCATTGTCAGTTTTCCAAGCTTAAGTTTTCAATGCATCAAAGAATTGACAAAACAACATTTGAGAGAAAATGATAAGAGTATTAAGTGCACTCACTTTTCATCAAGTAGGTTTCCTGCAGTACTCATTCTTGAACCAAAAGAGACCTATTACTGAAAATTCCTATCAATGGAAAAATACCCATCACTAGAAAACCCTCAACTTCAGTGTGACAACTAAATTGTGATTCCAAATTTTGTCTAGACTTTTGCAGAGCCATGTTTTCTCTATTATTACCTTGTTGTCTCTCACTGATTGAAAACTCATCCTCATCCTCTTCACTCTCTGAGAATGATGGGAAATTAATCTACTTTAGAAACTCCTGCCACCTTCTCAAACTTCCTTTTTTTTTTAACTGTTGCCTCCTCACTCCTCTCCCTGGTTTCAAGCTGGCTTTGTTCCACTCGTGTCCTACTGATTCAGCTGGCATTTCTATGGTTGCCTGCTTTTAAAATTGCTTTTCTGAGCCCATCAGCTATACTGCCTTCTATCTTCTAGTTCCTTCTCACAAACTTGTTTGACAGTTCAGTCTTTCGGACAATTAAGTACACGTTAGGGCTGTCCAGACACATTCATTCATTGGTTTTGGGCTTCCCTCAGCTCACTGTTGAATTCCCTCCTCCTCCTCCTCCTCCTCCTCCTCCTGTTTTTCTAGTCTTGAACCCAGAGCACTTTTGAATAGGGACTACCTGTAAATATAGGACTAATGTCCACATAACTAACATCTGCTGATAAAAGGAAGACCAGACCATGCCAAGCACTAGGAAGTTTTCCAGTCTACTGCCCTGTCAGAGAGTCAAAGCAATGCAGGGCTTTGACATAAGTCAAAGTCAATGCAGAGTCAGAGGAAGCCACACCAATTTCAGAGAGCTTTTGGGTTAGACAGTACCTGAGGTGCGATGTGTCATTGTAAGACCATGAAAAAATAGATCTTTATACATAAAATACATTGAATAGTTGTAAGTTATCTGTTATTTTATAGCTCTGCAAGCACAAGAATGAAAAAAGCATAATGTACATGGGTTCTTGAAATGTCACTGTCAGGCAAAATTGGAAGAAACAGGTTTACATGTGGCAGGCACAGTGTAGGTTTAGAGCAGGGGTCCTCAAACTACGGCCCGCGGGCCAGATACAGCCCCCCAGGGTCCTCAATCCGGCCCCCGGTATTTACAGACCCCCCCGCACCCCCCACCCCCACCCCCCACCCACCCCCCCGGGGGTTGGGGGGGGAACCAAGCAGCCACAGATGGCTGCCTGCCACTGCATCCGCGTGCCGGCCCCCTGGTTAAAAAGTTTGAGGACCCCTGGTTTAGAGTCTGACACAGTCTTTCCAACGTCATTCTTAAGTGGAATTTGAAATACCAGCAGTGAAAATGCTTTTACATAGGACTAAGTAACTAACATATTTTTAATTGAGCTATGGCTAAAATAATGAATAAAAAGTTTGGTTTTCCTCTTTTTTTGCAGGACAAACTCAGAGAATGACATCAAGATCTGAAGAATGAAATTTTCAAGATTTAAGTAAGGAGCCCTCTCTGTTAGCTTTTTTTAAATGTAACTTTTCAGGGGCTAATTATGTTTTACTGAAAGAGAAAAGTCATTACTGGGAGCTGTAGCAGTTCAAAAGTGTATTGCAGCGTTGATAACACAATAACCACAAGAATGACTCTCAAGTGGCTCACCGCACTGTGAAATCCTGAGAGGCTGAATGCATGTTTCTACCCTCACTGGCAGAGCGGTCATGCTCTAAGAAGTACTTGTCCCTCTTCCCTCCATTGTAACCTGCAGATATAATTCCCACAGGCCAATTCAGTTTTGTTACTGTAGTTTGCTTTTGCCTTTTCTGCTTTTATTTTTTGTTTCCCAAGGAACCTGAGCAACCTCCTTTCACTTAGTCAAGGATCAGAAAGTATGTAATATCCATGGTGCTTTTGACTGTAGCAAAAAACATGTCAGCTGAATGTTTCCCAAATTATTAGTGAAAAGAAAGCTAATAATATTGATACAAAGTTTCCTTCAGGCACCAGACCTCTCAAATCCAATAGGTCATGTATTGTCTGTTTCACATTATTTGCTGGTACAGGTTGACCTCACTGCACTGGCCACATTCAGTAGGTATTTTCAAGGCTGTCTTCATAATCACAAGTATTATACAAGTTTTCTGCAAGCTCTGGGTTAAGTTGCCATCTATTAGACAGTCTCAAATATTTAGAAACGTAGGAAACAGCTATAGGTTAAAGAGAAACTGTACAAAAAGCTTGTGAAACACACAGATACATGTCACTTGGCCAGCTTAATTTCGCTCCTCTTGTGATACACTGATAATTGGTGTGGGGGATGGGGAGAAAATAAAAATAAATGGGATTACTTCCATCCAGGTTTATGTCTTACCAAGAGAGAAGAATATGGGAGGGTGTGGGGTGAAGGGAAACCCTTGTGAGCTAGAGCATAAAGGACTACAGTTAGAACCAGAGGATGAGCAAAGAAGTACAAACAGAAGAGAGAGGTGGGAAGTCAAGAAAGAGAAAAAAGTCAGAGGGAGAAACAGAAGGTGATAAAAGAAATGGAGACAAAATAAGCAGGAACTGGGAATGGAGAAAGAGGTGAGTGGAAGAAACAAAGTAGTTGGAGTGGGAGAAAGGTTGAAGAATAAGAGCATTATATCAATAGGACCAGGATGATGAAGTGGAAATAAAAACTAGACAATAAACTATAAGAGCATTAAATAATTAAAAACCCCAGGAAAACAAATGCAAGCTCCAATTACACAGATTAATTTTTTTCATACACATTAATCCTCTTGCTGTGGTTATATTTCCCTGTGAGATAGAAAATGACAGAAGGGTAACAGATGGTCCAGATTAAGAAAATCTTGGACCAATCCTGACCTACACAAAGGGGAAGGAAAACCTTCAATCTCTTACTATGGACAATCCGTGGATACAGTTCTCAGTCCTTGTAAGAAGGCCAGAAGGAGCTGCTTGTCTTAGGATATCAGGGGCCTCTTTCTAAAGTTACCCTTTGGGTAACTGGGAGATGCAGTGAAAGGATTCAGTGTGGAAGCTCTACTGTTCAGCTGGAGGGAGATTTTGTTTCAGGTCAGCTACAGCTGCCACTATAACTGTCTCGTATTTTGTACACTAGTGAAAAAGACTGGATTTTGCATTGTGAACAGGCTATTTTGATAATTTTGAAACTTTTCCAAATATTTTTCAAGCTCAGGAGTTTGTTGAAAGGAATGTTTTCCCAGCAACAATTTTCATTTTGAGAAATTAGCTTTTTATGGGAGGAAAAAGGGTGCTTTGACTAATTCCTGGCTTTCTGTACTTAAGGAACAGTATTTCCTTTAAAAAAATCTCCCGTGATTTGCTGATATAGATGTACAAGCCTATTATCACTGTTTAAAAGCTAAGGCATTGCAACCAAATCCTTTTTGTACTTCATGAGTAATGATGCTTGCTACTTTCTCTGATTAATACAAGAAATCCATAAATAAATTTATTAATAATCAAATAATCTCCATTAACAAATTGTAATTAATTGTGATTTTCAATAATGGCAAATATAGATTAAAGCTCTTTGGAAAGACTTTTGCAGATAAATGAAAGGATGTTGAACATGTGCAGTCTCAACCAGAGCTGTGCCAAATGTCTTGGCTCATCACTGCATTTAGAGGCCATGCTGAACGTTAAACAGAAAGGACCTCCAAGTTCCTTAAATACTTTAAAGAATTTATATGGGAAATCATCCAAACTAGCTGTTTTCTGGTTGTTTAGTGAATTAATGGTCTTGTCAACTAATGCTTTTTCTAAGACATCCCTTCGTGTATGTAAGCATGTGGGGCAGTTGGAGTCTGTTAAGGAGCCCATTAACTGTTCTTTATGTGCATCACAGTAGTAATTTTCTGAGAATATAGACCTGCCTACAGGCTTTACCTTTTTATTTGTTTAAAGTTGTTGCACTTTGTCTTCTTGAATTTAAGTTGAACTTATTTTATCACTGTTGCTTCATTTTCTAAGTGTACATTCTAGATTTTTGTCCTTGCCTGTTCTCCAGTTTCTGGTGCTGTTCCCTTCAATACTAATGTACAGCATACTCTGCATTGGGGCTGAAGATCATTTTTATCTGTAAGATATGTAAAATGGAAGATTCATCCCTCCACCACAATAATGTGTCCTGAGGTTTGAATTTTTCACAAATCGTAATTTGGGCTTCACTGGGCTGGCACGGAAGGAACAGAGGAGGCCTGGATGTTGTGCAAACAATGTTCAGCAGTAACTTAAACATCACTATGTTATCAGCATTGTTTTGGCCAAAAATCTAAAACACAGCACCCTACAAGCTGCTGTGAGAAAATTAACTTCATCCCAGCCAGACTCAGAAGTGTTGGTTTAGTTGATAATCTCCAGCATGTATTTCCTTGGCTGTGTTTTCATAGCTGGAGCCATGGTCTGTATTTGAAAGGCAAATGGCAGCACCCTTTCCATGATAAAGGGGAACAGATAGCAGCATCAACCTGCTTTGGGCACTCCAGAAGTCATGGCACAAGTCCTACTTCCATTGCCAAAGTCCTTGCACAGTAGAATGCATACCAAGCTTAGGGCCGCTAACAGTACCGCAGAGGGTGAGGGGCAAGAGAGCACCAAATGAACCCTCAGCTGGCTCTGCTCAGCTCAAAAAAATGATACTGAAATGTTTTCTCCTGAAAATGATTCCTCCAGATTCAGAAAACATCATGTCATTCCTTGGAGGAGGTAGACTGACTTAAGGCAGGAGGCTTTCCTGAACAGTCTCTATAAGCTCTAGGCTGTAAATACATCTACTTTCTGTTTAACCTAGTGTCTTTTTTGAGACAAGTGCAAGCTGCCTATGTCAGTCAGCACACTTTATCTATGTCATCTCCACAGCTGTTTTCCAAGCAAGACAAAAACCAGAGAGCACAGCTGCTGACAGGAGGCCCTGCACAGCCATGGGTGGAAGTGCATGCTGAAATGTGGTAACGCTTTCCCGTGGGGACCAGTGCATAAGTATGGTAGCAAGGAAGGGTCATGGTGACATGAGCTCTTGGGCTGTTGAGGAAGGGCATTCAAGGATGGAAATTTTTGTGTCAAGGTACTAACCTATATCCTCACTGTACTGTTTGTCTAGTTTTGTTTTCTTTTATTACATTTTTATAGAAATTATGTTAATTTTAGTGGTAGTAGGGATAATTTGGGTAGTTTTGGAATTAAATCTGAAATTACAGATAGTGAGATGGCATTAATAACAAAACCTGTCTAGTCACTGAAGCAATGCAGTACGGGAGAATTCAAGCTCTAGAAATAAGTGCTGGGGTAACAAATAATAATCGTAATAATAATTACGGTTCAAGAAGTTTTTACTACATATGTCTTAAGCAATGGTTTGATTTATTTGTCTGTGGATGGGATATAAATCTGTAAGAGTGTGTCATAATTTTCTAATCAAATTATTGTATTTGTGTGCATATGTTGTGTTGAAAGAGGCAGAGGTCAACAAAAGAAAAAAAATGGCCCAGCTTAAACATCACTTTCAGATCCACTTAACTCCTGGGCTTCAACCATTTTATCTGACTGCCAGGCAGGTGCTTGTATAGGAGCTTTTGGGTTTGGTTTCTCTTCTTAATTAATGAACAAACATGGTAAAGGCAGAATGGAGAAGATAATTTCAATATTTCTGTTGATTTTAAAAGCTAACAGTGGATGGCAGGGATAAAAAGGGGTCTCTGATTTCCTGTCTGAATGAACACAAATCACTTAAGATCAGGCCATTTAATGCCATACAAAGTACCCTTACTTTATACTCATGAACATCATTGGTTGTTAGTATGATACAAGGCATGATTCTAAAAGCAGGCATTAGGGTAATAAGGGTGTTCAATTTTGCAAAACCAGTTGCTAATATTAAGCATGTCAAATGCACAAGTGGTTTCAGGTGTTGGAAATTACAGTGGGATTTAGGGCTTCAAAATGGCAGAGGGATGTAGCCACATTACTTCCATTAATTTCAAAGATAGACAAATGGCTATGTGCCTTGGTTAACTTCATAAAACTTTTGTCTTCTTAAATCAAAGCCTAATATTAACTAGTATTTGATCTCAGCTTAGTTTTTCTTGCAGATGTTTCAAATCAGCAAGGAGAGACATTAGTGTTCAACCTTCTGTTCAATTACTTCTCCCCAGTTGCCTTTTCCTATTTATGCTAATACTAAAAATAGCTTTTTAAGCATTATTGTGTTCCTAAGAACCAAAGCAAGGCCTGTTTGAGTTTACTTAGCAAGACTGTTTTTATTTGGGAACACATGTACATGCTGCTTAATTGTGAAAAACAGCTGCTGAAAGAAAGATCCAGCAACCAAGCAAGGAGGGGGATGAAGTGGTCTATGAGCTCTGCTTAGTCCAAATTAGCAATGCGGGCAACAATACTGCGTTGTGGTTTTGTCTTCAATTGCATATATTAACAGCTACACATGCAAAACAAATTACCCTTTGTGAAGAATGAATTATGTAAATCTAATTTATAGCATTAATTTGGTCTTGTAAATTTAATCCACTCAAACATAAAAAGGTTTTCGTGCACTGAATATTCCTGGGGTGGTTTAATATGCTTAAAATAAATATTGAGCAGCTGACAGAAAAACATGCCCTCTGTGTCACAAAAGCTGTTTTAAAACAATAATTTAAGTGCCTAATTAATATTTACTACCCATGGATTAAACTCCTAAGTAAATTTTCTTTCTAAAGTATGAATTGTGCAATCTATACAGGTGGCAGATATTGATGGGAATAGGTTGCGAACGGGCAAGGCAAAGGCACATTATAAATGCTGTTATATTCAAAAATACTTACCATGAAGTAAGAGCAGTTGATACAAAAGAGTTTCAAGTCTCGGCATATGAAGTGCGTTTTCCACCAGATGCCAAGTTTCGTGAAAGTAAAGGTAGTATAATTTCAAAAGGATTTAAGTTAGTAATACACACCCTAATGCTTGTTCACTGAAAAAGAAATGTAGTGAGTCTCAGCCCCAAACAGCAGTGAGGTTGCCACGTTGTAGCTGTTGGGCTACCCTTCATTTGTGTCTTTCTCTGACCATTAGCTGCTTCAGCTTTTGAGCTGATCCATACATCAGAACTTGTTAAACTCTACCAGATGAAACTAGCTTTTCTTTCCTTTTCATTCTAAAATTCAAAAAAGAAATTTGACTGGGTGAAATAAGGTAAATCTCCCAAATGAAAATGGCACCAATTTGTTTCCTTTGCTTTTCAGAGCGAAGAGAAGAAAATCATCTCTGTAAGTGTGAGTTCTCTACGATTTCTCTCTTTGAAGTGCATCTTCAAGTATCTGTCTCAGGGACTAGAACATGCTCTTTTACAGTCAGTCTTCTTGCCTTACTTCAGCCAAATCCTTCTTATCCTCAGAAACTGATTAGTTTGCATTTAAACTACAAACAAAAACCTTGTGTTATTTTTCTAAGCACTACCTTTATTAAAAAAATTTATCCTCATGAAAAGCTACTGAATAATATTAAACCTTGATGTGTGTCCAGCCAACTGGAAGCAAGTCTGAGGAAATCAAATCTCCCACAGACACATGAGATCCAGGCTCGATAGAATTAAAAAAAAAGCTGCTGGTGGGAGGGCTTTTGTAATCTGATGAGGGTTGTTTTAAGGTTGAAGGTGCTAGGTCTGCTCATAAAGGAAATTAATTGATATGAAATGAGGGTTCTGTCATGACCACTGAAAAAAGAAGAACATGAAGAGCCAGAAGGTTGTAGAGGTAGAAGGTCTGTTAGGTGTTTGGCCACTGTGCACTAGTGTACACCAATGGCAGGCCTGAAGAGGGTGAAGCAAAGCTTTTGAAACTCCTTCTGACTTGAAGAAGTAGTGCCCAGGGATAGTGACGTAGCAGCATCAGTTTGTCTGTATTTGCTTATATGTTCGGCATTTCAAGCCAGGCTTTGTGAAAGGAGTGTGGCCTACACTGTCAAAAGACAAGGGGGTTCCCACACTCTCAGGCTATTGATTAGCAGCCTGCCAGTCAGCCACTATTAAGTGCAGAAATCTGATGATGGCAATCTGTAATTTTTATATAAATTTCTAGGCATAATATATGCAATATATTCACCCAATTGTGAATTAATTTAAATTTTATGTTACACATTCAAATAAAGGCAGGTGCATGTGATAAGGTCATCTAAAGGTACAACCATTCACAGGCTCTTAATTTCTCTTCTTTATAAAGACAAAAATTACCTGCAGATGATCATAGTACATTGGAGGCACATTTGTATCATTTGCATGTGCTGATGCAAGGAGGCACAACATTGCTGTTTCTCTATTATGAAGTTCAGACATGTTTCACTTTTTTTGTAGGCATTGAAGCTTAAACTATAATGACAAACTGCTTCATTGGTGTTTAGCTTCTAATACACACAAATCCAAGCCTGGAACTTCTGTAATCTGTGAAAAAGAAAGAAAATGAAAAGATTAGCTTTAACTCAAGACTATTCCTCATGGTTCACCAAAATTAAGGCTTACTAAATTGCTCTTCTGCTAAAATCAAAGCAGACATTTGTGATTTCCCAAATCATATTAAAAGTTTGGACAGAAGCAATAACAGCTTTTGGAAGAGTCTTCAAGTGCTCCAGCAGCTAACTGATTCCAAAATAATTTTGGAATAGGGAGATGCACCGTGCCCCTGAATTTTTTTCAAAATCACTGCCGGCCATCTTTTAAGTGGGATTCATACAATCTTACTGTATAGCTCACTTAATATTTAGGAAAGCTTTGAAAATTGTAGCAAAGAACATTTTCAAAGACTTCGAAGACTTTGTAAGGTTAATACCTCTAAACATTTTTTTCCCAACTACTGTCATATTATGATAGTTGTGTACTTCCTCTGTACAGCCTGTAGCCAGACTGTAACATGAGAAAAGTGAGTGAAATTAATTCTAGCAAAGTAGTTTTGTTTAGAATATGCAGCATGTTTTATTGCACTGATGCAAGAAGAAATGGTAATAAACCAGTGGCAACCAAGTGTATTGAAGCACAACACAGCAAATGTGGCCAGCTCGCTCTTCCGAGAGTTTCTAGAATATACATTTCCCCATGTCTTTCCCTGCTGTGACCTCCAAGTCAGTTTTTTACAAACAAGGGTATATCATGTAGCTCAGCAACATTTGACAGCTCATCCCCTTCCCTTTCCAAAGACCCTATGAAGGCTTTTGGCTGGTAACCAAGACTCTGGTATCTCCTTGTGGCTCTTTCAATTAAATGTGGGGATAACAGAGAATGACCTTAAAGCCATCTGGGACCTATCCTTTTAAGATAATAGATATGAAGAGATGCCATCCATGCGGTTCTGCTATGAAAATGATCCAGGGTGACTTAACAGCCACCACAGAAGGCATCACATGGCGAGAAAGCTGGCATTAGCTGTCCTCAGTGATTGACATCAGAACCTGCCACACTGTTTCTTTTTGTGTGAGACACAGGACAACAGAGGTCACACAAATCTGTGGCAAGCAGGGATCAGCAACAGCAGGAGGCTCTGGTGGCAGAAGAACAGGGTGCAATGGTGGGTACCAAACAGCAAGAGCTTGTCTCCTATCTGCAACCTGTAGTGGGAGAAGGGGCAGCTGAGGGTGGGACTGGGGATGAGGACCAGCTCAGGCACAAGGATTGACTGGGGACTGGGAAACTAGTCAAGGCTGAGGGCACACACTATGTCCCAGGGAGAAGAGCACGCTCACAGGGGTGTATGAAGAGAATAAGAAGGGGGTCTCATTAGTTTTCCTTTACCTATTAGGACTGCTGGGACTGCTGGGCCTGGCCATACTGTGCTGCAGGGATACAGCTAATCCTCTAAAAAATGAAAAATAAAAACCAGCACAAAACCTTCACAAACCCAAAGCTGTAGTATTGCAGCAGACAGTTTTGACATTGACTCTTCCCAAATATTTCTTTATATAACAGATTGCTTTGGAAGGTGATAATACCACAACTTCTTTCATTAAATAAGACCTATAAATGCAGGATTTGTAATTTATTTACAACATTATCACTTCATTACTACTAGTGTGTCTGTCAGATTTAAAAAGCCTGCTATGTCTTTTACCAAATATGTAAACTGTTCCTGGAGCATAGTAAGAATTCCATTCTACTCTTACAAATTCAAGCACAAGATACCCAACCAGCTTGGTTTTCACCTCTTTTAGTTTAAAAAAAAAAAGCATATGTTACCTCTAAGAGAGGTGGAAATTTGAAAGACCAACACAGTGGTCTTCCAGCATGTAGGGAGGAGAGTCTGCCGGAGTCAAGAAACTACTCAATATGAGTTATGCATCTTGCTCAATTTTATTAGCTTCCAGCATTTCTTATATAGCCTAAATACACTATCATGCTTTCAAAGCTTAATCATGATTGGAACAAGCATTCTATTCATGCAGCTATTTGCGTCAGCTATGTCTTGGCCTTGCAGTTTGTTACTTCTTCTATCTACCTCCTGTTCTTGGTTTTGCAACAGCATAAGTGACTTGTTCTTAGGATTCAAGAATAGATCAAGGTTACTTTCTTGTCAGCACAATAATTTCAGCACAATTCTAATTCCAGTACACTTCTAATTCCAGGCCTGGATTGTGCACTCCAGACCTGGATTGTGCAGACCCTCAGGGGTTCCGTGGCCACGCTTCTGCAGCCATTCTTCTACACCAGCATGAGCCATAATTGGAAATGAATTAGAGTTTTATCTCAAATAAAAAAAGCCTCGTGTTTGTTGCTGACAGTGTTTAGCAGTTTCATCTTTGTTCATTGCAACAGCAACAGAACCCTTTTTTTCTTCTGCAGGACATGTCTTTATGTTTCAGAGCGTTTAACAGTGTCGTGTTATAGATTTGAAATAAAAAATTAAGAACAGTTCCCCCATATCAATAACCATTTACACATCAGGGAAATCTTGATAACAGCAGGAAAGACAGGATCCACAATACCACTGATGAATTTTATTATTCTTCCCAGAACTCTGAAGTTATAATACTGAAATACAGGAACGACCAAGTCTGGCAGTTATCTAAACTTGTTTCCAGATAAATTATATGGAAAAATTACCTACTAAAATAAGTGTGCATCAAAGATCTTCTTTAAAAAACAAGTAGAATTGAAGGCAAATTATCTAAAATCCTCTCTATCCACCAATTTAAACAGCTATTTTTAGGTTGGTTTAAAGCTCTGAGATACTAGAGAAAGGACTTGCCTGGGGAAAGAAAAAATGCACTGTTTTTCTGTATCATTAGCAGAAAAGCTTCCACAGAATAAGCTGTTTTATTTATAGTACACGTAGTGCTCTTGAAACATGTCAGACTGCCAGATTTCAGGGCTACAAAGGAGGCAGAAAAGAAACATGTAACATGCACGTCATGAAGCCAGTGCATCCTTACAGGGGAGTGTATGCTTCTGCTACTAGCTCTTTTGGCTCCTGAGCAGGAGCCTGTTGCACAGGAGCCAGTGATGCACAGCACATCTAACTCAGGCAGGCACCACACACCCAGCGCGCCCTTCAGGACAGGCTGTGCCGTGTCATGCTGTGCCATGCCATGCCATGCTGCACTGTTAGCGTGCTTTCCTTGGCTGCGGGACGGACCCAGCCCACACATGGTGCTGGAGGAGCCTGACAGCAGCTCCTGCTTGGCACCATGATTACATCTCCTGTGTGGCCTTGCACTTACCTAACAGTAAGAGATGAAGTTCTCAAGGGAACATCCTCTAGAAAGAGAGTTGATTTCTCGTTAAGGAAATTATGCATGACATTAAATGACTGAAGTGGAGAGTTTCTCTCCACAGAGAGGATCTGTTCTGCACAGCACCCCATGGGGAAACCCACTGGGACTCCGACCAACGCTGCATGAACACGGGGTGCCCAGTATCTGAGGAGACATAAGAAGTTACCCGCTACCTTTATTCCTCCCCTTACTCTGTCTTCTTAAAGCAGTTATCTTAAGTAATTTGCTGTTGCGCCTTTCTTACTGAGATTCAGAAGGATCCCTGCACTAGCTTGCTCTCACCTCTCCTCACTCCCCGGTGCAGAACAACTCTTAGCTTAGCCAGCAGCAGCTCTGGAGATGGTGACTTGTTACTTCTAAAAGGGGTATTTGTTGTTAGAAATTGATGTAAAACTGCCTTAGCCTTTCCCATTAGACAGCCACCCACAACTTCAGCTCCAGACAGCCTGGATGAATTCAGCAGACTGACGTGAAGATGAACAGTTCTGCATCCCATCACCAAGTGCCTAATCTATCCATTTCTTCCACACATAAACATTTGTATCAAATTACCTTCCTAACAAAGTTCCCAGATGTGTCATGTCCTCATTGTATTGGATGCTAGCACAACAGGGAAAAATTGGCACAGACACGAACGTTTGGATTTTTTCTGCAAGCAGTTGCACCTGGGGGCAGTCTTTGACTCAGACTCTGTTGGTCTGAAAACCATGAGTGACCATATTGACAATGCTCTTTTTTAGAACAGCATTTACATATGCAAGAAATAATAATGAAATTCCTCCCAAAACGGTGGAGAGAAATGCTGTCCTGGCATAGCACTCGATGAACTATGATTTTGAAGCTACAAGCCAGCAAGCAGAGTTCAGAGCTATTGCTGTTTTCAGATTCCTCTCCAACTAGCACCATTTGGGCATGACAGGATGGGAGAAAGCAGTCCAAAACAAAGCTAAATATGGATGTGTTGGTTTCTATCTTCCAAGAAGAGGAGGTTTCCTGTAAGATAAATACTGCTAACTTTATATCAGATCCTTGGACCTACAGCACACTAGTACACAAATAATACACTGCTGTTGCAGATGCAACTTCAAAGATGGATGATCGAGTCAAGAAATCCGCTTTAGTTTGAAACTTTAGGGCACAGGTCAAGGACAGGGCAGGACAGGGTAGGACGGGACAGGATAGGGTAGGACAGGGTAGGACAGGGTAGGACGGGACAGGGTAGGACAGGGTAGGACAGGGACAGGGTAGGACAGGGTAGGAAAAGGACAGGGTAGGACAGGGTATGACAGGGTAGGACAGGGTAGGACAGGGTAGGACAGGGCAGGACAGGGTAGGACAGGGTAGGACAGGGTAGGACAGGGTAGGACAGGGTAGGGTAGGAGAGGGACAGGGTAGGACAGGGTAGGACAGGACAGGGTAGGACAGGACAGGGTAGGACAGGGTAGGAAAAGGACAGGGTAGGACAGAGTAGGACAGGGCAGGACAGGGTAGGACAGGGTAGGACGGGACAGGGTAGGACAGGGACAGGGTAGGACAGGGTAGGACAGAGTAGGACAGGGCAGGACAGGGTAGGACAGGGTAGGACAGGGTAGGACAGGGCAGGACAGGGTAGGACAGGGTAGGACGGGACAGGGTAGGACAGGGTAGGACACGATAGGACAGGGACAGGGTAGGACAGGGTAGGACAGGGCAGGACGGGACAGGGTAGGACAGGGTAGGACACGATAGGACAGGGACAGGGTAGGACAGGGTAGGACAGGACAGGGTAGGACAGGGTAGGACAGGGTAGGACGGGACAGGGTAGGACAGGGTAGGACAGGGACAGGGTAGGACAGGACAGGGTAGGACAGGGACAGGGTAGGACAGGGTAGGACAGGGTAGGACAGGACAGGGTAGGACAGGGTAGGAAAAGGACAGGGTAGGACAGAGTAGGACAGGGCAGGACAGGGTAGGACAGGGTAGGACAGGGTAGGACGGGACAGGGTAGGACAGGGTAGGACACGATAGGACAGGGACAGGGTAGGACAGGGTAGGACAGGGTAGGACAGGGTAGGACAGGGTAGGACAGGGTAGGACAGGGTAGGACGGGACAGGGTAGGACAGGGTAGGACAGGGTAGGGTAGGAGAGGGACAGGGTAGGACAGGGTAGGACAGGACAGGGTAGGACAGGACAGGGTAGGACAGGGTAGGAAAAGGACAGGGTAGGACAGGGTAGGAAAAGGACAGGGTAGGATAGAGTAGGACAGGGTAGGACAGGGTAGGACGGGACAGGGTAGGACAGGGTAGGACAGGGTAGGACAGGGTAGGGTAGGACACGATAGGACAGGGACAGGGTAGGACAGGGTAGGACAGGGTAGGACAGGGTAGGACAGGGCAGGACAGGGTAGGACAGGGTAGGACAAGGTAGGACAAGGTAGAAAAGGACAGGGTAGGACAGGGTAGGAAAAGGACAGGGTAGGACAGAGTAGGACAGGGCAGGACAGGGTAGGACAGGGTAGGACGGGACAGGGTAGGACAGGGTAGGACAGGGTAGGACAGGGTAGGGTAGGACACGATAGGACAGGGACAGGGTAGGACAGTGTAGGACAGGACAGGGCAGGACAGGGTAGCACAGGGTAGGACAGGGTAGGGTAGGACAGGGTAGGACAGGGTAGGACAGGGTAGCGTAGGACAGGGTAGGACAGGGTAGGACAGGGTAGGATAGGATAGTACAGAATAGAAGAGAAGAGAAGAGAAGAGAACAGAATAGCATAGAATAGCATAGAATAGCATAGAATAGCATAGCATAGACTAGAATAGAACAGAACAGAACAGAACAGAACAGAACAGAACACACCAGCTAGAATGGACTTAGAACAGCCATTTACTCCAACTTCTCAGCGAGGTCAGGGCTGACCATCAGTTAAAGAAATTATTTAGGGCATTGGCCAAATTACTCTTTTTGAGACACTGACAGGCTTGGAGCATTGACCACCTCTCTAGGAAGCCAGTTCCAGTGTTTGACCAACCCCTCGGCAAAGAAATGTTTCCTAATTTCTAGTCTGAACTCCCCTGGCACAGCTTTGAACCGTTCCCACACGTCCTGTCACTGGATCCCGGGGAGAAGAGCTCAGCACCTCCCTCCCCACATCCCCTCCTCAGGAAGCTGTGGGGAGCAATGAGGTCACCCCTCAGCCTCCTTCTCTCCAAGCCAGACAAACCCGGAGTCCCCAGCCGCTCCTCACAGGACATGTCTTCCAGCCCTTCCACCGGCTCCGTTGCCCTCCTCTGGACACATTCCAGGACCTTAACACCCTTCTGAAACTGTGGGGCCCAGAACTGCACACTGTGCTCGAGGTGAGGCCGCACCAAGGCCAAGTACAGCGGGACAATCCCCGCTTCTGACCGGCTGGTCATGCTGTGTTTGATGCCCCCCAGGACGCGGTTTGCCCTCCTGCCGGCCAGGGCACGCTGCTGACCCACACTGAGCCTGTGTCAGCCAGCACCCCCAGATCCCTCCCTGCAGGGCTGCGCTCCAGACACTTCATACTTGTGCCTGGTGTTACCCCATCCCAGGTTCAGATTCCAGCACTTGTACTAGTGGAATTTCATCCTGCTGATGATTGCACAATGCTCCAATCTATCTAGATCCCTCTGCAAGGCCTCTTGTCCCTCAAAGGAGTCAACAGCACCTCCCAGTATGGTTTCACCAGCAAACATGCTAATGGTGCATTCAACTCCTGCATCCAGATCATTGATACATATATTGAACAGAACTGGCCACAGAATTGTGCCCTGAGGAACATCACTGGTGACTAGTCACTAGCCAGATGTAGCCCCATTTACTACAACACTCTGAGCTCTGCCACTCAGGCAGTTCTTCACCCAGCACACCATGAACCCACTCATCCCGAAGCTGGAAAACTTGTCCAGAAGGATGCTGTGAGGGACAGTATCAAAAGCCTTACTAAAATCCAGAAAAAGTACAACCACAGCCTTCCCTTCATCCACTGGCCGAGCAAACTTATCATAGAAGGATATCATCTTAGGTAAACAGGACTTTCCTTTTGTGAACCCATGTTGACTGCATTGCCCTTTAAATGCCTTACAATAGCACCCAGCATGACCTCCTCCATAATTTTTCCAGGAACTGAGGTTGGACTAACAGATCGGTAGTTCCCTGGGTCTTCCCTCATGACTTTTTTGTAGATGTGAATAACACCGGCTAGCTTCCAGTCAGCAGGGACCTCCCCAGACTCCCAAGACTTTTGGTAGAAGATTGAGAAGGATCCTGCCATAACATCCACTGCCTCCTTCAGTACTCTGGGATGAATCGCATCAGGCCCCATGCACTTGTGAACATTCAGCTGATACAGTGGTCCCTTACAATTTCAGTGTCACTTTTTCCACATTCATGGTCATCCAGCTCAGGGGACTGGGCAGCCCAAAGTCTATCAGTATGGCTAAAGACTCAGGCAAAAAACCTATTGCATGCCTCCACTCTTTCTTCATCCCTAATAGTCAGATGATCATCTTCAACAAGTATCAGTCAGATGTTTTCTTTAGACCTCCTCTTGCTTGCAGAGTGGAGCGGAGTGGAGAAGAGAGGAGCGGAGAGGAGATATAAAAAAGACATATCACCAACCGTGGATCCAGCAGCATCCCACTGGTCCTCTTTACACTGGGCATCTTAGTGGTGGGGGTCCCGCCTGAGCTTTCATCGATTTGGGGTTTATGCTCTTAGAGGATGCCTCCTTATTTACATACAAAGCGAGGGCAGGTGTAGTCTGTGTCTGCGCAAGTTCAGTGTGTGAGCAGTGGTCATGGGGGGTCCTCATCATGAGGGGTTTAGGCAACCCTGTTGTGCACATGAGCAGTTGCCGTATGTTACCACAGAAGTTTCTTCCAAGAAGCGCTAGCAAGATCTTGCCTTCACAAGAACTAAAGCCTTGACATCCTATACTACCTTGTGATCACCAAGTTAGACAACAGCAGCTCACTTTGCAGCAGTTCCACTTGAATTTGTGCACTAAATAATGTTTAAGGCAATTATCAATATATTGGATCCTTACAGTATCCTTTTCCCCTACTGATACTAGTTAAAACTCTCCTGATCAGTCCCATCAGCTTACACCCAAAGATGCATTTTCCCCATCGGGACAGGTGAATCTAGTCAGGCCCCGGCATACCATGCCTCTCGAGGGTTATTCTGCAGCTTAAAACCCCAAAGTTTTGGCATCGGCACCAGTCCTGGAGCCAGGTATTGATACCCTGGGCTTGCCTGTTTCTTGCAAAGTGTCTCCCCATTATTGGGAGAACTGATAAGAACATTACCTGTGCTCCTGAATTTTTTAGCATTCTTCCCAGAGTTCTGAAATCTTTTTTGATTGACCTCAGGGTTTGGGTTTTTTTTGCAATATCATTGGTACCCATGTGAAAGAGCAGGAATGGATAGGATCTGAAGGTTGTACTAGGCTTTTCAGTCTTGTGGTGATATCCCTAATTTGGGCCCCAGTGAGGCAGAAAACTTCCCTGAAAAGAGGGTTTGGTCTGCACACAGGTGCTTCCATTCCACACAGGAGGGATTCACCAATGACAGTAACACACCATTGCTTCTTGCCAGTGCTTGTCTTAATGCAGGTTTTGTTGTGAGGGTCATATAGCTTTAATGATCACAGAATCACAGCATAACCGCATGTGGTGGGTTGACCTTGGCTGAAGGCCAGGTGCTCACCAAGCTGCTCTGTCTCCCCCTCCTCAGCAGAACAGGGGTGGGAGAAAATAAGATGAAAAAAGGTTGTGAGTCAAGATAAAGGCAGTTATTAACAAAGAAATAGACAAATGTCACACACAGAGAAGCAAAGGAAAACAAAGATGTTATTCTCTGCTTCCCATCAGTAGGTGATGTTCAGCCATTTTCCGGGAAGCAGGGCTTCAGTACACACAGCAGTTCCTCTAGAAGACATTGTGAATAACAAATGCCCCCACTTCTTCCTCCTTTCTTTTAGCTTTTATATCTGAGCAGATGTCATATGATATGGAGTATCCCACTGGTCACTTTGGGCCAGCTGTCCTGGCTATGTCCCCTCCCATGATCCTGCCCACCCCCAGCCTGCTTGGAAGGAAGGTTGGAGAGGCAGCCTTGATGCTGTGCGAGTGCTGCTCAGCAGTAGCAAAAACACTGGTGTGTTGTCACCACCTTTCTAGCTACCGATGCAAGCACAGCGCTATGAGGGCTGCTCTGGGGGTCAGCCAGACCCAGTACACTGAGACTGACAGACACCTCCGGAAACTGTCCAGTCCAACCCCCTACCTGTAGAGGAATGAAGCTGAGTTAATTATCATTGATAATATACAGCTATGGGCTGGCTTCAGGGGTGGTGGGTTGGCTGATGTAGGTAAGGTGCAGCTGTGGTTCGTTCTGTGAAGTGGTTGGGCAGCCAATGAAGAGAGAGCAGCCGAGGAAGAGAGGAGGAAGAAGCAGAGAGAAGAGAGAGAGAGAGAATGTGCCCTGGATGAGGAGAGACTAGGAGAAGGCAGCAGAGGGACTGGTATGAAGAGTATGTTGGTATGTGATGGTCAAAGACCTTGTTGCATTGACCACCATTATAGTACAAAAAAGGCATTTTAATTTGTTTAAATGTAAGTTTCTGTGTTTAAATTTGTGCCCATTGTCCTGTTGCTGGGGCCCACTGAGAAGACTATGGCTTCATTTTCGTTGCTGCCCCCTTGCCCACTGAGCTAGTCATTTTGGTTTAGAAGTCTACGAGGTTGGTTAGGCATAATTTCCCCCTCACAAATCCATACTGACTACTCCCAGTCATCTTCTTGTCCTTCACACACATAGAAGTGATTTTGAGGATTAGTTCATCCATCAGCTTTCCAGGGTCTGAGGTGAGCCTGAGTCCTCTTTCTTGTCCTTGCTGAACACAGGAGTGATATTTCCACTCTTCTGATCCTCAGGAATCTCTCCCACTTACCACAGCCTTTCAAAGACAATCAAGAGTGGCCTCACAATGACATGTGCCAGCTCCCTGATGCATTTGTTTGTGCAATCCATCAGGCCTCATGGAGTTTCACGTGTCTGGTTTGTTTAAATACTCCCTAGCCTGGTCCGCCTCCATCAAGCGTAATTTTTCCTTGCTCCAGACTTTCTTATAGGTCTCAGGGGCCTGGGACTCCTGGAGGTTGGTCCTACCAGTAAAGACCAAGGCAAAGCAGCAGCAGGCCCACATTTTCCCTAGTTTTCCTTGTGCCAGTGATAGACTCGTAGGAATCCTTCTTGTTGCCCTTCACGTCCCATTCCAGATTCAACCCCAGCTGGGTTTTGACTTTCCTAACTCCATTCCTGCATGTTCGGGCAGTGTATTTCTCTCCATCCTGAGTTACCCAATGCTGCTTTCACCTCTTGAATGTTTGCTTTATGTGCCTGAGTTTTGTTACAAGCTCTCTGTCAGTGTCGGCCTCCTGCCACCTGTGCTTTAATTCCAGCATGTTCTTGTGCTTGGAGGAGGTGATCCTTGGAAATCAACCATCTTCAGTTTTAATTTAACCCTTGAAGACTGTTAGTCTTCAGTACAGACATTAAGGTTTTCTTTTTTAAAATGGTCATGGTATTTGAACACCAGCACAATGACTGTCCTTAATTCTATTAAAATAATAATGGCTTCAGACTGCAGTTAGAAAATGTATTACAAAGGGAGCATCCTTCATTCTTCTAAAGCATTAGCAAAACAACTTTGTAGTGAAGGAAAAGAGTGACTAGGGTATTTTGTGCACAAAATTGATTATGCAGGATGAGCGGGAAGGTGGTTGCCACCCTAAGACAGTGGAAGGAAAGTGACTTGTCTGTGGGCTGAGTTATTTAAGAATCAAGTACATTTTTTAGAATTACTGAAGACACTGAGGACCTCCTTCATCTGTTGCTGCCTTTGTATGCTGGGAATCTATAAATGTAGCTCTCCCTTTTCCAAATCTTTGTATCATGTAGCCCCTAGACTTGCACTGGCAAGGAGTCCTACTTGGTACACAAGGAAAAGTGTGTATAAGCAGTCATTTGCAGAACTGGGGTCAGAGACTATTAGATGCTTACAAAGAGGATCTGTCTCTCTCTTTGTTTCAAAGGTGCCTAACAAAGTAACTCCACAACTGTCTAAATGTTAAATGTCTAAAATTCAAACATTAAATTATAATAATAATTAATTAATTTCAGTAATAATAATTAATTTCAGTAATATAATTTGCCTGTGTCTTTTTTTTAGTGCTGCAATCTTGATAGTTCTTAGCATAACATTCTTACAATTTTTAAGTTTAAAGATTGTGAGATTAAACTTTTAAAGTTTGTGCAGTATTTTCATCTTTGTAAAGCCACCACTTAGCAGTAATATACATCTATAAATAAATAAATAAATAAAATGTTTCCTTCATGAGGCTGTATCAAATAAAAGGACAAGAAATGGAAAGGCAGATCAAGTCTTATGTCCCTCTTAAGAAAATTGTTTTTCAATACACTATGGCATTGAAAAATGAGAATCAAGGGGAAATAATATACGAAGGTTTCAATGTAAACCAATATTTACTGATGTACCTCCATTTTTTGATACGGCTTTAAGTAGCAATTTACATTTTAATATGCAGTCCTTAAGCACAAGTTGTCATGTTGGATAGATACTATTGCCTTTGGAAGTGTTATTCTCTGACCATCTGAAGAACAACCACCATTTTAAGAGGAGCTTACATTTTATATAGAAAAGCTCCTTATTTAGCAGTTAAATACATCAGACCTCACTAACCTCTGTGCTTCTGTGAGCTCAGAAATACCATGGCAAATAAATAGTAGCAAATAAAAATGTTACAAAGCAAGGAAGAAATCTAATCATGGAAGAGAACCAAAGGGGCAACACATAATGATCAGATCAGATCAATTACTTAATCAGCTATACAATATAACCATATAGGGCTTTCCCTGCCCTTTCCAGTAAGGTACATTAGTAAACAGCCTCCTATAAACAACTACAGCCAAGATGCACTCCAAGACTAACTGGATCTTATTGAAAAAAGATAATACAGTATCACATACGCATGAAGAGTTGCTCTCTGCA
Organism: Falco biarmicus; assembly: GCF_023638135.1. Classification (NCBI taxonomy): domain Eukaryota; kingdom Metazoa; phylum Chordata; class Aves; order Falconiformes; family Falconidae; genus Falco; species Falco biarmicus. The sequence goes on from NC_079311.1 coordinate 42,597,818, forward strand.
TCTTAAGAGTGATTTGAAATTGTCTGGTTCACATGGACATGTTTATTTTTTAAATGTCATTGGTAAAAGAAAATTGATTAAATGTAATGCTATAGTAAACAGGAGGTTGCTGTGAATGAGTCTATAGTATAGCAACAGATGGCATAGGTTAAATCTATTTAGTAGCAGTCACTTGGCAGGGAGACTGAAAAACTGAAAAAAGACAAACAGATGCCAGGTGTAACACAGTGTTTGATATAATAGTTCCACAGCTTAAAAACACATTTCATTTTCCTATCTCTCTCATTCAAATTTCCCTTAGCCTTCCACCATAAATTATTAAAATCTACTGTTTCCAATTAGGAATTTTTTTAAATCTGCACAATGCTTACTTTAGGATATTGCCAGACAGCTGGTTTTCCATGGCTAAACCCAGGAATTTTACTATTATTCCAGTGGAAAATCAAGGACCAGAAGTAATGCAAAGTCATCAAACAGTGATGGAGAGCAAGTTTGCCATAGCAAAGATGAATAGCTTAACTGCTCATCAAGTGCTTTCACACTAAACACCCTCCCCTCTTTGTTTATTGTACCACAGCACTGTAGTTCTTTAAGAATTAGTATGCTGTTTTTCACAGATATTATTCTTGTTTTCTCTGTGAAATTTCTAAAGGGATTAAAAAAAGAGTTTTAGTGATTTTAACATTTTTAGCCTTAAAAACCTAGTGGGCAACATAGTGGTCTGTGTGTTCAGAAGATAATAATCCTATTATTGTTCCCTTAGAGCTCATTGAAATGGTAATGCCTTTTTGTGGTTTTTTTTTAAGAGGACAAGGCTGCTGATTCTGGTACTAAATAACATGGTGATCATCTCTGGTTTTTTTCTCCCTCTTCTTTCAAAGGTTTGGAGTTTATGGGAATCAGAGTAGCTTGGTCACCATTAAATCCATCTCACCTCATATTTTTTCAGAAGTGTGACATTAATTCTGAGCGATACTGATTATAGCAACTGTATCCTGGCCTTGGTCAAACCTAATTACCATTTCATGTGGTGTCGCACTCCATTATTTTCTCCAGGTAATGTGGCCTCCTATTTCACTCAGCAGCCTTTACAGACAGCTCCTTGTTAATGAATAGTCAGAGCTGAAAAGACCTACAAAGAGTCTCAAATGACCTCTTTTGCATTGTAAAAAGATATGTGGATTTATAAATACACTAGGTGTGTTGTTATTCATTAGTCAGTTTTACAATTAGTGAACACCTGGCATGGGGAAGGTGAGATGGCTGTTTACTTCCCATCAGCATTAATGTTGATTTCCAACAGGCACCAGAGAGCACACCAGTTTCACCCTTTTAGAGGAGATAAAAATGTGAAACAAAAATAATTCTATCTAATATTAAAAGATATAGATTTAAATGTTAACTTTAAAGGTTGTGGATTACATGCCTTTTCTTAAAGTATCATTTATATGAGGCTTCTTTATAGAGTTGAAATAAGACTTACAAGGATTTTGAAAGGTCAGTCTATTTCATGTCTACAAAATAATATGGGGATAGGTCAAGCAGGTCTTACACTGCAGTTGGGTATAGCCAAAACATTTTTGTTTGTCTAGATGATGTTATCCAGTAGAGAGGAATCAAGCTGATATTCAAATACAATTTTAAAAAAACAAACTCTTCTGTAAATTGCACATATGAATGCTTGGCAATATTTGTTTGACCTCTGTTGGCTGTTGATTGGTTCTGTGTCTTTGGTCTCCCAATTTAACATATTCCATCTTCACATGTAAGCTACAGACTTCAAAGAAACATATGGATACATCAGGCTTGCCAATCAATGGTACCTTGTAAAAAAGAAGTGCTGAACAAAACCAATGGTAATAGAATATTTGTTTAAAACAGCTTTTTGAACCTCGAGAAATTCACACCTAAGACTGCAAGCAAAACAAATGGCACAGATGAAAATATTAATTTTAATTTTGACTAGTCTTCCTGGAATAAAGGAAGATAAGCACAAAGGTGTGGGTTATTTTTCTTTAATGTGTGCAGGGGTGTGGTTTTTTCAGCACTGAATGAACTTTTTGACATTTTATACCAAAAAGCAATGTGACCCTCAGATACCAAGTGGTATATTTATCAAGAACATTGATATCTTGATCAGTATATATGTCAAGGAAACCCAGAATGCTTTTCTGAAGAGAATGGGCAGATAAGGAAGAAAAAAAAAAAAGATTATTAAAAACTTATGAGGAAGAAAAAAGCAAGATGTGTTAAGGAATACACTATAAATATAAAAAAAGACTCACTCATTTGTAATGCCAGTCCACATAAAGCCCAAACTGTCCGATGCGTTAGTAGACAAGGAATAGTCAACCACAAAACACTGAGGCACAAACTGTTTTGCATAATAAGCATCTCTTTAAATGATAGTGTGAGAAGATAGGTTGGAGTTTTTCAGTGCAACCTGCAGACTTTTTAACACCTAAGGATATTTCAGCTGACTTTGGTGGCCTGCTGAGATTCATTGTTCTGAGTTTGTGGTTAAAGGGCACTGGTCCTTAGAAGTGGGACAGGGTGACAGAGGCAATGATTCTATTCCAGCTCATAAAATGTACTGACTAAAGCCCAACAACACAGCACTGCATTTATACCACCATCTCACAGGAGAAAGCATGTTATTGTTTTCATTTCCCATTCTTGCCTCCCACTCTACCCTGTCTATAGGATCTATAGGATGCACAGAGCCTGGCAGCCAGACAGAACAATGCTGTAAGGAAGGGCAGGAATCTATGTCTGTGCCTCTGGCTGGCCTGACTGCAGGACCCCACAACTCAACATAAGCAGGTCTTCCTTTTTTCACCAGGTAAAATGCTTTTCAGTCCAGACTTCGTAAAACTCAGTGCTGTCTTTTAAAGAACAAGTAGCAATACCTGCTGTCTTCAGACATACAGTTGTATTTGACATGTTACTGATTATTTTGTCTGCTGTTTTAATGTTGGAATAGAATAACTAATACAAATATGTGAAGTTTTATTAGCCATGAAAGTCTAATCTCCCACTGACACCCCAGATGCATATGCATTGTCATCTTTATGGCTTTGGTACCAATGCAAGTTCATGAGAGTAAGTTTTTAATTAACCCTTTTTATTAACATCTGTTCTACAGATCAGCTGGAGCTAATATAGATTTAGCAATGCTTGAGTATTTAAATGGCCCCAAAAGTCTTACAGACTGATAATCCCTGACTAAAATTATTTCTTTGGCAAGTACTGTCTCTGCTTTTCTTTGTAGATGCTTATGTCAACAGAAGTGCAGTGCTGCATGTTAAAGCAGCATTAGAACTGGGGGAAATGCTGTGACTTTTACAGTGAAAACGTATTTCTAGAGGTGAAAAAAATTACAGAACACACAAATTAACAGACTGAGAGGATGTTCCTGCAGCCCAAGGAGACAAAACTATACTAGTGAAGATCAGTTCTTGTGAAATACGTGTTCAGCATACAGACGTTAAAAATAAATGCAGACACCTGGAAACTTAATATAGTAATAAGTTTGCTATAGACTGACATGCAGGTTTTTAGGCACTGTTCTCCTAATCCTAAAAGTGCTTGTTCAGTGCTTAGTCTCAAATTCTTCTGAGGAAAGGCACATGAAGGCATTTGCTTTGGATTGGTCAATTAATAAGCATAATGTTTCCGATATAGCTAAGTGTACTAAATTCTGCCCTTGGATAAACAGGTCTGGTTTGCCCTGAAAGTCCTTATACGTGACAAACCTGTGAAATTCAAGACATCCATTTACTCCAAGTTCTGATGATCTTGCAAGTGCCAGGAGGCAAATAGAACCACTTCTCTTCCAGCCTCTGCAAACTTAAATTCTGCCTTTTAAATGCTCTTTAAACTTGTCAGATCTGTTTGTGGTCATCTGCCATATGTATTCCAATAGTGTCTGGGAATTCAGGTCAAGACCAGGTATGCACCTGCTAGGACCATACAAAAGCAATATGTGAAGCTGCAGGCTGAAAGATAGTACATCTATTTGCTGCAATGACATTTGAAAGATGAAATTTTCTAAAATTGTGTCTTTTCAGCATTGACTTGAAACAAACCAAAAAAGCCCCATACCGTAAGACTGAAATTTCATGAACGTGAATGCAAAGCTTTCCAGTGTTCCTGAAAATCACAGAATCAGAATAGTTTGCATTGAAAGGGACCTCAAAAATCATCTGGTTCCAACGCCCCTGCCATGGGCAGGGACACCTTACACTAGACCAGGTTGCTCAAAGCCCCATCCAGCCTGGCCTTAAACACTGCCAGGGATGGGGCAGCCACAGCTTCTCTGGGCAACTTGTTCCAGTGACTCACCACTCTCACAGTAAAGAATTTCTTCCTAATATCTAATCTAAATCTACTCTCTTTCAGTTTAAAGCCATTATGCCTTGTCCTATCACTACATGCCCTTTACAAAGTCCCTCTCCAGCTTTCTTCCAGGACCCCTTTAGGTACTGGATGGCTGCTATAAGGTCTCCCCAGAGCTGTCTCTTCTCTAGGCTGAACAACCCAGACTGTCTCAGCCCATCTTCATAAGAGATGTGCTCCAACCCTCTGACCACCTTTGTGGCCCTCCTCTGGACTCATTCCAACAGGTCCGTGTCCTTCTTGTTTTGGGGGGCCAGAGGTGAATGCAGTACTCCAGGTGGGGTCTCACAAGAGCAGAGTAGAGGGGCAGAATCACCTCCTTTGACCTGCTGGTCCCACTTCTTTTGATGCAGGCCAGGATATCAGCTTCCGGGTCTGCAAGCACACATTGCCAGGCCATGTTGAGCTTCTTGTCCACCAACACTCCTAAGTTCTTCTCAGAGCTGTTCTCAATCCATTCTCCACTAAACCTGTATTTATGCTTGGAATTGCCCTGACCCACATGCAGGACCTTATACTTGGCCCTGTTGAACTTTATGAGATTTGCACGGGCCCACCTCTAAAGCCTCTCAAGGTCCTTCTGGATGGCATCCCTTCCCTCCAGTGTGCTGACCACATTACACAGCTCGGTGTTGTTGGCAAACTTGCTGAGGGTGCACTCAATCTCACTGTCCATGTCATCGACAAAGACGTTAACCAGCGCCAGTCCTAGTACCAACCCCTGAGGAACGCCACCCATCACTGGTGTCCAGTTGGACATCAAGCCATTGATCACAGCTCTTTGACTGCAACTGAGTGGTCCACCTGTTAAATCTAGTTTAGAGACAAGGATGTTGTGCAGGACAGTGTCAAAAGCTTTGCAGAAGTCCAGGTAGATGAGGCCAGTCACTCTTCCCTGATCTGTCAATGCTGTAATCCCATCAGAGAAGGCCACCAAATTTGTCAGGCATGACTCGGCCTTAGTGAAGCCACACTAGCTGTCACCAGTCATCTCCTTATGTTCCATGTGCCTTAGCATAGCTTCCAGGAGGATCTGCTCCATGATCTTGCCAAGCTCCAAGGTGAGACTGACTGGCCTGTAGTTCTCTGGGTCTTCCTTTTTTCCTTTTTTAAAAATGGAGGGTTTCCGAACTTCACTGGATTGCATGACTTCTCAAATATGAGGGATAGTGGCCTAGCCACTTCATCTGTCAGTTCCCTCAGTACCCATAGATGCATCTCATCACATCCCAAGGACTTGTGCATGTTCAGGTTCTTAGATGGTCTCAAACCTGATCTTCTCCTACAGTGGGTGGTTCTTCATTCTTCCAGTCCCTGCCCTTGTCTTCTGTCTTGGGCCGTGTGGCTGGAGCACTTGCCAGTGAAGACTGAGGCAAAAAAGTTGAGTACCTCAGCCTTCTCCATATCCCAGCTAACCAGGCCTACCATTTCCTTCTGGAGAGGGCCCACATTGTCCCTAGTCTTCCTTTTATCTCCATTGTGCGTATAGAAGCTTTTCTTATTGTCCTCGATGTCCTGGCCAGCTTTAATTCTATCAGGCCTTTAGCTTTCCTAACCTGATCCCTGGTTGCTCAGACAATTTCTCTGTATTCCTGCCAGGTTGCCTGTCCTTGCTTCCACCCTCTGTAGCCTTCCTTTTTGTGTTCAAGTTTATCCAGAAGCTCCTTGTTCATCCATGCAGGCCTCCTGGTATTTTTGCCTGACTTACTTTTTGCTGGGATGCATCACTGCTGAGCTTGGAGGAGGTGATCCTCAAATATTAATCACCTCACTAGAATTGCTGCAAAGTTTATAGTAACGTACATTGAAATACATTCCAAAATAAGTTTTCTGGTTTGGGGCAATAAGAAAAATAGTACTCCATCTTTTTGAAGCAATTACAGAATTGACTTTGACATACTAGTCACTGTTTAAAACTTGTTAACCTTATCTTGACTATTACTTCATTAATATGTATATCCATTCCTTGCTTGCTCAACACCATGTCAATGTTTTACAAAAAGCTTTTCATCTTCTAGAGTCATCTAATTGGATAGAAGTTCTGTATTAAGATAATATCATGTTTCATAACTTGAAAAAAAATGTTGGACTAATAAGGCTTTAGATGCTCTCCAGTTGATTATATTTGCCATTAATTTAAGACCAGTTGTCTCCTTTCCTGTTAGTGCTGGATATAGGGAACCTCAAGAGATAGGGTCCAAGAGGAGAACGTAGTAGCTTCTCTTCTTTTTGATGTAGTGAAAACTTAATCAGTGTTGGAGGCTAAACATCATCATTTAAATCAGTGTAGTTGCATGTAGAGTCAGCTGGGAGTTTACTGGAGTATACAGAGGACTTAAGCAGAGAAGAAAAGCCCTAAAACAGATTAGAATGGAATAGAACAGACAATTTCAGTTGGAAGGGACCTACAACGATCATCTAGTCCAACTGCTTAACAGGGCTGAATCTGCCAACAGGAAGGAAACAGCAGACTACCCAGCACTGATTTTTAGTAAAAGATGGGGAGAAGGGTCTGAGCCAGACTTGTGCCACTAGGTGACTAGAAAGCATATATGACTTGACTTTAGCAAAATAAAATTATCAAAGATTACTGAATGTTTTTATGTGGGAGATTCAGACCAAACAAATAGGAGTTTCATTCTTACTAGTTCTACTGATTACAGTCTGGGCAATGGTGAGTTTAAGGAGTCCTAGGAAATGACAGCACTTAGCAATAATGTTTAGGTTGCCTGGCTGTTCTTTTAAGTGGAAGGAAGGAGAGGGGCAGGGAGAGGAAGGAGGGAGAGCCAACCAAGTAACTGGTGCCACATGGTCCCAAAGTTCTCCATCAGCAACTAAAGCGTAATTGGTGCCACATGGTCCCAAAGTTCTCCATCAGCAACTGAAGCAACTCATTCATCAACTAGGGTGATTTCACAATGGTGTAAGAATACTGTGAAGCCAAAGTATTAATCAAGAAAGTAGATTTTGAAGCTGCTGCTGGTGAAACTGCAGAAGAACCAAATATACCCAGCAGTAAAAACCCCGAGTGAGTTTCTGCTACCTACAAAAGCAAAGAGGAGACCAGCCTCTTCTGCCATGCTGTTAATCACCTATAGATGATTCTTCCACTTCATTGTTTAGTTATTTTTTTTTTAGTATTTTACAGAATTCTTCCTCCTGAGAGGTCTTTATTTTTATGTCTTCTGTTTTTTCTGCTAGTGTTGTTTTGCTAGGCTCTTTCATTCTCATTTTCTTTTGTTTCTTAATATTGTGACTTTTTTTTTTCTTCTGAGACTCAATACTTTTCATTTTTTCATCTAGGATTGAGAACTTCCCTATGAATTCTTGCCAACCTTGCCTTGCTTTTTTTTCCATCTGAGGTGTGTCCTCTGAATGTATTCTGTTCTAAAAGAAATCTTACACTCCCAACATTTTACACAAATATAGTTCCTGTTCCATTCTTTTTTTCCAATTTTTCTAATGAGGCTTGGAAGATTGGCACTGTTTACCACCAGGCCTGCTGTGTTGTAAGCATTCCCTACCTCCACTGAAGCAATTTAAGGATACTCAACTCATCTAAGAAGGTACTCAGAATTCTAAATTATATGTGCTCCATAAGACTGTATTAATCTGTATTCTGGCAGACAGACTAGATTCATAAAACTGGTGTAACTACATGGTAGCATATCTGTCTGTCAGAGTCCAGGGCATTTACAACAAAGTATGAGTTTAGCTGTACAGCTGCTACAGTGTCACAAAGAAGGCATGTTTGATTTTCAGTGATTTTTTTTTTTTTTTAAATGTGATACTAACATGGACAGAATAAAATTCTGTAAGGCTCAAAGCTTAAAACTGAAAAGTAGAGTATTTAGCAAATTAGTGACAAAATTGGAAACAGAACAGAGGTCTTCCTGTTCCAGTCTCAACCCTTACGCACTTACTCAGGCTATAAGACTGAAATAAAAATAATTTGTTGTCTCTAATAGCATCCCTGGCTTGCCCACATTAGTCAGCAAAAACCAGAGATAAATGGTGCTTAGCTACCTCTACTTTGAGCAACAAGCTTGTCAAATGTTACTTACAACTTAAAGATGCAGGTGTGCTTTTACAACTGAGATAGTGACTTCACATGTTTTAACATTGACACCTTTAGCAGTGGAAAATCCATACATACAGTTTGGAAAGGCCTTGACATTTACAAACCACTGTCATGAGTTCCACTGGTACTTATTTGTACTTCAGAAATATTTTAGTCATATTTAAGAAATTTCAGCCACTGATACAGGAAGAGATCAGACTATGCAGACCAACTGCTCTGGAAAGTAACACAGACTCTTCATTCTAGTAAGAAGGGTGGGTGAGGGTGTGTTGGGATGGGGCAGTTTGATGTGATTATCCTTACAATGCATTTTGCTGAAACACTGTATAAGAAGCGTAATTCCTTCTTCTACCATAATCCCTTCTTCTACTTATTTCCCTTGCCTACCATACAGTATGAAACAATTAAGAAATGCCTCATTAAAATGTTTGCTCTAATTTAAAGCTAGCTCAATTTGAAAAGATCTGACTCTTTGTCTAGCATGTAATATTGTGATTCATCTGTTTGCAATTCTTTCTTGTTTGTTTCAGTGTTGCCATAGCAATTCTTGCCTTTCAAGTACCAAGTAAGTTGTTGAAAAGTACATTTTTTCTTGATTATGTAAGCAGCGTGCTCCTATAGAGGGAAATACTTTACTATTACATGCCCTAAACAGTTCATCTTTTGTAGCTACAGTCCCCCTTTTCAATAGGAGTATATCCATTAGGGGTTTTTTAATTTTTTTTTAATCATGCCTTCAAAAGACTGTCTTCTCACAATTCAAAATACTTGCTCCTCAAAAAGTGAGCAGTAATCAAATTATAAATGTTAACATATTTCCTTTATCATAACTGTTTTGTAGTATCCTTATGGAAGCCAAGCACCTTACAACAGAAGTCTGTGACTCATATACCAGAATTCCAGTCTAGCATCTTTCTGTAAACGGAATTACTCTCAGGCATCTGAGCAACGCCTGAAAGAAAAAGAAATGCATTAGAAGATACAAAGCTCAGAAATGGTTTGGAATTTTCCTGCATATAAAAGCAATGTCTTGCCAGAACTGCATATAAATGTAAAGGGGAAATGAGAACAGAAATTGCACAAAGGGATGCCATTGGTTCTTTGGGAATGACAGTTGGCAAGTTTTTGGGGTTTCAGGATCATAGGATAATCTAGGTTGGAAGAGATCAAGGTCTCTAGTCCAATCTCCTGCCCAAAGTGAGGTCAGCTTTGACGTCATACAAGACTGCTCAGATCTTTATCCACGAAAACCTTCAAGGCTAGAGATAGCACAATCTCATCAGGTCCTTGCTTCACTGCTTGGCTGTCCTCGTGTGGAAAATATTTCTCCTGATAGCCAGTCCAAACCTTTCTGCTTTCAATTCATGATTGTTGAGTTTGTCTTTTGACTTCCTGCCATGGACCACTGGGAAGAACCTGGCTTCATTTTCTCATGACTTCCCCATAGGTACTGGAGGGCTGCTGTTAGGTGCCCCCTAAGCCATTCCTCTTTCAGGCTGAACTAACACCAGTCCTGCAGCCTCTCGTCACAGGGCCTGTGCTCTGACCTCCAAATGTCTTGGTGGCTCTCTGCTCAAATTCATCCAGTTTATCAACTTCTTTTCTGCATAGGAGGCCCCAAACTCACTGCAACATCTAGATATGGCCTAACAAGTGCTGTGTAGTGAGGCGTAATCACCCCCCTCAAACTCCTGGCTGTGCTCCTGACCACACAGCACAGAAGGCCGCTGGCCCTTGCTACTGCCCAGGCACGTGTCTGGTGTCTGTTCAGCTCACTGCCTATGTAATGCTCCCAGGCCTTCTACACTGCTTCTCCCCAGCTGGTCCATTCCCAGCCTGTGCCATTGCCATGGTCTGTGTCATTTCCATGGTCTCAGCCTTCTCAGGACTCAACACTTGTCCCTGCTGAATTTCATCGTGTTCCTGTTGGTGGGTTCCTGCAGTCTTCCTAGGCCTTCTGGATGGCAGCTCTTTCCTTGAGTGTGTCAGCTGGTTCCCCCCTAGTCTGGTGTCATACACCAAATGGACAAAAGTGATGATGGCCAGAAGTGTCCATCAACCTGTACCCCACTCGCTGATAAAAATATTAAAGAGGACAGGTTCCAAGATAGAACCCTGGCATACCTCACTTGTTATCAGCCTCTAGGCAGAGTAAGATTTGATAACTACTGATAGTCATTCAACCACTTTTTATCTCTGTGATTGTCCACTGTTGTCTTAACTTGAAAACAGCGATATTGTGGGAGACAGTGTTAAGAGCCTTGTTAAAGGTAAGTGACATCCACTGTTCTTTACCTGTCCACAAATCCAATCATTATGTTATCAAAGGCAGTCAGGTTGATCAGGCATGATATATCCTTAGAAAATCCATACTGACTGTTCACAGTATCTATCTTCCCCTTGGTCTGCTCAGAAATCAGCTGTGAGAAGAATCTGTGACTTTTCCAGGGACCAAACAGAGGGTAATCACCTTGTCACTCCTTGGATTGACATTGGCCTCTTTTGAATACAGGTATACATTTTGCAGCATTTAAGTCTCTTTCTTTGACAGAAACCTTTCCCAATATGTACCTTTCAAAGGTGACAGAGAGCTGCCTGTCACTAAGCACAGAGGTCTGGCAGACCTTGCTGGTGAGAAAGAAGACAAGTACTCCGGCCTTACCTGTGCACACTGTCACTACATCATCCCCACCCATGTGTCAGCAGCAGTCTCATATTCTCCTTGTTCACAGACTTTTACTGCCATTCTCATCGTACACACGCTTCCTGGTGGCCTTGACATCCCTTCCAAGTCTCAACTCTAGCTAAGCTTTGGCTTTTCTGGTAACATCCCTCTTGCACAGGCAATATTTCTTAAATGCTTTCTTTGTAGTCTTGCCCTCATCCCCTCTCCTGGACACCACTGCTCTGAAATGAGCAGCACCATGAGCTCCCCAATTACCCAAGCTGATGTCCTAATACGTTTACTTGATATCTTGAGTTCAGGCATAGTCTGCTTTTGTGTTTCTGAATAAGCCAAAATCTGTTCTCATGAAGTCCAGGATCTGGGCTCTACTGCTTTTCTTCCTCATTCCTCTTGGAATCTTGAAAACCACTATTTTATGGTCACTGTAGCTGGGGCTGCGATTGATGACCCTTGCCCACCAGCACATCCTTGTTAGACACAAATCCAGCTGTGTGTCACCCCTGCTTGGCCCATCTGGTACATGTATTGGGAAGTTACCTCTGATAGTCTCCAGAAATTTTGATTGCTTGTGTCCTGCCACACTGTCCTTCCAGGCAGTGTCATGCATCTGTGACACAGACACCTCCTCAAATATTTCAAAGAAGGGTTCGCCCACTTCCTCACCCGGCCTGGCTGGTCTGTAACTTACCCCCACTACGCTGTCAGCTTTACTGGCCTCTCCTCTGACCCTGGCCCACAAGCTCTCCCACACCTGTCACCTGTCCCACACATCTGACCGGTCCATCCCTCAGAAAGCATCCCCCTCCTCCCTTCCCTGTGTGTGACTCCTGAAGGGCTTGTGTCTGTGCACCGCAACACTCCAGTTGTGTGAGCTATCCCACCTCCTCCGAGTGACCCCACTGATGTCCCAGCTGTGTGACTGCACATGGTGTGCTAGTCCCTCCTACTTGTCTCTCAGACTGCGTGCATATGTGCTTACACACTTGAGATGCCTCTTCCTTTACTCCATTTCACAATTTCTGAGGTTTCTCTTGTTCTTGATCCAACACCTCCTCATTTAACTACATCCTTTTGCCATCACTCTTAGTTTAAAACTCTCCTCAACAGTTCCAGCCAGTATTTGACAAAGACGCTCTTGCTCTGTTTTGCTGAGTGGATCCCAACTCTTCCTAGCAGTCCTCAATCCACAAAGTGGGTCCTGTGGGGCTAAAAGCCAAATTCCTTTCCATGACACCTGCTGTGCAATGATGAGTTGATTGGTGCTATCTGCAGAATCCATCAGCCCCCCTGAGGGCTTTCCCCTGAATCAGCAGGGCAGCTGAGATCCATGCTGGGGTACCATGCCCTCAACCCTCAACTCCAGAGCCATGCCATCACTCTTAATGTACCATGGCCATATCACTGGAGCCCACAGGGCTGAGCAGGAGGGAGGAATAATCTAAGGGCTGAGTAAAGCACGGATTCCCAAATCCAAGATCCCCATAAGCAGCAAACCTCCCTAGACAGCAAGTCAGGTTAGCAGAAGTTGCCCTCTGGAATCACCCACTATTACTCACCAGATTCCTCCCACTGCTCCTATAGGATTTGGGCTCTGATGCTTCTACAGACAGGGCTTTCTGCCCCTCACCTGCTATCAGGTCCCTATGCCTACTGTGCAGGCGGAGCAGGAGCTGTTCTCCTGTTGCCAGAAGTCACAAGCTTTCATCATTCCCCCTCACAGGAGTCTCTACGCACCCCATGATCAGTCACAGCTTCCGCCTGCCTCTCCTTATGGCCAGCTGGCCATTCAGGCTCCGCTCTCTGCAGTCTGTGAAGATCTTGTCAGCACAAAGCCTCCAACCGCCCCAGCCCTGGGACTGCCTGCAGCCCCAGGCACAGGGATCTGCCGCCTCCTTCTGGAGTTCTGTCTTGCGTCCAGGCCTCTGATGTGTTTTACCCTCTACAGCTCAAGCAAACTGCAGAATATGAAAGCAGGGGACAATCCGTTCCAAACGCGAAAATATTTCACAAAAAACTCTGCTGCTTCTCTGTGAGTGAAATATGTTGAATGTAAAGGCCATTCTGCATCTGGTCTTCCTAGTCATTGTATTACAGGTCTTTCCCATTAATGCAGTACCCAGTATTTCCAATACTGTCACCAGGTGGCTTGGGCAGAATAGCTTTATGCTGTATGGCACCCTGCTGCCAACCATTGAGGTGTCTTCTCACAGCAGCCATTCAGTCTGGCGTTACCTCTGGTACATGAGTCCTGCACCTACAACCTACTTACCTAGCCCCACATTGAGGATCACACCATAAAGGAGGATCTTGATGACATATTAGGCCTTATTTATTCTAACAATTTGCATGGACAAATCACGCAGTCACATTCTGATCACCGTAGTTTTCCACTCCTGTTAGCTAAACCTCTAGTGTTTTTAAGTGCCCCCAACATCCAGTCTGAAGCCCAGTTCCTGGTGCCATGTTGTCCCCCTTGGTTGTCATCCCTTCCTCAAGGCAATGGCAGCTGTGACTAGTCGGTGAATTTCTACTGGGCTCATGTTGGTAAAGGAAAGCATAGTAAGACCTTAATAAATTTAATCGGAATCTGAATTCTTTGTCACAGACCTGCCAGAAATTTCTGCTGCCTTACCACCAGCTGAATTATTTATCCTCTCTTGGATAAAAGAGTAGCTCACAGGGAATTCCAGACCTTTTCAAAAAAGTCTGTTGACTGAGTTATTTGGAGAATTAATTTCCTACGGTTAAACACACAAATGTGGTCCTCCTCTTCTCTGCATGAGAGACAGAGAGAGACTGGAAAGTACGACCCCTTCTGATTCCTAAATTTTCAAGGACTCCTAGGAAGATGTAGATCTGACAAGCTCTCCTATACATCTGCCTGTGAGACCAGTGCGGAAGATTGGAAGAGCATGGCTACTGTTCAACTGCCAGCCTCTGCAAGCTTGAGTCTCCAGCCAAGCCCTAATTAGTTTTGGGGTTTGGGAAGAAAGTAAAGATTCACCGTCTCAGAAACACATCCGCAGTTACTTCTGAGTGGAAGCTATATGGGACATAACTTGGTTTCAGGCACAGTATATTGATGTGCATGAAAAAATCCCCGTTGATTTTCTTCATGAGATGATATTAACCTAGGGTTGTGGCCGAGGTCTCTAAGAAACAAAACATGTCACCCTTCCTAAAGGTTGATAGTTGCATACCAACAAACAAAAATAATTCAGTTCCATAACTCTCCTGTTTTTCTGGAACAAATGGGAAAATGTATACATTTTTGTTTACATAAAGATGTACACACCTATATACCTTCATGTATTAGATACAGAAATCCACACTTTCACGCTGACAAATGTGGTGGCAGCTAAGCAAAGTCTACATCCTTGTTTAACATGAGTTTCAAAAGATACAGTAATATTCTTCAAAGCTCCTATAATACTGGTTCTAAGTTCTATTTTCTTCTACATACCTACTTACTTTTCTTGAGCTAGCTTATAATAAGGAAGTCCAGTATAACGTGGACCTGCAGTCTTCCACCCTGGTGCAAGTAATCCTACTATCACCTTATTGTTTACATTCCTAATTCTGCTTCAGCTGTATCCAACCCTTTCTGCACTCATAAGCACTATCCTTTCAAAACATTTCTGAAAAATCTCTTCCCACACTCATAAACAATACAGTATCTTGTCTGGAGCTGCAGGTACAGTCATTAAAGGACAACAAACACCATTTCTCATCTGAATGTTGAGACCCAGAGTTGGAGGCTATGTGACACAACAAGCAAGGACTTTGAGGATTTTTTTGTAACATGAATGACTGTTCAGCCCACATCCCTTCTCCCAGCATTCTGGAGAACCAGACAGATTCATTCTCTGACCACAGCCAGTCTTTGGGAATCCCATAGGGCACTAATGGCAACTTTTATCTGTATTAGACATGAGATCACTACAGATTAGAATCTGCTTTTTTCCCATACCAGCTTTCACTGACTGTGAAGGTAAGTTTGGAAGTGTATAGAAATCCCTGCTGTTGTTTTAGGACACCTTCACCCAAAAAGACCAACTCATGATAAAGTCCTACTCTAATCAGAAATTTGCCCTATTAAAAATCAAACACAAACTTTCTTTTTGATTGGGTCCAAGAGACTACCAGTCTATATCTTTCAGTCTTAAAAATTCAACCTGGAAGTTACTAAGATAGATTTTTTTTTCCTTCACTTGCATACTGTTGGTCAAGCAAACCCTGTAACTGAAATGTGAATTTTGGTTGCCCGTATCCATCTATGCGTTCTGACTTGTTCAGTTGCTCACTGCTCAGTTCTCTGGTGCCAGAAGAAATAACATACTGCAGGCATTAAGGTCCACACAACCAATTTTCACATGTGCTGTACCAAATGATTGCACTAATTTACTTCTTAAATGATTACAGAAGACATCTATCTACCTATCTCATGGACTTTCAGATATTTAATTGCATACCAAGAGGAACATTATGACATTCTAAATATGATTTATTGGTGGTACCACTGCTTGCAGCAAAATTAAAAATGGATACAGAAGTCCAGTTGAATAACCTTAGATCACAACTTCTTTGGGAATGTGTGCAGGTCCATCCCAAGTAGTATATAATTCAAAAGTAAACACTGAAACCAGTAAATCTAGTTGCAATATTTTCAAAACACATTTTTGCAAAAACATCCTGATTGTCTGAGCAGAAGCATATGGAAGACACTAACTTCAGTCTGCAGAGTTCTTGTTGGGAGGGTTTTGTAGCATCCTAGGTCAGACAGTTATTTCAGCTGAGAAAGGATGAAATTGAAAATCTGAATATTTTATCCAGAAATTGATATTTCAATGCAATTTCACTTGTGAAAAATGTTTTAAAACTTTTGGGTTTACTCCAGTGCAGAACAGAAACAAACTTAAAAAGCTTGACTGTTATAATGAAATTGAATTTCCATATTTCACTAATGCTAGTAATTGTATTGTTTTCCAGAGGATTACAAAACTGGACTAAAAATATTCATTCAGACAACAGTACTTTTTAGACACTCTTTCACCAGAGGATCTCAAGTGTAATTAATTATGCCTTGCAATACTCCAGCCAGGAACACCATACCTACATACGACAGTAAATACAGCACAGAGATTAAATAATTTCCCACTGTCAAACAAGTAGTCTGCCATGGAATTCACTATCTCCTGACTCCCAGTCCTTCAACCTGAACACAATGATTCCTTCAAGTTGTGGGAACTAATGGCTGTCATTAAACCTATGCAAAATACTACTATCCACAAAAGCACAGGTCACACTATAGGTCTCAGAGGAGAAAAAGCTAAAAAGAACCTGTATTTAGTAAGTGACTTGCTATCTATCAGCAAGGAAAGTTCAAAATTATTTCTTTTTTTAAAAATGAGCCATTTCATTGTTATTGTCATCCAGCAATGCATCATTCATTTATTAAATAAGAGATCAGTATTATATCTGAAATGTGGACTAATTATTCTAAAAGCATTAATCAATTTGTTAAGAACTTTTCGGTGATAATGTACCCTTCGTTGCTACCACAATAAGACTTACCTCACATAACCATAATCTGCTTACTGATACAAATACCACCTCCTTTTAGTTAATTTCAGCAAAACATTTTAGAAGTGCTGTAGGCTGAAAGGGATAATAAATAATTTTTAGCCTGAAAGTTGAAGTGGATTGATTAGAAGCAATTTTTTGTGTTTTACACAATAAAAAGATGAACTACATGGTTCACGGAGCCAATTTACAGAGCAACCTCTTCTCTCTAATTGCTGCTAGACTAATGTAGAAGCGCACTCCTAGAAAGTAGAGACATCCATTTACCCAATCATATCATTTAAGTAGTAAATACAAGTAATGGATTTTTCCATTAACTTTCATATTAGCCTTGCTACATTCCACCTGTGACCCTCATTTTAAGAGTGCAATGCTCTTTTATACCATTCTGTAACAATAATAAAGGTCCACTTCAAAATTTTTCAAAGTAGACCGAGGACATTTTAGAAAAACCTTAATTACGGGACATAACCAATCTCACTAATTCCTGGTAATGTATTGTAAAACCAAATTATTTGCTAAAATGTCTAAAACATTCCCATCTTCAGAAGCAGAAAAGAACATTTCCTCTATTTCCTCTGGCACAAGAATCTAGTGACTATTTTTTTCTGACAACTTAGTCTGTGGTTGTCCCAGGTACTGTTAAATTTATTTTAAGACTTGTTTGGGATTTTTTTAACAGGAAATGGACAAACTCCTATTTAAATCAAAACAGGAATTATTTTTTTTTTAGTACTGTTCACACAAAAATAGATAATATATTGTTGTGGGAGAGAAAAAAGGCATATTTTTAGCTCCACCCATTATAGCAAATCAGAGTATACAGCGTAATTAGTTTTATGTTCCAGGTGTCTTCTCTAAGGAGCATTTCTACTAATTGCTGGAACTGCATTAAAAAGAATAACATAGGTAAATACTCTGGGAGCAGAAGCAGAATATTTAAAGAGTACTTTCCTCATGTCTAACCTGAACCTTTTCTGCAGTAATTTGAGCCTCTTACTTCTTGTCCTACTTCAGGCACTAGCTTAAGTTATTTTGGTGTGTAATAATCTTACATAAAAATTTTATGCATATTAGAGGACTATCATGTTTCCTCATTCCTCTCTCCAATCTTACTTCAGGTAAACAACCTGATTTCTTTCAACCTGTCCTCACCACACATGTTTTCTTTACTGATGATCATTATTGTTGCCTCTCTGGATTTTTCCCGTTTGGTTCACACCTTCCCTGAAGCAAAGTTCCTCCATCTGCACAGGGTAAGCCTGCACAGACTTAGCAGTGCTGACCAGAGAATTACTGCATGTATTGTACTGCTTTTGGCTGGGATGAAGTTAATTTTCTTCATAGAAACATCACATGCTGCTATGTTTTGGATTTGTGACTAAGTCAGTATAGATAATACAGTGATGTTTTAGTTCTTGCTGAGCTGTTGCTGAGCAGCACCAGGGTCTTCTCTGTTTCTCACACTGCCCCACCAGCGTGTAGGCTGGGGTGCACAAGAGGGTGGGAGGCGATACAGCCAGGACAGCTGACCCCAGCTGACCAGGAGGATATCCCATGCCACATGGCATAGTGCTCAGCAATACCAGTTGGGGGAAAACAGAAGGAATGGGGGACATTTGGCATTACAACATCTGTCTTCCCAAGCAATACACGATGGAGCCCAATCATCCTGGAAATGGCTGAACACTGCCTGGTGCTGGGAAGTAGTGAATGGATCCCTAATTTTGCCTTCCTTGCACACAGTTCTTACTTTACCTGTTAAGATGTTATCTCAGATGCAGGTTTTCTTTTTTACCCTTTGATTCTCTTCCTCATCCCACTGGTGGGGAGGGAGGGAGGGAGCAGCTGTGTGGAGCTCAGCTGCCCGCCGGGGTTAGCCTACCTCTTTCACCTTTCAGGTTCTAACCCTTTTCATATTTCCCTGTCCAACACTTTGTCATTTTCACACTCACACAAGGCTGAGGCTCACCTGCTCTGTGGTCTACTACACCCCATAAATACTTTCCCGAAGAGCTGCTGCCTAACCAGTTACTGCCCGTACTTAATTTGAGCAGTCTGTTGCTCCTCCTCAAGAGTAATACCCTGTACTTGTTCTGACTAAATTTCATTGTTGGTTGTTTTTAAACTGTATATCCAATTTGCCAAGGTCGTTTTGAATCATACTTAAAATGCTCAAGTGTCATCCTAGATTCCTGCTGCAGGCTAAACTCAAGAGACATTTTAGTGGAAACGGTAAAGTAATTTCTGAGAAGAGGATGACAGAAAAAACTATTTTGTCAGTGGGTTGAAGGTAATCTTAGAAATACTAGTGCATATGGTCTCACCACTCTTATCTCTGTGCTTACAGGCACTACATACCCAACCTGGTTGCCTGTGTCTTTCTGCCATACCATCAAGCTTCTTTCTTTTCCAGCTCTGCAAGTTTCCAGTGCCCGAGCTTTCAGCTTCTGCCCATCTATCACCAACTTAAGAGTTCATGCTCAGAGCCTTTTCCAGATCTATTCAAGTTTCTCACCTTAGCTGTCCTGCCTTTCTGCCTCTGCACGCTTCCAAATACCCCAGTTCCCTTTTTCTGCATCTACCTGACCCATGTCCCCCTCTCACATGTGTCTCCAGTTTTTGCTTCCTGTTCTTTTGTCCAGGTACTCAGAAACTCAGGACTGCCCTCTGCCCCTGGGCAACCCTTTACAAAAATGTCATTTGCTGCACCTTTCATTTTGCTTCCTCCAGCCTCTGCCTTTTCCTTACTTTCTGTCTGAAAACTCAGTCCTGTCTGCTGCATTTGCCCCTTTCTCTCTCACAGACACTGAGGTCTGCAGAGCATGAAAAACTCCTCTCAGCTGGTGTGCTGAGTGCCAGGCTGCTACTGGCAGCCAGTGACTGCAATTGTAAGGAAAGTCCCCATCAGTCACTGCAGTTTTGAGAGGCAGCAGGCCACACGCAGCACCATTAAAATGACAAGCCTCTAAGGGGAGGGGTTGTGTGTGTGTAAAGTAGTTACCATCACAGACCCTACTTTTAATAGTATATCTACAAATATAGTGGATATAATAGAGTGAGACAACAGTGCTGCCTCTGTTCCAGCTGTTATGTGGCTACCTGAAATCTTACAAAAAAGACCAGAACCCTTGATTTTGGTGGAAAATGAACATGGAGAAAAGTTTGAGAGTATGCATCCTCAGGCTCAAATATCAGGAAGTAAACAAAAAAGTCTTGATATTTTTGAGATGTAAAATTAAAAAACAGTTATGCCTGTCTCATGCTTCTTGGAGCAGAAATCACTACTCTATTCCCACTATTGTTTTCCCATGGTCTTCTTATTCATCATTCACAAGCCTGGAACAAAAAGGGAACATGGTGGAAAAGTGCCGCATTCCGATGATCTCCATCTTGTGAAATTCACAGCCTCGATTGTTGTGCTCTATTAACGTGATCTCCTTCTGCATCAAGGTGACCTGCTTAGCAGGTGAGGGAGATGTTGTCTGCTTAGACTTCAGTAAAGCCTTTGACACTGTTTCCCACAGCATTTTCCTGGAGAAACTGGCTCCTCATGGCTTGGAGAGGTGTACTCTATGCTGGATTATAAACTGTCTGGACAGTCGAGCCCAAAGAGTGGTGGTGAATGGTGTTGCATTCAGCTGGTGTCTGACCATAAGTGGTGCTCCCCAGGGCTCAGGACTGGGGCCAGTTCTTTCTAATATCTTTGTTGATGATCTGGATGACAAGATTGAGTGCACCCTCAGCAAGTTTTCAAATGACACCAAGCTGGGGGTGGGAATGTTGATCTGCTGCAGGGCAGGCAGGCTCTGCAGAGGGATCTGGACAGGCTGGACTGATGGGTCAAGGCCAATTGTATGGAGTTCAACAGGACTCAGTGCCGGGTCCTGCCCTTGGGTCACAGCAGCCCCACACGGCGCTACAGGCTGGGGCAGAGCGGCTGGAAAGGGCCTGGTGGGAAAGGGCCTGGGGGTGCTGGTCCACAGCCGGCTGAGCGTGAGCCAGCAGTGTGCCCAGGTGGCCAAGGCGGCCAGCAGCACCCTGGCTGGTACCAGACACAGTGTGGCCAGCAGGGCCAGGGCAGCGATGGTCCCCCTGTCCTGGGCACTGGTGAGGCCGCACCTCGAACGCTGTGTTCAGGTTTGGGCCCCTCGCTGCAAGAGGGACGCTGAGGTGCTGCAGCGTGGCCAGAGCGGGCAGCGAGGCTGGTGCAGGGTCTGGAGCACAAGTCTGACGGGGAGCAGCTGAGGGAACTGGGGAGGTTTAGCCTGGAGAGGAGGAGACTCAGCGGGGAACTTGTTCTCCTCTACAGCTGCCTGGAAGGAGGCTGTGGGCAGGTGGGGGCAGGTCTCTTCTCCCAGATAACAAGCAACCAAACAAGAGGAAACAGCCCCAAGTTGTGCCAGGGGAGGTTCAGATTGGATATTAGGAAAATTTATTCACCAAAAGGGTGGTGAAGCATTGGAACAGGCTGCCCAGGGAGGTGCTGGAATCACCATCCCTGGAGGTCTTTAAAAAATGCATAGATGCGGTGCTTAGGGACAGGGTTTAGTGGTGGGCTTGGCAGGTCTGTGATTTTAAGCTGTGATAAGTTGTTTATACTTTGTACTATGATATACTTAGAAGGTCCAGATGAGAGCAAGACCAGGAATATTAGGCACTACAGTTAATAAATGTAAATAAATAGTACAAATCCTAATGAACTTACTGCTTAAGAAAATAAAACTTAAATAGGAAAAAACCCCACACATATGAACAGTGTACACAACAGGAAACTAAGAAACTGGAAGAGAGGATTAAATTATTGGTAAGGCTTCTGTGGGATTGAGATACTCGTTCTTAGCAATAAAACAACAAAAAAACCTGTGTATTTATTTCTCTAACCTAACGTTGATTTTCCTTAGAATGGCTCTATCTACACTCACTGAGGTTAAGTTTACAAAAAAATCTTTCAAAATAATATTATCATTACCATTTCATGTAACATTGCTATAAATCCCAAATAATTAATTCACCTTATGTTGCCTAATCTAATGCTACTTATAAATGTTCAGGTAGTGTTTTAAATTAATTGGTTTTCATGATTAGACAGATAAACTTGCATGGAGGTTTTTGGTTGTTGTTGGGTTTTTTGGGGGTTGTTTTTACAGTTTAATAAATACGACTGATATGAGGATTATGACATTAACTGTACTTCTATTAGTGACTGTGAGCATATCAGATTTTTTTCACAGAATCATAGAATGGTTTGTGTTGGAAGGAACCTTAAAGATCGTATCGTTCCAAACCCCTTGCCTTGGGCAAGGACACCTTCCACTAGATCAGGTTGCTTAACTCCATCCAACATGGATTATCCTGATTAAGCCCCATGTTGTAACAGAAAGGGATAGCAATGCCAGTAAATTGGGAATATGTATTATATTGACAAAATATTTGTTCTTTGAATGTTTTGCAGACCCTGAATCAGAGATGGTATACAAGAATCCCATTTTCAGCCAACATTTTATATTCACCAGCCTTCTGGTGTAGGTGTAGTCCAATTATCACGTTTTGTTGATTTTCACCAGGGGCTATTAAGTGCGAAGGTACAACCTCTGGCTAAGGGGGTCCACAAGCCAGAGATTGCTGAAAGAACCAGGGAGGTAGCACTATATGCCTGCCATGCTACCCTTTGTAACCAGTACCAGACATTTTTAGGGACAAAACACTGAATTACATGGGTTGTTCATGTCAACCTTTACAGGCTTCCTGTATTTTTATTTATAGAAAAAAAATTTATTAAAAATTTCATGTATTTGCCCTAGTATTTCAATGTAAGTTAGTATCTGAATTCTGGTATATGAGATTATTTTGTTTACAAATGGTTTTCTACACACTGGAGGTGTGAAATATCACATGTTTACCATATCATTTATGTATTTTTAGTAATGTATTCTGAGAACTCACTAGGACACATGGGTGGAAAATTCTCATTTAAAGTACAACAGTTATTAAGCAACTTTAAAATTTAATTAGAACTATCTGATGCATTTCATTATGAGGTTATTTTATAATTACTCAGCAGGTCCTAGGTATTTACTAATGCAGAAGTGACAGTACATGATACTGCTGAATTATAACTGCACAGCTGGAGAAGATTCTTAGAGAAATAAAGACCAAATAAATGCATTGTTTAAAAAGCATCAGGGGAAAATTCAGCATCGAGCATCCTTCCTCCCCTGCCCTTCATAGTTGCAAATAATTCTGCAAAACTGTTGTGGTTTCAGTTGGGGTAGAATTATTTTTCTTCTTAGTAGCTGATACAGTGCTGTTGTCTGTCTCCTAATGACTTTAAGGAGCCTACCAAACAGAATCAGTTTGTTCTTTATTTATGCAACTTACAGGAGTAGGGATATTAGTACCTAGAAGCAAGCTATGCTCCTAACCAATGGAGAGATGGGCAAACTGCTGCAGCTGGCCCTGTACCCACTCCATTGGGTTCAAAATACACTGACATGCTACTTTTTTTTTTCCTGGGGGAAAAAAAACCCTAAACCTGCAGTTCCTTTTGCTTGACTAATACATTCATTGCACACCCTCCCAAATTCTGCCATGAAAAATTAAGTTACCACCGTCATTCAAGACTGCTTAAAGAATATGGTAATGTTACTACCTCTCAGAGAGATGAAGACATTAGTGTAATTCAGATATTATTTGTGCACTCATTCACAGAAGTACAGTTTATTTTTTAACACTTCCAGACATAAGAAATAAAAGCTGAATGGAATACTCATAAGAAAATAATGATTTTATTTTTTATAAAATAAAGATTCCTTTCTCTTTTGACTAGGAAAATACCAACAGAAAACAAAGTGTAGATACTAAAGCCCCTCAAATTAAGCAATTTCTTTGAATGTCTTCACTGGTATCTTTAATCAGTATAAATAAGTATGGTTTTCATTTTTAACTTCTCCTGCAGTTGAATTGGGATTTCTGCAATCACTTACTCTTTTTTTCAGCTTTGAATTTCTCTTTCTCCCCTCCTCCTTTGTTTATTATTCTCTACCGCTCCTAACAAAACTATTGTTTAATTCATGGAAGAAAACAGAGGGTACAGTAAGCTTTTTCTCATTGTGATATTCAGAGCTCAATTTCTTAGCTTCCTTTCCCTCTGTTCTTTTTGGCCTCTTCCTATATTTTCGTCCTGGTTTCCTCTGCTGGTTCCAAAGGACGCCTATTGCTATGCGCCAGCAGAACTGTGGCTGTGGCTGGGGTCTGCATTAAATTAGCATATGCAGCTCCCCATGAACCTCCCCCTGCTTCTTTCCACCCTGCACCGTTTCCTCCTTTATACCTTAGGGAAATGATTCAAGCTAAAATCCAACTCAGCAACTAAAGAGAATTTTTAACCCAGCAGCAATGGGTTATGGCAATGTTTTTGATAGTTTTTAAGCCAGCACAGATAAGATGGCATGCAAGCATGAAAATGAGGGCAGGAAAGGTCTTAATACCTTCTTTTCATGGCCAAGCTGGTTCATACAGATCTAAAGCAAATGCAGAACTACCATACAAAATTATCAGGTCCTTAATTCTTTTCAGTCAGCCAAACTCCACCTAAATCTTATGGTGCAATATAGACACTATTTTATTAGCTGGTGTTATTACACAGAGTCTGCAAACTGGTACAAGTTATACCCGTTTAAGCATCCTTACACCAATAACACAGCATCCAACAATTACCAGATGTCAGTTGTATCACAAGTAATGTAGTTGCACTGAACCTGTCCCCCATAAAACCCACACAAATTCATTTTCAGGGCCTGAAAGGCATCAGGTTACCCCAGACACCTGAATGGTTTGTTTGCAGGCTTCTTCCATAGAACAAACATGCAAGTTTTTGCTTCCGACAATAAGCAGGATATGACCGTTCTATAAAAAAAAAAAACACAGCAGCCTTCAGGTTTGACACACAAAGATTCTAAGTACTATGGGAGGTATTAAGTACTTCTTGTAGATGCGTCCTACTATGAAAGGGTCCAATAAAAATTTTGGTACTGATTACTCTGTACATCACTACATCAAATACACCTAATGTGTAAGGAACATTGCTTTCTGGCTTAGAACAGCAACCTTAGTTTAAATATATTTTTCTACAGAAACCAAATTAAATTAACCCCAGCAAATTATGCTTGCTTTTTTAATGTTATTTGATTTAGTTGTTTTTTTTTCTCTACTTAAATAAGCAAACATCTTGCTAAATTACACTTCAAGATACCAGACTTTCTCATCAGCCACCCCCTCCTTTTCCACTAACAAATTCTCCTCCTTTCATAACCTTACACTCCCACAATGAAGTCAGAAATGCAAACTATTTCCCAATATCAGACCAACACAAAACCTAAGCTGACAAAATATTAGAACATGCCTCTGTCACAATAAAAATTCGGTTTGGTGACTTCTATCACAGAACATCTTTCGTGAACATTTGAAACCTTGGTATAATAAAATATGAACAAACTGAATGTGTTTCTCAAGAAGATCTAAAGTGGCAAATTACACTGAAGACATAATACTGGATTTCTAGATTCAAAACTATTCATTTCACAAAATAATGAGTCTTCATAAATAATACTGAACTGCACATTTAAATCAGTTTGTTAAAATTATCAAAACATTATTTTTTTCCTTATCACACATTTTCAAGTATCTGCAGCTGAAAAAAGCATTTTTAAAGAAAGCTTCCCTCTACAAAGCAGCAGCAACAGAGGCTGCAATATTTAATTCCTATTTATAGGACAGTGGTTTTGTTGGAGCTCCATCAATACATAGTACACTGCTGAAGGATATCACATTCTGTGATGGCAATAGCCATGCTGCATTTTGTGTGTTTGCTTCTGTCTATGCAAACAGATTAACTCTACTTATATATGGATAAATAGTACTTAGCTGAGTATTCACAATTATTTAACTTTTTAATTTTTGCACATGTACCCAGGGCCTAATTTACTGGTTATTATAAAGGCCACTACGAAGTTATCAGAAGACGGAACTAATTCCCAGTTCTGTTCCTGAAATAGCAGAAATGGAAGAATGATCACGAAACAGGAGTTTTAAATGCAACTGGGAAAAGAACAGTCACCTCACTGGGTTACCTGAGAGAAGAAAACCAGAGGGGTTTTTTTGTGTGTGTCTCATGATAGTCACCTACCTAGAGACAGCAGATACACCATTTTGCTGCAGATAGATTATTTCACACTGTTCTCTGTTATTTTACATTTTAAATTTTATAACCACTATTCTGCAACACTAGTATTAAAAAACAAGAAGGTCATAAGATAATGTAGTTTTTTAAAAACATTATGTAGCATCATGTAGCATCAACCTCATGTCCTTTCACAAGCAGCAACAGACCCCATAGTTAAGACATCTGCTTTTCTCCTATTTTGGCTTTGCCTGCACTGTCAAATGTGACCACACAGTATTTAACAGCTGATGCCGGTCAGCTTTGTACCTGACCACTTGTGAAACAATAAGTAAAACTTATTTCAGTGTTCTTGCATACCTTAACATACATTTTAAAGTGGTATAACAAATTCACATAGTTTTCTCATAGCCTTTGCTGCACATATGCTTGGCAGCATAGTCTTGGCAGCTCAAGGCTATTTTTCATCAATATGTGCATTTGAGTAACTGATATGTAAGTATAAGGTTCCAGGCATACACATGTTTTGACAAACATGTATCTGCTGAATTCTTTTAATGCTTTCAATGACAAGTAGATCCTTTTTAACACTTTCTATTTCATGGCATTTTCTAGTTTGGAGAAACTATATGAGGGCAATTACAGTAATTGCTGGTACCAGGGGGTAAATTACCTAAGCATGTGCTTAGGTAGCCAGGAGCACTAGGGTCGGTAAGTATGGTTTTTTTACAATAAATGCTAGATTTGTTGTTTAATAACAATACACTTGCCCATATTTTATATATAGTATGCATCGGTTAAAGATGACTGTATTGTAATTGTAAATATTAAAAGAAATTGTCCTAAATGTAGAAAAGTCAGTTATGAATATTTAGCTTGTAATTACATTTATTTTCTAAATGCTGTTAGTGGAATAAAAAATTTCCTCTCAATTGTCGTAAATCACACTCTATTCCACCACAGACTCTTTGACATATGCGTATTTTCACCTTGACATTTTAAGATGTTGTGGTTTTTTTCATTCAAAAGAATGCTTTGTGAAGGCTGCAATTCTGCCAGTACTTTACAAGTGAGATTAGACCATCATCTACTTCAGTTAATGCTACCTTTGCTTCATATTTCTCCTGAAACTACAAACATCATTAAAAAAGCCCTTGACCCTTTATGCAGAAACAATAACCTGCTTTTTCCCCGTGACCACCATAGCAAAGGCTGTCTCATTGAAGGCCAAAATTCAGTACTACCAAGGATGCAAACACAAAGAACTTGCGTAACATGTCAAGGTGGTCTATACCAGCCAAGTTAACTGCAAAGGCTCTCCATGTAGCCTGTGCAAGGATTTAAGGCCTTCTAAAAAGGCTAAATCACTGGGCAGGGAGCTGCTCATTTAGCTAATAAGAAGCATTAAGTACTGAACAACTCCTCGCTCCCACCTCCACCTACAGATAAGGTGTTTAACAGAACTGAAAATTACATGCTTTCAGTCACTTGGATTGAAATTTCTACTGCTCTCTGGAGTAGCCATGGAATTGAGGCAAATTACCTTTGCTGCAATGACTTTGTGAGAGCTCCCTCAGGAAATGGGGAAGTATCCTTGTCCTGAAAAGCCTCTAATACATAACTCCTACAAACGTCTCTCAGTTCATCCAGTGCTTTTCACCTCTCTATTCATGCCTTATTACCAATACAGATGGTATTTGGGACGCCTCCATTTTGCCCTTTTTCATATTAATGGAACTTTTACACTATTGTCCTTGGAAACAGTGTAAAAGTTAGATCATTTTTTTTAAATTCATCTGCCACAAAACAGTGCTGTATACTGCTGTTGCTTTTTAAGTAGCGCTGTCCTGTCCTACAAGTTACGTTCTTTCACCATCTGCACTGCCAATCTAATAAAAGGTACTGAACTATTAAAACTAGAATTAACTGTGACTTGTATTACGATTAAATCTATGATACAGTCCTTCTCCTAAGTAACTCACAGCTTACACAGGCAATACAGATACCAGAAGCAGCAGGTGATCCATGAGCAGGTGACAGGAAAAGCTCTGTGGGGACAGGCCACTCGCAAACATGAAAGACCTAAAGGTGGAAAGGTTAAGCACAGTCCTGGCTGCAGTAATGTTGACATTGCGCCGTTTTAAATACTCAGAGAAGTGTGCGAGTAGTACCCCTCAGCTTCAGAAGATCTGACTGCAGCTTATTTAGGGGTCCACTTGGATCCAACAGGAGACTGCCCAGGTAGGCAGGAAGGCCCTCCCTGAAGCACACAAACACTGGACAGTGTAGCAAACCAAGCTGGTGCGGCACGGCACACCAGCACAGATGGGCAAGCAAGCCCTGACTGAGCTCAGCTGTAAAAAACAAGTACGTGGAGGGAATGCCAGGAAGCCTACCGGGACACTGGTGAAGCATACTGGGATGAGAAGGGTGACAAACAGGGCTTCTGTAAAGGGTCAGGAGCAGTGGAAGACTGAGGAAAATGGGGCTCACTGTTCAGTAAGAGAGGGGACCAACTGACAAAGGACATGAGAAAGGCTGAAGTACTCTGTGCTTTCTTTGGCCTTGATTTTCACTGGTGAAGATTTGCTGCCTGGCCTCCCTTTTTCTGGAGCCTAACAGTTATCTGCAGAAAGGTAGTACAACCCACCGCAGGGGATGACAGGAAGGGAGTGCAGCAATCCTGACCAGAAGACCTTACACACAGGGGTCAGTGACCCAGAGCACACTCAGCCTGGGCAGGCACACTGGCATGGCCCCCAGGCTGCATGGAGCAGTGCAGGTCCCTGGGCCACAGCACACCAGCTGCAGGACTAGCTCAGGCAGCGCAAGGTGCCAGAGCAGCCAGCAGGCAGCTCCTGCCGGCCACCAGAGGTGATGTCACGTGCGGGGCCTTGCCTTTATCCAAAAGCTCTACCAACTAGCATTTTAAAATCGTACTTTACAGAGTCTAAGTGTCTGACTGAGAACCTATGTACCAGCACCTCCTGGTGAAGGTGGAGTACCTTACCCTGCAGACACATACAGCTCTCCATGGGACCAAAGAGGGTGCTGCTGAGGGCACCAGCTCACATCACCACAAGGCCACTCTACGATACAGCAAAGGTCCCAGCAATCAGGTTTTTGACGACTGGAAAAAGGCAAGTGTCACACACATCTTCAGGGAGGAGGATCCAGGGAACTACCGACAGAGGCAGCCTGACCTCAGTTCCCAAGGTCAGAGCAGATCCTCCCTGAATGCATACCCAGCCCCATGAAGGAGGTGGTGATTTGGGACAGCCGGCACAGGTCTATCAATAGCAAGTCATGTTGGCCAAACCTGATTCCCTCTAGGAAGAGGCTTCTGGTTAAAAAGATTAGGGGCAAGCAGGGGAGAAGCTACCAGCCATGGAAAGGAAGGGCAGGGGGTAAGAAAAGGAAAGCAAGCAGTCAGTGATAAAGAACAAGTACTGCATAGGCTGGACACATGGACTGATATAAATCTCATCAAGTTCAACAAAGGCAAATGCAAAGTCCTTCATCTTAGCAGAAGTAACCCCATGCCACGGTATGAGTTGGAAGCCAACTATTTAGAAAGCTTTACAAAGACCTGCATGCCCCAGCAGACCGGTTGAGCATCAGTCAGCAGCATGACCTTGCAGCAGCAATGACCAGCCATTTAACAGGCTCTATCAGAGTGGTAAGCAGGTCCAAGAAAGCAAGCCACCTTCTGCTTTTGGCACTTGTGAGGCTGCATGTGGAGTATCCTGTCCTATTTAGACTTCCAAGCACCAGAAAGCCACTCACAAAGGTCTTGTCCAACCTATACGATGCTATGATTCTATGACAACAAAGCAGGTGACCAGCTGCCATCTGCCAAGGCAGAGAGGGAGCTGGAGCACATGCCACTCCCTGGCAAGAATGAGAACCAGGTTTGTTTGGCTTTAAGAGGCTAAGAATCAAAACCAGAACAAATTCTGACAGCAACACACTGCAATTTTGCCGTGTTAGAAAGTTCAGTGTAAATAAGGGAAAAAAATCCTTAAGCAAAACAAGATTCAGAAGTGACACACCAATACAAAAGTATGCTACATACACATTTAGGTGAGAAGCAGATTTGTAGGAAACATCTACCTCTTCTGTTGAATTAAAGAGGAGTTGCAATGTCATGCTGCCCTTAACCTCTCATTTGCTGTCATTATGGTTGGCATTCTGTTCTAGAACCATAATGCAGAGAATTGGATCTGAAGTGAGTGGTACTATTTTTTGGCCTTTCCTCCCAGGTAAACACATTTAAGTTTCCTTGCCACCAGATAACTCAGATGCACTTTTCCTTCCCTAAACAAAGAGCTTAAAATTACTGCCTTTTTAAAAATAAATGCTTGACATTATTACAGCAGCACATTAAGAAATAGGGCTTTGTATTTATAACCAAATGTTATGTTTCCTGTTCTATCCAATCATGTTCCATACTCTGCTACTGTGAAAATTTCTCCTACTGTTATGACCAGAAATACCTAATTCTTTTAGTGTGAAGTCATAGTGCTGGGGCAGTAAAGCATGCACCCCTTAAGAAATCCCTTAATATTCCCAACTGAGACTTGACAATGACATTATCTCAACTATTGCTTCCTTAGGACACTATTCATTCAACAAGGAGGAAGTTGACAGGTTACAATGACATGCATCGTGGCCAAACTAGTATCCAGTCAGATTAGGCTAGTCCTCAAACTGTTCTTGCCAGCCTCGTTTATTTCGAAACCTGCCACATTCTTTGGTCTAGCCACTGCCTTGTCCTACAGTTTGAGACTGAATACCTTTAAAGGAAGTAGAGTGAAGCAAAGTTTCCAAGAACTTTCTTTTTTCTACTACCTTGCCTTAGTGACAGATCTTTTAAATGGGATATTCTGATGCAGCTACCTGGCACTGTAGCCAATTTATGGTTTCCATTTTCTTTAGTAACTGTAAAAAAGGCAGGAAGAACAAACTTTCATCATTAATATGATAACATGGTAGGTTTTGTACATTAAAACTGAATTAGCTGTAAGTTTCCACTGTGATCAGCAATGAAAAAGTGCAGTTTATTCTTCCCATTAATATGAAAACATTCTTGAAGAATACAGCTTCTGAAACTGTACACAGCCAGGTACCCTGCAGATGCGCAAGTCTACTTAGCAGCTAAAACAGTGTTAGCAAGAAAAAGTGTTTGTAAAATATGGAGAAGAAACAACAGAAAAGGCAGAAACTGCTTTCTGCTAGAAGGCTACGTGTACACTCAAGAGCAGCTGCCATTACAATTGCCTTCAACAGCTCATACAGAACTCTGTTGCACTCCCCCAGCTGAAAAGAGTGGTCATACTTTTGCTCCAAATTGTTACCATGGTCAGTTGGGGTTGCAGCCTGTTCTCTGAAGTCTGCCTGTCAGAACTCTGATCACCTGAAGGACTGTGACATGCACCACTGCTTGGCACACTAAGGCAATACACACACACAGAGCAAAAAAGTGTTAAGACTTAATAAAGAAGTCGGTTCTGAGAGACAACAAAATGGGTAAGGCATGAGCCAATGACTGGTACACACAGCCACATATGCCATTTTCTGTTTGACATACTGCTGTTACCTAAGCATGCTTTCGCAAAATCACTTCATTTCATTCCATTTCCTGTCTGAAAAACTATACAATACTTTTCAGTAATTCCAAAAGCTTAAACACAGATCCAGAATTATTGTACACCAGAAAATTGCACTGAAGTATCTGCAGGGCAGTCAAGCTGTAAACAGCTAGCAGTATGGAGATTTACCTTCCTGCCTGCACTGGAGAACAGGCACAAGAACAGCATTCCAGGAAGAACATCCTGAAAATGAAAACAAGAAGAACAGGGGGAAGGGGTGAAGGAAAAGTCAGACAACACTGCATGTAAGGTCAGGGGCAGACGACATAGGAAACAGAAGACACATGAACTTCTTTTAGCAGAAATCACTAAACATCAACACAAATGTAGAAAAATTGGGGCAGATAAGACTGCATCTGCTGAAACAAAGACAACGCTTAAATTGATTCTGTGCTTTGAAGGGCATTCCTCTTGCTTTGCACAAGTAGAATAAAATCTCTGGATTATTTACTTAGCCCAAATTTAAGGACTCCTATTCTTTTACATGATAAGGCCAAAACTTCAAAGGAAGTTTCCATAACCCATCATAAAAGAAATATTTCCATAAACCTGCACTAAAGGTTTAATCAGATGTATTACCTTTTACAGGGATTACATGAGATGAAGCTTGGTCCATTTCCTACTACCAAGCAATGCTTTCTGAATCTGTAACTAAAGATGCAGCAATATAGGTTCCACAGAGGAAAAAGCTTTTGCTGTTAAAGAGTTCTAAATGATGCATAATTCCCAACAGACTTGGAAAATAAGCCCAAAGATGACTCACAGGGTTATGGTTTGCTCAGGTTAACTTTGGAGTGGGGAGGGAAATGGAAGGAGAGGAAGGAAAAGGGACACAGGAATTTATGCATTTCTAAACTGTAAAGGCTAAAAAGCTTATACCTTGAGCCTGAAAAAAACCTCAAGAACCCCCCTCCTCCACTTTTACCTTTGTAAATTTTACCTCTAGTTTTCCTTAGGTCACCTGGAGTCTCAAAGGATGCTTCTCAGCTGAGGGCAGGGCAGTAGGGCAATACTGACAGTCTCTCACAGCAATTCCCAATGGTCTAACAGACATTGTCCAGAGAAAGAAAAGGCTCTAAAAAAAGATACTGACAGCCCAGCTGAAAAAAATTCCTTTCTTGCCTACCAATTTCAGATTTTTCATAAACACTGCCAACAATGTGCAGACTTCTCCTGTTGTTGGTTCCCTAACGCTGGCAGTATTCTCATCCTTCTCATTTCAAAAAAAAAAAGAACAGAAAAGAAAAAAAACCCACAAGAGAAAAGAGAACGATGGGAAGAAGGAAGAACAAAATCTAATCAAACCACTTCCAATAGTTCATATACTCCACAAGGTGTACATTTGTGTTTTAAAGTGACTAAACAGCTTCCACCACAGCTTAAATGAAAATTTTAATTATTTACTTTTATACATTCTAAAGCAGAAATGTTTTTAAAAAAATCAATCAAGACCACCATTAAATACACACATACAACAGCTTTGTAGCACAAGTATTTAGACTACTTTGTGGAAAAGTTAGACAGCAATTCTAAGAGTTAATGAATAAGGTTGCCTGTGGGTTCAAAACTATTAGCAACGGTTAACATTAACATGACAAAAAAGATTCTCCATGTTATAATCATGCTTTTCTGTTAATAGGAGATTTCAAATTATTTGGCTTTTTTAAATTTTTTTTTTTTTAAATATTCAGCTTTTTATCTCACTTATATATAGGGTTGTTTTCCCCACACACACCCCTCCACATTTGGAAGAAAACCTTTCATTTCTCCAGACTTCACATTCTTGAACACTGAATATGTATTGAAATTTTCAGGTTGGCACAGTCAGAGGTGACCGCATTTAAACACTAATTCTTTGTTTAAATGTACTTAACCACTCCTCCAAGTAAAGACTGACAGTCTCCTACAGCTACCTTTTAAAAAACAGGCAAGTAATCATCCTTGAAAAAGCGTAACAATGAGACAGTTGGTTTGTTATCCGTTTCCTGACAAATTCTGCTCCTCCAGATCACCAGTCAAGGACACAGAGGATTTTGCAGAATGGAAATAATACATGAGTACTTTAAACCAAGACAGAAAAATTTGAAAACAATACGATCACCATAAGAAACAAACTGCTAAGTTTCACTCCAACAAGTCATCTCCTCCTCTCACTGTTTCATCATTTTCCCTGGCAAGAGAAAAAGACATACCACGTAACTTTAAAATTTAACTTTCAGCAGTCCTTCAGGGGAAACCTGACTTAGGTGCTCCTAATATACAGTCTGCAAGTTTGCACACGTTATTTATTCAAACGTTCCTTCAACTGTTCTAGATGCCTTGCATCAGCATCCTGAAGAATTACGACAGTCGCTTTTGACTGAACCGGATTAAACTCTATGGTCATCAAACAACAGAGATCTATCAGTTGTTTTTGGCATTTCTCTAAACCATCCTTAAGCTTCGTATGTAAAGCTCTATCCTTTTTCAGCCTATTCATTTCAGGCACTGAAAAGCCAATCAAACTTGTCAGAATATCATCAGCAAAATCTACTTCGAGATAAGCTGAACCATCAGAAATTTTTGCCTTTATGCCCCAGGACCCATTGCTGCTTGTGAGGTTTCCAGTGAGAGTAACAATAAAGCACTTAACTTTCAGAATCGTAATAGTTTCTGGGTTTTTTGCAAGGAGAAGGGAAATATATGTGAAAGGTGAAGAATCTAAGTCTAAATGTGCCTCTGCTGCTCTACAAGGAAAGGTCTGTGAATCATGGTTCTGCTGAACTGCTTGTGGATCTGGTTTTGAGAAAAACAGAAGATCATTGTCTAACCGCCTGCTGTCAGAATTGGGCTGAGATTTACATTTGCTCTCATCTAGGTATGTATCATTCTGCCTTTCTTCAGGAGGCTTTTCCAAAGAAAAATCTGTAGAACTGCAGGTCTGAGGTAAGCTCTTGTGCTGTGAAAAGCTACTCATACTATTTCTATATCCATCAAATACTGTTCTTCCAAAAGTGTTTTGCTTGCTTATAGTGTCTACAGGCTTATTTCTTTCATTCACATCATCTTTTTCACAAGTGCCATTTAAAGATGAATTGCAAGAGCTTCTAGATATATGTGGAAGCCTCTCAGTAATTAAACCTATGTTTCTGTTCACAACCACTGGCGGCACTTCTTCCGGCTCTCTTTGCATCTCTTCTTCCAGAAGAAAGTCATCCTCTAAAGGAAAGTCATTTAAAAAGCCATCATCATATTCTGTGGGAGGTGAAACTTGTTCATCTGAACTAGGCAAAGGCCTTCCACATTCTCCCAGCAAAGCGTTTCCATTGCACACAGTCAGTGAACCTGTGGCTGTACTAAAATTGTTGCTTCCACTGCAATATCCACTTTCTAAAGCTGTTTCATTGTTTAAAGTAAATTCATTACTTTCACCAAGACTGGCTAAAAGCTCTTCATCCGAAGGGCCTGTATTTTGTTCGAATTCATCCACAGGCCTTGAAACAATTTGGTTGTGACCAGCCCACCCAACAGAATTAGGGCTTTCAGTTTCTCCAATTAACATAGCAAGGACTCTTTCTTGAGAATACTCCTTCAGAAGAACATCCACTTCACCGCCCAACAGTTTCACATTTTCTGGTTTAAGCAGAAGGACTCCAAGACGATATGCAATATTACCCTGTACAGTGATTTTTGTTCCAGGAGGAAGATTACTATGGAGGACAGGCACTGGTTGATACTCCATGCCCTGAATTTGATGTATCCCATCAGTCAGTTGCAGCATCAGCAGTCGAGTAGGCATTGCTTCCCAGGGCTTCTGAAATGCCTGAGTACTAGTTGTTACTTCTTCATTTACAGTACTTTTCCCTCTTAGCTTCTGCAACTGCAAATATGCTGGCTGGCTAACATCAACCAGTGAGTCAATCTGTATAGAGTAGAAGCCTGACAACTCTCCTTTGGGAGCATCTAAGATACAGTCAGGCAAAATGGGATATTCCAAATCTCTTAGATCGGTAAGAAGCCATTGCTCAAATACCTGCCTGTTAATCTGAGCTTGACTTAAATTACTACCACTGTTTTCTTCCTGGATCCAATTAATACATGCTTCCAACCATGTCCAAGGAACTTTAACATGCCATGTTGATGCAAGCCAACTTTCCACTTTTGCTGCAATGTTAGATGTAGACATCTTCTTTTAAGAGAGTGAATTCCCTAGAACAAAAAAGACATATTTACTCATCTGACAACAGCTAATGTTATAACAAGTCTGCTCATTTTTTATAAAAAACTGGTCACAATTCAAAGTTCTGCTATTCTACGTGTGACAAAATAGAAGCAATTTAAATTAAAAACACTTCTACAGATACTAAAAATACATGCATTTCCAATATTTGAAGTTTCAATCAGCATAAAAAGTATGTGTATTTGTGTCATCATGGAGTAGCAGTAAAGTATAGAGACTTATATGAGCAATCCTACTTGGTGACATCCCCTTTTCTGTTGATTTAATTAGAAACACCTAACTGAAATCCTTTTGTTACAGATGGAAAGCAGATAGATGAAAAAAAGAATGAAAACAACAAAAGCAGTTGTTACATGTATGTCCTCTGTTTTTTTGTTTTATTTCTGTGGGCACTGCTGTTAACACTGTTTACTTTTAAAATTGACCTGAAAAGTTATTCTCCCATTACATCAGCATTGTTATTAAAAGACCCTAACTACAACAGAACCAAGCTGGGATTTTTCAGCACTTGTACCACAGGGCTGACTTCTCCACTTTAACTGGATGAAAGCTTTGTAACTGACAACAGAAAGCTAGCTTGAAATATCACTGTTACCTAGAGACCCAGCCCAGGGTTTGGCTGCAATAGCACCAGGTCTTGGCAGTCATTATCACAGGAACATCAGTGGCTAATAACCTGTAGCTTCTTGTTAGTTTAGGAAGTAGCTATGCACATTTAAAATAAGAGTATTTCAGTTGGAAGGGACCTACAACAACCATCTAGTCCAACTGCCTGACCACTTCAGGGCTGATGAAAAGTTAAAAGAAATAAAGGCTATTGTCCAAATGCCTCTTTTTAAGGCATTGACAGGCATGAGGCATTGACCACCTCTCTAGGAAGCCAGTTCCACTGTCCGACCACCTTCTCCGTAAAGAAATGCATACCTCTGAACCATTCCCATGTGTCCTGTCATTGGATCCCGGGGAGAAGAGCTCAGCACCTCCCTCTCCACGTCCCCTCCTCAGGAAGCTGTGGGGAGCAATGAGGTCACCCCTCAGCCTCCTTCTCTCCAAGCCAGACAAACCCAGAGTCCCCCGCCGCTCCTCACAGGACATGTCTTCCAGCCCTTCCACCGGCTCCGTTGCCCTCCTCTGGACACATTCCAGGACCTTAACACCCTTCTGAAACTGTGGGGCCCAGAACTGCACACTGTGCTCGAGGTGAGGCCGCACCAAGGCCAAGTACAGCGGGACAATCCCCGCTTCTGACCGGCTGGTCATGCTGTGTTTGATGCCCCCCAGGACGCGGTTTGCCCTCCTGCCGGCCAGGGCACGCTGCTGACCCACACTGAGCCTGTGTCAGCCAGCACCCCCAGATCCCTCCCTGCAGGGCTGCGCTCCAGCACTCCTCTCCCAGTTCATACTCGTGTGCAGTGCTACTCCATCCCTGGTGCAGAATCTCTCATTTGGGCTTGTTAAATTTCATCCTGCTGATGACTGCCCAGTGCTCCAGTCTATCCAGATCCCTCTGCAAAGGTCTCTTGCCCCTCGAGAGCGCCAACGTATCAATAGCAAACTTGCTACTGATGCATTCACCTCCTGCATATGGACCGCTTGCAGAACACTGATGAGGCTGCCTGACTGCGTATGGATCATGTGTAACCCCTTAGAATGGGTGTCCGAGGAGCTCAACGAAAACTGCAAGTACTGTAACAGTTCAGAAACAGAGGTTTGCGGTTCATCGTCACTATAAGCTGCAGCGAAGAAAGAACCCCCTGCCTCCAAGCTCCCACAGAGCCCCACCACGCAGAGGACACCGCACAAAGGGTGAACCAGAGTAAAGTGCAACCGCGCGCTCGCGCGGCGCTGTCCCCCACGCCGGGCCCCGAGGCGAGGCGAAGAACGGGGGGCTGGGGTGTCACACCCCGCACCCCTCAGGGAGGCCGAGCCCTCTTCCCCCGCGCCGCCTGCGGCTGAGCCGCCCGCACTTACCGGGGAGAGCAAGCGCGGCACCAACTGCGCCACACCAGCCCCCACCGCCGCGCGCTGCGGACGGGGAGAGGGCGCGGCCACTCTTCGCGCGCAGTTCCCCAAAACCCCTGCGCACGCCAGCAGCCAATAGGAGGCGCGCGTCGCGCGCGCTTTTAACCATCGCGAGAGCCACCACCCACTGCCCCCCCCCCCCCCCCCCCCCCCGGCACCAGGCAACGAGCAGAAGGAGGGATTTTTGCAGACGCCATTTTCTCTTCTCACGACTGAAACCGCTCTCGCCCTCCTTTACCGCCTCCGCCCAGCGCCTGCACCGCTTCCATCGCGGCTCCTGCCAAGCAGGTAAGCAGACCGGCCGGCACGGCGATGCCCGACGGATAGCGCGGCCCTTCTCCCCGCCAGGCCTACTTCGCCCAGGCCCTCACGGAGGGCGAGGTGGCGTGGGGAACCGCCCCCCACACCTGACAGGCAGGGGCCTTACCCAATGGGGCGGCGGCGGACCCGCGGATGGGGGAGGTGTTGGGACCAATCGCCTGGTGGCGCTGGTGGATGTGCGCGGTGGCCGTGGGGGCTTCTCCCCTTTCTTTCCCGTACGCGGTGGGGCCGGCGGCGGGCGCAGGTACGCGCAGCCTGCGGCGAGGTGTGGCTGGGGCCAGCGAGGAGGGGGCGCTGCTCGCGCGCTGGGAGACCCGGGGTGGGGGGTGGGGGGGTGGGGGGGGAACAGGCCAGACTGGGCTTTGCTGAGGCCCGCAGAGCTGCTGTTGTGCCCCTCTCAGCGCAGTTGCCTGACACAGCGATGCGTGAGACCTGCGCCTGCCCGGTCGCGGGGCCTTAATCCTCGGGAACTGCCGCCGCCGTGCCCCGGTGCTCCCGTGGTTCCCGCAGCGACGGTGGTGGAAAAAGGCGAACGTTACGTGGGGAAGGAGGAGACAGGGATGTCGCCGCCTCAACTAATGCTGGGGCAAGCCTCTCAGGCGGCTGAGGGCAGTCTGTGGGCCCCAAGGGCCGCTCCCGCCCCGAGGGGAAGGCGAGATGGGTGGCCGCAGTCCCTACGGACGGCCCCAGGCCCTGTGGCCCAGCCAGCATGGCTCCCTGCGGGGCGGCGCGGTGGAGGCCGGCGGCGCTGGCAGGTGCGCCCTACGGGAGGGGGAGCGGCGGCCGCCGCCTTCCTGCGCCCGCCCTTGGTAACTCTGTGCCCGGGGCGAGTTGTCGGAGATTATGGCGGGCGGAGGGGAGGGCGCTGTCGGCCTCGGCCTGTGCGGAGGCGGCCCTGGGAGGCCGATGGAGGTGGCGCGTCTCAGCCGGCCGCTGTTGCCGGTGGCGAGGTGGCTGTCACGCTGCGCCGGCCGCGCTGGGGCCAGGGCCGCCGCGCGCCTCCTTTGTGTGTCCCTGGGCAGAGGGGAGTGAACCTCCGTGCGACCGCGTGGTGGTGGTGACGGCAGCTTTTCCGCTCCCGGCTCCGCCTAGCAGCGGGCCGGCGCCATTACAGG
Source organism: Falco biarmicus (assembly GCF_023638135.1). NCBI lineage: Eukaryota > Metazoa > Chordata > Aves > Falconiformes > Falconidae > Falco > Falco biarmicus. The sequence continues at coordinate 42,637,075 of NC_079311.1, forward strand.
GGCCGCCATTTTTGTCGGTCCGCGCCGCCGGGTAGGTGAGGCCAGGGGCTGCGGGGTTACGTAACGCCGCCGCTGCCCCGCGCAGGAGCCGGGCGGGCCGCGGAGGCCGTGACGGCGGCTGGAGGCGTGGGGGCCGTAGGGAGAGAGAGGCGGGCGGGAAGAGCCGCCGCGCTCCGGAGGGAGCGGGGCTGAGGCGCGTCGGTGTTTACCAGCTCTTGGGCCTGCGGTAGCTGATGCCGCCTCTAGCCTTTCGTGGCCGCCTTATCCTTCAGGTGTTTATAAAAACACGGGATTAGTCAATGTAATCCCGCGAGCTCCGTTTACCCAGTAGAGAGCTGTAACTGAGAGCACCTTACGTACACGTGGCTAGGGGAGTAAATACATGGGACTAGGGGAGGCTAAGCCCTGAACAGTATTGCGGTTCGCTCCCCGCAGCCTCAAAATTGTTGGGGTCGTTGGAAGCGGAGTAACGGCTCCAAAAGCTCTATTTAAACTGTAAAAAAAAAAAAATCCGCCCCCCCCCGCGCCCCTCAGTGTTTTGGCAGTGTCTGCCTGAGTTTCTGCTGTCGTTTAGCTCACTTTGAGTGCTGGAAAGACCAGTGTGTACTGTGAAGGCAAGGGCCTGCTGTAAGCCTGTACAAATGGGGCAACAACTACAAGTTAACAGCTGGCTGAGAGTATGTTGGAAACGTTAGATGCACCTAGTTTCTTATTTCCTTCATGGATACCAGAATGAGTGGTATTACCACTTACCAAGGCAGTGAACATTAATAAAATACAGGGATGAAATATGATTGAGTAGGTTGAATATCTGTAGGAACACATTCTTAAAGAGTGTAAGTCACGAAATTATTTCTTTGGTCTAGACCTCTTTAATGTGACTTAATAGTATTTACAGATAAATTTCACAGCAAAGATCAGCTGCTTTTGAGGCTCTTGGCTCTGTGTGCAGAAAGTTATATGTAATTACAGAGGGTGGTATTTTTAAAAGATTTTTTTCCAGTGTGGCTAGAAGGTATTTGTCTTTTGTTCATCTATTATACTTGAGTGGAAAGCATGCTAAAATGCAAACTAGTACGTTGGTAGAGAATTTTTAATGCTTAACGCTGACAGTTACCGTAACGGGACTTTTTTTAGCTTAAATTGTTTAGAACTGAACAGCAGAGCAGATTGTTACATAGTGTCCTTCAGAAAGCAAATCCAAGGCATGTATCATAAGATGTCGAAAAGAGGGGCCTGGATGAATGTTCACTTGAAATACCTGAAATCAATTTTTAATAAATGTGGCTACTTAAAGCTAGCTATGTGCCCAGAAAATAGAGTTCAGACTGTAATTGTTTGTATGTAAGTTTACAGACTTATATTTTTTTAGTGGTGTGTTTGGCCTGAGTATGCTTTCTCTTCTATAATCAAAAACTTTGCGGCAACAACTCAGGTCAAACCTCTGAATTTTGGCTGTAGTGAGAATTGGAGCTGTAAGCAAGCAGTCACAACTGATCTATGCTGTTTTCATAGGCTCTTGAAGCAATAGGCTGTTGGATTTTGATCCCGCCCAGAATACTTGACTTTTTTCTCTGCAAGGATATATAATAGTGGTAAGTTCTAGAAGCAGGCATTTCTTCTTGCTTTTTCCATTTAACACGATGTTACAGTTTACCTTTTCACAAAATATATGTACCAGCTTTTTTATTCTTCAACAGATTTTGCCTGTCCACTTAAGAAAAAAAGGCAATGGAGACTGAACAACAGGAAGAGACCTTTACCAACACAGAGACAAATGGTAAATTTTTTAAAGGACTATTTCTTTTTAGAAAAAAAACTCTTTTAAATTTCAGTGTTGCTAAATACTTTGTAATGCTTCAACTGTATCAGTTGTTTGTATCGGCAGTAGTTTTGCATTCCACATTAAATCTTTTCGTATTTAATTGGACTTATTATTTCAAAGCATAAATGCATAATCATTCTGTTGGCATGTTTTAAACATGGGATAAGTAGCTGAAAGTTATGACTAAGGATTTAAAAATATGTCATAGGTACATCTACGTACTTGTGTGGAAAGTGTGAATATGTAAGAATACTATCAGGCATATCCATTAATAGCATTTCATTTAGCGCAGGTTTATGTTATATGTGAAATACCTCTAAAGAGCTTCATGAAAAACTTCTTGGGCATCATTACTAAATTACTTAAACATTAAACAGTGTTTGAAGTAGTATTATTCCAGCAGTATTTCAGTGTTGGACAAGTTTCGTTTGAGCTTTTTGCCTGAAAGGTTTTTCCCAATTGTAAATCATAAATAAATACTGAGTGGGTGATGCTGCACTGCTTTAGACAGTGTGTTATGAATTTCTCTCTGACTGTGTAACATTCTCACTTAAACCATAGTTCATAGATGTCAAATGGATTTTCGGTAGTTAGTTGATACATAAGCTGATGAAGTAAAGACCTGTTTCTGTGCGATGGCTGCTTAGAGTAGGCATCAGTAATTAGTACTGGGCTAATAGAAAAGAACGTGTTAAGAATACAGAGCATAAATTCTTCATGTTTTCCACTTTGTTAGAACTTAGAAAGTTAAATAAATGCTTGTGTTTCTCCCCTATGGACCTTTCTACAGGCAAACGTCCTGCAGAAGATATGGAGGAAGAGCAGGCCTTCAAAAGATCTCGGAACACAGATGAGATGGTTGAATTACGCATCCTGCTTCAGAGCAAAGTATGCTCTTACATTTCTACTGGTTTTGCTTATAGCATTGCTCAAGATGGTGACAAAGTGTATGTTGGGATGTATGTTTAAAAGAATATCTACTTTATTTAATATGAGATAACATACTAGGACTAATTTTAAGTGTGCATGAATTCTAGTAAAAGTATATTGCTGTGGAATTACCTTTAGTTGTTCTTTTAAATGCTAAGTCCCTGAGAATTAATACAGTTATTCTTAAAATATGTACTTGCTGAAAACAGAGTGATAGAAATTATATGGTGTTTTTATATTTGCATAGAAGGTTATTATTTTGAGGGGAATGATTGTATATTAGTCTTTGGAAAGGAAGCAGTTTAGAGAATGATCAGCTAGGGATTGTAAATTAAATTTGAAATGTAAGATGAGAACTTCCTTAGGATTTTGGTAACTTTCCCAAAGACATGCACTAAACTTGTTCAAACATATCAGTAGGAAGAAACGTGGGAGTAATACTTCAGGGATTGCAATGGTTTTGTTGACAAGTGTAAACAGTTACAGTAAAGTTGCTATGTGTGAATCGCCTCTAGCGTTTCCAGTTGTTACAGATGAGCTGTACTTCTTGAAGTATCTCAGCCTTTTGTGTTGGCATGGGGGAATGTTACCTTAACTTTTCGTGACATTTCTGACCAGTAGTCAAGTTAGATAGGGTACTGCAAAATGTGTTGAATGCTGTTAGCATAATATATCACTTGTGTAATAAAAGCAGTAATTTTGCATGTAATTCTTGAAATAACCTGGTAAAAATAAGAGTCTTGCAATTACTCTTGACTATCTGCTAGTTTATTCCTATTACTGTAAAAAGTTGAAGTTAGTGGTTAATGTCAGCTTTAACCTTTTTCAGAATATACTGCTCTTAGAAGTCAGATAACTTACAGAGGTATAAACAGAATTACGACTTGAAATTATTAAGAAATGCTTGGAACGCAGAAGTGGAATTTGCAAACATACTCCTTAAATTTATAAAAAATAGAAAGCTGATCAAATAAATTAGGGAAGTCATTGACTTACATTACATTCATACAGTATAATTTGGAGAGCTGAGATAGTATATGAGTTTGCTTTAACACAAGCAGAATTGCCTAGAAACTTCCTTTTGGAATTGTAATACTGGTTGTAAAACTGAACATCATCCTCTTTATTAAGTTCAGTGGTAAGAGCTGTTGGTCATTTTTTCCAAGGCCAAACTATATCAGTTCATTTCAGTTTGATTTGAACCTTTCAAAAGCAGTGCCTGCCCGCCCCTGCCCCCCAGGCCAACAGGGTAATGCAGAAGCAGATTTACTATTCTTAGGCATGAGTTCAAAAACATAGTGTGTGCTGTGTTGGCAGAACATAACTTTTGAAAACTATTTTCCAGAATGCTGGAGCAGTGATTGGAAAAGGTGGCAAAAATATTAAGGCACTTCGTACAGACGTAAGTATATATGAGTTTGAACTAATTTAACACCAATTCTTTCAGAGCACTACATCGGAAGCTTGATTGCGTGCATTTCTAGAAATGGCAGCAATTCCACTCTAGACATCACTAGTCTAGTTGCAGGCAGTTTGTATTGAGTGTTAAACTTAGTTCTTCAATCTCTAGTAATTGAAACCCAACTTGACTCACGTGGGAAGAGAGGTTTATATTAAATCTCTTTGCTCTTGGATAGGATTCCACTAAACTACACACTACAAGCAAGTAAATATCCTAATTAGAAATATTGACAAAGCTTAAACCCCTTAATTGTACCTTTCCCGTATGTGTGATTCAGTTACAGTACTGCTAAAACCATTGCAAGTGGCTGGCATAACCCAGTGATAGAGCAATTCTTTAACTTCCTTTAAAAAAGCAAACAATAGTCCCATCTGTTCTTCAACAGCTTGCACATGAAGCACAAAAGCATTAATGTTAAGGTTGCTTGATTTAAATACGGGTATAGAACAGTAAAAGAACATTCTATTCTGTTACTTGGAGGTGTTTTTAAATGGTCATGACTTACTTGCCTATTCACATATTACAGTGGGTTGACTCTTGTGATTAGACACATGCTCAGCATTAATGTTGTGTATTTATAAAACTTGGCAACGCTTCTTAAACTCCATTTGTTTACACTCCTGTACTTAACATCAGCAACAATTTCAACAGTTTTTCCGATCAAGACTCTGTTCAACATGAGATTTGGCAATATACCATTACAGATCAGTTCCAACTAAGTTCATAAACTACCGCAGCTAGAATTCAGGTTTAAATTTAAATGGTCAGGAATCAGTAACTTTGGCAGCTAGCTGGGATTTTTTTTTAGGGTGTTTTTCTTGTGATGGCTTTTTGGTTTTTCCTTTTTTTTTTTTTTTATTTTTTTTTTTAAAAGTAAATCAATGTCACCTAAGTCCAGATAATTTAGATTGGTCTGGAAAACTAGCTTTCCCAATTTGCCCGAGGTTCTAGTAATATCAGTCTCAACAGGTTTTGTGTCTACCCTCATGAGCCAGCCTGCTACTGAAACATATGCTAAAAGTAAAAAGTAGTTTAGTCAGATCAAGTGACTCATTTTTAAGGTCCATACTGTTAAGCCACAGTTGGTGTAGCAATCCGTTATTGTGTTAGTCTTCAGAACAACTTAAGCTTGTTTCATTAATTGAGAGTAATGAGTATAGTTTGTATTAAATTAAAATTTATTGCTTTTCCCCCTTTTCCCTCTCCTTGTTTTTTTGGCCATATATCTCCGTTGCCCATGTACTGGATCGACTTGCCCCTGCGTTGCCCACCATGACGTTGGCCCATCCGCCCCTGAACGCCCATGTGAAAACCCTGGTTGGCTATGCCCAAAAATGTGCTCGTTGCCAAACGGGTACCATACTTGACAACTTCTGATTGAATGCCCATGCCCAATGCCAACATCCACGAACGCCAATGACCAATGCAGTACAATGCCAGTGTTTCAGTCCCAGACAGCAGTGGCCCCGAGCGGTATGTCCCAACAGTTTATGCCTCACTGCCTGATTAGAAAGAGAGAAATGTATTTTATTACCTGCCTTTGATATAATTAAATAGTATCCCCTTATAGACGGTGTATTGTTTTTTTCAAGTTTTCTGTCTTATTTTCCCCATTAAGTCTTTTTGTCACTGAACTTTTACGTGAGTTGCCCACCCAAACAATCCACTAATTTTATTTCAATGGAAGGAGCACAGCTTCAAGTGTTGCATATTTGCTGCATTGTAAATCAAATTGTTTCAAAATAGTCTCTCGCTCTGTCTTTGTGGCCCACCTTGCTCCCCTCAACATTGCCTGTTCATAATTATTTCTGATGAAATGCTAACTCTGGTTCACTTCCCTTCACTTCTCATTTGTTCTGTCTTTTATTTTTTGTTTTACATTTGTATTTGTTTTCTTGGAGAGCCCATTAGTAATCTGATTTCTAACTGGTCTCATAACCTTATTCCAGATACAATGTTCACGACTTGCATATCCCCACTTTTTCTATGAGAAGGTGTGCCGGTTTTACCAATGTAATAGCGAGGGTATCCTAAATTAGTGGTGGCGGGGAACATGAATATTCACTTCTTTCAGTTCTGCGTCAATTTCTTGCCCACTTAATCTGAGCCCTTCCAAAAGCCCATTCTGTCTTTCTCTCTGCAAGACCTACCTAATCTTAAATTTATCATGCATATATGTTGGGCAAAACCAAAGATGCATGTGTTGTAAATTGAGCAAACAGGTTTACTTTAAATGGGGAATATTAATTGTATGCTCTTCTGTATAGTAAATCTTGTTGGAATTCTGTGTATGATGAAAAAAATTTACTTCTTCTTTTCCGCCTTCTCCATATTGTCTGACATGGTGGCCTCCAACAGAATCTTGAGTATAAGTGCAGATATAGAGACAATTGGAGAAATCTTGAAGAAGATTATCCCTACTTTAGAAGAGGTATGTCTCTTAACATTTGCTTCTTTTTAGAGGTAAAAATCAGCTTCTAAACCAAGATGGTTCTAGATGATTTGCTGCTTTTTAAGTGCAGGAAATGAAAAAATGAAACCAAAAGCCTTTTAAAGAAGGGTTTTGGCTTTCAAACTACATGTTGGCATTTTTTTGATAGGGGACAGAGTCAGTAACTATTTATTAAGCATTTCAAACAGTCTTCTGCCTTTCAAAATACTTGCCTGCTGACCTGTTTCATTCCCATTTTGAAGTAGTTTTATTGTAAGGTGTATCCTGCATTGGCTTTGTAAGTAGAGTGTTGCACTGTTCGATACCTTCTTAAACCTTTGTAGGTAGTTGTACAATGTAATGTGTTACAAATAACAAAAACTGTTTTGACATCAGTTTATGTTGATGTGAGGTGCTTAAATAGTTGTGATCCCATCAAAGGAAGTAGAGAATTACAATTCAGCAATAAATCATACCATTGTGTTTGGAGAAAAAAAATTAACAAAACCCCATTTTTTAAAATATTTATGTGACTAATATTTTACTCTTTTCTTCACATGCTTCTTTGTTACAGTATCAACACTACAAAGGCAGCGACTTTGACTGCGAATTAAGACTTCTCATTCACCAGAGTTTGGCAGGAGGAATTATTGGCGTCAAGGGTGCTAAAATTAAAGAACTTAGAGAGGTACTTGTTTCTTGTTCTTCTGAGATTTGGTGTAGGTATCTTCTGTGCAGCAGTTCCTTCAGAACATAATACAAACATGATTTTGGTGTTCTGTGAGTAGCAACTTTCTTGCAGACACTCAGGAGTAAAGTAGTTGTTGATGATAAAGCCTAGGACTTATCAAGCTTCTAAGCAGTATTTCTGGTAATGTTTTGAAAGGAAGGATTCTTTTTTCTTTTTTCTTTTTTCTTTTTTTTATTATTATTATTAAATTAAAATGGCATTCATCACTCCTGGAATGAGCTGCTGCATAGACTAGATTTGTGTGATTGGACATGCAAAGTGCTTTAGGGTGAATGCATCTCCACAAACTCTTCAGATAATAATTCAGTAGATGTCTGAATATTACTGAAAAAGGGATTTCTTTTTATAATCTTTTCTTAATTCTACCTCCTAGCAGACCATTGTTTTCTTTCAGTGAAGGAATGAGATTTTGAAAAGCTAATGGTCTCTTGTGAACTTAAAACACTTCTGTTTTCTGTCTTGTCTTGGTATTGTGCCAGAGGCAATTTCAGGTCAGTTCAGGCATAAGCTGAGAGCTGTTTGCATCGGTTGAGAAGGGCAAGACAATTAGACATAATTCTAGTAGCTTCGTTGTCTTGCACCCAAAGCATGTTTTCTTGACATGTGAAGGTTAATACAGCCTCTGAGGTCACAAGGATATGTGGTCCTTTTGCTGGTATTTAAATAATGGTGTAAACGAGCCATAAATGAGAGGAGAAAATTAAACTTCTGTCCTCTCCATAGAAATTATGTCAGCACAGATCTTAAAAAAAAAAAAAAAAAAAAGCTTAAAATTGAATTTGTTGTGAGAACTCTGAAGCAAGCATGCATCTAAAATGGCAGGGAATTTAATTGTCTTTTGGACTGTTTCTTTAAAAATGTTTCAATGGCTTTATAAAGTTGTTTATAATAGTTATTTTAGACAATCTGGTCTTTTATTTTTCTTCAACAGAACACTCAGACCACCATTAAGCTCTTCCAAGAGTGTTGTCCTCATTCTACTGACAGAGTGGTGCTTATTGGTGGAAAACCTGACAGAGTTGTTGAATGTATCAAGATTATCTTGGATCTTATCTCTGAGGTAATGTTTATAATAAATTTATTTTATTCTTTCATTAGCATTCCTGAATGTTAGGGATCATTTGGATGAAAACAAGCATCTTTCAGTTTCTCTTTTTCCTACTTTTCCAGTAACAAAGTGATTGACTGTTACCACCTTTTGAAGCGATTTCAGTTTCCTAGAATTGGGGTGCACCTTATGGAGGAGGGAAGCAATTTTTTGTACTAGTGGGCCATTACTCATTGAGATGCAAAATTTGAAAAGGGAGTCAAAATTTTTCTGCCATGTATAGGTAACAGCACTTTCTGTACAGAAACCTAGTTCAAAGGAAACAGGTCACATCTCCTCTTTGCCAGCACTGAAAAATCAAGAACATGTTCCAAATGCTTAAATTCATATTTATATATTTAATATATTACTTAAATATGCCAATTGTAATAGTCCTAATTCAGTTTGCGGGGTTGTTTTTTGTTTTTATGTTTCAGTCTCCGATTAAAGGGCGGGCCCAGCCTTATGATCCCAATTTCTATGATGAAACATATGACTATGGTGGCTTCACAATGATGTTTGATGATAGAAGGGGACGTCCAGTAGGCTTTCCAATGCGTGGAAGAGGTGGTTTTGATCGAATGCCCCCTGGCCGTGGTGGACGACCTATGCCTCCATCAAGAAGAGATTACGATGATATGAGCCCTCGCAGAGGACCTCCACCACCTCCACCAGGTCGTGGTGGTAGAGGTGGCAGCAGAGCTCGTAATCTTCCTCTTCCTCCTCCACCACCTCCTCGTGGCGGGTGAGTTGTTGCATAGATGTGTTAGACAAAACTCACGTTGTGTTTAGCTTCCTGAATTATGTTCACTTTTCCAGTGTTTCTTGATGTTGGTCATGATTATGCAAGATGCTGCTCTTTGTGCACATAAGAGATGGGTGGGCACAGGCAGAAATAAGCAAAGGTGTTGACCTGACGTGTTGATGTTTCACCAACCCATTTTCTTTATTCCCTCTTCCCTCATTTTTAACCCTCCTTCTTCCCCTTGGTCCATTGGGACCCCTTACATGCAATGGAACCACTTTTAAACTGGCATCTTGACTTCTTTTGTGGCTGAACTCAAATCTGAAAGCATGCCAGACTCCCAGAATTATGAGGTTCACTGAAAAGATGCTAGTTTAAAAACTAAAGGCATTACTTGTTTCTTTTCTATACCATTTGGTTTTGAACCTTCATGGTGCACTTCACGCATGTTTTTAGACTTTTTAGCATGAGTATAAAACCTGCTAATTTCCCTTAGTAAGGCTTCTGAGAGGAGCAGGGGGTTAGACTGGTTGAACCTTACGGGTCCTTTCCAATTTGAGATACTCTGTGATTCTATGAAGATTGAGTACGTATTAGACCAGAGTATTTTGAAAAATACTGGAATTTAGTTATTTGCTGCACTGTTCTGATCTACGCAAGGTTACTTAAACTTTTATCTCATTCAGTACTTGGCTATAGTAGTTCGTAATGAAGTTGTGCATGAACCATGAACATGAAACCTTAACATTGGAATAAACCAAGGAGCTTACAAAGCAATTCACATGCTGCTGTGTTTTTTGTTTTAGAGATCTTATGTCCTATGACCGAAGGGGCAGACCAGGAGACCGTTATGATGGCATGGTAAGAGTTTAAAATTTGCCTTATGTTTTATAAGCGCAGTTAGCATGCTGACTGAAGATACCGTTGCTGAACGCATATACTTCTTTCTGCGTGGGACATGCATGGTTCTGGTGATAGAACCAGAACATTTTGTCCATACAAATACTCCTTCCTGTGCAGGAATGGGATGTGATGGTGTCTGATCGTTTGCTTTCTTTCCTCCCTGCTGTCTTGCACTGACTGTCTTTTAAGATAGTTTTTTTTTTTCAATCACATGACAGAAATAGGAATTGATAGGCCTTTCAGATAAAGAAAACATGTCAGAACACTGTTTTCTGAAGTTCTTTGATTCATACAAACATTCTTAACACTAATGTTGGAAAACACAAGTATAGATAGAATAATGCAGATCATAGAACAGTATCTCTGAAGAGCTCTAGCTGATCTGGAAGGTGGTTGCTCTTTTGAATCCATTCTGTCTATTTGCTGGTGTCTGTGTCTGCAAAAAATCCACTGTAATTCCAAATGTTTCAGAGCTAGAGCCACTGCTAAGTTGAGTCCTAATTAAATTAGATATATTCAACCATATTAATGCTAATACTTGCTGAGGGAAAAAAAATCTCTCGTAGTATATAGAAGCTTAAAAAAAATACTTAAAGGTACCCTTCCATGTTATATTCTGAAGTGCAACTTCCCAGCAGTCATCTGCTGTTATACAAGGTTCCTGGGAAGAGAAATCATGTGTCTGGAAGGTAATAGCTACAGTAACAATCTTTTCTCCTATGTCTTTGTTTGGCACCTTCTTTAAGCTGACAAGTGAGACAAGATTTTTTTGGGTTTTTTTTCCTTTTAAATGAATAGACGAGGAAGGAGTGGAGAAGAGCTGTGAAATAAGACTACCTAAACGGGCTTTACACATTTCCTCCTTGGGAGTAAAAATTAACTGGAAGTGTGTATTGCAAGAATGTCACATGCTTAACTAGAAATACTAAAATAAAAGATTTGCACACAGTTACCTAAGAAACCTGTTCCTCATGCTGCTGTGCATGTTAAGAAACTGGAAGAACCGAGTACAAGTACACCTCCAGTATTCCTTATTTGTATTTACCCGTTTTCAAACTCAGTTTTTGTGTTCTTACATTTGCAGCTATCAAAGCCAGTGCTAGAGTGTATAAACTGTGCTCAGTTTTTTGAGTATCTGGTTGAGCACAGGCTTACTTAGCTTGGCTCTGGGGCAGTAGTGTGTTCTATTTTTATTCCATTCCAGCTAGAATTAAAAAAATCCATTTTGCCTTCTGTTTAGCATGACTTTTGTCAGGTTAACCTTTGCTTTCTTATCATTAATTCCTACAAATGGAGTCACTTCCGTTTGTTTTTTCTTTCCAAAAAGCAATTTTATTTCATCTTCATGGTGAAAGTGTTCATGGCTTTGTCTCCTTTATGACCAAGTATCTTAGCCTCTTTAAAGTGAGGACTACTTCCCAAGAAAGACAATTTAATTTCTAGTTTCAGTTAATCATGATCCTACTACCCTAAATTGTGTAAGCAGATAGGAAGTCTTAATGTGGATTGTGAGGCCAGAGCTGGAAATGTTATGGCAGAAATGTAAGGTTTCTTGTGCTGCCCTTCATTTCACACAGAAACCATTCTCTAGCAAAACATTTAAGGTAGAGTAAACAAGATCCTTGTGGATTGTGAACTAAGCAATAAATGGGAAGAGCTGCTCTCAAAGTGGAAGTGCTCTTTTACATAGATACAATAAAAGGCAAGAATAGATGCTTTTCTCAGATGAACATCTCAAAAATCATGGAAATGCTGAATGTATGTGCTGTGGTTTAACCCCAGGTGGTAACTAAGTACCACACAGCCACTCGCTCGCTCCCCCACTACACAGAGAGATGGGGAGAAGAACCAGGCAGGAATGTGAAAGTCGAGGGTTGAGATAAAAACAATTTAATAACTGAAATGAAATAAAAAATACAATTACAACAATAATTGTAATGAAAAGGATGGAGAAGGGGAGAAGAATAAAATCCAAAGGAAAAGGAGAAAAGAACACTAGTGATGCACAGTACCATTGCTCACCACCTCCTGACTGATGCCCAGCCAGTCCCCGCGCAGTGATTGGTAGGCCCTGGCAAACTCGCACCGGTTTATATACTGGGTGTGACATTCTGTGGTCTGGAGTATACCTTTGGCTAGTTTGGTCAGCTGTCCTGGCTGTGTCCCCTCCCCATTTCTTGTGCCACTCCAGCACTCTCGCTGGCAGAGCCTGAGAAACGGAAAAGTCCCTGACTTAGTATATACCTAGCAACAATTAAAAAACATGTTATCGACATTATTCTCACACCAAATCCAAAACTCAACACTGTACCAGCTATTAAAGAGAATCAGCTCTTACCCCAGCTGAGATAAGGACAGTAAAGAATTTTATTTTTTTGCTAGTTCTCATTTTTTACTAACAACAGAAAGACTGAGTAGTTCGGGACCTTTAAAACTGGATGCTGAATTGTGAATTTTGTGGAATTTCAGAGATAAAACTGTATTGACAGTCTTACAAATGCTGAGATGAGAAAAACCCATTTTGATTTTAAAAGGTGTGTTAATTCCTCTTGCCGGTGTAGAGTCACCCACTTAAGGTACTTGTCTGTTAACAGGGCTTACAGCTGTAGTTTGTTTATGCACTGCTAATGAAAGAATTTATTTGGTTTATAATCCCTCTTTTGAAGCTTTTTCCTGAAGGACAGACTTTTGTTGTTCCTCTGTGAAGAGTGTTATATTTCAGTGTGTAACTACTCCAAATCAAAAGCCTGTGGACCATAGGAGCTATTTTGAGAGCTGAAAAAAACCTGAATGTATTTCCAGTATTCTTTTTTTTTTTAATACCTTGTTCTCAGGGGTCTTTCAGATACATAAACACACACAGATAACAAGTGGGAGGGGTGGACAAGTAACGTGGACAAGCATAGAGTCTTTTATCCCCTCACTTCTTTTTCAATTTAACTGATCATGTTTTCAGAGGACTAAAAATTTTGAAATCTAGATTAGTGGAGACTTAAATCAGAATGTCTCCGATTAAGTGGACTGTTTCTCACAGAATTCTGTGTCTTCAGACTTCTAGTGTGCTTTTGTGCCTTCAAATACTCCTAGTTCTTGAGCTTTTCTGTACATGTATGTATATACATGTGTCTTTGATATATAAACACTTGAATAAAGGCACATACAGTTAAAAAATGCAAAAAGCTCTTGATGCTTATGAGATAGGACACTCACAAGCATGTAATAACCCAGTAAAGGAAGAATGTCATGACAGCTTTTTTATTTATCCACGCACATGCTGGAAGAACGTAACAATTTCACTTCTAGCTCTGCCTTAAAAACCAGAGAAGATGATGGTAAAAAAATTTTACATCAGTTAGGACTGCATGCATTTTCTTTCTTTAGATGTAAAAGTTAAACTATTCCTTATTCAGCCAGTGTGTCATCTGGTCTCTATTCTAGTACCAGTAGTCATTAGCACAAATGAATCTGTATAGGGACGTATTCTGTTACATATGTTAAGATACCCTGTTTGAGAGGCTGGTTTTCAAGTGCGCAAATCAATATAAATTGGTGCAATTGTAGAATTCTGAAAGAAAGCAATGCTATATACTAGATGTTTTAAAAACAATGAGATTTCTAATACAGTCAGGCGGCAGCAGATTGTTAGTCTAGTTAGTGGCTAGATGAGGTATATGGAAATGAATTGGTAGAACATGAGAAGCAGTGTCCTCAGTGGCCTTCCCACTTGACCTGCGGTTGGTATAGAGATAATCACTGATAGTTGCTTATTTTAATCTCCTTAAACTTTGGTTCTCTAGCATGTGGCAGAAATAAAGATTTTTATACATAGTAACCCTTGAAGGTGTTCTAAAAGAAGAAAAAAAAGCTTGTTTAAGCTTCGCTTTGCCATTAGCTGTCTGACCTTCTTTGTTAGAGGAAAAAAACCCACCTGTTTACACGACAGAAAGAGGGGAAAAAGTGAATATGACCACTTAAGGTTTCCTTAAAGTGAAATTTAAAGGGAGCAAGTCTTAAAAGTGGTCTAAATCACACTTCTAAAGTTTTTGTTGTACACCAGTACGTATTATATTCGCTTGACAAGTTACTTGTAACTCTGCATGACATACACTTAATACAGATTTCTTTACTCTTTTCTTCATATTACGTTGTGTCTGGAAGATGATGCAGTGTCACGTGGATGCCTGTGATGACATGCAGCCACCAGAGTTGGTGAGTTTGCTCAATCTTTTTTAAAACTGTTTTATTGAACAGGTTAAGTGATAATGGGAATTTCTTGATCTGGAGTGTAGTCAGTGGCAGCTTGCACCTGCTGAAAATCATAAAGCTGTCCTGACTTAAAATTTATCGGCAGCGTGTCCTGTGCAGGCAGGTAATGGTGATAGAAACATGGAAGTATGCAGCACCACAGCCAAAAGGAGAGGAGCTTTTTTGTGCCTTTTTTACACCCCATTTTTGTACTGTAAATAGTAACTTTCTCCATAACTGATGCACTGTAGATGCTACATTTAGGATATGCGTTTTTGTATTAACTTTGTGTGTTTTCTCATATTTCAGACAGAAAATACTAAAAAGAGCTTCTTACTTAGATTTATGTATAAACTATTACACTTATCAATGTCTTTGAAAATACACCATTTGATCGGATAGGTTTTGGCAAGAGAAGTTAATGGAGTTCATCAGGTCCACGCTGTCTAGAAGATGGCAAAGTGCTGCCAAATACTAAACCTCAGTTCTTTGCTTGCATAAGTACAGCAAATGTCATTGTTTAACTCATCTGTCAAGTTCGTTTGCTGTCTTGTAGTCTGGGTGGGCAGCAATGAATGATAAAGGAAAGGATTGGTCTTTAAAACATACTAGCCTAAAAAAGGACCCTTTGGCAAGTATCAACAGGAATATACCTGTGGTGTGAAGTACACTGTTCTGAACAGCTTCTGAATTAAGTCTTAAGCAGGGTCCTTCATTCTCTTGTATTCTGGACTCTACCACAAGTTCTATTATGTTGTATTACAACCTGTATTGCTAAATAATGTGAGTACACAATATAGCTTAGAGACAAGAGGGTAAGATCAACCCTGTGGTCTGAGTAGCCTTCGTTTTGATACTCTGAAAAGGTAGCAGGTAAATAATCTGAGAAAAGTTGTAGCCTTACAACTTCTGCAAACAAGTAGTTGTGGTTGGTTGAACTTGGCTGCTTGCCAGGTGCCCACCCAGCTGTTCCTCACCACCCTACCTCCCCCTCAGATGGATGAGGGGAGAAAGTAAGAAGGAAATGCTTGTGGCTCAAGATAACAGGGCAGTCACTTACTGGTTACCGTCATGGGCAAAACAGAGTAGACTTGTGGAAGATTAACTTATTGCTACTTAAGAATAGAATATCATGGTGAGAAACAAAGAGGAAAACTAAAAACACCTTTCCCCCACCCTTCTTCCCAGGCTTAATTTCATTCCTTCATTCCCAGCTCTTCTACTTACTCTTGCCATGAGTGATGCAGGGGGTGCATGGGAAATGGTGGTTTGCAGTCAGTTCACCACACTTTGTCTCTGTTCGTCCCTCCTTACACTGTTGCTCTGTTGCAGTGTGGGGTCCCTCCCATGGGATACAGTGGTTCACAAACTGATCAAATGTAGGTGTTTCCAATGGACTGCAGTTCTTCCAAGTCGTGTTTTTAGCAGAACAGAAGTGACTCATGTCATGATTATCAGTTCTGAGATACAAAGGATTGTAGCATAATCTGAATCAAAAGACAAGATACAGAGCTATTCTTAATAGCTTTGGATTTTTTATCCTAAAGATGTAGATTACAGAGGAGGATTGACAGTCACTGGGTAAACTTTTTGTCCCAAAACTGGAGACTTGAGTCTCTTCTGAGCTGTATTGGTAACATTAATAAGGCTGTACTCTGATCTTTTCATTTGTCTGTTGGTTTAGTTCAAGGGTCAGGAGTAGGTCACATCAATAGCTGTCTACCAGCAGCTGAATTAGTGAGACTGCTAGGTAAACTGGTACAGCTGGATTCTTTATGTCATTTTATGTCTTACTCTTAGAGATCTTGGCAGGGCACGGTAAGAGGTTAATGAGACTTTCCCTCACCCACCCGTTTTGTTTCTGGTCTGCCCTCCATTATGCTTCTGATTGCAACACTGTTGTGTTTATAGTAAGGCAGGGTGTGGACATCTTCGCATAAAATAGGCTCAAGAGTTACAAATATGATACTTAAGATGAAAATATGTTAATGAAGCATGGCTATTCAATATTTAAGGTTTTTTTCTCTTTCTCTTACAGTTTGAGGGTGGCTCTGGATATGGTAAGTGTTTATATAGGACTTCTATGTGTCTTTATTACATAGTTATTAAAGGGCTTGATGCATACGTTTAAATCAGATTATTCTTATGCAGGGGGGCGTGGCTCATATGGAGATCTCGGTGGACCTATCATCACAACACAAGTAACAATTCCCAAAGATGTAAGTAAAGGTGACTTGCACTCAGCTTGTCTTTTAGGAAGAAAAAAAAAAAAAGGTCACAGCCTCTTCTTAAACTGCACAAGTAAATCAGAAGTATTTAGGGTGCTTGATAAAAACCCAAATGTTTCTAAATGACCAAAAGTCTGTTCTTCAAGTGTTAGGTTTGTGTCTTCACTTTCGAGACACACTAAATGATTTTAGTAATTGTTAAAATTCAGTAATAGAGATGGTCTATGTAACATGTTTTTTGCGACTGAGCAACTGGTTCCACAGTTTTCTCACCTGCGTTTATACTGTTAATACTGCAGAGGTTGTTTTGGGGCTGTAAAGTAAGCTTCCATTGCAAGTCTAAAAACTAAACTTACGGAAGCTACTCAAACACTGCTGTGATTCTCATAACTGTTTTTAGAGAGAAAGTTGTATCAGGAAATGAATGTTTTGCTTTCTTCCCTAGTTGGCAGGATCTATTATTGGAAAGGGAGGCCAGAGAATCAAACAAATACGCCATGAATCAGGAGCTTCGATCAAAATCGATGAACCATTAGAAGGCTCAGAAGATCGGATAATAACTATTACGGGAACACAGGACCAGATACAAAATGCACAGTATTTACTGCAGAACAGGCAAGTTGAAGTTTAATGTTATCCCCACTATCAGTTTTAAACAGACATGTGTACTCTAAAGCTGTTCTTTTTTGTGATGCAGTTTTTACAAGGCAGGTTCTAAGTAACAATTTAAACCTAACTTCTCCAGTGGTAGTTCTGCCTTGATTCTCTTCTGTTCTCCGTTCAAATTAAAATGAAGACACTCTCAAAACTAATCTTGCTGGAAGACGCCCTAACCAAGCAATCCTCTCATTTCTCTGGTGAAAACTGCTGCAAAAAACTACTTGTAATAAATTACATAGAGCCTGTAGAAAATATAGAAGATTTCAGTGGATGTTGGCCTAGTTCTGTGTGGAAGACTAGTGATTTTGTTGTTTTTAGATAACTAAATTGACAACAAATCACAGTCTGCCATATGGCACAGACCATGCCTCTACAGGACAAGTTGAAATCTATTTGGTGCTGTTATGCAGCATTTCACACCTTGCTGACATTACTTTGTCTTTTCTGCCAAATAAAAGCTAGCTTCAGAATTAATTTGCTTAGTTTTGCTTTATTAACATGTTGGCTGTCATAGCAGATAATAATGTTTTAACTTGAATGTTCTTTAGATTACTAATACTTAAAATGTGCCTAAAATATATTAATAGACCTATAATTTATTAGCCATTGATATTTTTAAATTATTTACTTTTAAATATATTAGGAACTTGTAATTTTATCTGCTTTAAAAATGTCATTGTGAATGTTGATGCAAGATGTATGGTTCATCATTCTAATACATGCTTTTTTCTTTTTCTTTTATAGTGTGAAGCAGTATGCAGATGTTGAAGGATTCTAATGCAAGATTATTTTTTCTTTTTTATAGTGTGAAGCAGTATTCTGGAAAGTTTTTCTAAGACTAGTGAAGAACTGAAGGAGTCCTGCACCCTTTTTTTTTTAATCTGCTTCTGTTTAAAAAGCCAACATTCCTCTGCTTCATAGGTGTTCTGCATTTGAGGTGTAGTGGAATCTTTGCTGTCCACCAGATGTAACGTTTTAGTTCCTTACAAATACATGGGGGAGGGAAAGGGCACACAAGACTAACATTGAAATTTTGAAGCAGCAGCAGAGAGAGTGAATTTTATTTTTACTCATTGTTGGTAGTAAACTGTAATGTTTTTATGTAATTGTTGTGAACACCTTGCTTTTATGTACACTGTATCTTTCTCAGTTGGGGAGAATACTGGTAGTCCACATGTCCCTGGCATCCCTTGAGAGCGATATGCAGAATGTAATGCTCTTTCAAAAGAAACTTGTTAAGATTGTTGAATAAATCTAGTGAACCTATTCTTGGTGGTCATTTTTATTCAGATGTACATAACGTAGTATCTAAGATGGAAACACCCTTCCCCCCCAACCCCCGAAAGTTGCTGTTAAGCTTGCCCTTCTGCTTCTTTGATATAGATGGAGTTATGTGAGATTTTTTGACAAATTAAAGAAAACCATGTGAAAACAATGACTCTGCTTTGCTGTTGGGAAAAGCAAAAACATTAATGCAAATGTTGTGTAAAACTTGACATTTTTGCAAGTGTTTGGCCCTATTTGCAGTACATTATATATATTGGTGACAGTATATAAATAAAATACTATAAAACTTTGTGATGTCACTGAGTAAACTGGTGAAGTACACCTGGATATAGACAGCTAGCTTAATGCAGGTAACACTGTTAGAAATGGCAGTTGCTGTACCATTACTGAATGATGAAATACAGTTTTCTGAGCTTTCATTTGTATGAGGTAGAAATTCCTGTGAATTGGCAAATCAATAGTATCTAACTCTGTAACTTGTTTTTCACTGTATGCAAAAATTACTGGTTTCCCTGCTGTACGTTGAATTCCATAGAAGTTATTTGTGAGAAATTAAAAAAATATAAAGCCTCTGGATATCTCCTGTAATACCTTGGCATTTGTATTTATAGTTTACAAGTTTTAACTTCACTTCCTGAATAAAAATGAATTTTAAACTGCAGAACTGTGTGGCACATACAGATACGATAGGTCCAGGCTGAGTGTGGATTCTTTTACCCTGGGGTGGCTTTTCTTCGTTTTGTTTTTTTGCCTTGGGTTGTAGAACGTTTCACTTTGCTTTTTTTTTAATGGCGTGGGGTTATTCCTGTGATAGTAAGCAGATGTTTCTAAGACTTTACAAGAAAGGCAAGGAGCTGAGACGGTAAAAACTGTTAGCACCTTGCTTTTTGTCACGAGAAGACAGGTGGCAGCTGAAAGTACCTGTGACACTGGCACTTCTTGGCAAAGGCTAACTCCAAGTTAGAGGAAAAAATCTGCAATCAAGGTTTTGGGCAAAATGCCAGTGGACTAAAACATGGGTGCCAAGTTTCTCCTGCATGCCTCCAGCCTGTGTATGTGTAGAAGGCTGGGGTTGCAGATGGTAGTTCTGGTTTGATTTTTTAGAAAATTGGCAGGAAAGGACACGTATTGACATGTAAATGTTTTTTTGTTTGCCTCCCCCTGCCACCACCCCCCCCCCTTTTTTCTTTCAGTGCTTTGGATCACAGAATGGTCAGGGCTGGAAGGGACCTCTGGAGATCATAAATCAGGTGCAGCTGGAGCAGGTTGCACAGGATCAAGTCCAGGTGGGTTTGAATGTCTCCAGAGAAGGAGACTGCACAGCCTCTCTGGGCAGCCTGTGCCAGGGCTCTGTCACCCTCAAGGTAAACAAGTTCTTCCTCATATTCAGATGGAAGTTGTCCCGTATGCTGTTGCTGGGCTCCACTGAAAAGAGTCTGGCCCTGTCCTCGTGGCATTCCTCACCCTAAAGATATTTCTATGCATTCACGAGACAGATCCTCTCTCAGCCTTCTCCAGGCTGCACAGGCCCAGCTCTCTCAGCCTTCCCTCATGAGGGAGATGCTCCAGCCCCCTCACCCCCTTGGCAGCCCCCCGCTGGCCCCTCTCCAGTCGCTCCCTGTCTCTCCTGAACTGGGGAGCCCAGCGCTGGGCACAGCACTCCAGGTGCGGCCTCAGCAGGACAGAGCAGAGGGGCAGGACACCCCCCGCACCCGCTGGCCACGCTCCTCCTGATGCAGCCCGCGCTGGCAGCGGCCTTCTTGCCCACCAGGGCACACTGCTGGCCCACGGGCCGCTCGGTGTCCTCCAGGCCTCCCAGGCCCTTCCCCGCAGAGCTGCCTGCCAGCAGGTCAGCCCCAGCCCGTGCTGGTGCGTGGGGTCGCTCCCCCCCCGGCGCAGGACCCTACCCCTGCCTTTGCTGAGCTTCATGACGCCCCCCCTGCCCCACTGCCCAGCCTGCCCGGGCCCCGCCGAACGGCAGCGCAGCCCCCGGGGTATCAGCCGCCCTCCCAGCGCTGTACCACCAGCAAACTCGCTGCGGGCACGCTCTGCCCCTTCACCCAGGGCGCTGGTGATTCTTTTGGAAAACACCACGAGGCTGAGCACACGCACCGCTCCAGCGTGGCAGGACCTTTGCGGGTTTTCTCAGCGTAACGGCCCGTGAGAACCGCATGCGCCACAGCGCTCCCGGCCCGGCGGCTCCCGCGGGCTTGGGGTCAGCGCGTATCCCCCGCCGGTCCCGGCCGCCCCGAGCCGCGCAGCAGCCGGTGGGTGCAAGGCCGCGGCCGCGACCGGGCACTTCCCCCACCCCGCGCCGGGAGCCGCCGCCACCCGCCCGCTCCCCGCCCTGCCCCGGTGCCCCGCGCGCCTGCGCACTGCGCGCGGAGCGGGGGGGCGGGGCGTGAGGAGCGGGGGGCGGGGCCGGCGGCGTCGCGGCGTTCCGCGCGGTCCGTGCGGGAGGGGCGGTAGCGGCAGCCGGGGCAGTACCCGAGCCGGGTTGCGGCGAGCGCGCCGAGGTGCGGGCGGCCGGCCGGGGGCTGACGGGCGGGCCGCTTGCCGCCGGTGCGCGGGGGGCTGGCCGGTGCCGGGGCTCGGCGGAGGGGCCTTGAAAGGAGCGCGTGTTTCCTGCCCGCGGAGCGGCGGCCGAGGATGGAGGCGTTCCCGTCCCCCCTGGAGTCCGCGGAGTTCATCGCCGCCCGCAGCGTGGACGTCGCCGTGGACGTGGAGGGGGCGCGGCGGGTGGCCGAGCGCCTGTTCGACAAAGCCGCGGCGGCCGAGTTCGGGCTGGCCGGGTGGAAGAGCCTCCACGAGCTGAACCCGCGGGCCGCAAGCGAGGCGGCGGTGGGCTGGGTGTTCCTGGTGGACACCCTCAACTTCTCCTTCTGGTCCGAGAAGGAGGATCAGAAGTACCTGGTGAAGTACAAGGGTAAAACGTACAGCGGGTACTGGTCGCTCTGCGCCGCCGTCAACAGGGCCCTTGACCTCGGTTAGTGAGCGCCCGGGGCGGGGGCGGGGGGGGCGGGGGCCGGGCTGGGGCTCGCCCCGCCGTCTGTGGGCCCCGTCCGAGGTGGGGTGTTGGGTGTGAAATATCGGAGCTGCTTCAGCGACCGGAGCCGTTTCTGCCCGCTGCTGCGTGCGGTGTGACCAGCCCCATGTCCCGCAGGCGGTGCGTGCGGGGGGCGCTGCGGGGGCCGCGTGCCCGAGCTGCCTGGCTCGCGGCGCTGCCGTCTGCTTTCCGCCAAAAACACTGCAAGGAGCGGCCGTGCGTCAGCCCTTCGTGGCTTCTGTTATTTCATGTGTGTTTTTAGAATAAATTGCGTGTTGCCGTGACAAACGGCAAAACGAGACTTAAACTCTGGGCTCATCTGGTACCAGAGCAGCTCCAGTACATCTGAAAACCCTTATGCCTCCAAAACCAGTATTTTAGTGCTCACTCTTGTTGCTGTCATGAGGAAAAAAGGTATTACTAGGTACAGATTGGATTTTTAATTCATTTTCTACATATTTGTAAATCAGGGGAAGGTTTGCGTTGCGGTACTTTCTGTAAATGCAGAACGTGACCAAGGAGCTAACAAAAAACAGGCCTGTCCCGCTGGTACGTTTGCCAGTGTGGTCTGAGACCACCACACTCAAAAGACTAAAAGCACTTGGGGGAAAATGACATATAAATTAAGTAAGGTAGGTTCCTTGGTTGCATGTTGGACATTCTTACCTGTGGAAGGAAGCACTGTGTGCAAACACAGATTTAGTTTTAAGCAGCAGTGTGAGCAAGGTTATCACTGAGCGCTCGGGTCATCTCAAGAGTTGATAGACTCTTTATGCTGACTGTATAGATGCTCTGATTTGTAGCAGGCCACAGCATTAGGGCTTAGGATATGATATGATAGCTTAAACATCTTGGTTTTACTTTTCTGAAGGAATACCTATTACTAGTGCATCATACTTCGCGACCATGACGCTCGACCAAGTTAAGAGTGTATTTCGCTCTGACACAGAGGTGCCCATACCTTTGATTGAAGAAAGACATCGGGTGCTGAATGAAAGTGGAACAGTTCTGTTAGAGAAGTTTGGAGGCTCTTTCCTCACCTGTGTTAAAAAGAGTGAGAAAAGTGCTCAGAAACTACTAGGTATCATACTGGAAAATTTTCCTTCTTACAGAGATGAAGCTGTGTTTGAGGTAAGCGAGTTCTAACATTTAATTTCTTACGACAAAAATTTACTCCTTACTGATTGTGACTTTTAAAAGATAGCTCTTAGGTTGTCTATGTACATTTTTTTGAGAGGATAGTTGGTTCAGAATTAATGTAGTATTTGTGAATTGTTGGGGTTTTTAATCCGGGAAACAGAAGGTGAACAGAAGCATTTCTGTGGAACTCAGTGTATTAAAAAATAAAATTGAAGGGAAATAAGAAGGAAAATTACTGTTACTTTAATAAATCACACTATTTATTAACAGTAAAAGGATCTTGATTGTCTTAAGTCCTTAACTAGTCAGGAATGCATTTCTAATGACAAGAGTCGCTTTTTCAGCAGAGGAGAGCCATTGTTTTCGTGTGCTGTCTCAGTCTTCATCACTTCATTGTAATTTATGGTGATATACTCCAGGTTCCCAATTAGATCACAACTCCTTTGTACTCCTTAGAAATGCATATTTGAGATAATTTATGCCTGAAAAATTGGATTTTTTTTATCCCCTACCCCACCCAGACAGCTACCAAGCCACCCCTCCCCCTTCTGTCTTTCTTCTTTTACCTTGAGAGTCTCCACAGCTAATGATGGAAATGAAACTCCAGTAGACCTGTGAAACTGTACAACTACTGGGAATCCACATTGTAACTCTTGTTGATTCAACAGGCATTGCTAAAACGGCGACAGGCCAGAAGTAACCCATACTTTTGTCAGGGTTGACAGTATACTGGAGATTTTTGGAGCCATTTTCCTGAAGGACTCTGTTTACTTCCCACTACTTTCTATCTGCTGTATTTTCTGTGTCTCTGGTTTTGCCTGTACAGTCATGATTTTTAATTAGCATTGGTGATGTGTAGCTGCTCCAGTGCACTTTCATCTGTGGCAGTAATCGGCTATTACATCGTTATGTCCAAAGGACTTTATTCTCGTGACAGTGTAGCCTATACTGCAGTTGGTCCATTATTTACTTCCTGTTGTGATTGTTTCAAGTGGTTTTTTTTTTATTTAACATATAAAATTGTGTATGTTCTCTGGAAGAAAGTTTATACATGTCCAATTCGGAAAGAAGCACAGGGAAAGAAGTTTTCAGGACATTTGCAGAAGTTGTGTAAACGTCTTGTTCTCAGTGTTTCCTGGAGAACAGCATTCAAAGACAAAAAATGTGCTTTGCTTTCAGGAATGGTTGTAGCATCTTGACAACAAGGGAAAATCAAATTTGTTTTTAAAAAATGCCATTTGCAAATTGTGGTGATATGAAGGGTGGCAGAATAAAACTAGAAATAAGTCAAATCACCACCTACTTGTATTTCAGATTAGCCATTCCAGTTACATGTTGTTGTTTAGCAGATGTTGTCAGAAGTCAAAAAATCTCTGGGAGGAAAAACCCACAACCCCCTAATACCTTTTTTTCTTTAAGATGTGGATTTACGTTCACACATTGTGCTCATCACAGAGTGAAAACCTCAACAGCATACTGATTGTAGCATACCTTTTAGTTTTTCCCCTTGTGAGTACTCGGAAAAGCTTGTAAATCTTTGCAGGATTAGCACCAGCAAAAAAGTTCATGGCAAAAATAGAGCCATGCATAGTATCTAAGAAAACCGGTATTTGTGAATACACCTTCCACTGGAATTAATTTTCCTCTCTTCTATTTAATGAGCAAGATACACTACATAACACAGAGCAGCATTCATTAAAATTTTCACTAGAACTTTGTTTTCTTAACATTATGGATAAATTGATTAACAGAATGTTTTGTTGTCTAATCCGCGGCATGCCTTTTATGCTTTTCTCCTCGAAATAAAAGGTTGGATGAATTCCAGGGTTTCTGAAAGAATTGTTGGACTTCAGCTGCAGTGTTTGCTAAGTGGAAGTAAGCGAACACTACTGTGTTCTGCGATCCAGATGGAATCTAAACAATTTTTATTCCACTGTGGTGACTTCTATTATGTTTTTCTTTTATTTCAGTTTATTTATGAGCATTCCACGTGATACTTTTTTGTGGTTAGTTGCTGTTAGGTTTTAAGTTGTTGAAGTGTGTGGCACTTCTGTTTTAGTTATGATTTAAAGAATCAGTCACCAATATTTGAGTGAGCGGAGGTTATCTTTCTTCAGCAGTGCTGGGTGCATGGGGGATTGCTCCACCAAAGTCATGCACACCGAGGGGATTTTTCAGTCCCCTCTTTATACAGGCAACTCATACCTATTCATTAATTTTCCAGGAAATCATTTACATATTCATTACACTTCCAGGAACTCATTTACATATCTCGCTAAACTAGTGACCATGATTTAAGTCCTTGTCTTTGGCAGGTTGTATAAACAACAGGAGCTTAGGCCCAGATAGCCTTTTTAAAGATGACAAATCCAAGGACTTAGCGATTAGTACATCCGTCATGTTAGCAATAAGGGTCCTTGGACGTTTCCCAACTTTTAGATAAACATAAGTACATCATCCTATAGATAAGTGGTACATCATTCATCATTCAATTAACTAATATGTTTACTTAATGAAATGATAGTTTGTTTCATACAACAATGTAACTCTTACGTGCATCTCTCTGTACATGTCATTTGCTGTATTTATTGATGTTTCAAGTACTTAAATTTTGTAAATATTTTTCATTAGGGGAAAAAGGTGTCTTTCTACAAACGGGCACAAATACTTGTGGCTGATACCTGGAGTGTATTAGAAGGCCAAGGAGACGGCTCTTTTGATGACA
Source organism: Falco biarmicus (assembly GCF_023638135.1). Classification (NCBI taxonomy): domain Eukaryota; kingdom Metazoa; phylum Chordata; class Aves; order Falconiformes; family Falconidae; genus Falco; species Falco biarmicus. The sequence continues at coordinate 42,662,540 of NC_079311.1, forward strand.
TTTCTAGTCTGACTATATTTGCTGACTACAGAATTCCTCAAGTTCTTGTTCACTTAAAAGCAATTAAGTATTCTGAAAAACTAATGAAGAAACTACGTGAAGGTTTGTTCCTCCATTACAAATATCAAGTAATCTTACCTCTTGACTTTGTAGACTAAAACTACTGTTAAAATGTAATGTTTTGTCCAGGTAATGCTTATCAGGGTTTAGGGGGCTGTTGGATTTTTTTTTTCTTTTGCTCCAGGAAATGAGGACTTCCTGTGTAGTGAGGGGGTAACAGGAAGGAACTTACTCTCTAATAGTGAATCTGGAATGAGATCTTAAGGTTATGTTTTTATACAGATCTAACTGTTCCGTGGATTAAACATGGATAAAGAAGGATTAAAGAGTCTCGAAGCCAGTTGATACCAGTTTCAGAAGGGCTGCTGTTGCTAGAAACAGTTCTCAGCATGAGTATAGTTGTGATTTTTGAGTTGTAGATAAAAGAAGCAATAATTTCTTCATTAGCTCAAAGATGATGTAGAAGCATGGGGATTCCTCTTTATCTGTACTGAACTGCTAATGACAAGCAAGGTAATATTATAAGCACCCATTAAAAACAAATTGCTTTAAATGAAACTAATTGCATAAGATGAGTCTCATTTTTCAGCATGGTTCCATCTTCCAGTACTTATTAACTGTGAACTTCAGTGAATAAAAGCATAAAGCAATCCCTTTTCCACTGTAAAATGACTGTATTTAGACGTAGGTCTGCTATTATGCAATTTTAAAATTACACAGCAATATAAATGCAAAAGATTTAAAGATTAATGCAATCACACATGGATCTTAATAGAATGGGCATATATGTATGCACCTATATATCTTTATATTAAATAGGTCATGTAGGCAATTTATCTTTTCCATGAATCCTAGTAAGCAGATTCCCATCCGAGTCATGCAAACAAATGAGTGCTTTTAAATTTTTATAGATAACAGTTTTTTGGGTTTGTTTTATTTGGGGTGTGGAGTTTGGGGTTTTTTTCTTTAAATCTTAAAAGTTATCTGGCAGAAAATATACTGTCTCAGAATTATGTTTGAATATCCTTTTTGCCTCCACAAGCAAAGAAGTAGTCCTGTAGTATGCAATATAACATAAACACCTGCTCTGCTCTTAGATCACATTCTTAGAATACAGTATGTTGTTTTAATTGAACGGGAGGTAAACTTGTGTCTGAGGTAAAATCAAAGTAATAGCTAGGAGATGTTTAGCAACATTGTTGGTAATTTTAATGTAAGACCTAGAATAGACTAAAAGTATGGGGGTGGGGGGGAAGCAAATTCAGGCCATGCTGGAGCTTTTGTCTTTTGAGCATAATTGGATTGCTGTCTCTTATGTCCTTTAGGAACAGTTTTCCAATCTGGAGATAAAGAGGAGGTGGAGATCCGTGGCTGTTCTATTTGGTGTTGCGCATTGATTTGTAAGCACCTGCTTGAGCTCTATGAGAAGAAGGGTCAGGACATGCGTGAGAAGATCAACGCAGTTTTACTTGATTATCATCTTTGGGACTATGCCAGGGATCATCGGGAAGAGATGAAAAATACTCCATTTCACCGAGTACGCTGTATATATTACTAAATCCAGTCTGACAGCTATTCTATTGATGCATAATCTTTTGAGTTGCAATTATTCTTTTCATAGGGTGATTTGTAGTATATGAATTTTGGAACTGGCTAACTCAAGTGCTCATTTTCTGATCATGCGTTAACAACTAGCCTTTTGTTTTGGTTTGGTTTTTTCCTCTGAATCTTTGACTTGCCATGGATGGAGTTAATAGCATAAACTTTGCTGGACAATCCCTGTGAACACAGGGTTTGTTACTCCCTGCTTTGAGTTCTGTACTTGTGTTTCACACGTCTGTGCACGGGGACCGGCTTATCTGTGGGTGGGCCCCGCCTGCCTGTGCCTTCACACGCCTGCGCCGGGGCCGTCTGTTGCTGGTGTTCAGCATGCGCTTGCCGCGAGCGGAGCCGTTCCACGCCTTAAATAAAGAGTGCCGTGACAAGCCGCGCGGGCCGTGTCTGCGTTGCCGCGGGCGTGGGCGAGGCGTGAGGGAGCGCAGCCGCGGGCCGCCGCTCTCCTGCCGCCGCCGGGGGGCGCTGTGGGCGGCGGGGCGCCGGGCGGCGCCGCTCTGCTGCGGGGCCGCCGGCGGACGTTGCTGCCGTTGCCTAGCGAGGCGCCGTAAACAACACGCAGGGACCAGCCGCCGCCCCGCCTGGCGCCGCCGCGGCCCGCCGCCTCCCTTCGCCCGGTCCTGGCGGCCGTGCTGGAGCTGGGGGTTGCGGGACGGCGGCCGCGCCGGAGTGGTAGCAGGGCCCCGCCAGCCCGGTCGTCAGCGTCCGGCGGCCCCGGGCAGCTACCGAGACCCGGGCGTGATCCGCTTCCCGGCTCCTCTCAGGTTAGGAGGAAAAGGCGCACTTCGAGGGGCGGCAGACGTGGGAGATGCCCTGGCCCGCTAGCCCTGCCCGCAGAGGCCTTGCGGAGCATTTGCTCCTGCTTCCTGGCAGCCGAGAGCGTAGGGTGTATCGACAACAAGTATTTCTGAGGCCTTGGCGTGCACCTGTTTCATATTCTTGCATTCTTTTATCAAGTAGTGAATAGGACTTGCCTCTTCTCCCCCCTTCCCCCCCCCCCCCCCCTTCCCGTGATATTTTTTTTTTTTTTTGTAACTATAATTTTAAAAGAGAGAGGGGAATGGCCAAGCTTCAAAGCAGTACTTGCTATGGGATAAAAACAATGTACCTGGGTAAATAAAACAAGAAGTCGATCAAATGGGCTTCAGATTTGTGGTTAGTAGTTTATATAGCTGTTCCTAATCCCCATGTCCTTCACGATACGTGGTGATTCTGCTCTCATGCTTTGCTTACTTGTTTTAATTCTGCCACAGTTAAAATGGAGCTTCTGTTTTTTCAACTTCAGGTATTTTCTCAGCTCTGGATGGCCAAGTCCTCAACTAAATGGAATAAAATTAAATGCAAAACCTCTTCTCTTCACAGACACAAGACAACGGTTTAAAGCTGTTTTCAATAAACTTGAATTTTGGGGGCTTAGTTGATGAGTTCTGCCAGTTTGGTAATACAGCTTTCTTAATGGCAGTGTGTGGGAGTTCGCAGACTTTCTCTTGCACTGAAAAGATAATTAGGAAAAAATAATAATAAAAAAGAAGTGTTGGAAGTCAAGCAGTACCTGTGAGGGTTTCTGAATGTTCATGAAAGACAGCTGTAAAGAAAGGCTATTTCTTGATATTTACAGTTGTGCTACTGTACATTGCTTTATTGTAAGAATGACTACACAGGGAGCAGTATAAGGAAGCATGGTGGCTAAGATGTATAAGTAATAAAAATAATTACATATGCACTTAAAGATGCATATTAAAATCAGAGGAACGCTTTATGTGTAGTAATTAGATACATTTAAAATTACACCTTCTTTGTAGACAACTACTTCCTGTGTGCTTGTCAAGTTACAGATGCTTGGTGCTTCTTAAATGGAAGATGGTTTTAACACGTGTGTGTAATATACATACAACCAATGGAGAAAAAGGTTTTGTTTGACTGATTTATATTGCCTATGCAGCATGAATATAGGAATAGGAAAATGAGAGGATTCACTGTAAGCATATGCTTTTTTAGCAGTGTTTATTAACAAGCTATTACAATATTGTTGCATCATATGGCTGCATTATTTTGGCATGAAAAATCAGCTTTCAGATTTAAGGTTAAGTCGTCTGCCTTGGAAATTAATAGAGGTAAATCAACTAATTTATTGAACAGCTATTAATATCACTGGGTTTATATCAGGTACTTTTCAAGAGTGTAATGGTGCTTCTGTATTCTTTAGGAAATGTCAACTTCCTACTTCAGCAGGAATTAATTTCTTATTATATAACATGGAACACTTTTTTTTCTTGTTGCAGACAACTACAAATGAGTTTGACACAGGAGTGGTAACAGATTTCTGGTTGACTATGTGAATACGGAGTGGGGAGCACAGGATGGAGTCTGGCATGGTGGAGATCCCAGTTAAAGTAGCAGTACGAATCAGACCTCTGCTTTCCAAAGAAGTACTTCATAACCACCAAGTGTGTGTGAGATTAGTCCCAAATACACAGCAAATTATCATTGGGAAAGACCGTGTCTTTACTTTTGATTTCGTATTTGGCAAAAATTCAACCCAAGAAGAAGTTTATACTGTTTGCCTTAAGCCTCTTCTAGTGTCTTTGACTGAGGGATACAACGCTACAGTGTTTGCATATGGACAAACAGGTTCTGGGAAGACTTACACCATCGGAGGTGGCCACATGGTAGGTTGTAGAAAGTCTGAGTTTTTTTAAACTGGTGAGCAGTGTCTTTGTACATGTTAAATAATATTTAATACATAGGAGATGCTGCTGCAGAATTTTTAAGGGCTAATGAAAAAAGGAATAGTAAAAAAAAAAAAAAGCTTCCAAATTTTATGTGATAGTTGAACTGTTCTAAAAACTAATTCCCTATAACTTAGGCTATACCAAAAAAAATCAAAGAAAAAACAATTTATAAAGAGCTCTTTCTCATTCCTCATTTTAACATGCAACTTAAACTAGAACTTCTTCCTAAAATGCAGTGTTTTCGAAATTCTTGCTACATTTTATCTTACCTTGAAAATGTCCACTTTAAGTGATTGTTTACTCACTCTTTGCTTTTTTGGTTTTATTTTGAGAGACATTTCTATGACATGAAATTTATGATTTAAGTCTTCCAAATAGATATAGATATATTATTATAGATAATCTATAGGTTCTATAATTTTCCTTTTATTTAGAGTCATAGAATCACAGAATCATTTAGGTTGGAATTCTTTTGATTGATTGATTTTTATTGATAACCTTTAGGATCATCAAGTCCAACCTTTAACCTAGCCCTCCCAAGTCCACCACTAGGCCACGTCCCTAAGTGCCACATCTACATGTCTTTTAAATACTTCCAGGGAGGGTGGCTCAAGAACTTCCCTCTGCAGCCTGTTTCAATGCTTGAGAACCTTTTAAGTGAAGAAGTTTTTCCTAATATCCAATTAATGCCCTTGCAATGTTGTTGCTGACCATAAAGAGTAGAAATAAGGAGGAAATCTATACTCTGAGCAGAGTATAGATTTAAAGTAGACTCCGTCTTTTTCATGACTTTCATGACTATAACATTATTTAATTTAGAACTTAACTTTGAATCCTATTAATGGATGCATACAAGTATTCTGAACCCCAGAAAAACAAATGTTTACAAAAACTCTTGGAACACTAAGCTCTTCAGATTCCTTAGTATGTTGAGCAGCAAATCTCTCAGACTTCTTTCAGTCTTCAGTCTTTGTAATTTATGTTGCAGAATGATTGCAATCCTCTGTGACATCTTTGCTCATATTTTAGCTTCAGTTGCAGAGGACGAAAAGGGCATAATACCACGAGCTATTCAGGAATTATTTCAGCATATTTCTGAAAGCCATCCACATTGACTTCCATGTGAAAGTATCTTATATAGAGGTTTACAAGGAAGAACTTCGAGACTTACTGGAGCTGGAGACTTCTGTGAAAGAACTACATATCCGAGAAGATGAAAAAGGAAATACAGGTGGGATTTCAGTTCTGAATTTGATGTGTTGCGTTTCAGTTGTGTGCCCAAGTTACTCTTGTATTCTCTTGAAAGAGCTTATTCATTACTGATGCTAGAAAAAAGTTGAATTGTTCCAAATATAAACCAGTTTTGCTGATTTTTGGGTTTGGACACCTGTGAACGATATAGATGTTCCATCAGAAATGGCAACAAATGATGAAGTACAAATGCAGTTATTGCTTCCACAAATGCTGTCTAGAAACACAATAATCTGTGATTATTCACTTGAACAAGTATTTTAAGGTTAAACCTCTGCTTCTCCTTATAACTGTTAAGCCACTCATACTCTAAATATCTGTCCCACTCTTACTATGACAATGAGCGGAAGAGAACAGTTCATTAAGAGTAGCATCTGGTGGGTTTTAGGAAGCTTTGAAACTGCCAGTTACCCCATAGTTCTCCTGTCCACTGCATGAAAAAGCTAAAACAATCCAC